>NC_044976.1:199330674-199944311 GCF_008728515.1 Papio anubis
AGTCATATCATCTCAAGAGACATAAAAAGCATTTTCCAATATTTGACATCCATTCCCAATAAAATCTGTCAGCAAACTAGAAATAGAAGAGAACTTTTTCAATCTGATAAATGGCACTTATGAAAAAACCTACAGCTAACTTCATACTTAATGGTGAAAGACCAGCCTGACCAACATGGAGAAACCTCATCTCTACTAAAAATACAAAATTAGCCAGGCATGGTGGCACAGGCCTGTAATCTCAGCTACTTAAGAGGCTGAGGCAGGAGAATCTCTTGCACCTAGGAGGTGGAGGATGCGGTGAGCCAAGATTGCGCCATCACACTCCAGCCTGGGCAACAAGAGTGACACTCCATCTTAAAAAAAAAAAAAAAAAGACTGTTAAGACTGTTTTCTCCCTACGACCTGGAACAAGATAAGTAAGACTTTCTGCTCTCACTACTTTTACTCAACATGGTGCTGGAAGTTCTAACCGATGTAATTGATCGATAAAAAGAAACAAAAGGCATCCAAATCGATAAAGAAGAAACAAAATTGGTTTTATTCACAGATGATATTATCATTTATGCAAATATGATGCAATATGAAAAACAAGGAAACAGAAACACAACTACTACAACTAATAAGTCAGTTTATCAAGGACAGAAAACACAAGGTCAATATAAAAATCAATTGTATTTCTAAATCCTAGCAACAAACATCAGAAATGTTAAAATAGCATTGACAATAGCAGAACAATATGAAATTCTTAAAAATAAGTCTGACTAAGGAAGTGCAAAATATACACACTAAAAACTACAAAATATTGCTGAAGTAAATTAAAGAAGAAATAAATAGACATAGCTTTGTTCATGGGTTGGAAGAATTAATATTAAGATGTCAGTTTTCCTCAGATAGATGTATCTACTTAATACAATCCCTATGAAAATAGAAATTGACAAGCTGATTCTAAAATTCATATGGAAATACCAAGTACCTGAAGTAGCAAAAATAATTTGGAAAAAGAATAAAGTTGGTATTGGTGTAAAGATAGATCGATCAATGGAATAGAATAGAAAGTCAGAAAAATGCACACACGTGAAAAACTGATTTTTAATCAAAATAAAATCATAATTCAGTAAAGAAAGTATAGCCTTGACAACTAAATAGTGTCAGAACAGCGACTGTGCAAAAAAACCCTCAATTCAATATTTTATACTATATATAAAAATTAATTAAATGGTTCATAAATCTAAATGAAAAACCTACAACTATAACAATTCTGGAAGAAAATAGAGGAGAAAATCTTTGTTACCTTAGGTTAGGTAAAGCTATTTTAGATGTGACATTGAAAACACAGTGTATATGAGAACAAATTGATAAACTAAACCATCAAAATTAAAAACATTTTCTTTTCCAAAGACATTGTTAAGAAAAGAAGAAGATAAGCCACAGATTGGAAGAAAATATTTGCCAATCATATATGTGATAGAGGACTAGTATCCAGAATATATTGAGAACTTTCTAAACCCAATAGTAAGAAAACAAACAACTTAAGTCTTAAAAATGGGCAAAAGATTTGAATAGACACTTCGCCAAAGAAGACACACGTGTGGCAAAATGCAAAGATGCTCAACATCATTAGTTATTAGGGAAATGCAAAGTAGAACCACAATAAAATACCACTGCATATGCTCCTTGATTTGCAATGGAGCCAAAACCCAACAAACCCATTTTTTTTTTTTTTTTTTTTTTTTGAGATGGAGTCCTGCTCGTCGCCCAGGCTGGAGTGCAGTGGCACAATCTTGGCTCACTGCAACCTCCACCTCCTGGGTTCAAGCGGTTCTCCTGCCTCAGTCTCCTGAGTAGCTGGGATTACAGGCACCTGCCACCACACCTGGCTAATTTTTGTATTTTTAGTAGAGACAAGGTTTCGCCACATTGGCCAGGCTGGTCTCGAACTCCTGACTTCAGGTAATCTACCCGCTTTGGCCTCTCAAAGTGCTGGGATTAAAGGCGTGAGCCACCATGCCCAGCCATAAGTTTAAAATAATGTAATTCAAAAATGCATTTAATTTTGATGCATTTGATAGATATAAAGTTGAAAATTTATAGGTTGAACAGTCTTAACTCCGGATGTTGCTCGATTTACAATGGGGTTGCATCCTGATAAATCCATTGTAAAGTTGAAAATTCCTAAATTGAACCACTGTAAATCAGGGACTGTCTGTACATACCTGTTAGAATGGTTAAAATTCAAAAGACTGACTATATCAAATGTTGGCAAAGATGTGCAGAAACTCTCATATACTGCCGTAGGAAATGCAAAATGGTACATCCAATTTGGAAAAAAAAATTGTGCAGTTTCTTCAACATACATCTATCATATGATCCAGCCATTCTACTTCTAGGTACTCACTCAAGAGAAATGCATATATTTATATAGAGATGTATATAAAGATGTTCTAAGCCACTTTATTTATAATAGCCTCAAGCTGGAAACCACTGAAATGTTCATCAACAGTTGAATGGATAAATGATAGTATATCCGTATAATTGAATACTCATCAGCAATCAAAAGGAATGACCATTTATATAAAACTTGAGAAACTGGGTTCAGTGGCACATGCCTATAGTCCCAGCTACTTGGGAGGCTGAGGCAGTAGGGTTGCTTGAGGCCAGGAGTTTGAGGCTGCAGTGCACTATGATCACATCTGTGGATACTGCACTTCAGCCTGGGCAGCATTTCGAGACCCTTTTCCTTAAAAAAAAGAAATTAGAAAATGCAAACTAATGTATAGTGCCAGAAAGCAGATCAGTGGTTGCCCAAGGATGGCGAAGCAAGCAGGGAGGGACAGAAGTAAGACGTGGGTTACAAAAGCGGCATGAGGAAACTTCTAGGGTAACAGAAATCTTCATTATCTTCATGGCCATTATGGTTTTACAGGTGTTTACATAGGTCAACTTATTAAATTATATTCATTAAATATATGCAGTTTATTTTGTCAGTTATACTTCAATTTAACAATTTTTTTAAAAATTCAGAATCTTAGGATTATTGTTAATAAGTGAGATTTTATATATACATACAAAGTTCTAGAGCATAAGTGTTTTTAAAATGCTAGTTATTATGTCAATAGATAGTACATTTGGCTTTTTTAACCTTCATCCTTCTTGTCTTTTAATCTATTTGCAGAGTAGGGGATGTAACTTACATACAGTAAACTGTACAGATACTAAATATATAACCTGATAAATTTTTGCATATATTTCCAGAACCCCAAGAAGTACACCATGTCCCCTGCCAGTAAATAATCCCCACAACACAACCATTCTCCTGACAGCCACCACCGTAGATTTGTTTTGCTTGTTTCTTTGCTTGAAATAAGTGGAATCATAGTGTGTGCTCTTGTGCCTGCCTTCCTTTGCAAAACATGACGGCTGTGAGACTCATCCTTGTTGCTGCATGTGATCATTGTTAAATCTTGTTCCTCACTGTGTCATATTCCACTGTGTGAATACACTATGGTTCGTTTATCTATTGTACTGCTGCTGTTGGACAGGTAGGTTGTTTCCAATTCATGGCTATTAAGCTGCTACGAATGATCTCATATACGTCTTTTGGGGAGACAGAGGCACCTGCATCTATCTAATTGACAAGCGTGGCCCCTAGTTGCAAAAGAAGCTGGGAACGCGAGGGGCTCGCATTTTCCGAGGGGGAGGTTTGGCTAAGCTTGCTACCAAGACTCCTTACGTGGGGATTTCCCCAAGACCAGGAAAGGGGTTCAGCTGCTGTGCAGCCAAAAAGAATGACGAATGTCCTCCATCTGTTTCTCGGTGGCTTATTCCAGCAGAGTTTATAAGAAGCGGTAATTAGAAGGGCCACGCCTCCTAACAATCACCCTACTCACCTCAGCTGCAATTAAGTCAGCAAAGTCCAGCTCCTAACTCCATCAAACCTACCTGTTGCATCGGTGCCTACACTTGCATTATATGGAGGATCGTCTGAACCACCACTCCCTGAAAAAGAAAGGGGTCCAAGGTTCAATAATTTCAGGATTACTGCATCCTTTCCCCCCACTGAAGATGTACAACCTACATTAGTATGTTAGAGATTATGCAAAGTCCCATAGGAACAAAACTGTTTTATTCTAGCTTTTTTTGGGGGGGGGCGGGGGACACAGTCTCGCTCTGCCGCCCAGGCCGGAGTACAGTGGCGCGATCTCGGCTCACTGCAAGCTCCGCCTCCCAGGTTCACGCCATTCTCCTGCCTCAGCCTCCCAAGTAGCTGAGACTACAGGCGCCCGCCACCACACCCGGCTAATTTTTTTGCATTTTTAGTAGAGACAGGGTTTCACCATGTTAGCCAGGATGGTCTCCATCTGCTGACTTCGTGATCCGCCCGCCTCGGCCTCCCAAAGTGCTGGGATTCCAGGCTTGAGCTACTGCGCCCGGCCTTATTCTAGCATTTCTAAAACTCATTTTCAGGTTCCAGCCACAGCTTTCTGTGGAACCAGTGTCTCTGGGAGTGTGGCGTAGGAAACAGTCCTTCTTGAGATTGTGGAAACCCTTTCCCGTGTTCTTCAGGTTTTCCTTCTTACTATGTAACAGCCAGACCATCCCACCGGCCAGCAGGTGTGGGATCTGAGTAATCTGGGAATACTTTTGCCTCGGATGCTTGCTCAGGGATATCTGAAAATCTGCTTTCAGAGACTGGTCTGCTTTAAAAGCACAACTTTCACGCTGAGGTCTTTTCATAAAAATCAATACTTTTTGACTGGGTAACAAAATCCCAGCTCCTCAGCGTTGAGACACTGTAGCAGGTAGATAGAGGGTAAAGAACTGAGAGAGAGAAGCTTCAGAAGAGGGTTCCTTTAGGAAGACGGAATCTGGCACTGAAGGCAAACCCCTTGTGCCAGGTAGTTGCTGGAGACTGTGAAGAGGAGCAGAGCCTTTGGCAGCTCTTGAACAAAGGTACTGGGACATGAGGCAATCTTTTAGGAGTGGTATTAAGACCTGGGGAGGCTCAAGGGGAGGTGGTGGGAAAATCAAATCCACATAGGAATTCATTTGTTGTGAGACGGAAAACAAAATCTGGTTTGCGCCATATTTACTCTTAAACTCATGATGCTAAAGCTTCATGACCTACACTTGCAGGACCTCTCCCAAGACTCTGGACATAACGTTATCATCTTCAGGACTGTATATTTCTTATAGTGAATCCACAATTTGCTGGTTGTTGTTGTTGTTTTGTAGAGACAGGGTTTCACCATATTTCCCAGGTTGGTCTCGAACTCCTGGTTTCAAGTGATCCACCCACCTCAACCTCCCAAAGTGCTGGGATTACAGACATGAGTCACTGCACCCAGCCTGAGAGCCCATAACAATTGCATCTGCCCAGCCTAGGTATTTGTACTAAAGATATTGTTTCCTTGATATAGCTTTTTCTCCTTTTTCTATCCTTTTCTGACCTTTGTGTCCTCATCCACTTAGGCAAAGTGCTGTGTATGCATGTGCATGTGTGCACACATGTATTGTGTGTGCATGTGGTCTGTGTGCACACGTGTATATTTGTGAGTACATGCTTGTTTATGTGGGTGCACATGTGTGTATATACTGGAGGGTCTCTGTTTTCATTGAAATTGCACACATTTTCAGGGCCTCAGTTGTTCTAAATGCCTTTTCTTCCAACTCAAGAAAGTCCAACCATATAGCACAAAGCTCTCAGCCCATTTCCCCAGAACAGCTGAAACTTATTGCAGTCATGCTGAAAATGGCTGTAAACATAATTAAGGCGCTTTTTTTTTTTTTTTCAGCGCCCTGAACATTTTTCTCTCTCCAGATAATGTCTTGGAAATGGCCCAGAACCCTATGGAGTTGTAAAGGCAACAGGATCTTTGTTATGGTTACATTGCAAAGATGCCTACACAGGTTTATCACATCAAGAGGGAAAAAAAATAAAACCTCATTTCTGCAGCCCCTTCCTATCACAAGCTCCTCCATGGAAGGCGTCATACAAAACTGGAATGAGGCCTGAAGTAACTACAGCAACACAAATGCCCTCTTTCCAGGCAGGCTCAGGGTCTATCAGCATATTTATTTGGCGACAACATTTTAAATAACTTTCCCTACAGCAAAATCATTCTGGCATTCCTGGCTTGCTAAAATACACTTCATCCCAGGTTACCTTTTAGCAAATGAGAACTGATGAAGGTGTTTCAAAATGGTCAATTCAAGTGTATTTCTGCTGTGGCAGGCCCCTCTCTGGCCCGCTATTGTTGGGGTAATGGAAGCGTGAGCCTGTAAATCCAGGATTAGCTCTGCTTGTGCTCCAAAGCTCACCTTGATGCAGCCTTTGAGTCTAATTCTGCTGGGCTGGGAGCTGATAAGAGAAAAAAAGCTTTGCTCACGGGTTTAGTTCCTGACTCTGAAGGGCTGGAAAATATGACGGGTATGAAAGTAAAAGTGTCCCTGAAAATGTCTCAAGGATGGGGCACAGCCTCGTAGGTAGGGACTCATGGAGAGGGCTTGAATGGGCAAGCTCAGGGCCTATGGTGCAGGGCATAGTTGGGGATGGAGAGGCCAGACATGACCACTGGGAAGAGGAGGCCAAGAGGAGAGGGGCATTTCATGGCTCACCCGTTTTCTGTAACTACCATCCACAAGGAGTTGAAGTGGCTTCCAGTAAAAGATGGTGGACGAACCTTCAAAACTAAAGAAGTAAAAACATTGCTTGTGTAACAAAAGCAGTCGGGGACCATTATATCCAAAAATCAACCATAGGGAAAGCTACTAAAAATAAAAACAAACTTCAGCTCTGAGCTTCCAGAAATGCTAGAGGGGAGGGGAAGCGTCATGTGCCACATAATTTTTTTGCTTAGCCGGACACCGTGGGAGCAAGCAGCAAACCTGAACCCTGGGCGGCTAGCATAGTGCCTGGCGCATAGTACGCGCCTGGGAAGTATTTGTTGATTGAATAAATGAGCCAAGAAGCCTGCAGGTTTCGCCTACGGGGAGCCTGCCAAAATTGTCATTGATGGCTGGCAAACAAAGCAGTGTTGGGAAAAAGGAAAAACAAGGCAGAGTCCTCAAAGGGACTGGCTGCAGAATTGCAACTAGCGCGACTTCTTTTCACTTAAAAACACGTTATGAAATATAACATAGAAAAAGAAAAGTGCATAAAACATATGCGGCCAATTATAACCAGCAGGCAGATTAAAAAGTAGAATAGAGACAGTCTCTGACTCACAATGGCTTGACTTATGATTTTTTGATGGTGTGAAAGCAATAGGCATTCAGCAGAAGCCATGCTTCGAGTACCCATGAAACCATTCTGTTTTTCACTTTCACCAAAGTATTCAACACATTACATGAGGTAGTCAACACTTTATTTTTTATTTTTGTTTTTTTGTGTCTTTTGTTTTTATTTTTTGTTTTTTTGTGTCTCACTCTGTCACCCTGGCTGGAGTGCAGTGGCACAATCTTGGCTTACTGTAACATCTGCCTCCCGGGTTCATGCAATCCTCCTGCCTCAGCCTCCTGAGTAGCTGGGGTTACAGGCACCCTCCATGACGCCTGGCTAATTTTTGTATTTTTAGTAGAGATGGGGTTTTACCATGTTGGCCAGGCTGGTCTCGAACTCCTGACCTCAAGAGATCTGCCCACCTCAACCTCCCAAAGTGCTGGGATTATAGCTGTGAGCCACTGCACCCGCCCTCAACACTTTATTATAAACTAGGCTTTGTGGTAGATAGTTTTGCTCAACTGCAGGCTAATGCAAGTATTCTGAGCATGTTTAAAACAGGCTGGGATAAGCTGGCTATGGTGCTTGGTAGGTTAGGTTGATTACATACAGTTTCAACTTACAATATTTTCCACTTACAATGGGGTTACAACAGAATCAATGGGGTTACTTACTTATTGTAACTCCACAGTCAATGGGGTTACAATACTTACAATGTTATTACAACACAATCAAGGAACGTCTGTGTTAGCACCACGGCAAAAGCCCCCATGATGCCATTCGCATGACGTCCTTCCCATCCAGAGTAATTCATTGTCTTGTTATTTAGCCTAATAATTCCTTTGCTTTTCTTTGTACGTTTGCCACCTACATATTTCAAACCTAAAAAATATGGCTCTGTGTTTCCTGTTTTAGGATGACTGGAATTACACAAATGTATTCTTTTGTCCTGATTGTCTCACTCAGGATACTGTTTGTGAGTCTCTCGTGTTTGCACAGCTGCAGTTTGATCATTATTGTTGGAGTGTGTGAATTACACTTTATCCGCACGTGCTCCTGTCAGTGGACATTTGGGTTTTATTCCAGTCTTTGGCAGCCTGTGTGGGCTTTCAGGCCAAATCCGAGGTAGGTACCCATGAGCTCTCACTTCTGGTTGACACGTGCTCGAGCTCTCTTGGCCAGCAGGCCATAGCTGCCCCATGAAAAACACCTTAGTTGCTGCCCGGCAGCTCCAGGGCTCTTGTAAGGCTCTAAGTCCCTGCCTGTCCCAGAAATCTGTGTTCTGGGAACCCAGTGACCGTCCCATGGCCTCACACCTGCAGCTGTCTTTCTGGCTCAGACACTGAATTCTCTTTCACTCAAGTTTTACTCTATTTTCTTGTGTCTGGATTTCACCTCTGCTGTGTTTTCTAACTCACGGGCTAATGCCATCCAGCCCACCTGCCAGCAGTGGCTGGGTTGCCTTCCTCTAAATGTGAAAGGGAATTCCAACTGTTTCCCCGGTGCCCACTATCTGCCCCGACTCTCTGAATCTGATCAAACATGGTTATTGGTTTTGAGGACATGAACGGTGTCTACTGCATCTTTATAGCCAACTGAGGAATGACTAATCGGCCAGCTTCAGTGAATCCAAAGTCAGGGGATGCAAATGTAAAACCCTCCCATTATTTGATGCAGCCACTGTCTCTCAATTATTTCATTAAATGAGTTACAAATACTGTTTTATCTCAACCCAAATTGAATAATGAAGGAAATCAGGTTCATCAATTCAATTAACCAACATTACTGTGTACTTAACATGGCCCAGACACCCTTGTTGAGTGCTTTGAATTTAATAATAAGATGAAAAAAAGACAAAATGCTAGGGAAAGTGTCATTTTTAAAGTGCAGCCTGTCCCTGTACTGTAATGGTGGCACTACAGCTCATATTTAGAATGTCCAGTAAAGGCTTTTTGCTTTGGCAGGGAGTGCTGGGGGGGCGGTGATCATCACAGAGGGTGGGGAGCACCATTACAGGGAGAGTGGCCGTCTGCATCGCCAGGGGAGGGAGGGTTTATAAGGCAGACTTGTTTGGCTGGAGCAGATCTCGGAAGCACGGCTGCCAGCCAGAATCAAGAAGATTGATGGCCAAGAGAAGACCCCAGACAGAGAGAAGGTGGGAGGACGTGAGGAGTGGCTTTTCTGCCGCTTTCTCTTTCTAAGTTGTTATACACCCCTTGTTACCCTCAACCTTTCCTAAAGCTTTGTTTGACAGTGTGGTTTACTGTTGGTGGGGCTGGGTAGCATCAAAGATTGTGCCAGACAGGGACAAGGGACAGGGCAGCCCCACCGGCGCGGACTTGCCCAGAGCAGCTGTCCGAGGAGAAGCAAAGGGGCCTGTGAGAGAGGACGAGCAATGGGGCCCTGCCTTTCTCCATCGCACCAGCGGGGGCTTGGGTCAGGTGAGTTGACGTTCCAGAAGCGGTTAACCCAGGAGTGTGGAGAGCTTGGGACCTCTGGGTTAAACATGAATGAACATGGTGGAGTCCCTGCTCTCAAGGCATTTCGATCCAGATAGAGGAAACAGTCTGCACACCGATGTGTAAAGCACCATGCTGAGCTCCTGGAGGAAGAGGAAGTTGCACCCGGGGAAGACTTCCTGGAGGAGGCAGTCTAGAGGCCTTGAGGAACAAGGAATCTGGAGGCCAGGCTGTGTGCAGGTCGTCGTGACGGGTGGCACCTGGGACATGTGGGAACAGCAGCAGTGGGAGACAAGTGAGCATGTGGTTCTCTGATTGCCCAAGTTTTGTGTTTCTCCTTCTCTGCTTCACGGCTTCCCACGGTGCTACCCCAGAGGATTTGCGCAGGGAGCAAAACTGGAATCCCTGGCCTCAGCACCAAATGTGCAGCCCCAGGGAGCTGCTGAGTGGTGCCAGGGGCCCACCTTGGCCCAGGAACGTCTCCAAACTGTGTGAGGCCATGTGTGTGTCCGGCATCCGGCTCACCTGTGGTAGCCATGTAGATTCCGCGTTCCCCCCCCCAGGCTGGATCCTCTCCAGGCTGCAGTGGGCTTGTTCTGGCAGTGCTGTCCCATAGGCTGCCCTTAAAGGGGAGGCCTCTGAGCCAGCCCTGACCAAGTCACCAACCCCAGCTGGAAGCCCCGCCCAGTGCAGTCGGCGGTGCCCGCCCTGTGGCTCCAATGGAGGCAGCAGCTTCTTCCCTGCTCCTCTTCTAATTGGTCAATGATTTCCAGAGGCAACAATAACTCATGTTTTTATTGCTTTCTTGAAAGCCTGAGCCTCCCCTTCCCCATGGGCGAGGCTATGATGTAATGGAGGCACATTTGAAAGGAAAGTCCGGTGAAATACAGCCTTCCCAGTGTCCTCATAGTTTCAAAGAGCACAGAAATGGAAGTTTTAAAAGTTGGCCATTCATCTCACGCTGAAACGGGGAGTCATGAGTCCTTAACTTTTGCATAAACTGTATTAGAATCTAGTGTTTTCAATTTAGACAGGTCAACTCATCTTTTTTTTTTTAACTTAATTTTGCTTTTTATAAAATATAGTATTGTAGTTCCCAACCTCTTTCCCTAAAAGGATGTTAAAATCCAAACGTTTGGTCAACTTCACCCCTCCTCACCCCAATTCCCCGTTCCTTGACATACGTGTTTCAGGCAGTGATGTTAAGACTCCTCTGGGCACTAGCCTGGGAGCCATCTTTGACTCTTTCCCATCTCCTGTCATCTACATTCCATCAAACCAGGTCCCATCCACTCCTTCCCAGCACCGCCTCCCACTGCCCACCCACCCCTGCCCTCCCCCGGAGCAGCTAGCCTCTATTCCCTGTCTGCTTCCTCGTGGGCTATCGAATTCGCTTCCCAGTCAGTCACCTCTTCAGCATGCGTCTCTTTCAGCCACCTACATACTGCTGCCAGGTCAGTTTCCCGAAATGTCCTTCTCCACAGATGGTCCTCTATATCAGTGGTTCCCCACCAGCGCGATTCTGCCTCCAGAGATGTGGTGGTGTCAGGAGACGTTTGTGGGTGTCACATGGGCTTGTGTGCTGCTCCTGGCACGTGGAGGGTAAGAGGCCAGGGATGCTGCTGGACATCCTGGAATGCATGTTGTACACAGCCCCTTCCACAAAGAATGAGCTGTCCGGGAATGTCAGTAGCGCCACGGCTGAAAACCCTGCTCTGACTGAAACACTTTCAGTGGATTCCTAGAACTGATTAAAAAATAAAAATAAAAACAAAAATAAAAACATCTTACGCTGGAATCAAGGCGCTGCACAATCAGCCTTCCAACCTCTCTCCAACTTTGTCTTCTTTTAGCTCCCAACATCCATGTCCTGCAAGACAAATACTCAAGTTGAGACTCATGGGTTCTCAAAGACTCTCCAGGTTCCCACTGTCACCCTCACCCTCAGCTCACAGAGAACGTGAAATGCTTTGTGTCTGTCTCTGCCACCTGAGCAAACTATGCATTCCTTTGGATTGCTGGTTGCCTTTCCACCTGTAATGAAGACACTATATTAAATCAACTTAACAATAACCCACAGCACTCGGACCAACTAATGAAGACACTATGAATGGCCTCCTTGGGGTCAGAAACACTCTACCCCAGAGACTCAGTGACTGCTGAGGAAGAAATTCCTAGAAAGAGGAATGAGGCTGGGCATGGTGGCTCACACCTATAATCCCAGCACTTTGGGAGGCCGTGGCGGGTGGATGGCTTGAGGTCAGGAGTTTGAGACCAGCCTGGCCAACATGGTGAAACCTCATCTCTACTGAAAGTACAAAAATTAGCCAGGCATGGTGGTGGGTGCCTGTAATCCCAGCTACTTTGGAGGCTGAGGCAGGAGAATTGCTTGAACCAGGGAGGCAGAGGTTGCAGTGAGCCGAGATCGTGCCACCACACTCCAGCCTGGGCAACAGAGTGAGACTCTGTCTCAAACAGAAAAAAAGAAAAAGAAAAAAAAGGAAAAAGGAATGAGCCGTCCGGGGGAACATGCTATCTAAGTCCAAGACACTGTGCTCAAAAGAACTCTGGAGCTCCTGGCAGCACTTGGTATACATTAACAATGGGACCACCCAGCTCCACAGACCCCAGACACACTTTGGGACACACCACAGTGTCCCGTATTTCTCATCCAAAACCACCCTGGCACCTGTGCAGAGCCCTGGGTCTGAGTGTATGTTCCCAGCACTCTGGGCAGACAGGCATTTGAGATAGATCCCTGTCAGGGGCAGGAGCGCACCAGTCAGATGTCCACACATTCCTTTGCATGCTTATTTGCTGCACTTCATAGAATGATAGACTGTAGACATGATTCAAGTCCAACCTTGTTTTACATATCAGGAATTTCTTTGAACTAGAGAGAAGTGGGGTCATTTAACCCAATATCCTGCCCTCGGACATCTTCATCATTGTCATCATCATCATTACCATCATCATTGTCTTTACAAAAATCATTAATACAGTCTTTCGTGGTGCACAACAGAACGAGGAATGATACAACCAAACAACCCTTGTTTCCTTGGAGCTTATAATCTAGGGCACACATGGATACTTAGGACTTCCAGAAGGCAGAAAAAGCTTAGTGTATGACTAAAATAAGCCTAGGACAAGGCATTTATGTGTGTAGTCAATCAACAAGAATTTACTGAGCTTGGAAGAATACAGGGTCATGTTGGAGCATAAAAAGAGAAATGAGATATGACAATAAAAAATGCCACTGATTTTAAAAAATAAATATCAAAATGTGTCATCAAATTGACTCTTACCTTTCAAAATAGTCACCTTAAAATGGATTCCAACATTACTGATATTTTTTAAAATGCTTTCAGGTTGACTGCTTTAGGACTTTCTTTAAGGCAAATTTTTAATAATCCATATGATTCTAAAACCCTGCTAAAATTAGCATAATCTAATTTAATCACTTATGTTAGGCACCTCAGATCTCCAGATAACTTAGCAGTTCGCCAAAATCAAAGCCACTCCTCAAGGAAGATTTGTCACTGTATGATTTTGGAATATTTTTGGATGCAAGTGACAGAAAATCTCACCTATAGCAGCTTTTAAAAATACAGGTTTCTTTTTCTTAATAGCAAGTCTGGAGCTAGGTAGTTGCTGGTATTCATGCCTTATTCACTCCCTAAGTGAGGCCAGAACCAGAATCTCTGTGATTATCTTAGCCCTTTTCTCATGTTGGCAAGAGGGTTGGTCTGTGCCCCAGGCATCAAATCTACGTTCGAGGAAGGAAGAAGGAGGGACGTGAGAAGCTGCAAATAGCCGCTTTCAGCAGGAACATAATGATTTTCCCAGAATATCCCTCAGAATAATCCTACATATATTTCACTGGTCAGAACTATACCCCATGGCATTTATAGCCTCTTTAATAGATATTGTCAAGAAATAAAAGATTAGGAAGCAGTGCTGGGTAGCAATTTACAGGGTTACAGTGCCAGAGCGCTTCTGAAAATAGGTAAGACCTTGCCAGAAGCTCCCCAATGAGGTCTTATGGAAATTTAAAATGTAGGATTCAGATCTGTACTTTGTTTTAGAAGCTGGTTTGCCTAAAGACTGTTTGGTAAATCAGAATGAAATACACATACACACATCCTTACAGCACTGCAGATGTTTTATTAATAATCATATGTCAAGGGTTCTTTTCATCAGGCAGTGGGAGCATGAGTCACTCTTGTCCTCTGAAGAAGACTGGACTTGCTTGCTAAGCAAACCGGAATGTCTGGAGGCAATGCTAGAGACAGAAAGAGAGATGAGGAGGGCAGCAGGGCCGTCTGCCTGTCTGTTTACTGGATTTTCTGTGTTGTCGTTTCTTGGTTTATCTTATAAAAATAATACAGCACAGATTTCTAGGCTGTGTGACCAATAGCATATAGCAGAAGAAATGGTAAGTCACTTCTGGTATTGGATTCTTAAAGAATGTCACTACCAACTAGGGTGCTCCTCCCATCCCACTCTCCCTCCTGTCTCACTCCAGGGAAAACCTGCTACCACATGTGAGCAGCCTGGAGAGGCCCACGTGCCACCGAAGCCTGCAGCCAGCAGCAATAAGCTAAGACTTGTGACAGCAATGTGAGTGAGCTTGGAAAGCGACTCTTCCACCCCAGCTGAGTCTTGCGATGACTGATGACCGCAGGCCTGGCCACCAGCTTGACTGCACCCTCCTGCGAAGCCATGAGCCAACGCTATCCAGCCAAGCCACTCGTGGACCCGCCACCCTTAGACACTATGAAAGATAATAAATGTTTCTCATTTTAAGAGGCTGAGTTATGAGGGTCATTTGTTACGCAGCAATAAATAACTAAAACACAACTCTAAAGAAGAAAAATCATGTAATTATCGTGGTAGAGGCAGAAAAAGCATGTGATAATATTTAGCACATACTTACAATTTTTTTAAAAAAAGTCCTCCCAGTCACCTAGAAGAAGGCAATGTCCTTATCTAGGAGAGCCTCCTCACCACAGAAAACTAAAAAGCTATACTTAGCAGTGAAATGTTAAAACCTTTTCCTTTCAAATTAGAAATGACACAAGGATGCTTGCTATTGCCATTTTAATTCAACATTTTATCAGAGGACCTATTCAGCGAAGTAAGGAAAGAAAAAGAAATAAAAGAAGGATTGAATGGAAAGAATTAAGCTGTCGTTATTTGCAGATGCCATGCTTGTGTTCACAGGAAATCCAAGAGTCTACACAAATAACCTATTAGAATGAATATTTAGCAAGGTCTGGATAAAATAAAATCATTGTACTTCCTAAAAACCAGTAACAAAAAGTAAAAAAAAAAAAAAAAAAAAGAAATTTAAAATTAATAGCAGCTATAATAGCATTTAAAAATCAAATACCTGACAATAAATCTAACAAAAGATTTGCAAGGTCTTTCTACACAATGAATTATAAAACATTATTGAAAGAATTTAAAGAAGACATACATACATATGTGGGTAGTGTTTATGTATTAGAAGGTGCATGTTAGTTTTCCACAAATGGATCTATAAATTCAACATATGTCAGTTAAGATCCCAGCAGGAATTTTTGAGAGACTTGATAAGTCAATGATAAAATGTACCTGGAAACATGAATGGCTAATAATGAGCAAGGCAATTTTGGAGAAAGAGCAAAGTAGGAGAACTTAATGACCCCCAAATAAAGACTTCTTATAAAACTGCAGTAATTAAGACGACTCATGGTAAAAGGATAGACATGAACAATGGAACAGAAGAGAGAGCCTAGAAAGAGAATCATATATTTAAAGGTAACAGTACACCCCAGTGTAAAAAGGACAACCTTTTCAACAAATTATACCAGGTCAACTGGTCGCTCATATGGAAATAGACAAAATTGACCCCTTCCTCAAGTTACACATACAACTCAATTCTAGGTGGGTTTTAGATGTGCATGTGAATGGTAAAATAATAAATCTAGAATAGCACTGTCCAATAGAAACATAATACAAGCACAAATTTGAGCCACATGTTATTTTAAATACTCTCATCATCACATTTTAAGTAGTAAGAAACAGACTAAATTTTAATTATATTTTGCATTTAACTCAATATATCAAAAATATTATCATTTCAACATGTAACCAATATAAACATTACAGAGGTAGTTTACTTACACTGTCTTTGAATTCTAGTGTATATTTTACAATTACAACCCATCTCAATTTGTGTATTTATTTCAATAGCCTTTGGGGCACAAATGGTTTTTGGTTACATGGATGAATTACATAGTGATGAATTCTGAGATTTTAGTGCAGTCCTCACCCAAGTAGTGTACATTGTACCTAATGTGTAGGGTTTTTTTCCCTGGCCCCCCTCTCACCCTCCTGCTTCTGAATCTCTACAGTCCATTATATCACTCTAAATGCTTTTGTATACTCGTAGCTTAGTTGCTACTTTTAAGTGAGAAGATATGGTTTTTGGTTTTCCACTCCTGTGTTACTTCACTCAGAATACTGGCCTCCAGTTCCATCCAACTTGCTGCAAAAGACATTATTTCATTCCCTTTAATGGCCGAGTAGTATTCCATGATGTGTATACACTACATTTTCTTTATCCACTCATTAGTTGATGGGTACTTAGGTTGGCTTCACATGTTTGAAGTTGTGAATTGTGCTGCTGTAAACATATGTGTGCAAGTGTCTTTTTCATATAATGACTTCTCTTCCTTTGGGTAGATACCCGGTAGTAAGATTGCTGGATAGAATAGTAGCTCTATTTTTACCCCTTTAAAGAAATTCCATACTGTTTTCCATAGAAGTTGTACTAATTCACATTCCCACCAGCAGTGTATAAGCATTCCCTTTTCCCCATATCCACGCCAACATCTGTTATTTTTTGACTTTCGAATAATGGCCATTCTTGCAGGAGAAAGGTGGTATCTCATTGTGATTTTAATTTTCATTTCCTTGGTGATTAGTGATGTCAAACATTTTTTCATGCTTTTTTGGCCATCTATATATATCTTCTTTTAAGAAATGTATATTCATTTCCTTTGCCCAGTTTTTAATAGGATTATTTGGTTTTTTTCTTAGTGATTTGTTTGTGTTCCTTAAAGATTCTGGATAGGGCTGGGCACGGTGGCTCACGCCTGTAATCCCAGCACTTTGGGAGGCCAAGGCGGGTGGATCACAAGGTCAGGAGATGAAGACCATCCTGGCTAACATGGTGAAACCCTGTCTCTACTAAAAATACAAAAAAAAACAAAAACAAAAATTAGCCGAGTGTGGTGGCGGGCGCCTGTAGTCCCATCTACTCGGGAGGCTGAGGCAGGAGAAAGGCATGAACCCGGGAGCCCGAGTGAACCTGGGAGCCGGAGCTTGCAGTGAGCAGAGATCGCACCACTGCACTCCAGCCTGGGTGACAGAGCAAGACTCCATCTCAAAAAAAAAAAAAAAAGATTCTGGATACTAGTCCTTTGTTGGATGCATAGTTTGCAAATATTTTGGCCATTCTGTGGGTTGTCTGTTTACTCTGTTGATTATTTCTTTTGCTGTGCAGAGGCTTTTTAGTTTAATTAGGTCCCATTTGTTTATTTTTGTGTTCATCGTGTTTGCTTTTGGGGTCTTAGTCATGAATTCTTTGCCTAGGCCTATGTCTGGAAGAATTTTTCCAACACAACCCATCTCAATTTGAACCTGGCATATTTCAAGTGCTCAACAGACACATGTGGCTAGTGGCTACTGTAACAGTGCAGTTCTAGAATACAATCAGGATAATATCTTCATAACATTTGAGTAGGCAGAGGCTTCTTAAACAGGGCACACGCACAGAGTATGAAATATTAGTGAATCTAGATTAAATAGAAGGCTGGTTTATGAACTTGTATGGCGTAAACAACATTTGTATCTCACAGTTCTGGAAGGTGGGAAGTCTAAGATCAAGGTGCCAACAAATTTCATGTCTGGTGAGGTCTCTCACACTGGCTTTCAGGTGATGTCTTCTTGCTGTGTCCTCATATGATGAAGAGAGAGGAAGGGAGGAAGGGAGGAAAAGAAGGAGGGAAGGAGGAAAAGAGATACCTTGTCTCTTCTTACAAGGATATTAATCCCATTGTGGGGGTTCCATAGTGACCTATTCTAAACCTAAATACCTCTCAAAGGCTCTAACTCCAAATACTATCACATTAGGAGTTACAGTTTCAGCGTTTGAATTTGGGGGTGGGAGGTGCTATGGGTTGAATGTGTCCCCCAGATTTCAAGTGTTGGAGACTTAGTCCTCAAATTCATACATTGATTGGGGGTAGGGCCTTTGGGAGGGCCTTTGGGAGGTAATTGGGATTGGATGACATCCTCAGAGCGGGGCCCCCCATGATGGAACTGGAGGATCTATGAGGAGAGAAAGAGAAGACCTGAGCTCACACTCCTGCTCCTGCTCTCTTTGTCTTGTGATGTTGTCTGCCATACAGCAAGAAGACGCTCACCAGATGTTGGTGCCATGCTCTTGGACTACTCAGTCTCCAAAACCACAAGCCAGATAAACTCCTGTTCTTGATAAATTACATAGTCTGTAGTATTGTTTTGTTTTGTTTTTGAAACAGAGCCTCACTCTGTTGCCCAGACTGGAGTGCAGTAGCACAGTCATAGGTTACTGCAACCTCAGTCTCCTGGGCTCAAGCAATCTTCTCACCTCAGCCTCCCAGGCAGCTAAGACTACACAGGTACACTACCATCCCTGGCTAACTTTTTAATTTTTTTCTTTTTCAGAGACAGGGTTTTGCTTTGCCCTGGCTAGTCTCAAGCTCCTGGCCTCAAGTGATCTGCCTACCGTGGCCTCATAAAGTACTGGCATTACAGGCATGAGTCACTGCACCTTGTCTAGTCTGAAGCATTCTGTTACAGCAATAGAAGATGGACTAAAAATGGGGAGAACATAAACATTCAGTCCATAACAAGGAT
Organism: Papio anubis; assembly: GCF_008728515.1. Lineage (NCBI taxonomy): Eukaryota > Metazoa > Chordata > Mammalia > Primates > Cercopithecidae > Papio > Papio anubis. Next base: position 199,349,305 of record NC_044976.1, read on the forward strand.
CTGTAGAACTGGAAGCATGTGCGTGAGAAATGAGTGCTATAAGTTTATTTCAATTTTGATAATTTAAATCTTAGGTGAAATACAAAGTTAAATGAGAAAATTTACTAGAATGTCTATAGCATTGTCCATTATCCATAATAGTAAAAACCAAAAATAATTCAATGTCCATTGACAATAGCGTAGATGAATTAATTGTTGTACATCCATGCAGTAAGAATGAACACTCAACTACAAGGACAAAATAGGTAAATCTCTCAAGCATCATGTTGAGCAAGAGGAGCTAGACACCAAGAGTACATTCTGTATGCTGCTTTTTATACAAAGTTCAAAACAGGCAGAACAAACCTATTGTGTAAGAGGAAAGGGACAGCGATTACCTCCAGAGAGAAGGGAGGGAACAGTGATTGGAAAGGGGCATGAGGGGAGTCAGGGGGTACTAGTAGAGTCCGTTTCTTGTTGTGGCCAGAGGTGGCATGGGTGTGTGTAATTTATGATTATTTATTGAGCTGTATATTTATGATTTGTACATTTTTCTAAATGTTTATGTAAAATAACTCATATTTAGACTTCTCCTCTGAGAATCTCCTTAAAAGCATGACCTAATTTAGCTAAAGTCAGGAACTGGCAGTCTTCTGAGTAATCAGAGGAAACTCTAGCATTTGGCATTTGTTTAACCACAGTAATGCCCATTCGTGATTGTTGTAGGTCCTGTAGCCTTACGGTGAGTCTGTCTGTCAATCGGTGTTTATAAAACACCATCCTATACCCCATTCTCATGGCCTTCAGGTTCAGTCAGCAGTTAGACAGCAACCTGGTCAAACAGCAGTGTGTAGAGCTTTCAGCTGCTAAAGCCAGGGAAGACATTCTAAGGTTGTCCCAGAGTCCCCTTCAGGGATCTGTCTCATCATGGACCTCTACCCTGAAATGGACTCTAGAGTAATGAAGTCCATTCCCCCTCGGGGAAGGGGAATAAAGCAAAATATCCAGAGGAGAGGCAGAGGCTAGAGAAGGAATCTTACAGGATTCCAGAGGAGAAAGACAAGTTACGTGTAAGAAAAGAGATTCAGATTGGCATCAGATTTCTTATCTTGCCTAGAGACTAGAATATGGTAATTTAACAACTGTAGATTGTGAAGAGAAAAACCCTGTGACCCAAGGATGCTGTTGTCAGCCAAGATATTATTCTGTGATTAATACAGAAGAAATATCCTTGAGAATTTGGAATGTAATCACCCATACACCTAGAGCTGCCACATTGTACACACTTCACTAGCCAAACCCACATTTACCCTGTATGACCAGAAACACCTGAGAGTCCACTAACCAAACAAAAACAGGATCAAAACAAACACCTCAATTTTGGGAATAGAAAAACAAAAGTAAGCAAGATTTGCCAAGGTTTATGTCTTTTCTCATTGGTCATGATAGAAATCTTAAAAAAGAAAAAGTAGAATTTTTACAAGCCATTTGATCTAGTCACAAGTCAATGAAACTAGAAAAAAAAAATGAAGAGTAAGAAGGAAGCAAAAAAAAAAAACAAAAACAAAAACAAAAACAAAAAAACCCTTACCTGTTATAAAAAATTAAGAAGCACACTCCCTGTAATCCCAGCACTTTGGGAGGCCGAGACGGGCGGATCACGAGGTCAGGAGATCGAGACCATCCTAGCTAACGCGGTGAAACCCCGTCTCTACTAAAAAAATACAAAAAAACTAGCTGGGCGAGGTGGCGGGCGCCTGTAGTCCCAGCTACTCGGGAGGCTGAGGCAGGAGAATGGCGTGAACCCGGGAGGTGGAGCTTACAGTGAGCCGAGATCCCGCCACTGAACTCCAGCCTGGGTGACAGCAAGACTCCGTCTCAAAAAAAAAAAAAAAAAGAAGAAGCACACTCATGGATCAAAGAGAAAACCAAAAGTGAAACTACAAATCATCTAGAAAGCAATAGAGAAGAGTATATCTTCGGTCAATTCTACGTGCATAGCAAAAGCTATTTATGATTTCCAATGCCCTCTTTTAAAAGAAAAAAGAAATCTAAAAATTGATGTTGTATTCATCTCTTCAAAAGATGGAAAAGTATAGAAAAATAATCTAAAACAGAAAAAAGGAATTAAAAACAGTACAAACAAAAATTTTGAATGGATAAATAATTCCCAGTGTTGTTCTTTGAAAAGACGAACAAATGGTTCATATTAACCTGGTTTAAGAGGAACGAAGGAAAGAAGGAAAGAAGGAAAGAAGGGAGGGAGGGAAGGAAGGAACGAAGGAAGGAAGGAAGGATCACAGGCAAAAAGCAATTAAAGAATTATAATACTTTGACAACAAATTTGAATCCCTAAGGGAAATGGTGATTTTCAGTGAAATATATATTAACAAAATTAACCAAGAAGCAGAAAAACTGAATGGATGAATTACTGTAGTAGAGATAGGAAAGGTGAGTAAAAATCTACTACTAAAACATCACTGAGAACAAATGCTTTTTAAAATTTGTTTTGTTTTTATTTTTCCATAGGTTATTGGGGTACAGGTGGTATTTGGTTACATAATTTCTTTAGCAGTGATTTGTGAGATTTTGGCGCACCCACCACCCAAGCAGTATACACTGCACCATATTTGTTGTGTTTTATCCCTTGCCCCGCTACACCCTTCCCTGCAAGTCTCCAAAGTCATTCTTATGCCTTTGTGTCCTCATAGCTTAGCTCCCACATATCGGTGAAAACATACAATGTGTGGTTTTCCATTCCTGAGTTACTTCATTTAGAATAATAGTCCCTAATCTCATCCAGGTCGCAGCAAATGCCGTTAATTCATTTCTTTTTATGGCTGAGTAGTATTCCATCATATAAATATACCACAGTTTCTTTGTCCACTTGTTGATTGATGGGCATTTGATTTGGTTCCACAATTTTGCAATTGTGAATAATGCTGCTATAAATATGTATGTGCAAGTATCTTTTTTGAGTAATGACTTCTTTTTCTCTGGGTAGATACCCAGTAGTGGGATTGCTGGATCAAATGGTAGTTCTACTTTTAGTTCTTTAAGGAATCTCCACACTGTTTTCCACAGTGGTTGTACCGGTTTTCATTCCCACCAGCAGTGTATAAGTGTTCCCTGTTCACTGCATCTGCATCAACATCTACTGTGGTTTTTTTTTTTTTTTTTTTTTTTTTTTGATTATGGCCATTCTTGCAGGATGAGGTGGTATTGCACCATGGTTTTGATTTGAATTTCCCTGATCATTAGTGATGTTGAGCATTTTTAAATATGCTTGTTGGCCATTTGTATATCTTCTTTTAAGAATTGTCTTTTCATGTCTTTAGCCTACTTTTTGATGAGATTGTTTTTTGCTTACTGATTTGTTTGGGTTTGTTGTAGATTCTGGATATCAGTCCTTTGTCAGATGTATAGATTATGAATATTTTCTCCTACTCTTTGGGTTGTCTGTTTACTCTGCTGACTGTTCCTTTTGCCATGCAAAAGCTCTTCAGTTTAATTAAGTCCCAACTGTTTATCTCTGTTTTTAGCTTTGCATTTGTTTTTAGATTTGCATTTGTTTTTGGGTTCTTGGTCATGAAATCCTTGCCTAAGCCAATGTATAGAAGGGTTTTTCCAATGTTATTTTCTAGAATTTTTATAGTTTTGGGTCTTAGATTTAAGTCCTTAATCCATCTTGAGTTGATTTTTGTATAAGGTGAGAGATGAGGATCCAGTTTCATTCTCCTACATGTGGCTAGCCAATTATCCCAGCACCATTTGTTGAAAACGGTGTCCTCAAACAAATGGATTAACATTCCATGCTCATGGATAGGAAGAATCAATATTGTGAAAATGGCCATACTGCCTAAGGTAATTTATAGATTCAATGCCATCCCCATTAAGCTACCAATGACTTTCTTCACAGAATTGGAAAAAACTACTTTAAAGTTCATATGGAACCAAAGAAGAGCCCACATTGCCAAGACAATCCTAAGCCAAAAGAACAAAGCTGGAGGCATTATGCTACCTGACTTCAAACTATACTACAAGGCTCCAGTAACCAAAACAGCATGGTACTGGTACCAAAACAGACATATAGACCAATGGAACCGAACAGAGCCCTCAGAAATAATACCACACATCTACAACCATCTGATCTTTGACAAACCTGACAAAAACAAGAAATGGGGAAAGGATTCCCATTTAATAAATGGTGCTGGGAAAGCTGGCTAGCCATAAGTAGAAAGCTGAAACTGAATCCCTTCCTTACACCTTATACAAAAATTAATTCAATATGGATTAGAGACTTAAATGTTAGACCTAAAACCATAAAAACCCTATAAGAAAACCTAGGCAATACTATTCAGGACATAGGCATGGACAAGGACTTCATGTCTAAAACACTAAAAGCAATGGCAACAAAAGCCAAAATTGACAAATGGGATCTAATTAAACCAAAGAGCTTCTGCACAGCAAAAGAAACTACCATCAGAGTGAACAGGCAACCTACGGAATGGGAGACAGTTTTTGCAATCTACGCATCTGACAAAGGGCTAATATCCAGAATCTACAAAGAACTCAAACAAATTTACAAGAAAAAAACAAACAACCACATCAAAAAGTGGCCAAAGGATATGAACAGACACTTCTCAAAAGAAGACATTTATGCAGCCAACAGACACATGAAAAAATGCTCATCATCACTAGCCATCAGAGAAATACAAATCAAAACCACAATGAGATACCATCTCACACTGGTTAGAATGGCGATCATTAAAAAGTCAGGAAACAACAGGTGCTGGAGAGGATGTGGAGAAATAGAAACACTTTTACACTGTTGGTGGGACTGTAAACTAGTTTAACCATTGTAGAAGACAGTGTGGCGATTCCTCAAGGATCTAGAACTAGAAATACCATTTGACCCAGCCATCCCATTACTGGGTATATACCCAAAGGATTATAAATCATACTGCTATAAAGACACATGAACGTGTATGTTTATTGCGGCACTATTCACAATAGCAAAGACTTGGAACCAACCCAAATGTCCATCAATGACAGACTGGATTAAGAAAATGTGACACATATACACTGTGAAATACTATGCAGCCATTAAAAAGGATGAGTTCATGTCCTTTGTAGGGACATGGATGCAGCTGGAAACCATCATTCTCAGCAAAGTATCGCAAGAACAGAAAACCAAACACCGCATGTTCTCACTCATAAGTGGGTATTGAACAGTGAGAACACTTGGACACAGGAAGGGGAACATCACACACTGGGGCCTGTTGTGGGGTGGGGGGAGAGGGGAGGGATAGCATTAGGAGATATATCTAATGTAAATGACGAGTTAATGGGTGCAGCACACCAACATGGCACATGTATACATATGTAACAAACCTGCATGTTGTGCACATGTACCCTAGAACACAAAGTATAATAAAAAAAGAAAGAAAAGGGTGTCCTTTCCCCACTTTTTGTTTTTGTTTGCTTTGTCAAAGATCAGTTAACTGTAAGTATTTGGGTTTATTTCTGGGTTCTCTATTCTGTTCCATTGGCCTATGAACCTATTTTTATACCAGTACCATGCTGTTTTGGTGACTATGGCCTTATAGATTTTGAAATCAGGTAGTGTGATGCCTCCAGATTTGTTCTTTTTGCTTAGTCTTGCTTTGGCTGTGTGGGTGCTTTTTTGGTTCCATATGAATTTTAGAATTGTTTTTTCTAATTCTGTGAAGAATGATGCTGGCATTTTGATGGAGATTGCATTGAATTTGTAGATTGCTTTTGGCAGCATGGCCATTTTCACAATATCGATTCTACCCATCCATGAGTATGGGATGTGTTTCCATTTGTGTCGTCTATGATTTTTTCAGCAGTGTTTTGTAGTTTTCCTTGTAGAAGTCTTTCGACTCCTTGGTTGGGTATATTCCTATGTATTTTAGTTTTTTTGCAGCTGTTGTAAAAGTGGTTGAGTTATTGATTTGATTCTCCACTTGGTCACTGTTGGTGTATAGAAGAGCTACTGATTTGTGTACATTAATCTTGTATCCAGAAACTTTACTGAATTCTTTTATCAGTTCTAGGAGCTTTCTAGAGGAGTCTTTAGGGTTTTCAAGGTAAACAATGATATCATCAGCAAACAGTGACAGTTTGACTTCCTCTTTACCGATTTGGATGCCTTTTCTTTCTTTCTCTTGTCTGATTGCTCTGACTAGGACTTCCAGCACTATGTTGAAAAGGAGTGGTGAGAGTGGGATCCTTGTCTTGTTCCAGTTCTCAGAGGGAATGTTTTCAAGTGTTACCCATTCAGTATTATGTTGGCTGTGGGTTTGTCATAGATGGCTTTTACTACATTGAGGTATGTCCCTTGTGTGCCAATTTTGTTGACAGTTTTACTCATAAAAGGATGCTGGATCTTGTATGCTTTTTCTGCATCTATTGAGATAATAATCATATGATTTTTGTTTTTTACTCTGTTTTGGTGGTGTATTACATTTATTGATTTGCATATGTTAAACCATCCCTGCATCCTTGGTATGTAACCACTTGATAACGGGGCATTATCTTTTTGATACATTGTTGGATTCATTTAGCTAGTATTTTGTTAAGGATTTTAGCATCTAGGTTTATCAAGGATATTGGTCTGTAGTTTTCTTTTTTGGTTACATCCTTTCCTGCTTTTGGTATTAGGTTGATGCTGGCTTCATAGAATGAATTAGGGAGGGTTCCCTCTTTCCCTATCTTGTGGAATAGTGTCAAAAGGATTGGTACCAATCGTCTTTGAATGTCTGGTAGAATTCTGCTGTGAATCTGTCTGGTCCTGAACTTCTTTTTGTTGGTAATTTTTAAATTACCATTTCAATCTTACTGTTTGTTATTGGTCTGTTCAGTGTATCTAATTCTTCCTGATTTAAGCTAGGAGAGTTGCATTTTTCCAGGGATTTACCCATCTCTTCTAGGTTTTCTAGTTTATGCATGTAAAGGTGTTCATAGTAGCCTTGAATGATCTTTTGTATTTCAGTGGTGTCAGTTGTAGTATCTCCTGTTTCATTTCTTAAGTTATTTGGTTTTTCTCTCTTCTTTTCTTGGTTAATCTTGCTAACAGTCTATCAATTTTATTATCTTTTCAAAGAACTAGCTTTTTGTTTCATTTATCTTTTGTATTTTTTTATTTGTTTCAATGTTTCAATTTCATTTAGTTCCGCTCAGATATTGGTTATTTCCTTTCTTCTGCTGGGTTTGGGTTTGGTTTGTTCTTGTTTCTCTAGTTCCTTGAGGTGTGACCTTAGAGTGTCAGTTTGTGCTCTTTCAGTTTTTTTGATGTAGGCATTTAGGGCTATAAATTTTCCTCTTAGCACTGCCTTGCTGTATCCCAGAAGTTTTGATAGGTCGTGTCATTATTGTCCTTCAGTTCAAAGAATTTTTAAATTTCCATCTTGATTTTGTTTTTGGTCTAATGTTCATTCAGGAGCAGGTTATTTAATTTCCATATACTTGCATGGTTTTGAAGATTTCTTTTGGAGTTGATTTCCAGTTTTATTCCACTGTGGTCTGAGAGAGAGTGCTTGATAGAATTTCAATTTTCTTAAATTTATTGAGGCTTGTTTTGTGGTCTGTCACACAGTCTATCTTGGAGGAAGTTCCATGCACTGTTGAATAGAATATGTATTCTGCGGTTGTTGGATGAAATGTTCTATATATATCTGTTAAGTCCATTTGTTCCAAGGTATAGTTTAAATCCATTGTTACTTTGTTGACTTTCTGTCTTGATGACCTGTCTAGTGCTGTCAGTGGAGTATTGAAGTCCCCCACTATTACTGAGTTGCTGTCTACCTCATTTCTTAGGTCTATTAGTAATTGTTTTATAAATTTGGGAGCTCCGGTGTTAGGTGCATATATGTTTAGGATTGTGATATTTTCCTGTTAGATAAGGCCTTTTACCATATAAAATGCCCTCTTTGTCTCTTTTAACTGCTGTTGCTTTAAAGTTTGTTTTGTCTGATAGAATAGCTACTCCTACTTGCTTTTGGTGTCCATTTGCATGAAATGCCTTTTTCCATCCTTTTACTTTAAGTTTATGTGAGTTCTTATGTGTTAGGTGAGTCTTCTGAAGGCAGCAGATAGTTCGTTGGTGAGTTCTTATCTATTCTGCAGTTCTGTATCTTTTAAGTGAAGCATTTAGGCCATTTACATTCAATGTTAGTACTGAGATGTGAGGTACCATTGCATTCATTGTGCTATTTGTTTCCTGTGTACCTTGGATTTTCTTTTTGCTTTTTAACTTGTATTTTTGTTTTATAGGTCCTGTGCGATTTATGTTTTAAAGGGGTTCAAGAACAAATGGTTTTAGAATTTGGTTTTATCCACACTTTAAAGAACAAATAATTACAAACTATAGAAAAAGTTTTCCTGATTTATTTTATACAGCTAAGACCAAAACATGATATAGTATAAAAGGAAAAATATAGTGTAATTGCATTTATGAATATGAAAATAAAAATTCTGATAGTATATCCAACTAAAATACAGTAATGCATCAAAAGAAATATACTATGACCAAGGAACTTTTTTTTTTTTTTTTGAGATGGAGTCTCACTCTGTCACCCAGGGTGGAGGGCAGTGGTGCGATCTCAGCTCACTGCAAGCCCTGCCTCCTGGGTTCACACCATTCTCCTGCCTCAGCCTCCTGAGTAGCTGGGACTACAGGCACCCACCACCATGCCTGGCTAATTTTTTGTATTTTTAGTAGAGACGGGGTTTCACCGTGTTAGCCAGGATGGTCTCGATCTCCTGACCTCATGATCTGCCCACCTTGGCCTCCCAAAGTAATGGGATTACAGGCATGAGCCACCGCACCCGGCCAGAACTTTTATTCTAGAAATGCCAGGGTGGTCTGAGTATCAGGAAATCAATATAAAATTGATTGTGACAACAGATTAAAATAGAAAATCCATGTGGTCTCATTTATAGATATTGAAAAAGCACTTAATAATGTTCAGTAGCCATTTTTCAAAAGAATTCTAAACAAGATAAGAATAAGAATCAACTGAAATATGTGTACAAAGTTTCATTGGCCAATATCATCCTAAATAACAAATAGCTAAACCATTTCAATTATTATCAGAAACTAAGCAAGAATGTCAGCTCTGCCATTTTTCTTGAAAAGTGTCTTTCTTGGAAGCATTAGCAAATGCAATTAGACAAAAAAGTAAAATAATTGACATAACTATTATTAAAAAATTTTTCTTGCTAATGATATAATTTTATGTTAAGAAAAGCAATTTAGCAAAATGACTAGATGTAAGATAAATATACAAAAATCAATAGTTTTTCTTTATGCTGTTTTTCATGTGGAGGAAAAAGTGACTTAAAAATACTTTCATAATAGTGACAAAAACTATTGATGTAAAATTTATGTAAAGAAATATAATAGTGAAAGCATACTATGTATATAAAGAAAACTTTTTAAATGTACTTAAAAGATATAAAATGAATTTGGAATAAAAGAAAAGGTATAGGCAGGCATGGTGGCTCATGCCTATAATCCTAGCACTTTGAGAGGCCAAAGTGGGGTGATTTCTTGAGTTCAGGAGTTCAAGACCAGCCTGGGCATCAGAGCAGGAGCCCATCCCTACCAAAAAAAAAAAAAAAAAAAAAAGTGAGCCGGGTGTGGTGGTGCATGCCTGTAGTCCCAGCTACTTGGGAGGCTGAGGTAGGAGGATCACTTAAGCCTGGGAGATTGAGGCTGCAGTGAGCTATGATTATGCCACTGCACTCCAGCCTGGGTAACAAAGTAAAACCCTGTCTCAAAAAAATAAATAAATAAATAGTAAAAGAATAAAAGAAAAATACGTCTTTTTATGGATGAGAAGACAATATTATGAAAATTAATTCTCTTCAAATTATTATGCATTGTGTAAAGTTAATGGAATTTCTGTTAGAATGTTGACAGAATTTTCTTCACCTTAAATATGAATAAAATTATCTTAAAGTTCATTTGGAAGAATAACAAAGAGGAAGTTGTAAACACAAAGGATTGTTTATACCAACTATTCAAACATACTTAAAAGCTACTGTAATGAAATTAATTGTATTGGCATAAGAATAAGCAAATACAGTTGTCCCTCAATATCCACTAAGGATTAGTTCCAGGAACCTGAGGCTATTAAAACTCATGGATAATCAAGCCCTTAACATAAAATGGTAAGACATTTATATATAACCTAAATATACCCTTCCTTATAATTTAAATCATGTCTAGATTACTTATAATAACTAATAAAATATAAACATTATGTACATAGTTGTTATATTATATATTATATTGGTTTTTTAATTTGTATTATTTTTTTCTTGTTATAGTGGTTTTTTTTTTCAAATATTTTCAATCCGTGATTGGTTGAATGGAAGGCTGAGTGCAGATCTATTAAACAGAACACATGGTCTAGAAATAGACTTTAATTTGAAGTAAGAATTTAACGTATGACAAGGTTAGTATGTCAATGATCAGGAATTTTTTTTAAAAAGAAGATTCTCAAGTTGTTAACATGAGTTATCATTGGAAGATTGGGTGGGAAAAATAGGTCACACAGTCGAAATGGGAAAAAAGACAGGGAGGGATGAGAAAAAGTAAATATAACAATAATAGTAACAGCTAACACTGATTTAGCCCATACTAGGTCTCAGATGCTGTTTATATATGTATATACCAAAGATACCAAAATCTGAGAATGCTCAAGTCTCTTACATAAAATGATGAGGTGTTTGCATACAATCTACACACATCCTTCTGTATACTTTAAACAATCTCTAGATTACTCATAATACCTAATACAATGCCTACACGTAACTTCCTGTGAATTCAACATAGTACTCTGTATTGGTAAATTTAAGTTTTGTTTCTCCCCAAATATTTTAAATCTGAGTTTGGTTGAATTCACAGATGTGGAGCCCACAAATTCAGAGGGTTGACTGGATTCTCTCTACATGTACCCTGTGTATTATGTACATATATATGCGCGCGCACACACACATATATATGTATTTTGTCTACATACACACACATAGTATGTGAATATTCCCCCCTTCTCTCTGTAGGCAGACATAAAAATTGATCTAATTCCTGTAGCAAACCAGTAGGATAGATACAGTTACTAACCCAATTTTGCCAGACGCTGTAACAGAAGCACAGAGAGCAAAGTTGCCTGGATTTGCACAGTTAATGAGTGGTAGAGTAAGGATTCCAAACTAGGCTGTCTCATTCCAGAGTCTATGCTCTTAACTACTATAACACACTGCCTCCTAAAAAAGCAGGGGCTTGGGGAGGGTTTGCATAAAAGACAGAAAGTATGATAAGGTCCCGTTCACTGGGGCATGACCCAGACAGTGAGTGCCTCCTTAAATTTGTGCCTAGGCACCTTGCTTGCCCACCCCAGACTCAGCTCTTCCATTTATATAAACATTTACATATGCATATGTGCAAAAGGAATTACCAAAAAAGATAGAACTAGATCTGTATCCATGCACCTGTAGAAATATACATGATGTTGACAAATGAAAAGGGCAAGTTATAGAATAATAATTGTATTTCAGTGAGAACAGATACATGCAACAAAATGTTAAAGGAGGAGCTTTATCACATGCTTTCAAATGATAGATATCAGAGCTCAAGAACCAGTTAGATGACAAATTCACAAGGAGGATATTTTTTAAAATTATAGAACTTGTAGAAGGAGAATATGTGTTAAGTTATTTCTTTGGAGAAGGCTGCTGTCTCTGTGAGTCCCACCTCCCCATTTCAAGGGGAGGACATTGAAAGTGACGCTTTGTCTTCATCACTCCTAAAGAAAGGCAGCTTCAACAGCCCTCAGGGAGCCTGAATATCTGCCCATGGAGATAGAGAGGCACACTGGACTGGCCCGACAGACACCTGAGCAGGTTGGCTGCATGGCACAGGGACAGGGAACACCATTCCCATCATATATTATGTGAGTAGTGCCTCTCTACTTGAGACCTTGGCCATCAGCCTGAAGGGAACATAGGAGAGAAAAAGAGACAGACAGAGAGAGAGAGAGAGGAGAGAGATCCTGAGTTGGGAAGTAACTGCATTCCCCTAGGACAAGGAAAAGGGTACTTCAATAAACCCAGAGATTTCTTGGGTTTGAAGTCTGCAAGGGGAATATCAGCCTGGAATTTTTGAAACAGGAATCTGTCCAAGAGTATATTTCTGAACTGAGTGGTCCTTGTCGCAAACAATCTGTGTGATGGATGGTTAGCAAACCTACCTGAGGGGGAACTGGTAACAGCCAGCCCGGGAAAGAGGCCATGGGGCTCACAGTCCAAGGCAGCAGGGAGGCCTCTGATGAACCTACAGACATGCCTGAGAAAGAAGCAGCCACTTTAAACGCCCACCAGAGCAAGGGAACCCATAGCTGTCTCACAACAGCACCAGGCAAGTTAAGAACTTTGCTCTCCTGACTTCCACCCTCGAAGGGTCAGTAGCAGCAGCTAGGAGTGGAGGGAGGAATGGAGGAGGAATGAGAAGAGATGCCGTTGCCCCCTCCTCCGGAGGACAGACATCCCAGCCACAGGCTGGAGGGAAGGCAGGGGTGGTAAATGGAATGAGTAGAAATCCGAATGTTGAATAAAAATGTATTAAACAGGATATTCTAATTTTTGAATAGAAGCTGAGTTTTTCTATGAAAAATGACTAAGACTTTCTATTTCTATGTGAGGCAAGAACAGTCCTGCGGCCTGCTGGAGTCTCCATCCACACAGTAGTAGGGGACAAAATTCCTTCACTGAATACACTGGGAAGGGACAGTGGGATACTAAAATGAATACGCTTGGATCGTATCCCATAGGTCATGCTTGCACAGCATATCAGTTGCACAAGCAGGACCCTGCCCTGTTCATCTCCCTAAAGATGTGCTTATGTCCGTGTGTTGTGTGAACAAGGAGAGAGGTGGGCAGATATAGGACAAGCTGGCAAAATCGGTTACCTTAGTGGGTGGTGGGGCAGGAGCACTTGAGAGCAGGGTGCTGAGTGTGGGTGGAGAGCTCCAAGCAGAGAGCAAAAGGTGGGTGAGCTCTTCAGAAGACACACTGAAACCGTGTCACAGTTATGCCCAGGTTCCCGTCAGTATTTCTGGAACTGCTGATAGCCCTAAAGGCTTTCAGGAGAGCCAGAGTCCTGACATTCGCCCAACAGCTCCCCAGTCTCTGTTGTCAGCCTCAGCCCAATACAAAGACTACTGGGCACACAGCCGTTGTCGGGTAGACTGAGATGATATCAGGTCATGGCCATATTGCACATCTGGCCTTCTGTCTGTGATCCCGGTAAGGGAGGACCAAAAAAGTCTCTAAATATCCTCTTGTGCCCCTCAGCACTTTGATGGCTAACATAGACAGCACTTAGCATGTTTTATTAAAATGTTGTGTTTTTATGTCTGTTTCTTAGAAACAGAAAGCAAATCCCTTAAGGTAAGGACCAATTCATATGCATCTTTGCATATTCAGTAGTTAGCTTGCTGGTACCAATAAATGTTATTTGTACTGGGCTATACACATACAGGTTCCTTGTTGAAAGATTCTTAACTCACTCAGTGACAGACAACAGTGACGATCATTGTTTGTGGCTGAACTTTCTGGAACAAGTAACGAGAACATAGTGCTTTGCTCTTCCATGAAGTCAGAAAATCCCAGGGCCATGTGGGCATTTGCCTAGTGCCTGTGCTGTTTATTTTGGGTTGTCTCTCCTTTCCACTGGAATATAAGTCTGAGAACATTGCCTGATTTGTCTACCACTATCCCCAGTACTCAGAATAGTGTATAACAGAGTTGAATGAACAAAAGAAAGGATCCATTTTTTCAGGTGAATGATTTGTTCATTGCTAGCCCTGGTTACCAGGGTCTGTGTAAGGTGCTGGGGATTCAGGAAGAGATAAGATGTAATCCAATCCATAGCCTCAAAAATCTCACCTTCTGGGGTAGGAAAAAAGGATGGAGACAGACAGTTAAACAAATAATTCAAATAATTCTGGAACTGCGAGTCTTCTGACAGTAGAGGCTTTAAGAAAGAGGGATGTAAGCATCTTTGTCTCCACGATGGCAGGTTGCACAGGATAGGAGAGGTTTCAGGTTGGCTGCAGCATGGTGGCTGACTGGTAAGTCCTGCCTCATTTCCTCCAATTCTGTGCCCAGGGCCATGCAGATTTGAGGGCCTACCCTAGACAGAGGTGGCAGCTCTGTGCTGTGATTTGAGGGTGCTACCAGAATCCAAAGCATCTCACTTCTGGACTGCCTCACAGCCACAGATTCCTGCCCTCCTTTCTCATGTCTGTGGTCAAGACAAGAAAACCCTGTGGGAACAGTCATTCCCACTGAGAAGGCAAATAGAACAGAGGCAAATTCTGCAGAATTGGAAGCCCAAACCAATCAACATGTTGGTAGTTTCTGAGGAAAGTGCAATGCTAAAACTCTCAAATCCATAGCTGCACTATTCTCCTTATTCTTCTTTAGTCAAACAATAAAGGAACATATATTTATTTGTATATGTAATACATATATTTTAATCTTCATGCTTGGTTGATAGTTTGGCTAATATACCTGGAAATGATTTTCCTCCAAATTTTGAAAGCACTGCTTTACTGTCTTATAGCTCCTGGTGTCATCACTGAGATTTCCAATTTCCAGTGTTTTGAATGTGGCCAAGTTGTCTCCTCCCATCCTGGAAATGTATAAGTTCTTCTGTCTCCAGTGTTTTGAAATGTGACACAAATACCCCTTGATGAGTGTTCACTTTCATTCATTTTGCTGGGCACTTGGTGGGCCCTTAGAATCCAAAATTTACATTTCCATCTCTCTTTTTCTCCATCTTCCATAATATTTCCACAAGTAGATCTTCCAGTAATTTAATTGAGTTTGTAATTTCTGCTACCATTTACTTTGGTTTGTTGTTTTAATTTTCAAGAGCTTTTTATTTCCTGAGTATTCCTTCTTTTACTTTATTTTTTATTTTTTATTTTTTTGTTTTTTGAGAATCTTGTTTTTGCTTCAGTTTCAATATATTCTCTACTATCTCTCAGGATATTAAAGATAATTTTTTGAAGATTTTTCCCACCCTGAAGTCTGTCTCTTTCAAGTTCTATGGTATTTGTTTGGTTGGTTTCACTCTCATTCATGTCTTATAATACAAGTTTTCCTTGGGCATCTGGTACTTGTTGGCTGTGTGCTTGCATTTAAGAACGAGGACTACAAGTCTGATTGGAAACTTTGGGCACGTAGTGGGCACACCCTCAGTGGGTTCACTCCCCTCCAGGGTGTTCTGGCAGAGTAATTTCATTAGGAAAGACACTTCCTTAGGAGGAAAAAACCTTTAGCGTTCTGCTGGCATTGAAGAGGGCAGGTATGTGACTGAACAAAAGGTTGCAAAAGGTTTGTAGGACTTTAATTGCTTCTTAATTGGTGCTTAACCAATATACCTTACATTAGCATCTCATGTTAACCACACTACCAGGAGTGCTTGGAATCAATTCTCAAACTTTTGGGGAACTCTTCAATCTATGCTGGGTTATTTTCTCAACCTCCTAGTAATGGTTTAAGAATTAGCCTTTTCTAGATCAGTAAACCCTTTACCCATCATCCATCCAGCTTCCAAAATTTTGTTGCCATTGCCTTCTCTACAGTACTCTCTCTCCTTTAAGAGAATTATGCTTATTTATAATTCCAGACTCTTACTTTCCAACTATAATTGACAGAAGAACGACCTCCTAAAGATGTGCATATCCCAGTCCCTAGAACCTGTGAATATGCAAGTTACATGGCAAAGGGAACTATGGTTGCAGATGGAATTAACTTTGCTAATCAACTCCCCTTAAAATAGGGAGATTATCCAGGGTTGTCCAAGTGGCCCCAGTGTAATTGCAAGGGGCCCAAAAAGTGGAAGAGAGAGGCAGAAGAGGGGGCCAGTGTGGTACAACGTAAGAAGGATTCAACCTGCTCTTTGCTGGCTTTGAAGGTGGAGGGAGTCCACAAAGGATAGGAGCAGCCTCTAGAAGCTGGAAAATACAAGAAAAGGAATTCTACTCAGAGCCTCCAGAAACAAATGCAGCCCAGCTGACACCTTTAGGTTAATCCAGTAAGACCCACATTGAACTTCTAACCCACAGAACCGTAAGAATAAATTTGGGTTGCTGGTGTTTGCACCACTGTTTGTGGTAATTTGTACAGAAGCAATAGCAAACTAATACACAAAACATGAAAAATTAATTTACCTTCCATCTGTAAATAGCCAGAAACTGAACACAATATATGGAACAACTGTTTTTAGATGTTGGCAATCGTAGCGTAGGGCTGTGATCCTCAAAACCTGGTACACAAACAAAGTGAGCTCTGTGAGTGTCCCCACTTTTTGTCTGGAGACAATTTATAGACTTCAGTGCACAGAAGGAAACTCAACAGAACCCAGTAGTTTCACAAAGGTGAAAAGTCAATCTGAGTTTAGAGAGGCCAAGGAGACTAGAATTTCTAGGACTGAGTACTAGAGAGTTCAGGAGCTATACAGAGAAAAAGTCTAGGAATCAGCATGGGGATACCTTTTCGTGTTTTTAAGAATATCAATCTGCACATAGATAGGGTTAAATCCCATTACACCCTGCCAAATCAACTTTTGGAGAAAAATAATTTCTGGGAAGCTGTAACTGAACAATTCTCAGAGCTCATACAGGAATCACACAGGCAAATAATCATCATTAAGTTCCTATAAGGAGGGAGACTTAAGAAGACACAAGACCCTGAAAATAAAATTCTTTAGTTGTGGGACTAAACTAGCCCCGGAATAAAAAATTCTCTAGACCTACTCAAAAACAAAAAACTTAAAATAAAACTCAAAATGATCAAATACTTTCTTACCTACGGGGTAGAACTAAGTCCAAAACCTTTAAAAGAACATTATACACAACAGCATAAAACTCATAGGCACAGCATTCAATAACAATAATTAGACATGTGAAGAAGCAGGAATGTGCAATCCAAACTGAGGGGAAATGATCAGTCAATAGAAATAGATCCAGAAATAAAAGAGAGGATGGAAATAGCAAGACTAAACTTTGTTATTTATATGTTTTACATACATAAAAGGAAGTTTAAAAAAACCATAAACATATTGAAGACAGAAATTGAAGATGTTAAAAAGTAAAAACCAGATTTAATTTTTGGAGTTGAAAAATAAAGAGTGTCTGAAATAAAAAATTCACTGACAAAATTAACGGAAGATTAGATACTGTAGAAGAAAAGATTGGTGGACTTGAAGTAATAACAATAGAAAACCTCCCAATGAAACATGCAGAGAAAAAAAAAACTGAAAGCAATGAACAAAGCATCAGTGACATAGGAAAATTAGTATAACATACAAGTAATTCAAGTCCCATTCAGAGAGGAGTAGGAAGGAACAGAGAAAAATGCCAAAAAAAAAATTCAAATTGGTGAGTTATAAACCCACAGATTCAAGAAGAGCAAGAAAACTCAAGCAAGATAAACACAAAGAAAGCCACACGGAGACACACCATAATCAAGTGGCTGAAAACCTGTGATAAAGGGAAAATGCGAAAACCAACCAGAGAAAAAAGACACATTATGTACTAAGCAATAAAGGTAAGAATGATTATAGACATTTTTGTCAAAACTTGTGCAAATCAGAAGACAATGAGAAAACATGCTTAGAGCGATTAAAGAAAATATTGTCAAATAGAATTTTCTTCTCAGAAAAAACTTGTAAAAGTGCAGGTGAAATAAAAACTTTTTCAGATGATAAACAAAATCTGCACTATTTCTTTGCCAAAAGACTCACTACAAAAAATGTAAAAGGGTCTGTTGAAATGTAAAAGGAAGTTCTTCAAGCTGAAAAAAATATATATCAATGAAAGTTTGGATCAACACAAAAAAGAGTAGGAAGGATGCCTTAAAAAGTGGCCTAAGGAAACATTGGAGGGTGGTAAATATGTTCATTACTTTGATTATGATGACAGATATAATCATACTACGATTTTTATTTTAAAAAGTAAAAATCAAAATACAAAATTAGTGAGGCGTGGTGGCACATGCCTGGAGTCCCAGTTACTTGGGAGACCAAGGCAGGAGAATTACTTGAATCCAGGACGTGGAGGTTGCAATGAGCCAAGATTGTGCCACTGAACTCCAGCCTGGGTGACAGAGTGAGACTCTGTCTCAGAAAAAAGAAAATAATAATAAGAAGAAGAAAGCAAAACAACGAAACAATCAATTTAACAATGGGCAAAAGTTAAATAGACATTTTACAAAAGAGAATGTACAGGTGGCAAGTAAGCACATGAAAAATGTTCAACATCATCAATCATCAGAGAAATGATAATTAAAACCACAATAAGATATCACTACACACCCACTAAAATGGCTGATATTTAAGAGACTAGACTTACCAAGTGTCAGTGATGATGTGAAGCAATTGGAATTCTTGTTCACTGCTGGTACAACTGGGAAAGAATTGTGCTGTTTCCTTGAAAGTTATACATACACTTACCATATGACCCAGCAATTCCACTTAAGGAAAACTTATATTCACATAAATACTTACACATAAATGCTTATTGTAGTCTTATTCATAAGAACCAAAGAAATTGGAGACAATATAAGTGTCTAGCAACAGGTAAATGGATTAAACAAATTGTGGTCTATCCATAGTATGATATACTATTCAGCATTAAAAAAGAAGAAACTGTTGACATATGCAACAACTTATGTGAATCTCAAAATATACTGAGCAAAAGATACTGTATGTTTCCTTTTTTATGAAATTATTGAAAACACAAAACTAATCTATAATGACAGAACACAAATTAATGGCTTCCTGGGAACAGAGTTGTTAGTGGATTGCCTGTCAAGAGACATCAGGGAACTCTCTGGGTAATGGAATTGTGTGATACCTCGATTGTAATGCTGGTTACATCAATATACAAATTTATGAAAACTCATCAAACTTTGTCTGTAAAATGGGTGCATTTGATTGAATTCAAATTATATGTTAGCGAGGTTACAAATGAATAAACTTGGTTTTTTTTAACTCTCTACTGTCTCTTTAGTCAGATTTATGGAGGGAATGAAATTATATGTGTGTTTTTAATCTATCATCTTGATTAACAAGTTTTTGGTAATTTTTGAAGCATCCCTGCAGGGCTTGGCTGCATGTCAGGTACTTGAGAACTTACATAACAGCTAATATTTTTATACTACTTCATAATTTACAAGGAATTTCACACATATCATATCTCATTTTATCTTAAAAAAAATACCTCGAGAGATCTGGCAATGATTTCTTGGATACGACACCAAACCAAAGGAAACAAAAGTAAAAATAGATAAATTGGACTACATCAAATTAAAAACTTCTGTGCATCAAAGCGCACAATCAATAGAGTAAAAAGACAATCTATGGACTAGGAGAAAATATTTGCAAATCATATACCTGATAAGGGGTTAATATCCAGAATATACAAAACACACCCGCAACACAACAGAAAAATAATCCAACTAAAAAACGAGCAAAGGACTTGAATTGACATTTCTCCAAATAAGTTATACAAATGGTTAATAAGCACACAAAAAGATGCTCAATATCACTAATAATTAGGACAATGTAAATCAAAGCCATAATGTTATCTCATGCTCATTAAAATAGCTACTATTTTAAAAAAATAACAAAAAGTAGTGTTGGTAAGGACGTCGAGAAACTGGAACCCTTGTGTACTGTTGGTGGGAATGTAGATGGTGCATCCTCTTAAAACAATGTGGCAGTTTCTTTAAAAATTAAAAATAGAATCGCCACATGATCCAGACATTCCACTTCTGGGTATGTACGCAAAAGCATTGAAAGCAAGGACTCAAAGAGATATTTGCACACTCATGCTCATAACAGCGTCATTCACAATAACCCAAAGGCCAAAGCAACCCAAGCGTACATGGACAAATGGGTGGATAAACAAAAGGTGGATCATCCATACAATCAAATATTATCTAACTTTCAAAAAGGAGGAAGTTCTCTCACAGGCCACTACATGGATGAACTTTCACCTACGCTAAGTGAAATAAACCGGTCACAAAGGGCAAATACTGTACGATTCCACTTAGTTGAGGTTCCTAGAGGAGTCCGATTTCTAGAGATGGAAAGAAGTGGTTGCCAGGAGCTGGGGTGGGGGAGAGATGGGGAGATGGTGCTGAATGGGTACAAGGCTTCAGTTTGGGAAGATAAAAAGAATTTTGTGGATGGATGGTGATGACGGTCGCATAACATTGAGAATGTCCTTAACACTACTGAATTGTGCACCTAAAAAATGGTTAGTATGGTAAATTCTACGTTATGTGTATTTTACTACAATTTTTAAAACACCATGAGAGGCAGATTTGTGTCTCCATTGTACAAATGAAAAAAAACGTGTGGTCCGGAGAGGTTAAACAACTTGCTGAACGGCCCGTACCAAACTGGTAGTGCGGCCTGAATATGAACCGAGATCTTCTTACCATGAACTCTGTGTCATTTCCACTTCCTATCAAGTTGGCTTTTAAAAAAAAAGATTGATTGATTGATTGAGAATGGCTGAGCTCTGACATACATTTCCCAGGCGTGCTAATCGCTGGCTTTCCCTTTCACTCTCTTCCTCCCACACTCTTCAAAATAGCCCTGGGTGAGCTCTCGGCACCCACTTGAAGAACACTCATGCAGTGATTCAGTCTTCGTCAACTGCAAGGTGTCCTTCCAGGGGCCACAGACCGCACTCAGAGCGTCTGGATTAGAGATCCTGAAACTAGGAGGCTGAATCTAACGGTGGGTCTGGCCAGGCTAGGGAAGGAGAGGAGGCTCCCAGCCAGGGCAGTTGCCCGTTTTCTCTGTTCCCTGGGTGCTGCATCTCGGTGGTTCTCTCTCCTTCCACGGATGTGCTGCAGGTGCCTTAGTAAAAGCCCTAAGGACTCGCCTCCTTGCCAGCGGGACTGTTCAGGTCCCGATTGAGAGCATCTCACCCTGTACCCCAGTGTCTAAATCCCACACTGACCTCCCGCCCTTCTGGGCAGTCCCGCCTGCTTCCCGGCGTCACCCTGGATCTTCCCGATTCTGTTCTGCAGCCCCCACACTGTGCAAGCGGAGGCCAATCCCAGGTGCCCAGGCCTCTCACCCACACCCAAATGCTGACCAGGTCTGGCACACGCCGGTTCTTTCTTGCCTAGAGGGAAGAAGCCATCTCCTGGCTCCCGGCTGGCATTCGGGGAACAGCACCGGCTTTCCCTGTCCTCCTCTCCTGGGTTTTCCTGCCAGCATTTCCCACCTGGAGGATCTGAGAAAATGACAAGACACTTCTGCTCACAAAATGCTGAGGCCCTTTCTCCAGAACCCAGCCTCCCTTCCTGTGTCTTCAGTGACATCCACAAAATGCCCCTCCCTGCTCTGTGTCGGCCTAGGACACACACACCAGACACACATAAGTACATGCACAGCCCCACACATTACATCCATACCACACACAACACACGCATAACCCCCACACAAATATACAACCCCCCCCCACACATACATACACACACACCCCACACATGCAGCCACACCCCATCCACACATAACTCATACATGCTAACTCCCCCCACGCTGCACACATATACCACATACACATGCATATACACACCTCACAACCACATATGCATACATGCACACACCCCATGTACATACACACAACCCGCAAACATACACACACCCATCCACATACATACATCCCACTCACATGTACATACACATACACTTCACCCACTCATACACACCTCACACACATACATCCACAACCATCCGCACATAAATACATCCACACCACACACTCATACATGCTAACGTCCTCCACACTGCACACATATACCACACACACATGAATACACACACCTCAGGACTCCACAAATATGCATACTTGCACACAACCCACACACAGCCCACATACATTTGCAAACACTCCATTCACATACATACATCCCACACACATGTGCATACACTCCACCCACATACACACAAGCATACACACAAACATATAATCCACACATGTACATACATGAACCCCATGCATATACACATACATGCATGGACCCCCACACTACATATATAAATGCATATACACACCCCACACATATACACACATATGCACAACCCACATACCTGCATATACATACACCCCACCCATATAGATACATACCTCATACACATACATACATGCACATACTCTACACACATATACACATGTACCCTATGCATGCACCCCACATACTACCTGTGTGCATGCATGCACACACCCCACACATCTACACACACCTACACACACATACATACACAACTCACACACACACATATACATACATACCACATACACATACGTAATGCATACAACCCACACCCATACACATACACCACACATGTGAGCACACACATCCCGCACATGCATGCATACATGCACACACCATGCTACACACACACACCCCCCCTCCTCTCACTTCATCACCTGCCTGCTAGTTCCAGAACTTGCCACAGCCTGGAAGGGCCGACGAGCACTTGTATGTCAGACTTCCCTCCCCTTCTATCAGTCCCTTTGAGACTTTCTAGCATGAGGGCTCAGGCCTAACAACTAGCTCATATTTCAAAAACATGCCAGTCTCCACAGGAGAAAGAAGACATGAGACGTTTTTATTACCACAGCACCTATTTGGTAGGGGCGTGACACAACTTACAGCCAGCACCCAGCACGGGCACTTATCACACAGGCCTCAGAGGCCATTGCTGAGACAGCGCTGCTTTTTCCGGGCCGCATCCTCCACTCAGAATTTGAGGCCTAAATGATCATGCAAAGCTCCTCAAAGGAAATCTGTTCCCTACCCAGAGGCCAGGGCCTGCCAACCTACTGTGTTCTCAGACAGGAAATTGGTATTTCTATCCCAACGAATAAATAACAAACTCAACCTTCCTCTGAGCAACCAAAATTGATTAACTTTGGAATTGCAGAGGGGGCTAGGATGGCAAGCCCTGAAATCGCCCAGTTCTGCTCCAGGGCCAGCACCAAGGACTAGGAGCTTCCGGGGGCTACTGCTGCTGCTGTCTCCTGGGAAAGGCTCTCAGCCCCCGCTTCCAGCAAGGGGCAGCTGTCCGGGACCCACAAATCCTCCAGGTGACAATGCTACACACTCCCCAAACTTCCCTCAGGGCCCCTCTGAGACGTGAAGCCTTGCCGGGGTGCCCTAGGCCTGCAGTCTCCCTCTTCTGTGCTCATGAAGCCCCCACACCTCTTAAGCTGTATGTTTGTCACTTTCCTAGGAGGCACCAACTCCTTCCTGGCAGTTCACACTAAGAAAGAAACCAGGATTGGCTGGCCACCTCCTCAGTGCTCCCTCACTCCACACTGCAGGAGCACATAAGTGCTTGGAAGCCTCTGTGTTTACGGAGTTCTGCCTTCTGGAGACCCCAAGAAGGCTGCACAGTCACAAATTCTTCCTCACATCTTACCTCTGTCTTCCTAATTCCCCACCAAGGACACAAGAATGTGTGCCCAATCAGGACCTAGCTGGCGCTGGCTATTCCAGAACTCCCTGGACTGAATGCTACTACCAGTGCCTAGCACGCTACCAATCTCCCAGGGGCTGCAGAACCTGACTCAGGAAAGTCACCAGCTCCAAGCACAGCAATCTTTCCCGATGCTGTAGGCTTTCATAGTTTTTCTTCCTTTTCTTTTCAACAAGCAACATTAAGATCATTTAAAACACACATTTTTAATATTCCAGTGCCTTGCTACAACACACAGAGCAACAGTTCCAAAATAACTCAGCATCTGTAATCCATAATTTATCATCCAAATTTGTTGTGTTCAATTATTCATATCTTGCAACAGTGTGTCCCCAAAGAAGCAAACAAATTCAAAAGAAATCTCGAAAAATGTAGAAGATGAAAAAATAAACCAACTGTTTCAAGAAAGGTATCAGGATGGGGTGGGGAAGGGCTGCGGGAAATGCAGGTGTGATTGGAAGGAATTTCATAGAAGACTTTTCTCCAAGATCTGACAATGCTGGTGTTTGTTGCCATATTCTCTTTATCGGGAGAGGAGTAGTGGTGTTACGCCATTTATTATTCCTAGCACAGATATCACCAATGTTTCTTCTAAGCATTTTGGGGGAACGGAATTCAGTCCACATTTCTACAAACATATATTTGTTTGTTTGTTTGTTTTAGAGATGGAGGTCTTACTATGTTGCCCATGCTGGTCTTGAACTCCTGGCCTCAAGTGATTCTCCTGCCTTGGCCTCCCAAAAAGTTGGGATTACAGGTGTGAGTCACCACACCCAGACACTACGAATATCGTGACGTGCTAGGCACTGTGCTTGGCACACACACACACACAAAAGGTGAATAAGATACAGCTTTTGACCCTGAAGAACCTTCATTCTCACTGGGAAGGCAGAAAGGAAAGAAGTTCCACCCACAGGAGTCTGGTAAATGCTAGAAGTGAGTGGCCTGGACTCAAGATGAGGGATCCATTGGTACTGCCAGCTGGAAGGTGTCAGACAGCTTCACACAGAGAGAACTTTTCATCAAGGCTTGAAGGTGAGAGTTTTTGGTTGGATAAACTCAGGATGGATCATTGGGTAAGGGAGAAGGATAACCTAACAGAAACCCAGGGCAAAAAAATACAGAGTTTCTGTTGGTTTCCACTTTAGATTACATAATCCATGTACTTGAATTGAACTAATTTCTTTTGCCAAGCTGTTATAGCCTAAGAACTAGACTGAACTACTTGAGTATTGGCTGTGCTCATTCAAGTGTTTTTATATTAAAATTATAGAGGCAACTTAATGTTAAACAACAGTGAAGAAATTAGTGAAGCAATCCATGCATTTAGTGGAAAATAAAATAGCATCAAAACTAGCAGCATCTAAATTATTCATTTAATTCATTCAGCAAATCTTTGTTGAGCCCAGGGAGCACAGCAGCGAGCAAACCAGCATAGTCAGGAGCTTGTGTTCTACCAAAATAGAGAGCCAAAAAACCACTAAGTACACTATACATTACCAGACAGTGATGGACAGATACGGTTGTCAGGGAAGTCTTTGGAGAGGCAACATTTCCACATAGACCTGAACACAGCATATTCAGTGCCGATAGCACAGTAGGTGCAAAGGCCCTGTGGCTGGAATGTGCCTAAAAGGACCATAGCAAAGCAAGGGGGGCTGGGAAGAAGTAAGGTTGGGCTGATAGGCAGGGACCAGAGGACCTTGAAAGGAATTTGATTCATTCCGAGTGCCAAAAGAAACTTGAGTTTAAAGAAACTCAAGAATATGACATTCTCTTAGGTTTTTAAAAGATCATTCTAGATACTGTGAGGAGACTTTATTGTAGGGGACAGGAGTAGAAAATGGGGAAATAGCGAAGAGGCTGACTCTGTGGTCTAGATGAGAGCCAATGGTGACTGGACCAGGAAGGAGTTGTGAAGGTGGTAAGACGTGATCAGATTCAGTACGCAATTTAAAGGTAGAGCCTGTAATTTTTGCTGCTGGTGTGAATGTGGGGTGTGAGGGAAAGAGAGGGGTCAAAGTGACTCACGGGATCTGGGCCTGAACATTTGGGTGAACGATGGTGCCATTTACTAAAAAGGAAACAACGGGGGCAGATCCAATTCTGGCATGAAATTAAGAGCTCTTCTGTTTTAGATGTGTTAAGTTTGAGCCATTTATTAGTCATCCACGTGGAGATGTTGAGGTGGCCTTTGTGTATAAGAATCAGAGCGTCTGGAGAGAAGTCAGGGCTGGAGATAGAAATTTCTAAGTGGCCAATTTATAGATGGTATTTAAAGCCCTGTGAATAAATGAGATGACCTAGGAATTGAAAGTATTTGAGGACTGAGACTTGGACACGTCCTATATGTGCAGGAAACAAAGAACGGGAATAGTCCACCAGTTGTCTGTCCTCTTTCGAGATTTCCTAAAAGTATCATCCAACTACTCAGTAAGTTCCACTTTCAGCTCATATGGGGCCACACTTAGCTGCAAGGGAGGCTGGGCAATGAAGTCTTGTACCTGATAAAATCAAGAAAGAGGAGGCTAGCTATAGTGCAGGTACCTAACAGTCTCTCTCCTTCACCAATAGGACTCTGCCCATCCCCTCTTCATACCCATTCTCCAACCCCAAGCAGGGATTCCACACTGTAGGAGGAGAGATTGATGCCCCAGAGGGCAAGAAAAGAAAGTGTTTCAGAAGACTCTCAAAATGCTCCTCCCGGAAAATGAGGTATTATGATGGAATAGATTCAGTGCCTGGTTCATTGTGGGATATTAACAAAGAGCTGAGGAAGGAAGGAAAGAAGAAAGAAAGGGGAACAGAAAAGAGACAGGGAGGCAGGGAAAGAGGAACTCAGCAACAATATAATTTTCCCAAATTTATCAGCAAAACAGCATCTGGAGTTTGGAGTCTGGACATTAGCATTCACCTACTAGACACCTACCAGACCACTTAATCCACCTGGGCCTCTTTTTGCAAATCCACAAGGCAGAATATTTCCAACACAGATTCGGTAATAAACTGGGTGCTCTGACATATGGTTAGCGGCATTGTGAATTGGTACATCTCACTGGGAAAGCAATTTATCAGTACAAATCAAGAGTCTACAAAAATATGCATACTTTTGACCAAGTTCCGAGTTTCTGTTCTACAAAATAATTCCATATATTAAAAAAAACACTTATACAAATATTAAAATATCCTGAGTCCCTGATGACACTGTGGTCTCTGGACTGTTTTATATGGGAGCATAAAGCATTAGTTGTTTAACTGCTGTAGTCTGGTCTCTATTACTAGGGCCTGGATGCAATTCCTAACTGATACCAAGCAGGGGAGAGTCTGGTTGATTGAGGCTGACCTGGAAGTCAGGTTATTTCTGGTCGTAACAAAGGGAAGTAAGAGAATAGCATGCAATAAACACTGAAATTCGTCCTGCTGATCTTTCAGGGAGAAGTGGATGATGCATTCTAATTTTGGTTTCAAGTGTGTGATTGATATAGATGCAGCATATATAGATACATATAGATGCCAGAGAATGACTATCTTTCCTGGAATATAAGGTGCTTTTAAATGCTACAGCAGACACTAGTAAGAACTCCATGGTGTAATACTGAAAACAAAAAAAGCAGCCCAACGTATATAGTATCATTCTGATTATAGCTCTGCAAAGATGTGATTTTTTAACTTTTGAGACTTTTACTATGTTTTTATTAAGCTATAATTTATGTGAGGAGAAATTCACTTGTTTTAGAGTACAGTTCTGTAAGTTTTGTGATAAATGCATGTAGTCATGTAACCGTAACATGCGTAATCAAGATATTGTTCCCTCACCCCATAAGATACCGTCATACCCCATTGTGATCAGTTCTCTGCCCCATTCCAACCACAGGCAACCAATGATCTGTTTCTGCCCCTGTAGTTTTTCTTTTTCCAGAACATCAGAACATCCTGTAAATGGAATCGTACAGTATATAGTCTTTTGAGTCTGGCTTTCCTCATTTAGCATAATGTGTTGAGATTCACCCACATTATCCAGTATATCAATAGTTTGTTCTTTTTATTGCTGTGTGGTATTCCATTGTATAAATGCACTACAGTTTGTTCATCCATTGAGGAACCTTTCGGTTGTTTCTAGTTTTGAAAATGAATAAACAATAAACATTTAGGGTAGATTTTTACATTTGGTAAATGTAGGTTTAATTTTAAAAGAAACTGCCAAACAATTTTTCAAAGTGGCTATATCATTTTCCACTCCCACCAGCAATGAATGGGAGTTCCAGTTGCTCCAAATCCTCTCCAATACTTAATATTGTCTTGTTGTTGGTTGTGTTAACCATTCGAAAAGCTGTGTGGTGGTATCTCAGTCAGTTTTAATTTGCATTTCCTTAATGACTAACAATGTTGAGCATCTTGTCACACTGGTACCAGCATTACTCAAATACCAAACTAGACAAAGATATTATAACAATGGAAAACTAGAAATCAATATCTCTCATGAAAATAGATGCAAAAGTCCTCAACAAAAAATTAGCAAATCAAATCCAACAATGCATGAAAAGAATTATACACCACAACCAAATGGGATTTATTCTTGGACTGGTTAAACATTTGAAAATCAATGTAATCTATCCAATGCAGTACAATTCATATAACAACATGCTGAAGAAAAAAATTATATGAGCATATCAATAGTTGCAGAAAAAGCATTTGACAAAATCCAACACCTATTCATGATTTTTTAAAAAACACCAAAAATCTCTCAGCAAACTAAGATTAAAGAGGAAACTTTCTCAACTTGATAAATAACATTTACAAAAAATCCATAGCTGACATCATACTTAATGGTGGGAAACTAAATGCTGTCACACAACATTAGGAAGGAGGCAAGAATGTTCATTCACTCTTACCACTCCTATTCAACAATATACTAGAAGTCTTAGCTAATGCAATAAAGCAAGAAAATAAAATAAAATGTATAGTGATTGTGGAAAAAGAAAGAATATTATCTATGCTTATAAATAACATAATTGTCTATGTAGAAAATCCCAAATAATCAACAAGAAAACCTCCTGAAACTAATAAGTAGTTATAACGAAGTTCCAGACACAAGATTAATATACAAAAATCTATTGCTTTCTTATGTACCAGCAATGAACAATTAGAATTTGAAACTAAAAGCACAATGCCATTTATATTAGCATAAAAAGCAATAGCTATAAATCTAACAAAATATTACAAGATCTATAGGAGGAAAAGTATAAAACACCAATGAAAGAAATCCAAGAACACGTAACTAAATGGAGAGATATTCTATATGTGTGGATAAGAAGACTCAATATTATCAAGATACCAGTTCTTCTCAATTTGATCTATAGATTCAATGCAATCCTAGTGAAAAATCTAAGGAAATTACTTTGTGAGTATGAACAAACTGATTCTAAAGTTTATATGGAGAAGCAAAAGACCAGGAAGAGCCAACACAATATTGAAGAAGAAGAATAAAATCAGAAAACTGACACTGCCTGACTACTACCTCCACTAATTCTAATTCTACATACTCAAGACAGTGTGTTAGTAGCAAAAGAATAGACCCAAAAAACATCAGTGGAATAGAATACAGAAGCCAAAACTAAACTCACACCCATCTAGTCAACTGATCTTTGACAAATGAGCAAAAGTAATACAATGGAGAAAAGCCAGTTTTTTCATTAAATATTCCTGGAACAATTTGACATCCACATGCAAAAAAAAAAAAAAAAAGAAAAGAAAAAAAAGAAACTAGACACAGATCTTTTGTCCTTCACAAAAATTAACTAAAAATGGATCATAGACCTAAATGTAAAATGCAAAACTATAAAAATCCTAGAAGATAACACAGAAGACAATCTAAGGGACCTTGGTTTTGGTGAAGACTTTCTAGATACAACATCAAAAGTTCAATCCATGACAAAAATAATTGAAGTTAGATTTCATTAAAATTAAAAACTACTTCTCAGTGAAAGACACTGTTAACAAAAATAAGACGAACCATAGACTGGGAGAAAATTCTTGCAAAACACACAGGTAATAAAGGACTAGTATGCAAAATATACAAAAAAATGCTTAAAACTCATCAATAAGAAAACAAACAACTCAATTTTTTAAATGGGCAAAAGATCTAAAGACATACCTCACTGAAGAAGACGTATGCATGTCCAGGGCAAATAAGCATATGAAAAATGCTCATAATATGTTGTCAGAAAATTGCAAATTAAAACAACGATGAGATACCACTACACACCTATTAGAATGGTTAAAGTCCAAAACACTGACAACACCAAATGCCAGTGAGAATCTGGAACAACAGGAACTCCCATTCATTGCTGGTGGGAATGTAAAATGGTACAGCCACTTTGGGAGACAGTTTCTTACAAAACTAAACATAATCTTTATACGATCCAGCAATCGCACTCCTTGGTATTTACCCAAGGAGTTGAAAACTTATGTCCACACAAAAACCTGCACACAGATGTTTAGAGCAGCTTTAGTCATAATTGCCAAACCTCAGAAGCAACCAAGATATCCTTTAGAAGGTGAATGAGTAAACAGACTGTGGTACATCCAGACAATAGAATTATTCAGCAGTAAAAAGAATTCAGCTATTATACCTCAAAATAACATGGAGGAGGCTTAAATGCATATTGCTAAGTGAGAGAAGCCAACTTGAAAAAGCTACATACTGTGCAATTCCAACTATATGACATTCTGGAAAAGACAAAACTGTGGAGACAGTAAGAAGAGCAGTGGTTGCCCAGGGTTAACGCGAGGGAGGGATGAGTGCATGAAGAACGGTGGATGTTTATGGCAGCGGAACTACTCTGTAGGATACTGGAGTAGTAGAGACATGTAAACCTAAAACGAAACTGCTCTAACAAATAATGTCAATGAATTTTTCAAACAAGATGGAATGACCACTTCAAACAAATTTCCTTAAAGGAGAAACCCCATCCTAGAATGACTTAGTCATAAAGACCTAAAAGAGGATCTAGTCCACCATCTTCATTTTATCTATGAAAAACTGATATTCTTATGAACATATGAATTGTCTGTCCCGGATTACATACATTTGGGTCTGCCAAGATGAATTCAGATAAGTGGTGGAGAAGGGTCTGGACTGGGCAGAGGACATTTCATTTCTAATTAGGGCTCAGCCACTGTCTAGCTGTGCACTTTGGGTTTTAACATCGGAGTCTGATTGCAGGATTCCATACATGTGCTAACTGAAGAGCCATGTTCCTTTCTCCAGGAAGGTCATCGTCGACTGATGCGTATGGATGCATGCGTATGATGCATGCAACAGAGAGGGTATCAGTGGGGAGTACTGGATTCAGGACCATTGCCTTCAAACCCAGTTTGCAGTTTCATTCTATTATCCACTCTTTGGTTTACTAAATATTTATAGAGATCTGGGAATACACTCTATATGACTCTATGGAAAGTTCTCAGAGGCAGAGCTAAGACCAAAAATCATGTGTTCTGGCTCTTAGCCTAATTTATTTCCCATAAAATGTTTAAATTTGCATGTTGGATGTTTACTTGGGTTTTTATGAACTATACCTGCATTCAGGTTCCAAGTTGCAAGAAATAGTGAGGAACTCCATAGCTTCAGCCCCGTCTCTTCTTCTCACTTTGCTAGCTTGTGGGCCATTTGAACACTGCAAGGTCTAGATGGACAGCTCAGCCTTCTGCACTCCCTGTACCATGTACACCAACCTTTGCCAAATACAATAACATTTGGGTCTGCCAAGATGAATTCAGATAAGTGGTGGAGAAGGGTCTGGACTGGGCAGGGTCATTCCATTTCTAACTGGGGCTCAGCCACTGTCTAGCTGTGCACTTTGTGTTTTGACATCAGAATCTGATTGCAGGATTCCATATATGTGCTAACTGAAGAGCCACATTCCTTTCTCCGGGAAGGTCATCTTCACCTGATGGGTATGGATGCATGTGTATGATGCATGAACAGATAGGGTATCAATGGGGAGTGCTGGATTCAGGATCATTGCCTTCAAACCCAGTTTGCAGTTTCATGGTATTATCCATTCTCTGGTTTACTAAATATTTATAGAGATCTGGGAATACACTGTATCTGATTGTATGGAAAGTTCTAAATAGTTCTCTAACATTTATAATCTGGATTAAAAACCCTTAGTAATCACCCACAGTGCTATTCACAAAGCAGGTTGCTGAAGGTTGGATTCCTCAGGCAGCAGCTGTTGAGTGGGAGTTTCGCATGTGGGATGTTTTTAAAGAAGTGCCCTGGGTATCATGCGATGAGATGATGGAAGAGAGGGGAGGAAACAGCATGGGGCAGAGGAAAAAATCAGGCAGTGATACAGGCCCACTGACAAACTCAACCAATCCTACAGAGAGTTCTGGAACTAAAATGACCCTTCAGACTTGTCCCACAATGGGGCAAAATGACTAGGCCTTCATACACCCAAACTCCATCCATCACCATATGTGATTGCCCTGGGAAGGAGCATGATTTTGAGAGAGGTGGTTCTCTGCAGCTGAGGGGATGCTCAAGGGGCTGACAGCTGCAGGTATCTGTTGATGACCCACCCCCAGCCCCAGACCCATCCACAGACCTTTCATGGAATGGGGGATTTGGGCATGCATCACAGTGCCTGCCACACAGGCACCCTATGGGGACATACGGAAGAAAGGATGGATACTTTTCCACTTGCGAGAGTAATTCACAACATTTAACCACTCTGCCAGTCAGTCACTTTCTAAAACAGTGATCCTTTTCTAACCCCAAAAGATGTCTCTGTCCTTCCTTTGGAGGGCCTATGTGTTAGTCCATTTTGTGTTCCTGGAATACCTGAGACTGGTATAAAGTAAAGAGGTTTATTTAGGTAACATTTCTGCAGGTTTTACAAGAAGCATGGCACCAGCGTCTGCTTCTAGTAAGCGCCTCAGGGAGCTTCCAATCATGGCAGAAACTGACGGGGGAGCAGGCATGTCACATAGCGAGAGAGGGGTCAAGAGACAGTGGAGGAGGTGCTGGGCTCTTTTTAACAATCACATATCATGTGAACTAAAAGAGTCAGAGCTCACTCATTACCATGGGGAGGGCAACAAGCCATTCATGAGGGGATCTGCCCCCACGACCAAAACACCTCCCCGCCTCCAACACTGGCAATCACATTTCAACATGAGATTTAGAGGGGACAAATATCCAAATTACATGAGCCCATCCAGGGATTCTAAAATCTCTCAACTAAATACACAGTTCTCGGTGTGCCTTTGGCCTGGAGACCAGCAAGTCAGTCCATCACACTAACTTTTATCATACAACCTGCCCTTCAAGTCAAATGTTCTCTCCGGTTTTGGTTTATTCACCAAGAAAACTGTCCTCTAGTGATTAACTGATAGCATGTTGTTGAGCTGTAGGCCTTATATGTTTGATTTCTAAGACCAAAACCACTGTCAAATAAATCCCCTGGGTCCCCTGGGGATTCCCAAAGGGAAGGAGGTGGGAACCCTGGGACCCCACACCCCCATTCCACTCCTGGTAGTCTAAGAAAGACTGCAGGGAATCAGCAGAACATTCTGAAAGACTCTGCACATTTCCATGAATGCAATAGCTCTTGGAGGAATAGTGGAATTTATAAACCTAATGACGGGGATGGGATCTTCCAAGCAGTGGAAGAGCTTGAGCAAAGTTGGGAGGACAGAAAATATAGGGCGGGCCAGGGAAGGTCATTAGTTCAGCTCGGTCAAGGCATTTATAGCATAGATAATATTTATGGCAAGAGGACTTTGAATGCTATGCTAAAAACATTTACTCTGGAAGCACTAGGAACACATATACCAGATAGGTGATGAAGGTAAGAGATATTTTCTATTGTCGTGAACACCAGAAATGACTGGCTGCCTCTTGAGTGCTGGATGACAGGCTTTGCAATGAACCCCAAGGACAACAAAAGTGGAAGCTCTCTTTGGTTAAAAATGAAAAAATCAAACGGTTGACAAGAGAAAAGCAAGGGTTCAGTTGGGCCTCCTGTATCCATAGGTTTTGCATCCATGGATTCAACCAACCTTGGAAAATACATCCAAAAAATGGATATTTCCTTCTGTACTGAAAATGTACAGACTTTTTTCCTTCTAATTATTCCCTAAACAATACAATAAAACAACTATTTACATAGCGTCTACATTGTATTAGGTATTATAAGTAATCTAGAGATGATTTAAAGTATATGGGTGTATGTGCATATGGTATATGCAACTACTACACCATTTTATATCAGGGACGTGAGCATCCATGGGTTTTGGTATCCAAGGGGATTGTGGGGTCCTGGAACTAATACCCCACAGATACCAAGGGATGACTGTATTTTTCTGGGCAGAAGAATTATTAGTACCAGAACTGATAAATACCACGCCACAAAAGCTAGCTTTGAAGTCTAGACAAGCTATTTCCTTCTTCTGCTGGTTTCTATTTATAATACTTCTCCTGCAGGAGGGTTTTCTGCTCTCTGATATCTATATAATGGCACAAATATGCACACACACACACACACACACACACATCCTACCTTGGAACTCCATCCGAAAAGCCCGTGGCAGTAGTGGCTCCACCTCAGCAGGTTAGAGCTGCCACAACCAAGACCTCTTCCCCTAGCACTCACCCTTCCCACTGTCCACCCCACATAGCAGCATTTCCCTAGTAGCCTCTCATCATCCCTTCAGTGGCTGAAAGCAAGTCACCAATCCACTGTGTAAGCTACACAGGGAGTGTTACTTGTGCCCGTGGATTCAGTTTCTATTTCCTCAGTTTGTGGTTGCTCCTTAGGATGCTTTGCTCTCATGTCTAGCCTGAGATATGAAGAATAAATGTGGGGCTGATTCTCCACCCACCTCCCACACAGCCCCTCAACCCAGCCAGAGGAGCCCGTCACCATCCCCAGGACTCACACTTGCTCTGTGCCTCCTGCCTTCACTTGCTGTCTTGTCTCCCCACCAGCCCATTCTTCAGAACCCTTCCCTGCTCCTTGGGGGCTACCTCGAGTAGGTCAGCAATTCAGAGCAGTCTTTAAAGAGGCCTGGAGCAACGACGATCAACACAACCCACTGGACTCTGGGCAGGACCAGGGCAGAAGCTCAGTGCTCAACCTGATCAGCAGGAAGGGCAGGAGCACCGTGAATTCAGGCAACTCGGATGCCTGGGGTTGATGAAGATCCAACCCCTGCTCATAGTCAAGGGCAGATCCCTTGTTTGTGGCGCAATTTTGAGAGCCTAAGAAAAAGAACATAGAAATATCTATGTTTGCAATTTTACAAAAACACGTGATCATATGAACACACTGCTGTGACCCCTCTGAAAGCCAGAGAAGGGTCTGAGGCTCGGTCTTCACTCCTTCTCAGAAAATGCGCCTCTCTTCATAGCAGTAGCCCCGCCACCCCCACAGCACCTGTGCTTGGCAGGAACAGAAGCATTAGGTAGGGAGAAGGCAGAGTCCACGGGTCATCACTGGACCGAGAGTGGCCATTCATTCGTTCATTCACCACCGTGTCACTCACAGCCAAGTTGTTCTACCCACTCCTGCTCCTGCTGCTTGCCCAGGCACGGTGTGCACACAGTGCCTACAGTGAAGGATACCTCCATGTGTCCCTTCAGGCAGCACATACAACTTGGCACGTGAAGCCTGACCTGGATTTCAGCCCCAATTCACCCCCTCCCCCTCCACCATGTACAAGCTCAACCCTACTCATAGCCTCCTAATGCACACCTGCTGCCATCCCCCGGTCTGGAACGCCTCCCACGCCCACCTGGCAAACTCTTTCGAGACTGGGGCCAGACCTCTTTTCTCCCAGGAGGCTGTCTCTGACCTACCTAAGCAGTTAAAACATGACTTCCATGTGTCCTTGTATGTGCCTGTCATCCTACCTCCTGTGCGACATCACCATGATTTATACTGCTTTCTGCCTCTTGTTCACTCTTGGACACCTGAACATATCATGGACTCAGGCAGACGTCCCTTGTTGAACATGCATTCTGCGTCAGACACTTCTAAGGCTTTGCACAACATCCCACACGCATTGGAAGTGAACAGGGCTAGGGTTATTTATACACTTCCTGCCTGTCAGAATTGACTCCAGGCCTGGAGTGGGACTGAAACTGCAGTCAGAGGAATCAGAGAGCTGGGGAAGGCAGAGACGGGGCGGTGGGTGGGAACCAATGTATCTTTGGCATTTACCACTTACTGCTTCATATGATCTGTCCATATGATGTGTTCCTTTGGACACACAAGCTACATACAGGCCATGGCTGTATCACACAATTCATGATGGAAATATTCTTTCAAAAACAGCATGGGCCTTGCACACAATGGTTGGGAAATAAATACTGTGGCATGCTTGGTTGTCATGATCCAAAAGTGGGCAGTATCCGTTGAATCACACAGTTGAGACTTTGCTTTGTCCATCTTACCACCTTCAAGCAGCTGTGCAAAGATGGCTCACTTTGGTCTTCAGATCTCCAACGAAGACTCCCAAGCATGCATCAGAACTCCACCCCACCAAGAGATACTCACCTACAGAGCTTCTGAATGAAATGACTGATGCAGCACAACTTCCTACAATCTTCTATGCAAAACCAAGTGTCTGGCCTCACGTTCTAAGTCACCCTTAGATTTGATACAAGTGACATTTGATTCTAGTAAATCTATACCTCTCTACAACTTCATGTAATCTAGAATCTGCAAGCATAAAATGAAAAGCACTTGCAATTAAGTATTAAAGAAAATGTACATGCATTTTCTAAAATGTGCCTTCAGAGAGATTACGCTTTAATAAAAAAGAATTCTGGGGTGAGTTCAGGACTGGTTCCGTGGACAATTGGAAACTCCACAGGTGGTAGAATTGATGAAGTGCTGCAGGCTTTATGTGCACTGTTAACAAACAAATGGTAAATTCAGTTAACTTGATAAAACAATTGGAACACTAAGTAACTGCACCTTCTTTGTAAGTAATGTCTTTATCCTTCCAATGGTAGTTAAGTTCACCCTCCTGCTAAATTTCACAATACTATGTATCTTTCTTGTGTCTCCCTGTCTTTTCCTTTAGAGTCATTCAAGAAATCAAGCTGAATAGCTGTTACTGCTTGCGACTGCTCTGAATGCTAGCAACACTGCAGGGAACAAGCCAGGTCAGTCCTGCCCTCTTGGAACTTATGTTGTGGTGATGAAGACATACAGGACACAGGTACAAGAGTGTGTTTCTTCTGCCTCAGGACTGAAAGCTCCTTGAAGATAGAAACCACATCTGAAAAAGAAAAAAAAAAAGTAATAGAAAAGTCTTTGAAATCTTGGTTCCTGCTATACAGTTTGCTTATCTGGTGGAATGTGCAAGTTCTAGCAGCTAAGACATTGTGCCCACACCCTGTAACATCTGTCTGGTGTCTCCATCACACACCCCAGATGTCACACCCCAGCCGTCCCATGCACCAGGTAGCCCAAGTTGTTCCCAGCACTTGTGCTGCTCCCCTGCTCTAAGATGAGAACATCAAAGGCTGAATTAACAGGGCAGAAAGAAAGGAGCTGGGGAGTAGCACAAGTGCTGGGAACAGCTGGGGACATAAAAGTAACTTGGTTCACTGGCCTATTAATATCTAAAATCTTCCTGTCATTTACATGAAAATAATTAAGGTTTGAAGAAAATATCAACAAGCTCAAATGTCATCAAATGGGCTGTTACCTCTTCTAATAGGCATCAAAAATAAGAATAACTCTCCCCTCGCTCCCATCTTTTTCAACTTCCGCTCTTTAAGGAATCCACCAATAACGTCACTGGCCCCAGATAGTGAGTTTGGGACCCCAAGGTGGATGGCAACTCACAGTGCCATGATTAAGGTGGGGCAGCCAGAAACCAGAGCGGGCAGGGCTTTGCCTCCTAAATGCCCCCTTGTGCTTTGTTGGGAGTTCTTTCAGCTCTAGAGAAGAAAAAAGGAAGACAATGGGCTCTAGGACATTCCCGCTGGCACAGCACCTTAGCCCACTCCTGGGGCTCCCAACGGGGGGTCCCAGAAAGCTCTCCGTGAATCCCTTCTTAGAAGTCTTCCTTCATAAGACAAGGTAGCTCTGTTTAGGATCTGACTAGCCCTTCCTTCTATGGGAATCACAGGGCACCTGCTAGCAGCACAAATCCTTCCAGACCAATCCTCCGCATGCACTGTTGAAAAGCCTCTCAGAACAGATTTTACATAGCGCTCCTCTAGACAAACTCCTGGTTCTAAGCTCATCTGGAACCTTCCTTCCCAAATATCCAGCTTCTTGTTTTGCGAAATTTGAATGTGCAGTTTTGCATCCCTTGAGCATCGTGAAGACGTGGAGGATGAGCCTGTTTAAGGATTCTGCCACGGAAAAGAGTTTCATAAATGTTCCACCTTGTGAGCACCTAGGGGTATGGTAATTAAGAGTTCTTTCACCTTCTGACTCTCTCAGTACCATCTTTCATTTCCTCCAAGCATTAGCATCTACTGCTGAAGACACTAGGGACTCCTCTGCAGCTATTCTAGTTTTCCAAATGTCCTCCTTTTTAGCTGGTTGAAACCCCTGAGGCTCCAGAAAACCATGATTTGTTTTTTATTTTCATTTGTGAGTTCTTTTCTCCCTCTTGCCTGGATCACTGATCACAGCCTCAGCTGGCAATGAATGTTGGGGTCTCAAGCGGATTGTCCTTCCTTTTGGACAGCAAAACAGGGTTGCTCAGGGCTTCCCCTAGAACCCATTAGGGCCCAATTCCTCCACAGAATGCAAAACTCAACCCACAAAGCTTTGGTTCCCTGGCCTCCTCCTACCTTCTCAATGCCCTCAGGAAATTCTCTGTTACCTCAGTTGGCATATCCGTATAATGGGGATAAAAACATAGTACCTAGCTTCTGGATAATTGTGTGATTATGTGAGATAATGCGTATGAAGCACTTTACACAGAGCCTGGGATGTAGCTCTCAATAAATGTTAGCTATTACTTTTAAGGCCGATTGGTATTGATTCATGTTGGCTGAGGGCGCGCCACTCAAATAGGTTTGTTCCTGTTCAGCAAGAAGTCAGTCCACATTCCTAAAGTGCCCAGTGCTCCCTGAAGAGGGATATTCTTGACTGTAACTTGAGATTGCGCGAGACGTGCATAAAACACGGAGCTCCTCGTACCTTATAAATAGACAGTGTCTATTTCCCTGGCAGTTTTCCCATATGTTCTTTTTTGAGTTTGTTTGTTTTATTTCCCCCTCTTAAACTCTAGAAGAGCTGGATGCACAAAATATATTTTGGAACTCACATATCAGAAGAAAGCCCATCAGAAAAAAAGCATTTGCTTTCCTGTTATTAATACTGATATTAATAAATAATGAAATAGCATTTGGCATTTAGGAAACAGTGCTTTCCAACTCCAAAAGCATTTGCAAGCATTAAGGAGTTCTTCCAAGCGTTGCTTCTATAAGGTAGGAAAGCACTCACTCTCTTCCATTTATCAAAATATCTCAAACATCTACTACGAGAACCTCTGTTCTATTGTTCTTTTTTGTTGTTTGATTTTAACCCAGAAGAGTTACTTCTTGGCTATTGTATATAGTCAATATTAAAAATTTGATTTTTTTTTTTTTTTTTTGAGATGGAGTCTCACTCTGTCACCTAGGCTGGAGTACAGTGGCACAATCTCAGCTCACTGCAACCTCCACTTCCCGGATTCAAGTGATTCTCCTGCCTCAGCCTCCTGAGTAGCTAGGGTTACAGGCACATACCACCACGCCTGGGTAATTTTTGTATTTTCAGTAGAGACAGGGTTTCACTATATTGATCAGGCTGGTCTCAAACTCCTGACCTCGTGATCCGCCTGCCTCGGCGTCCCAAAGTGCTGGGATTACAGGCGTGAGCCACCGCGCCTGGCCAAAATTTGATTATTTTTAACCATTGAGCCTCCCTGCTTAGGAGAGAGACTTCCTGTTTCCCTATTTAGGAAATACTAGTTAAATCTGAGACAGAGAAGTCTGACTCTAGCAGTCTCGGCCCTTTGAGGGGAAGGGAAATGTTTTTCTGTTTTGTTTCCACACAAAGCACCAAGCAAAACCTCAACGCGGAGCTGCCCGATGGAACTTTCCACAATGATGGAACTGTTCTACAAGCCGCGTTCTCGAGCACAGCAGCCACTGGTCGCATGCGGCAAACGAGCACTGGAAATATGGCTAGTGTTACTGAGACACTGGATTTTTAATTTAGTTTAATATTAATGATTTTGAATTTACATCTTTGGTTTTTAAGAGACAGAGTCCCTCTTTGTCAACCAGGCTGGAATGCAGTGGCATGAGCGAAGTTCACTGCAGCCTGAAACTCCTGGGCTCAAACAATCCTACCACCTCAGCATCCCAGTCAGCTGAGACTATACCATCGCACCTGGCTGATTAAAAAGAAAAAAACAATGTTATGTTGCCCAGGCTTGTCTCAAACTCTTAGCCTCGAGCAGTTCTCCTGCCTCAGGCTTCCAAGTGCCTGGGAGTAGCTGGGACTACAGGATGAACTATGGCACCTAGTTATTTATTTGTTTGTTTGTCTGTTTTGAGACAGAGTCTCACTCTGTTGCTTAGGCTGGAGTGCAGTGGTGCCATCTCAACTCACTGCAGCCTCAACATCCCCAACTCAAGCAATCCTCTCACCTCAGCCTCCCGAGTAGCTGGGACTATGGTTATGTGCTACCACACCCAGCTAATTTTGTTTACTTTTGTAGAGATGAGGTTGCATTATGTTCACCAGGCTGGCCTTGAACTGCTGGCCTCAAGCGATCCCCTGCCTTGGCCTCCCAAAGTGCTAGGTTTGCAGGTGTTCCAGCTCCTGAATTTAGATAGGAATCGACACACCTGGCTGGTGGCTACCATATCAGACAGCGCAGCTCTCACACCTCAGGAAAATGTTGTCTCTGCATGTAAGAGGGATTGCGGCCATGAGGGAAGCATTCATATGGCCCTATTTTAAAACTTGGCCTTTGAAATGAGTTTTTAGAGTTTTAAAATAGAAATATCTGGCTACTCTGACAAGTCTCTAGAAAAGTCGGGCTTGAAAACTGCCAGCACCCTGGTAGTGTGGTTCATTGCTCATCAATCTTTAATGCTCTGTTCAAAGTAACCTCTACATCAAGGTTGCTTGAGTGAAGAGGGTGCGTGGATATTGACAAGCAGGCTGCCACGGGCTCCTGAGAAAACCTCTGTGCACATCCCTCTTTTTCATGAGGCTCTTCTATAACTGAGTTTTTATTTTTTTTTAACTGCAGAATGTGGCTGTAAATTAATAGCTTTCTTGACAAAAGAGCCTCCCAATGCCAACTACTGATTTTTTGTTCTCTATCAATTTTTTGTTAAGCTAGACACATTCGCATAGAACACCAAGGACAGCTCAGTGCAGAGGTGACCAGAAAGGGCAGGTCTTGGGCCAGAGAAGTGGGTCAGGTAGGAACAAAACAAAACAAAATCTTTGTCCCATTTGAAAAGGGAACAATCACAAGTAATTTGTGCCATTGCCAGAAGGCAAGTCCAGAAATGCTTGTACCTGAAATGCAAGTTCCACTGAATACAGCCCTAAGATTAAGGATGGAAGCTCCTCCTGGCCCCCCAGCATTTACACCCAAGGAGGCAAACTGATGCCTGCTGTCAGATCAGGGGAAATCGGGAGGTTAATAGTCTTGATCCCAAACCTCCTGGGAAAGCTGCAAAGTTGAATCCAGCTGCAACAGACAGCTTGGAACTCGGGAGTGATATATGGCTTTCTGTCACTCACAGACTGTACACAGGCATGCCGGTAATGTCTCCTTAAAGTGGAAGAGGGAAAATGGGAACCGCAGCAAATAATTACCAATAACAGTGAAAGCTGAGATAGAAAGCATCATTACTTTTGTAATTCCTTTTGTATCTAAGTATGCGTATCTATAGCTTGCTCTCTATTAAACCATCTAACAGTTAGCAGTTATGCTTTGCACATTGATGAATATGGCAATTATCTATCACTACATAACAAATCACCCCA
Organism: Papio anubis; assembly: GCF_008728515.1. Lineage (NCBI taxonomy): Eukaryota > Metazoa > Chordata > Mammalia > Primates > Cercopithecidae > Papio > Papio anubis. The sequence goes on from NC_044976.1 coordinate 199,390,936, forward strand.
AAACTTAGTGGCTTAAAACAACAATCACCATTTTTTTTTACCTCTCGCTTTTTCTGAAGACTGAGATTCAGGCGTGGCTCAGCCAGATGCTTCGGGCATAGGGCTTCTCCTGAGATTGCAGGCAATGTCAGCTGGGGCCACAGTCATCGGAAGGTTTGACGGAGTTGGAGAACCCACTTTGGAAGTGGCTCATTCACACAGCTGGTGGGCTGGTGTTGCCTAGTTGGTTTTCGGTACATGGGTCTCTGGACAGAGAGTCTTCATGATACAGCAGCTGGCTCCCCCTAAAGCAACTGGTCCAAGTGCAGGTGGTGCCTGGCCCTGGAAGTCATACACATCGCTCCTGCTGAGCTCTGTCAGGTACACAGGCCAGCCCCGATTCACTGTGGGAGACGAACATACAAGGGGGGCCTGGGGCCTCACGAGCCGTCTTGGAGGCCGGCCACCACTGTGGAAAATGTATTTTTACAATAGAAGTGTAATTGACCCTAAATTGAAATGACAATGATATGTCACTTTTTATTCTACACATTAGTAAAAAAATTTTAAAAAATATATACTGGAGGGGAGCTGGGGAGGAGGGTCCTCTCCATTGTGGCTGGTGATAAAATAAGTTAGCACTGTCTACCTGGAAAACAAAGTAACTATCAACATTTTCAGTGTGCATGACATTCAATCCTTCTGCTCTTCTATCTCCACATATATATCCTAGAGAAGGACCAAGTATGTGTACAAAGAGACAAAAAACACAATGTTTGCTGCAGCTGTCGGGGTGGGCATAACAGTAACAGATGAGAAGTAACCCAAGTTGTTTCTTCGAGGTAACTGGTTAGAAAGCTACGATCCTGTGTGATGGTTGTGCATCTCTGAATATGCTTTAAAAAAACCCCTCTGAATTATATACTTTAAGTGCACGAAGTTTATGGTATGTGAATTATATCTTAATCAAGATGTTAAAACAAACAAAAAACAACTACGGTACATTCACAGAAGGGAGTACATATAATGCAGTTGTAAAAAAGATAATAATAAAGAATAAGCTTTCTAGGATTTCATTAGTGAAAAAACAAAGAATAGTGTATTCAATGTGCTACCTTTGGGAAGGGTGCAAAATAATGATATGCATTTATGTTTTCTTATATCTGCATGAAGACAGGCTGGGAGGATACCCAAGAAACAAAGCCGAGGGTGGGGCAGACGGGGAGGAAGGAGGTAGACGGGGCAGGAGCGTACGCAGGCTTCTCAGTATGTATCTTTGTTATATCATTCTGATGTTTGAACCATGTGTATTACCTAATGAGAAATACGATAAAGTAATAAAATACCGTAAAAATATTCTACACATTCTAGTTCTAACTGAATTACTACAATTAACTCTGTAGTTATAGAGATGTCATTTTACTTTTTTTTTTTTTTTTTGAGGTGAGGTTTTGCTGTGTTACCCAAATTGGTCTTGAACTCCAGTGCTCAAGTGCTCCTCCCACTGCAGCCTCCCAAATAGGTGGGATTACAGGCGTACACCACTGTGCCTGACTTTTATTTTCCTTTTCTGAGTTTCAGTTCTTTCTTCTATCAAGTGGATTCATTGTTCTTTGATCTCTTGGTGTTGCTGAAAGTCATTATATATGACTTTATATAAATTCATTATATATTAATATATATCTATATTCATTGTTGTTTGAATACATGTCTATATTCATATATAATGTGTATATAGACATAGACATATACATTCATAGATGTTTTAAAAGAGGGAAGGAAAAAGCTTGATTGATTAGGTAGTATTCCGGCCTGTGTCTCCTTAGTTATATGTGTGTAAAAAATTTTTTGCCTGGCTGTGCCCCACAGCCACACTTCACCTATTACTTGAATTATAGGTCTAAGAGATCACAGAAGCTCTTGGAGAACTTAATTCATAACCCACATCTTCATGGAATGTTCCCACCATGTGACCACAAAGTGAAGAGAGACATCGATAACTGAGAACAAGCAATGTCTGATCCTATAGATAAAACAAACAAGAATGGATACTGGGGTACGAAACCCAAGTTTTCAACAGAGAAGTGCTTAGAACAGGAATAGAACAAAGACAACTGGAATATTAGAATGATAAGACAGTGATATGCAGACATTTTGTTTCATCATCTCAAATTAAGAATTTATTGTAGATATGGACACTATAATAGAATTGCAGGTACCCTCCCAGGCTCTCCCACAGCCCAGTGTCCCCTCCAGTTGCGTGCCACCAGCAGATAACATTCTCACCATCACAGCAACCATTGGATTTACTATGAGAAGACTCCACTTAACAACATATGTAGAAGTGGAGTGATTCATCAATCCACTAACACTCCTGAACACATCAGCATGGCATGAGCAGAACCCTATAGAGACCTGACATGGAAGAAAACAGGGCCCTGAATGAAATGAACAAAAAATGTGGAAGCGAAGAGAGGAAACCTAGGTAGGCACTGCCATAAGGGCAGCTGGGAGGTAGAAGAAGGCTCTGGCCTCCCAGGAGGCATTTGGGGAGCCTGTCTGATGCTGTGAATATACTTGTGTTCAAGTGCTTGAAAAACTGTCACATTGATGAAAGCATTGAGTTTTTTCGAGACGGCATTCTGAACTGGTGGCAATTCAAGTAAGAAGGACCGCGGCTCCAAGGAAAGAGCTTTCTATTAGGGGCTTCCTGTCACTCAGCTCATGCAGCCTGGACCACTGTCTTCTCTGTCCAAGATGCTGGAACATTAGCATCCATACCCAGATACAAATAGAATCACACAGAGGAGCTTGTTCCAAACCAGCTTCTCAGGCCTCATCCCAGACACTCAGAGTTAGCAAGTCAAAGGAGGACCCCAACTTTGGGTTCCTAACAAGCACCCCAGGTGACTCTGATACAGCAGCATGTGAACTTAAATTTGGGAGCCACTTAGATAAATCATCTAAAAATGATTCAACTCAAGTTTCATGTTATCCAGAGTCTGGCCTGCCCCCAAGGAGAGGTAAATTATAATAATCCTTTCTATTTCTTTCCAAGAAAGAAAAAGTCTTGGTTCTGCAACCTTGTTGTCTTGGCAACATTTCTTGTTGGATTCTGTATTTCATCACTCAAATCCTCACACCACAAGAAAATACAAGGCACCCTTAGAATTCTGCAGCAGGGAGAACATTGTAATCCCCCCAGGGATAGGCTGCGACACTATGTTAACGGGCCGTGTGGAACAGTGCTCAACCTGGAAAGAACACCTGTTCCCTGAAAGGGGGCCTGTCACTGTCCCCAGGCATCTGGAGACAAGGTCAGCAGGGTAAAAACACACCCTGCTGGGGTTGAGGGAATAATGGTTCACATCTTTTGTGGCCTGACCCTGGACATACCACCAGACGATCTTGAGCCTAGTTTTCCATCTGTAAACTAATGGTTACAATGTTCAGATGCATTTTAATTAATTCTGAAACTATATAGTAACTGTCACTTATGGAAGACCTACTGATATGGTTTGGATATTTGTCTCCTCCAAATCTCGTTTGAAAAGTGACTCCCAGTGTTGGAGGTGGGAAGTCATGTTGAAGATCATGGAGGCGGATCCCTCATGAATGGCTTAGCACCATCCTCTTGGTGATAAGTGAGTTCTTGCTCATTTAGTTCACACAGTGTCTGATTGTTTTAAAAAGTCTGGACCCTCTTCCCTGCTCTCTTGTTCCTGCTCTCACTATGTGATGTGCCTGCTCCTGTTTCACCTTCTACCATGATTATAAGCTTCCCGAGGTCCTCAGCAGAAGCCAAGAAGATGGTGTTGCCATGTTTGTACAGCTTTGCAGAAACGTGAGCCAAATAAACCTTTTTTCTTTATAAATCATCCAGCCTCAGGTATTTCTTTATGGAAATGCAAAAACAACCTAACACACCTACCACAAGCAAAGTATGGAAGTATTCTCTCTAATATACATGTGTGTGCACATGGTGGAAGGACCATTACTTATACCTATGAGTAAAAGCTTCTGAGTCCTCCATGAAGCTGAGCAGATGCTGGTGCCACGCTTGTACAACCTGTAGAACTGTGAGCCAAATAAACCTCTTTCTTTATAAATAACTCAGCCCCAGGTATTCCTTTACAGCAATGCAAAATGAACGAATACAATGCTCATACATGTAAGTATGCACACACGTGTGTGTACACACATATGAATGTATGTGTGTTTTTTCTCATCCTTACAATAGCCGCAAGGTTGTTGTTATTCCCATTTTTCTGGTATAGAAAGTGAGGCTTCAAGAAAATAGGTATCTTCTGGCAGGTCTCGGTTCAAGGGGAGCTATTTGACAGTATCTGTCCCTGCATGTACTCTTTGACTCAGCTATTCTACTTGTAAGTAATCAGCAATGCTCTAGTTTTCTATTACTTCTGTAACAGATTGCCACAAATTTCGTGTTTAAAAAACCACAAAGTTATTATCTCACATTTCTATGGCTCAGAAAGCCAGATGGCTCAGCTGGTTTCTCTGCTTTGGATCCCACAAGGCTAAAGTCAAGGTGTTGGCTGACCAGGGCTCCTATCTAGAGGCCCTGTGAGGAATCCAGTTGCAGACTCATTCAGGTTATTGGTAAAACTTGGTTTCATGCAATGGTAGCACTGAGGTCCCTGATTCCTCGCTTCTGCCAGCTGAGGCTCTTTCTTAGTATCTGGAGGCTTCCCACACTCCCTGGCTCAAGGCTCCTTCTTCTTCAAAGCCAGCCATGGTGAGTTGTCCTTCTCATGATTCAAATCTCTCTGGCATTCCCTCATCCCTCCTGCCTCCAGCTGGAGAAAGCTCTGTGCTTTGAAGAGCTGTCTTAGTCTTTGTGGGGTGATGTAACAAAATACCTGAGACTTGGTAAAATAAATTGAAAACAACAGAAATTTATTGCTCACCGTTCTGGAGGCTGGGCAGTCCAAGGTCTTCGTTACCAGCAGATTCAGTGACTGACCAGGGCCTGTTCCTCAGAGATGGTATCTTCTGTGTGTCCTCACATGGTGGGAGGTGCAACCAAGTGCCCTCAGGCCTTTTTTTTTTTTTTTTTTTTTTTTTTTGAGACAAAGTCTCACTCTGTCACCCAGGCTGGAGTGCAGTGGCATGATCTTGGTTCACTGCAACCTCCGCCTCCCGGGTTCAAGCAATTCTTCTGCCTCAGTCTCCCAAGTAGCTGGGACTACAGGCGCCCGCCACCACGCCCAGCTAATTTTTTGTATTTTTAGTAGAGAGGGGGTTTCACCATGTTCGTCAGGATGGTCTCGATCTCCTGACCTGGTGATCCGCCTGCCTTGGCCTCTCAAAGTGCTGAGATTACAGGCATGAGCCACCACGCCCAGGCTCAGGCCTCTTTTACGAGGGCACTAACCCCAAGAGGCTCTACCCTCATGACATCATCATATCCCAAAGGCTCTGCCTCTTAATACCATCACCTCGGGCAGTAGGTTTCAACATATGATTTGGGGGTCACACATATATTTAGACCATAACAAAGGCTCATGTTATGAGGCTGTTCATCCAGATAATCCCAGGTAACCTTGTTTTCTTAAGGTGTATAACCTTGATTCCATCTACAAAATCCTTTTTGTCATATAGCATAACATACTCAAAAGTTCCAGGGATTAGAACGTGAATATCTTTGGGGCAGTCATTTTGTACAAGCCGTACTTATGCAAAATGGTATATCTACAAGAATAGTCATTACGGTACTCCTTGTAATAGTAAAATAAAATAATGAAAATAACCTAAATATGCATCAGGAAGTGAGTTTATACATTATGGTTTATATGATGGAATATACTATGCAGTTGTTAAAAAGAATGTGGGAGCTCTATATGAGCTGATATGAAAGGATCATGTTATTGGCTGGATGTGGTGGCTCACGTCTGTAATCCCAGTACTTTGGGAGGCCAAGGCAGGTGGATCACTTGAGGTCAGGAGGTCGAGACCAGCCTGGCCAACATGGTGAAACCCCATCTCTACTAAAAAAAAAGCACACACACCCACAAAAACTAGCCGGGCGTGGTGGTGGGCGCCTGTAATCCCAGCTACTTGGGAGGCTGAGGCAGGAGAATTGCATGAACTTGGAAGGCACAGGTTGCAGTAAGCCAAGATAGCGCCACTGCACTCCAGCCCAGGTGATGGAGTGAGACTCAGTTTATTTAAAAAAAAAAAAAAAGTCATTGTATTTGGTGCAAAAAGGAAGAGTATACATACTACAATTCATATTTTTGTCTATTTATACGCATCATTGTCATGCAACATTTTTGGAAAAGATGCACAAAAGACTATTGACTCCAGTAGCCTCCCAGGAGGGCAGTTGGAAGGACACAGTTATCAAGCTAGAGGACAGAGCTATCAGGGCAAGGCACGGTGCTGGAGCCAGGCTGCCTCACTCAGCTCTGCACTGTCTATGTGAGCTTGGGAAGGTGATTTCTTTGTGCATTAAACTCTTAATCTGGTAGTCTCACATCTTCGTGCCTCAGTGTCCTCCTCTGCAAATGGGAATGATAATACCAGCTCCTTGTTGTAAGGTTAAAAACAAAGTTCATGCACATATGCAAAGGTTTCGTGTAGAGCCTGGCACAGAGTAAACGCCATAAAAGTATTTGCTATCATGATCTGTCCAAGGACACATAAGTGAATTATGGAGGACTGAGAGGAGATGGTGCCACATTGCTATGCCCAGCAACTCTCATACAGAAGTTTTGAGCCCTCCCTGCTGGTACACCATCTCAGAGTGAGGGTCCAGAGAGAAGGGGCAGTTACTTGCCCAAGTCACTCTGAGAAGTAGAGGCTGGGCCATGGGAACCAAGCCAGGCTGAGCATGGTCTCCTGGCTTTAGGTCTAGTGGTTCCTTTTTGAGACAGGGCCTCACTCTCTCACCCAGGCTGGAGTACAATGGTGCAATCATAGCTTACTGCAGCTTTGAACTCCTGGGCTAGAGTGATCCTCCTGCCTCAGCCTCCCAAAGTACTGGGATTACAGGACTGAGCCACTGTGCCCAGCCAGGTCTAGTGGCTCTTCCATGGCCCCATCAGTGGCAAGAGTGGTCACTAGGTAAGCAGCACATCTCTGCCCTGTTGCTTGCTCACCAATGAGGTGAGAAATAGGGGTTTTAATAGCTGTGATAACAATTTTTAGGAGATGCCACCTCAACCAAGGGTCTGTTTTCTGTTCCTTCCCTATGCACTAACCTTAAATCTCCAGACCCCACGATATGTGAGCTAGAGCTATTTGAATTGGGCCTTTAACCTCGTTCATCTCTTGTTTTGCAGTTGTAGAATGGGAGGATTAATATTACCCAGTTTCCGTGAAAGAGGCCTGAGTCACTTTGGTTATGCACCATTTTTCAGCGCTCTGAGAAGCAAACTCAAAGAACTACAAGAACCTTTTTAGAAGCAGTTGTAACTGATGCCAAGGAAAGTTCTGGGCCATGATTCTTTAAGGGAAACATTCAGACCTTTCCATGATTAATCAAAAGGGAAGTAAGGAAAAAGGAAATCGTGAATTTGTACTAAATCGCTACACTTGGAGCAGACGCTGCCTCTTGGCAATTCTTTCTCAGCACTTGTTCTGCCAAAGGGAGAAAAGGAAATAATGCATTGAGAATTTCTTCCCCTGTCTCTGTCTCCTGATCTCTTACTTTTTTCTTCTGAAGGTCAAACGTATTGGCTGAGCCGCCTCAACAAATACCTGCCCTCCATTCAGAGGCTGAAATGTCATTGCTGAAAGTGAGGAAATGGAGTGACAGTGGAAGAGCTGTGGAGTGTGGGCTCCTGGTGACCGGCCCCGGCTGGGACGCCCACCCCATGCAGACTCTATTACAGCCTTCACAGAAGCTAACACTGTATTCAAGGTTGCAGGATTTCTGCTCCCTTGCTTTCCATCTCTTTTGACTACATATTTTATTTCAGCCCCGTGGTGAATTATTTATTAGGAGGGGAGGTGGGAGAAAGTGAGGAGAACTCAGCCCCTTGGGAATAATAAGAATGTAAGAAGACACAGTGGCCTTTCTCAGTCGGGAAACAGGAAGCACAGGTCTCCTTTTTCGATCTAACTAAGGTACCGGTAAAGTTGGCGGATGCTTGTTGAGTGTGGCTTTTGTGATGCTTCCAGTATGTAGCAGCAATCTTCCCAGATGTAGCCAAGGCCCAAACCCAGGGGAACCGCATGCCAGTCAAACAGAGGGGAAGCTTCCTAACTGGATGCGAATGCCTCCTTTGTGAAACTCACTTGATAGGGCTAAGGAAAAGCCTGGGCTTTGCTGATGTGGTCACTTCTCAGCTCCTAAACAGACTGGGATGTAGCGTCTGAGTAAGGGCTTACCCTGGCTTCAGAGGAGCTAGATAGAGATTCAACCCAGGGCCAAGCTTGTTTCTAATTGAAGTGGGCTTACCTGTCCCCAGCACCTGCACAGGTAACAAGACTCACCCAACATGCCCAGCACTGCTATGTCAGGTACCTCTGTAATGCTCCACCAGAATAGTCTACAAGATTTCACAGGTTGGGCGTGGTGGCTCACACCTATAATCCCAGCACCTTGGGAGGCCAAAGTGAGACAGTAGCTTGAGGCCAGGAGTTCAAGACCAACCTGAGGAACATAGCAAGACCCTGTCTCCATAAAAACTTAAAAATTGACCAGCATTATGGCATACACTATAATCTCAGTTACTTGGGAGGCTGAGGTGGAAAGGATCACTTGAACTCAGAAGTTCAAAGTTATAATGAGCTATGATTGTGTCATTATACTCCAGCCAGAGCAACAGAGTGAGACTCTGCCAAAAAAAAAAAAGAAAAAAAAAGTAACACAAGTTCCAAAAACTCATATGCCTTAGGAGCCATGAGAGAAACTGCTTCCATTTGACAAATGAGCAATGTCCAATGCTACTTTGGGTCCCGTTGCCAATGTTTGCCTAACATTAGTAAATCATTCCTGTTTTTGCAGTTATTTTCTCTGGAAGTTCTGTGTTGTGGATTAGCTGGAAGGCAGCAGAGGATTGAGTCTGGGGAGCTCCTTATGAGATGCAAATAGCTGAAGGCCATGGGCAGACAGCCACAAGCCCTCCTGCTCCTCCGGGGCTCGTTGGCCAAAGAAAAGTCATATTCTGGCTATGAGTGACATCCAGAGAGCAATTTTACTTTTATTTCTACATTTTACAATGTTCATTTTTTATTGACTAGGGAGATACAGTTTATGATTAAAAAATATTGACTTGCCATAGAGTCATTCTGGTTGCATTCATTTTGGCATTGTATTACCTGGGATCAAATTCCTGCTCAGACATTTGCTAACTCTGCCATCTTCAGCACTTAACGAGCTCTCTAAATGTCATAGCAACCCTGCAAGGCAGGCGCAATGAGTATCCCCATTGCACAGACTAGACAACTAAAGCTTAAAAAGGTTAAGAGATGTGCTCAGAAACACAGAATACGTAAATGCATGAGCAGGCATTCGATCCCAGGCAGTCTGGTTCCAAGATGAACATAACCAGGATGGGTACTGAAATAGTTATGATTCTAAACACCCCCGGTGTCAGCCAGCTCCAGCTGCCATAACAAAGTGCCACAGACTGGGTGGCTTAAATGACAGACATTTATGTTTTTTCACAGTTCTGGAGGCTGGAAGTCTGAGATCAAGGTGTTGGCAGGGTTGGTTTCTCCTAAGGTCTCTCTCCTTGGCTCGCAGATGGCGGTCTTCTCCCTGTGTCCTCACACGGTCTTCCCTCTGAGTGTGTGAGCATCCCTGGGGGATCTTTGTGTGTCTTCATCTTCTTACAAGGACACCAGACATACTGGACTAGGGCCCACTCCAATGATCTCATTTTAACTTGGTTACCTTTTTAAAGATCTTGTCTCCAAATACAGTCACATTCTGAGGTGCTGTATGTTGGGGCTTCAACACGTGAATTTTGGAGGGACGTGATTCAGCCCCTCACACCCCCATTTCTCAGATGAGGAAACTGAGGCACAGAGCAGTTAGAGCACACAGAACATCAAAGGTAGAGCCAGCATTTAGACCTCGTGCAGACGAGTCCAAGGGTCCTGCTGCCAGCCTCTATGCCACAGTTTCCCAGGCTCGAGTGCGGGGGTCAGACCAGGGCTTTACATCTTAAGGCCATGATGCTGGCTGCTAGGAAATGAAGTTGCTAGGATTCAGTAGAGCTGGTACAGTGCTAGCATCAGCACCCTGTGTCTAAGGCAAGAAAATAAAGGTAAATTGGAAATTGAGTGTCTGATCTCAGGTCTGACACCTGCAGAGAGAATAGAAGTTTCTAGAAGGCAAGCCCTCTGGATCTGATCCCTCCAAGGGAGCCTCAGCACCCTGGCCCTAAAACCTGGTCCATTAAGTGCTCAGGCCTGGAGTCAGACAGAACGGGCTTCTATGTGCCTTGAGTAAACCACTTAACAATTTGAACCTCTGTTTCCTCAGCGAGAAATATACACAAGGCTGATGGTGAGTTTTCTGCAATGAGGCACGTTTCCAGCACTCCCCACAACATCTGGCACAGAGCAGGCTGTCCTTCACGGCAAGCGATCATGAATGGGGTCCCACTTCCCAGGCCCCCCTGCAGGTGCAGCAGGAGGAGCAAGGACGTCGGCCATGCCCAGTCTATGAGGAAGTGGCACCAGGCTGTGGCTGTGAGTCTTAAGCTGAGCTACAATCTCCCTAGGAACAAGGAGATTGGAGCTCGATTCTACTCCTCCAGGTTGCAGGCAGAGGCAAATACACTGAGAGGCTTAACATTCCAGATTAATTCTTCCCTCCAGTGGTTTGTAAAAGCTATGAGTTTGAAAAGAAACAAATTCAAGCGTTGAGAGTAAGAGTAGGGAAGTGGGAGGTGATACTGTTTCAGACAAGGGCGGGGCTGGTGGACATTTCTCAACAAAGCCCCAGTGGCACAGGCTGTATTTGGGCTTTCCTGCTGCATTGAGGGGTCAGCAAGATTGCCTTGGCTGGGAACCAAACTCGTCCTGGTTTCCTGTCTTGGGATATCAAAGGGCTGGAAAGAGCTGCTATTCCACGGGAGAGAAGAAAGCAGCCCCAGGAAGCCTGGCCCCGAGGACTGTGAGGTGTGGTGGGGCCTTGTTGTGCCCTGGACTGGACAAGAGGCACCCTGGTCTCTGGAGCCAGATCTTCAGTCAGCTGCATCTCCAGCCCAGGGCAGGCCCTTTATCCTACAGCCCAGGGGTGCCTCTCTCCTCACCTAGGAAACAAAGCCAACAGGATCTGCACCGGCTCCGCCTCCGGGACACTGGAAGGACTAAATAAGATCAGGGACGTGCAAAGAGTTGCAAAAATAACCAAAAGGTAGGTGCTGCGCAGGATCCAAGCTGCTTATGGTATTGTGTGTTTGGCATTCTTCAGGAAAGCAGCCAGGCAGCGGGGCCACCTCGTGTGCCCCAGTGCAGGTGACAGAGCTCTGAACAATTCACACCGCCTGAAATATGCAGAAAACATAACTGCAGTAAGCTCAGGACAATAGATTTCCCCTCATTCTTTTTTGTAGAAGGTGGGTAAAAATAATGATATGCGATTATTATAATCACGAGCTCCATGAAATTAACAATTTAGCCAACATTTACTGAGAAGCGACGAGGTGGAAGACCGCGCTGGCTACTGTGGAGGCGTTCAGGGCAACCAAGCGTATTTCTTATTTCCAAGATGTTTATAGACTAGAGGTGGAAGAGCAGTTTTCACTGTATCTGTGTGTTCACTCTTCCTTTCATTTAATCAGTAAGCATCTATTTAATGTGTATCATCAAGCACTATGCCAAGGTCTGGGGGTTCACACAATATAAAAATACATGAACGTCATAAGTGGTTTGATAGAACAAAGTATACAGGGAGTGTAGAGAAGGGAAGGTTAATCCTGACTCAGGAAGTCAGAGAAAGCTTCCTGGAGGAGGCAACACATGAGCTGTCTTTAACTGATGGCTGAACTTCTAGTGCTCAGAGATGGGAGAAGAGCCCCGAGGAGAAAAGGAGGTACGAATGCAGGCAACAACTCAGGAGACCTCTGCTGGCCTCAGTGTGGGAGGGTGCTTGTCTCTGTGTAGCTGGAGTCAACGCAAAAGTGGTCCCAGCTCAGAGCTGTGGGAGGGCCTAAGCTCCCCACCCAAGCCCCAGAGCTAGCCCCCCGTCTCTCTTTCCCATGATTCAGCTTTGCCCCGTTTCCCACAGCAAACCAGAGGTGAAGATGGAAATTCTTAACCTCAGTCACTCTCCAGCTGGCCACCACTGCTTTCAGGTGGGGACTCTGGGGCCCTCTCGCTGGACTTTCACTGCAGACCCCGACTCGCCTTTGCATCAACACCGACTGGGCACTGTGCCCCTCACTTCCCTGAGTTCCTCCCCCAGCTAGCTCCTAGCTCCTGCCCTGGGCCTGTACTCTCTCCCATTCTCCCTTAGGTGTCTCTGAGTGGAACGGAGCAAGACAACGTACGTTTCTACTAGAGCATAATCCCAGGGCAGTATTGTGCAAAGGGCTAGGAGTTTCTTTCCTTCCTCTTGCCAAACTTTCTGACAGGGTTGGTGCAGGAGGTGCAGGCATCACTGCTCAATTCCAAATCCTCGACAGCAGAGCCATTGAAGGGGTCGGAGCTGGGCAGCTGTAATTTTTTTTTTTTTTTTTTTTTTTTTGAGATGGAGTCTTGCTCTGTCGCCAGGCTGAAGTGCAGTGGCTCAATCTCGGCTCACTGTAAGCTCCGCCTCCCAGGTTCAAATGATTCTCCTGCCTCAGCCTCCCAAGTAGCTGGGACTACAGGCGTGTGTCATCACGTCCAGCTAATCTTTTTGTATTTTTAGTAGAGACAGGGTTTCGCCATGTTAGCCAGGATGGTCTTGATCTCTTGTCCTCATGATCCACCCACCTCAGCCTCCCAAAGTACTGGGATTACAGGTGTGAGCCACTGTGCCCGACCCGGGCAGCTGTACTTTCTGAAAGAGACTCTTGGGCCAAGGGCACAGGGATGGGGGAGAGGGACCAGGTAGCAGCCAAGTCTGGAGGCTGTGGGGCAATGCCAGAGAGATACAGGGAAGATCTGGACTCCAGATGAGCCAGACGGAATGGAAGAAGTGAAGACACGTGAGAGAAGTTGTCAGAGAGACCCAACAGAATTTGCCGGTGGCCTGCAATTGGCAAGTTTGAGTGAGGCAAGAGGGACAGACTGTGTAGAGGTCTTGAGGCAGGTGACCAGGAAGATGACTGTGCAGTACTCCCAGCTGAGGAAGGAAGGAGAGAGAAGTCATTCTGCAGGCTGCAGGGTTGGGGATGTGAGGAGGTCAAGCTTGGCTGGGAGCTTCTGAGTGGAGCAGGGCTGGGTACTTCTCTGTGGCCTGAGGAGACATTGACAGGCTGGACACCCACCTCGGGCCACCTGGAGGGCATCAGCCCGCAACACTCAGCACAGGGCCCAGCCACAGGCCAGGGAGGGAGGAGGACATGAGGTCCACCTCACAGGGCTTCAGCAATGGCAGCAGAGTGTCCTGTCCGCACTGCCTACAGACCTCCCTCTGCCCTCCCCTAGCGAGGAAAGCCTCCAGGAAAGGCCTGGCAGCAGTAAAGACTGTTCCAACGGGCTGTGTTCTCAGACTAGAACCATTTCTGTCCATTGTAGATATTCGTCCTGTAGGTAATTCTATTGAACATTCTGGGATTTTCCCACATGCCCTAACATGAAACCACAATCTTAGAGGCAGTGACATTTGGCTCAGGGAGATTCTTTGGAAAAATAATAAATTATCACAAGAGTTTTTCACATGGTGTGGGGACCAAAACTCACCCCAAATCCTACAAGAAGGCAGACTGTAGGCAGATAAAATACTAACTCTTTTTTTTAAGTTGTATTTCCATAGGTTTTTGGGGAACACGTGGTGTTTGGTTACATGAATAAGTTCTTTAGCGGTGATTTGTGAGATGTTGATGCACCCATCACCTGAGCAGTACACACTGTACCCAAAGTGTAGTCTTTTATCCCTCCCCACCTTCCCACCCTTTCCCCCAAAGTCCCAAAAGTCCATTGTATCCTCGTAGTTTAGCTCCCACTTAGGAGTGAGAACATACAATGTTTGGTTTTCCATTACTGAGTTACTTCACTTAGAATCGTGGTCTCCAATCCCATCCAGGTTGCTGCAAATGCCATGAATTCATTTCTTTTTGTGGCTGAGTAGTATTCCATCAAAAATACTGACTTATGCCAACAGTAAGGCTAGGCATGACAGGAGTTCACATTTCCTTCCAGCGGTTGGTTATCCCCAATGGTGTCTGTCTCCATCCTGCCTGAAATAACACCGAAAATAGCTTTAACTTTTTACGTCCTGGTATGAGCAGATGGTCTGCAGGAGACTGGAAGGAGCTTAGCTTTCTCTTCTATCTTGAACACACGTGCAGATAGGTGAATCAAAGTGAGAGGAGGCAAAAATGTCTCCCCCAACTCCTGTGGAGAAGTGGAGCTGGCCTGGCTGGATTAGGCATTGTTATCATTGGTTGCCAGTCCCTGGGCATCTGCCTGAAGGCCCCAGGCTTCCTGGAGGAGTCTTTTTGCTCTCTACATGTTGCCACCATAATCCTTAGGCTTGTATTATTTTGCTAGGGCTGCTGTGTAAGAAAGCACCACAGCCTAGCTGGCTTAACCCACATATACTTATCGTCTCTCAGTTCTGGAGGCTGGAAGTCTGAGATCAAGGTGTTGGCAGGGTTGGTTCCTTCTCAAGGCAGTGAGAAGGCATCTGCTCACATCTCTCCCCTGGCGTGTGATGGTTTGCTGGCCATCGTTGTCATTCTGTGGCTCATGGAAGCATCATCCTGATCTCTGCCTTCATTTTCACATGGTGTTCCCCCTGCACGCGTGTCTGCCTCCAAATTTTCCCTTTTTATAAGGTCTCCCTTTATAAGGACTCCAGAATGACCATATCTTAGCTAATTATATCTGCAACGACCCTATTTCTAAATAGAGGTCTCATTAAGAGGTACTGGGAATTAGGACTTGATCATGTCGATGGGAGGGTGGTGCACAATTCAGCCCATCCCATTCCTCCTCCTCTCTCTCTCTTCCAAAACCTTTCACAGAGCCCTCATTCCCAGATGGAATGAGGAATGGTAACAACCATGATCCTCCCCTCCCAGGATATGCACCACAAGGGAAGATCAGAGCCTTCAGCTGCCGGAAGCACCACAGCAGAAATGTAGGTCCCTATCCAGGCTGAGCTGAGCTCGGCTTTCTGGAGCACAGAAACCTCAATGCACCAGACTGCTGCCGGCTCTCACCTTGCCAGGCCCACTGTGCTCAGACTCACACATCGCTCCATCCTCTGGAGCCTGCAGAGGCAAGACCCACCAAGAAGGTGGTCTTCCTGTCCAGGATGCTCTTCCCTGGGACAAGTGTATTTAATCTTCAGTTCAGATGTTTGTTTGTCTACCCACTTAAAACACCCTGTTGAATAAAAATTACGCAAGGAACACATGGAGCCTTTGTCCGTGTAAAAAAACAAACACCATTCTCTTCCTGGAGCTGTCTCCTCATCAAATTGTTTTCCCTTGCTCTTCTAAATTGCCTTCCCCACTTGGCACCCTTCTCTGACCTCTTACCCATGAGACTTTGGAAGGGCCCCATGGTTCAAGGCCAGGAGCTTGTGTCTGGCTGCAGCAGTCGTCTTAGACTCCCAGAGGCTACCTGCAGAAAAGTGGAGTGTGCGATGCCTGCGGCCCGAGGGGCCATCCCCAGGGAAGTCACAACCAGGAACGTTTGATTCCTGCCACTGAACCCACAGTTCCTTTAAAGGGAACTTCAGATTGTCTACCGGGAAGGGGAATCTTTGAGTGGCATTAGGGCCAGAAGGGGAGAGCTAGGAATTCATCTGGAAGCCACATTTGCATAGCAAACACAATGGCTTTGCAGGAAGCATATCCTCATTTAGATGACAGTTGATTACAAAAGGTGTTCAATGCTTATACACTGTTGGTGGGAATGAAAATTAGTTCAGCCACTGTGGAAAGCAGTTTGGAGATTTCTTAAAGAACTAAAAATAGACCTGCCATCTAAGCCAGCAATACCATTACTAGGTATATACCCAAAGAAAAATAAGTCATTCTAACAAAAAGACACCTACACTCGTATGTTTATTGCAACACAATTCACAATAGCAAAGACACGCAAGCAACCTAGGTGCCATCAATGGAGGATTGGATAAACAATAGGCAGCACATACACAACATGGAAAACTACATAGCCATCAAAAAAAGGAAGTCATGTCCTCTGCAGCAACATGGACGCAGCCGGCGGCCATAATCCTAAGTAAATTAACGCAGAAACAGAAAAATGAAAGATCACATATTCTCACTTATAAGTGGGAGCTAACCCCTGGGTACACATGGATGTAAAGGTGGCAACAACAGACACTGGGGACTCCGAACGGAGGTGGGAGAAGGAGGGGCAAAGGCTGGAAACCTTCCTATGGGTGCCCCGTTCACTATCCGGGTGATGGGATCAATGGAAGCACTGCACCAAACCTCAGCACTATGAAACATACCCTTGTAACAAATCTGCGCATGGACCTCTTGAATCTAAAATTTAAATTTAAATTTAAAAAAATTTTTTTTATTTGTAAGTTACTAACTAACTTAAGGAGGGGTCCGTAGCCTACAGACCAGAGCTGTCCAGTGGGCTCCCACTGGACAAGTTAGTACCCCAGTCCTGGGTTCCAGCTCTTCCCTGAACCATCCCCTTCTCCTTTCTTCTTTGTCTTGGTCTCTTCGGGCTGCTGTAACAAATTACCATAGATTCAGTGGCTTAAACAACAGAAATTTATTCCTCTGGGTTCCAGAGGCTGAAAATCCCACATCAAGGCATCGGCAGATTTGGTGCTTCATGAGGGCTGCTTCCTGATGGCCATCTTCTCGTTATATCCTTCCATACAGGGAAGAGAGATGGAGAGCCAGCTCCTATTTTTTCTCTTCTTTTAAGGGCACTAATCACATTCACAAGGACCCTGCCCTCATGACCCAGTCTCTGTCTAATCACCTCCTAGCACCATCCCCTTGGGGGTTAGAATTTCAACATGCGAAATCCTGGGTGGACACAAACATTCCGTGTACCACCTGTCTCCATGGCCAGGCTGGACAACTGTATCTCCTCCTGCTTCCTGGTAAGAAATACCTTCTAGCCAGGTGCATTGGCTCACACCCATTATCCCAGCAATTTGGGAAGCCAAGGCAGGAGGATCGGTTGAGCCCATCTGTTTGAGACCAGTCTGGGCAAACCAGTCTGGGCAACATAGTAAGACCCTGTCTCTATAAAAAAATAACTTTTTTAGTTAGTCAGGTATGCTGATGCATGCCTGTAGTCTCAGCTACTCGGGAGGATGAGGTGGGAGGATCGCTTGATCCCTGGAGGTCAAGGCTGCAGTGAACCATGATCGCTCCACTCCACTCTAGCCTGAGTGACAAAGCAAGATCCTGCCTTAAAAAAAAAAAAAAAAAAGGAGCTACCTTCTTCTACCTCTTTACCCCTTGATTCTTACATCTTGCTATCTTGGTCTTGTTTTGCCCAGTTTAGATTTGTTCATCTGGCTCTGTACAAGTCACCTGACTGCTGCTGCTCTGGAAAGCCTGCAGGACTGTGAGCACCACACCCTGTAATCAAGGGCCCGAGGAGCATGAGCTGGCCCCATCTGAAGCAAGGACCCTCTGGAAAGCCTGCAGGACCATGAGAACCACACCCTGTAATCAAGGTCCTGAGGAGCATGAGCTGGCCCCATCTGAAGAAAGGACCCTACCTATTTGTCATCCCAGCTCCTTGAGACCTGGACTTAGGGACCCCCAGCTATCCCTGTTTTCTCAAGTGTAAAATGGGGGTCCAAATGATCCACTTTGCAGGTTGCTGGGATGATGACACGAGGCAGCCCTGCAAATCCCCCAGCACAATGCCTGACATCTCCCCCAATCTCTTAACATTACTGCTGCCATCAGTGAGGCTCCTACCCTCAACGTGGCCTCGCCTGAGCCTTAGGAAAAGGTGGCTTTCAGGAACCTACGGTTCCTTCTGAAGAGGTGGTTGAGTTTGGGTTCCCTGGAAGGTGGGTAACTGAGTGAAGTAGTTTATGTGGGTGCTGATCCTGGAAGTGTGAGGGAGGGAGCAGGGCAAGGAGATGGAGATGAGTGTGCTGTCACGATCATCACTGCAGACAAGGAGGGCAGGACCTCACCAGGTCCTCCGAGAAGGGTGCAGGATGCCTTGCAGTGCCGCTTTGAAGGGTGGGACTGAGGCATTTATCCCCACACTCCATCACCATTAATGGTTGCTCCTGGGAGTCTACATCTCCTGTCCTTCTCAGGTGTCAGACTCAAGGGACATCAGTAAAGGCCCTGGGGTAGGCAGTGAAAGGACACAGGCTTGTGGCAAGTGCTAGTTGCTGGAAGGGAGTTAAGTTCACATGGACTAGCCCATGAGGCTGCAGTGAAATTCAGAGGCAGGTGCAGGAGGTGTGGCCCCCACCCTAGGGACCTCTGCTCCAGGGATTGAGACCAGAGAGTGAGGTAGTCGCCATACTCATAGCGGCTGTGTATACACATGTTTTAACTTCTTTATTTTAGTGCATTTGCCTTATTTTGGTTTACAAAAGTAATATATGCTCATGGTAAAATTCAAATAATTCATTATGTTGACAAGTGAAAAGTAAATAAAAGATACCTTTCTTCTCTAAATCTTTATTTCCACTCTCCAGAAGTAACTTCATTTTACAGTTTCCCAAACTTCTTTCTCAGTATTCTATCCACATATAAGCACAAATGCCATTTCTACCTTTATTTTGTTTTACCCAAAATGGATTCCAACCATACATAACTGCTTTTTTTTATTTTTTCACAAAATAACATCCCCCAGAGATAGGTAGATGTAAGTCTAGCCTGTTCTTAACAGATGAATAATAATCATTGCGTGGTTGTACCAGAATGTACAATTGTCTTCTATTGGTGGACTTGTAGGCTGTTTCTAGGCCTTGCTATCATAAACAATGCTGCAAGGACCATGTGCGTACATGTATCTTTTGCACGCTGCTTCAAATATATCTGCAGAGTAAAATCCTTGAAGTGCTTCATCAAAGCTACATTCATGTAAAATTTTGACAGAGATTGCTAAATTGCTCTCCAAACACACTGCATCAGTTCACACTCCCACCAACAGACAAGAGTGTGGGTTTCCTCTCATCCTGCCATGCTCAGAATTATCCAGTGTTTAAATCTTTGCTAATTGTTGTGCAAAAACAGTTATATCTGGTTGCTTCAATTCTTTATTAGTGAGGATAAACATCTTTCCATGTAGCTACTGACCATTGCATTTCTTTTAAGGAAATAACTTTTGTCTATGTTTCTGTGGGGTGGTTCATATTTTTCTTATTGATTTGGAAGAGTTCTTCATATGCCGATAGAGTTTTAATGATTGAATCACCAGAGTGAGAATTCTTTCTGGGCTCCTTATGTCAGATTTCCCCTGACCTGGTTAATCATCCGAATCATCTGGAAAGGTTCATAAAGTACGCATTCCTGGACCCCATCCCAGAATTCCTGATTCGGTTTGTCTGCAGTGGAGCCAAATATCTGCATCCCTGTTTTTTTAAAGCTCCCTAGGTGATTCTGGTGACCAGAATCCTTAGTGGCTGGCTTAAGGACAGCGGAATTTACCACTTTCAGGCTCCCCTTTGTGTAAGACAGGTTCCCATCTTCTTAGGGCAAGTGCGAAGAGCCTGCAGTATCAGGTGTCTGCTACTTTCTCACAAGGTTTAGGGGACAAAGAGAGCAGAGACTGAAATCAGGGCCAGGTTGAGCATGGTTGACTCTGACTCACTAGGCCTTAAACCCTTCTCCCCCAGAGGTAAGCATTGCCCAAAACCAAGAGAGGCAGCTATCCTTCTGCTTCAGACCTCCCAAAAGGGAAATAACAGGTTGCTTGCTTAGGGTCGTTCGGGATGCGGCTCACCTTTTTTGTTTGGCTAGGTTGTTTGCTTAAGGCACCTGTTGCTGGCCCTGGTCCTCTGTTAGTGGATTGGTCTCTTTCAGGGCGAGTGCTGTGAGCTTCTTCCCATCCCCCACCCAGAGCCAAGTTCAGCCTCCAAGATGAGGCTGAGTATTCTGGGAGTTGAGAGCAGAGCTTCTTTCCTTGAACAAAGAAGGGAATCTTCTTTGTGGTCCCGTGTCATCATCATTCTCTTTGGCATCCCTCCCATGTGGATGTGACTTGCAAAATTGGATTAAAATCGGCTCTTTGTAACTCTGAATTCACTTTTCCATGGAGACTCCGTTTGGATGGAAGTGAACTGCCAGTGTGGTCAGTGAAAGTCCACTTCACCAGTGAGGTGGAGGGTGGATATAAGTCCCAAGGGTGCCCTCCCTCTCCCTGGCTCTGTCCTCAGCCAAGCATGGGGGTGCCCCTCACCTTCCTCAACCACAGCAGTGGCCTGGAAGGCAGGACATGGGAGCCCCCATTGTAGAAAATTCTTTATAAATATTCTTTATAAATCAGACAACTTTAAGTTATACAAGTTGGGGACCTCTGATATTGCAAAATTGTTCTGCTTTACTGTCCAAAGAACACCAGGCAAGCTTGGCCTATTTTTAAAAAGGAAGAGAAAGAATAATAGATCAAGTTTAAGTTCATAAATAAAACTGATTTATAGATTTAAAATCCACTTCTTAGAAACTCTGGCATTAAAACAAATTTACAACTGGCTGCAGCCTGTAAAATCTGTTTCTTACTTTCCCCCAAAAGAGCTTGATTTAAACTCATTCCTTCCTAAACCCTTCCAAATATTCAATTCTGAACACTCTGAATTACCCAGACTCTCTCAGTGTAATGGTGCTGGGTTCATTGCCTGATGCACAGTGAGTCAATTTACTGAGACACTGAGGTTTGGAGCACAGAAAGAGTTTAATTGCAGGGTACCTGAACGAGGAGATGGGAGGAAACCTCAATTCCAACTCCCCGGCAGGTGTAGGGATGGGTTTTTTCAGGGGTCCAGAGGGTTGAAGGAGTAGGATGTGGAGGTAGTTGATTGGTTGATAAGTGAAGGGGGACATTGATGATGAAACCACATTTCTGTGCTGAGTCAGTTCTTTGGTGGGGGTCCTCGGACCGGTTGGTGTCAATTGTTCTGCCAGAATTCAGAATTTGAAGAACACCTTAAGCAATTCTACCGTATAAAGGTCCAGCGTCAGAAATTCTATCTATAGGAATGGCGGGGAGCAGGTGGCCAGCGTGCTACATAGCTCTTGGTTAGTTAGCAGCTGCAGGGAAGGAGGTTGGAGGGCACCAGTGCTACCTGGTCAATGCTTAACTATAATTCTGCCTAAAGCCTGGCTTGCAATTCTCGTTAACCCTGTTAGGGCAGTTTCCTCAGTCCCATGGACCCCTGCTCAGTTAGATGGTCACATTTTCCCTAAAGCTGTGAGTTACAAGATTGGCTGCAAGCAACCCTCTACCCCAAATTGCCCAATGGTGATTTCTTCTTCTTCCCATGACTTTGCCACTTGCACTGACCTTCAAGGATTGTCCCTCTTGGAGGAGGTCAGGGATGGTCACCCATAGGGTCATGCCTTTCTTTTTTATCATATATATATATAATGACTTTATAGATATAAAGTTACTTTGGATTAGAAAGAAAAGGGGAAGAAAAGGCAGCCCTTCTTCCAAGATGGTGAAGGCAGAGATGAGAACACAGAATCTCTATACCAAAACCTCAGGGTACCTGCATTGCAGCTATGAAAGTTCAATTATCCGTTTAGTTGTCTAGACTCACACTGTAAGGGCAGAGCTTTATTTATTCCTGTCCTCCCTTCCAACCCTCCCTATCCTCCGCCCCTGCTTCGTTTTTCTCCATTGCATGTGTCATTATATAGCACACTAAATATTTTACTTATTTATTTATAAACTTCATAAAAGCAGGCATTTAAATTTTTTTTAATACACCACTATATTACTAGCATGTAAAACCATTGCTGGCACATTTTGAATGCTTAATAAATATTTGTTGAATGAATGAAGGTTGAGAATATTGCTTAAACTCTATATAGGTTTGTTTTATATAGTGAACGTCTCTGTAGATTTACTCCTATGTTTACTAATTTCCTTCTTCACCCTCCTTCCTTGCAGCCCACTCTTTCCTTCTGGGTTCAGTCTCCTTAGTCCTGAAATACACACTTATTAGTTCTTTCAGTGCGGTTCTGCTAGCCGAAAATTATTTTAATCCTTGTTTGTCTGGAAATACATTTGTTTTCCTCTGGTTCTTGAATAATGTTTATATTGCCATAGAATTCTAGGATATCACTTATTTTGAAATGAAATTCCAGTGTATCCTACTTTCCGTTCTTGCTTTTGAGAACTGTAATGTCAATCTAGTAGCATTTACTTTTTATGCCATCTTTTTCTCCGTGGTCTTTTAATATCTTTATTTTGAGTATCCTGTAGGTACACTGATGAATCTACATGTGGGTTTACTTTTATTCATGTTGCTTGGGATGCATTGCACTTCATGAATCTGAAGATTTGTGTCTGAAGTCCATTCTAGAAAGTTCTTCGCCATTTTCCTTCAAATATTAATCTTCTCCCTTTCTCTCTATTCTGTACTGGAACTTCCATTAATAGATAAGGTGGATTCTCATCATTTTCAGTAGTTAAGTTCCATAAAGCCACCTCAAATATTGAATCAAGGAATACAGAAACGTGCTCCTGGTGGCAATATAGGGTTAGATTTCTACAAATCTCCAGTGACAACATTTTCACCAACCAATCAATACATAACCTTGTTCTATGTGTGTTTTTGTTTTGACTGCACAGTCATGAGCTACATAATGACATTTCGGCCAATGATGGACCATGTATATGACAATGTTCCATAACATTATAATAGAGCTGAGAAATTTCTAGTGCTCCATGACATGACCCTGAGCAATTGCTACTGAGGAGTTGTTGGAGCTGGAACAGGAACACATATCTGAAGAAGAGTCAAGTAAAACGAATCAGTAGAAGAACAAGAAGGAAAACACCCACAAAAATTCAGTGAAGGGTTTAGCAGAAGCTTTTGCAGACCTCAACAAGCTCCTTAAAAAGTTGAAAACACTAACCCCAACACTGAAAAGTTTTCATTAGTAGACAGGAATGTTCATGGTGCATTATCTTCTTACAAGCAAATCTATGATTAAGAAAGAAAGAAAGAAACCAAGCAAATCACCATGGCCATATATGCCTGAAAAGCATGGCATCCCAATAAAAGCCTCAGGCAGGTCCTCCAGGAAATATTCCAAAAGAAGGCCTTGTTACCATGGAGATAGTATTATGTTACTGCCCCTGAAGAGCTTCCAGTGGGACAAGATGTGGAGGTGGAGTGCAGGGATATTGATGATCCTCACCTTGTGTGGGTCTAAGCTAATGTGTGTGTCTGTGTCTTAGTTGTTTTTTTGGTTTTTGTTTTTTTTGTGTGTGTGTGAGACAGTGTCTTGCCCTGTTGCTCTGGCTGGAGTACAGTGGCACGATCTCAGTTCACTGCAACCTCTACTTCCTGGGTTCAAGCAATTCTCCTGCCTCAGCCTTCCAAGTAGCTGGGACTACAGGTGCCCGCCCCCATGCCTGGCTAATTTTTGTATTTTTAGTAGAGACGGAGTTTCACCATGTTGGCCAGGCTCATCTCGAACTTCTGAGCTCAGGTGATTCGCCTGCCTCAGCCTCCCAAAGTGCTGAGATTACAGGCGTGAGCCACCGTGTCTGGCCCAATTTTTAACTTTTTTTTTTTTAAGTTTTTAAAAATTTTAAATAGAAATAATCTTATAGAATAAGTATATAAAAGATTTTGTACAACTATACAATGTGTTTGTGTTTTAAGTTGTGTTATTACAAAAGATTCAAAAAGTTTAAAAATTTTGAAAGTTTCCAAAGTAAAAAAAGTTACAGTAAGCTGAGGTTAATTTATTTTTGAAGAAAGAAAAGTTTTTAAAATATAAATTTAGTGTAGCCTAAGTGTACAGGGTGTATATAGTCTACGGTACTGTGTGATACTGTCCTGGGTCTTCCCATTCACTCATCACTCACTCACAGACTCACACAGGGCAACTTTCTGTCCCACAATTTCCATTCACGGTAAGTGCCCTAGACAGTGTACAATTTTTCATCTTTTATAACCATATTTTTAATGTACCTTTCCCGTGTTTAGATACACAAATATTTGCCATGGTGTTACAGTTGCCTACAGTGTTCAGTACAGTCACGCTACGCAGATTTGGAGCCTGGGAGCGATAGGCTGTACCATATAACCTAGGTATGTAATAGGCTACACTGTCTAGCTTGGTGTAAGTACACTCTGCTGTTCATACAACAAAATCATTTAAAAGCACATGTCTCTGAATGTATCTTCATCATTAAGCGATGCACAGCTATATTTTTTATGTTATTTTTGATTTTTTAACACTGAATTCAGAGCCAATGGTACTACACCTTATGCACAAAGGAAGCTTCTCTAATGTGTATTTTCTCCTTAAGGCACATCACAGCCTTGCAGTGCCTAGGAATGCTGGACGGCACTTCAGCACTATCCTTGGAGGCCATTTCAACAGCAAAGTCGCAAACAAAAAGCACAGAAATGTGGAAAGCATGGCATTAAATACACCACCACAAGAACACTTGTTTGCAGCCTTAGAACTGAAACAAGAAGGCAGATCATTGCCTCATTCCACCTCAGCTAGAAGCTTCTCATCCGGCCACTGAGATTTTTCACCACTCTGTGCATGGCTGCTAATGACTGCGAAAGTACCCCAAGTAATTAATCTTGGGGTTACAAATCAATTTTAGCAAGTAGGCAAATGAGCAATACGGAATCTGCGAGTGACGAGGGATGACTATCACTATTTGTTTTTGCCACTGAAGAGTGTCCTTACTTTCTTAAAAGCTTAACTATGCGTTTCAAAAAATCAGTTGTTACATATTGATCATTACTTCTAGGTATTCGACAAACAAGAAAGTTTTCGGGTTATCTAATCCAGAATAGTGCTGGAAAAGAAAGTCCTTGATACAAGTGAGAAATGAATAAATGAGTTGGTAGTTTGTGGGCCGAGGGTGTCTTGATTTTGCTGTACATATTTCTTTTTTCTTTTTTTCCTTTTTTATTTATTTAATCATTTATTATTTGAGACGGATCACATTCTGTTGCTCAGGCTGGAGTGGAGTGGCGTGATTATGACTCACTGCAGTCTTGAACTCCTGTGCTCAAGCAATCTTCCCACCTCAGCCTCCCGAGTGGCTGGGACCACAGGCGTCACCACATGCAGCTAATTTTTGTACTTTTTGTAGAAATGGGGTTTCGCCATGTTGCCTAGGCTGGTCTCGAATTCCTGGGCTCACGCAATCCACCTGCCTTGGCCTCCCAAAGTGCTGGGATTACACATGAGCCACCATGCCCAGCCTGTTTTTTTAAAAAAAAAAAAATTGAAAAATTTTTTAAATTGACAAATAATTTTTTAACTTTTATTTTAGGTTTGGGGGTACATGTGAAGGTTTATTACACAGGAAAACTCATTTCACAGGGATTTGTTGTACAGACTGTTTCATTACCCAGGTAGAAAGCCCAGTGCCCAGTAGTTATTTTTTTCTGCTCCTCTCCCTCCTTCCACCCTCCACCCTCAAGTAGACCCCAGTGTCTGTCGTTTCCTTTTTTGTGTTCATAAGTTATCATCATTTAGCTCCCACTTAGAAGGGAGAGCATGAGGTGTTTGGTTTTCTGTTTCTCTGTTAGTTTGCTAAGGATAATGGCCTCCAGCTCCATCCGTGTTCCTGCAAAAGTTAGGATCTCATTCTCTTTTATGGCTGCATAGTACTCCATGGTGTATATATAACACATTTTCTTTATCCAGTCTGTCATTAATGGACATTTAGGTAGATTCCATGTCTTTGCTTTCATGAACAGTGCTGCAATGAACACAAATGTGCATGGGTCTTTATGGAAGAATGATTTTTATTCCTCTGGGTATATACCCAGTAATGAAATTACTAAGTTGAATTGTACTTCTGCCTCTAGGTCTTTGAGGAATTGCCATACTGTCTTCCACAATAGCTGAACTAATTTCCCTCCCAGCAACAGTGTAAAAGCGTTCAATTTTCTCCACAACCTCACCAGCATATGTTGTTTTTGACTTTTTAATAATAGCAATTCTGATTGGTTTAAGATATCTCATTGTGGTTTCAATTTACATTTCTCTAATGATCGGTGATATTGAGCTTTTCTTCATATGCTTGTGGGCTGCATGGATGTCTTCTTTTAAGAAGTATCTGTTCCTGCGTTTTGCCTACTTTTTAATAGGGTTGTTTTTCTCTTATAAATTTGTTTAGGTTCCTTATAGACGCTGGATATTAACCTTTGTCAGGTGCATAGTTTCCCAATATTTTCTCCCATTCTGTAGGTTATCTGTTTACTCTGTTGATAGTTTCTTTTGCTGTGCAGAAGTTCCTAAATTTAATTAGATCCCACTTGTCAATTTTTGCTTTTGTTGCAATTGCGTTTGTTGTGTCTTTTTCATGAGATCCTTGCCCACTCCTATGTCCAGAATGGTGTTGCCTAGTTTGTCTTTCAGGGTTTTTATAGTTTTGGGTTTTACATTTAAATCTTTAATCCATCTTGAGTTGATTTTCTTATATGATGTAAGGAAGGGTCCAGCTCCAATCTTCTGCGTATGGCTAGCCAGTTATCCCAGCACCATTTATTGAATAGGGAGTCTTTTCCCCATTGCTTGTCTTTGTCAGCTTTGTCAAAGATCAGATGGTTGTAGGTGTGCGGTCTTATTTCTGGGCTCTCTATTCTGTTCCATTGGTCTGTGTGCCTGTTTTTGTACCAGTGTGACAAATAATAATTGTACATATTCATGGAGTACATAGTGATGTTTTGATACATTCAATGTATAGTGACAGATCAGGGTAATTAGCATACCCATCACCTAAAACAGTTAACATGTCTTTGTTTGGGGAACATACAAAATTATAACTAGATAGGAGAAATAAGTTCTGGTGTTCTATACCACTGTCGGATGACTACAGTTAATACACGGTTTCAAATCGCTAGAAGCAGGATATTGTACGTTGCACATATTTCTTAACAAGCAACACAGGAAAGTGTCTTGCAAGTCATGTGAGCCCAGTGATAAAATAATTGCAGTCCAGTCCCCCACCTCTTCGGGTTGCACCGATACCTCAGTCCTGCATGAATTTCAACAAATGTTTGTGAAGCATTTACTATATGCCAGGTGCTGAACTAGGAACTAGGAAAACAAAGGTGGAAAGAAATGCTCTGCACCCTCGGGGTCTTCACAGCCTAGCTGCCAACTTGTGAAGACAAAGGTGAACCGAATCACTTGGGGAGCAAGAAGCATGAGCAATTTACTCGGTTACACTGGGGGAAGATTAGCAGCAGGTGTCACATGTGAACTTGGTGCATCAAGGCAAGTGTTCAACACCTACTTTGTGCCAGATGCTCTCCTGGGCCTGCAGACACATTGTTAAACCAGGCAGGCAAGGTATCTACCTCCAAGATGCTTCTGGTCCAACGGGTGACCAGTAGGCATGATCCATGTAGGAACTGCCATGTCAGAAGTATCTTCACATCTCTTGGCACTAACATCTCCTGGGCCTTCTGCAGCTTGCTTCACCTCTGCCACCGCCATGGCCAGCTGGACCCTCTTAGGCCCGTGTAGTTCTGCTCCTGGGGCTGACCTGTCACCTGTCCTGAGAATATGGATCTCTGTCTTCTGGGTGACAACCAGTCACGTGCTCTGAGTGGATGTCTCCTGTAGACATTTCCAGACTTTAGTTAAAATGCCACCATGCTGGTCTTGACATCTGACTTCCGAGGGGTGAGATAACAAAACTCATGGAGTGAAGGAGAGCAGGAGAGGAGACACATGCCCTCTGCCTCCCTGTGATTGTTCTCTGCAGTCAGCTCAGGGCATCCTGTCCAAGCTGTGCCAGATGGTGAGTGGACACTCCTGCCCAGTGACCAGCTGTGTCCCTCGAAGCACATGAGGAAGCAGGAGCCAGCAGAGCAGCCCATCACCGTGCACAGTGACTCCTCGCTCCCCACCACGCAGGTCAGACCTCCTGAATAAAGCACTGGCACTAGATCCTTGCATCACTTTGTTTTGTAGGGAACCACAGCTCACATGACAGTTATAACTTATGAGGCGTTCTTTGAAAGAAATCAATGGAAAGCCCTTCCCTGACCATTGCCTTCCCCAAGGAGATGCTATCTAGGCTGAGCCTTGAAGGAGAAGAGGATGTCACCAAGAGTCCTAGCAAGGTTGAAGAGCTCTTTTATGCTGGAGGCGCATGTTCAAAGATCCAGAGGATCGAGCAGCCTGGTAGGCTCCTGGAACCATCAAGCCAGTGTGACTGGAGCAGGGAGAAGATGCCCCGTGGTCTTGCTGTCCTTGGTGTGCCGGTAAGGGTAGGGTGAAATGAGACCAGGCAAGGCCTCCAGTACCCAACTTGTTCCCTAGAATCCCATCTTATTGTGGATCTTCCTACTCTTTACCCCAACCCACCCCTGCATCCCTCCATAAACGTTCTATGATCTTTGTCCAACTGCTTGCTTGCTCTCTGATTTCCAGTGTAAATTCATCCAGGTTAGTTTCTTGTTGGATACAATTTTGTTACTATAACATCTAATTCCAGAAGACACAGCCATCATTTCATTCAAAGAGTATGTATTTATTAAACACACGGTGCAAGAGGGCTGTATTACAGGATACAAGGCAATAGAAGACATTCCAGGAAAAAGCCATTGAATTCAAAGGAGCAACCTCAATGGGCGAATATGAGTCATTGGAGCAGATACTTTGGAGGAAAACAGCCACATACCCACACATGCTGAGTCTGCCTCACTAACCTCTGTGCCCTGCATTCTTCCAAGGCCCAGGCTTGTCCCCTGGTTGTTATGGATTTTCCATATCTTACTTATCTCTTTTATTTAAAAAACAAAACCAAACTCTGTAGACTCTTGATTTTGTTTCTAGACAACTTGGACCAAAAGTTGACTACCTAGTTTGGGTATCGAGAGGTCTCCTGTCTTTTCTTCTTGTTCAGGTCATGAATAGCCTCTTGGCCCTGCAGAGAGATTTGGATTTTATATTGACCCATGTTAGAATAGACTATGTTGCAGGAGAGAGTGATGAGGCCTCAAAGGAAGCAGGTGCAGCGTAGATAAAAGGAAGGTAACTTTGTAATCACATGTATGATGGAAGCATTCATTAAAAGATAAAAATATTGGCTGGGCGCGGTGGCTCATGCCTGTAATCCCAGCACTTTGGGAGGCCGAGCCAGGTGAATCACGAGATCAGGAGTTCAAGACCAGCCTGGCCAACATGGCAAAACCCTGTCTTTACTAAAAATACAAAAATTAGCTGGGTGTGGTAGCACACGTCTGTACTATTCCAGCTACTTGGGAGACTGAAGTCAAGAATCACTTGAACCTGGGAGGCAGAGGTTGCAGTGAGCTAAGCACTCCAGCTTGGGTGACAGAGACCCTCTCTTAAAAAAAAAAAAAAAAGAAAGAAAGAAACCACTTTAAAATAAATTACCTGGCCTCAAGCATTCTGTTACAGCAACACAAAATGGGCTAAGACAGAAAATACTTAGAGAAGAGGATACTGATTGAGGTTCAAGTGCCTGAGAGACATTTGATTGAAGATTTAGTAAGCCGTGAGCAATTTGGGCCTTGTGTTCTGTAAGAAGGTTCCAGGTAATACACTGAGGTTTGGAAAATTGTAAGGAAATAGATGGTAGCTGGGGTCATGAAAGTAGACAAAAAAAAATTCACTTCTAAGAGGCAGAAAGATAAAGAAGATTGTGCAGAGAATTCCAGGAAGGAACAGCTCATAAACGAGAGGAAAATGAGGATAGCTGTGGCCTGGGACCTGGAAGAAAAGATGTTCTCTGGAATAGTAAGCAAAAAAAAAAAAAAAAAAATCAAAAAATCAAAACTGCATTGGATTTAACAACTGGAGGGCACCAAGAACCTTGGGTAAGACCATTTTAGAGGAATGTCCAAAGGCAGAGTACTATGCACTGCTGAGATGTGGACCGAGCAAGAGCAAAGAACAGTGGATGTGGTCACTTTTCCATCTGGAAAGCGGAGAGGAAGGGAAGGAAGGGGAGAGTGCATGCTACCGGCAAACTAACAGGATCAGAGGATTATTTTCCACTGATACTGGAGAGATTTCTCTAGCATAGGGCAGAGTTTTCTTCTTTTCTACTATGCCCTGGGGATGTACTGAACCCATCCTCATGCCAAGCAAGGATAATAAAAAAGGAGTCTTTGATAAAATAGAGAGAAATGCAGGCTCAATGAATAAAATTACACTACAAATATGAAGGAAAGAAAACTTGGTTTGTCTTGCAGCTGTTTTCTTTTGGGGCTGGACCATGAGGGGCCATTTTCCTTTGCTGCCTCCCTCCCTCCTGCTCATCAACTGGCAGGAAGGGGAGGAGGTGGCCATACCAGGGCAGGGCAGGAGGAATAATCCACAGCTCAGTCTCCCAGGGCAGCAAGAGAGAGGGGTCAGAGCTAGATCGGAGGACACCGTGCCCTGAGGCAGGAGAGGAGACCCAGTCGGGGGCTGGTTTGTTTGGGGAGCCAAGGGAAGGAGGATGCTACTTGCAAATGGGCTCTGCTTTCTTAATGGAGTAAGAGGCAAGGCTGCTCTGTGAAGGAAGCAGAAGGAGGTTTGAGAAACATGATGAAGTTTGGAAATACGGATGGGAAGGTGCTAGAGGAATGATTGCAAACAGGAAGAGCAGACCCCTCAAAATCTGATGAGGCACTGTTTCATTTTAGCTTGAGTCCTTTTTCCCAGCAGTGCACAGTGGCACTGGGATGAAGCCTTTGGTCCCCCAGGCAGGGCAGGTGCAGAGCAGATATGAAGGGAGGTGAGGGCAAAAAGGACAGGGTAGAGAAGCATGGCTTCAGTAATGGATCACGTGGGGAGAAGGAAGAGGCTAGTGGAGGAAGGGGAGAGGCTCGGCAAGCATGGACCACACATGGGTGAGAGCTTGAAAAGGGAAAACTGCAATCAAAGCCTGAGAGAAGCCAGAATCTAAAACTTCCCCTCTCACTTTAATTTCCATAAAACGTTCTTATGGTAGAAGTTTCTGGAATTTTCAGTTTAGTGTCTGGGCAATCCATGTAATTGCTTCATTTACAACTTTGTGGAGACATGCTGAAATTTGGGGATTAATGTCTTGAATTTCAGCATCCTCACAAACTAAAGATTTAGCTATTTCCTCTAAAATTTCCCTCCTTTGTTGAGTTCCTCCATGGAGACAGGAGATCAATTCTGCTTCACTTGCCTTAGGGATGATAACGATTAGGTGTGAACCAGACCTGGCATTTAAAAAGTCAGTGATGGATTTCAGGACATCAGGGTGAGGGGACCAGGCTCCTGAGGGCCCTAACCTTCCAACTTTCATCCAGCCAGCAGCCATTTCTAGCAACATCCCCATTCAACCTTGTGTGGGAGGAGTTAGTGAGTTGAGTAGGGGTTGCCATGGAGGTGAAGTCAATACTATCAAAATTCCAGAGTGGGATTTTAAATTTACATATGCCTACTACTTTGGTCTATTCCGGCTGTTATAACAAAATATCATAGACTGGGTAGCTTATCAACAACAGATATTTCTTACTGGAGGCTGAGAAGCCCTAGATCAAGGTGCCAGCAGATTCAGTGTCTGGTGAGGACCACTTCCCAATTCATGGATGGTAGCTTCTTTCTGTGTCTTCACATGGTGGAAGAGACAAAAGAACTCTCTGAGGTCCCTTTTATAAGGGCATTAATCCCACTCATCAGGGCTCCACCCTCATGTCCTAATAAACTCCCGAAGACCTCACCTCCTAATACCATCACTGATATGGTTTAGATGTTTTGCCCCCTCCAACTCTCATGTTGAAATGTGACCTCCAATGTGGGACATGGGCCTAATGGGAGACATCTGGGTCATGAGGGCGGATCCCTCATGAAAGGCTGGGTGCTGTCCCCACAGTAATGAATGAGTTCTCACTCTATGAGTTTATGTGAGATCTGGTTGCTTAAAAGAGCCTAGCACCTCCCTTCTCTCTTTCCCTTCCCTCTTGCTCTCTCTCTCTCTCTCTCTCTTGCCATGTGATATATTAGCTCCTCTTCCCCTTCCACTATGATTTACAATCTTGACTTCCTGAAGCCTCACCAGCAGCAGATGCTGTACTATGCTTTCTATACAACCTACAGAACTGCGAGCCAAATAAGCCCCTTTGCTTTATAAATTACCTAGGTATTCTTTATAACAATGCAAATGGACTAATACAATGACCTTGGGGGGTAGGATTTCAACATGTGACGTTTGGGGGCACATGAACATTCAGTCCATATACTTACCCTTCCATTTTCCCCAGGAGGCTGATGTACCTATCTGCTAACACCCACCTTCCAGGTGAGGACCACAGCTCTAATCCCAAAACGTTCAGTTTATAAGTGAGTGAACCGAGATTCAGACAGACCAAGTGACTTCCCAAAGTCCTATGACCAGCCAGTAAGAGAGTAGCAATAGAAACCAGGCCACCAGATTCCCTGCCAGCCTCAGGCCATCTCTACCATCATACAATTCATACAACCAACCTTCTACCCAGCAGTAAGTGGGGAGGATGAAGAAATAATAAAGGCTTGGGTTTGTACTCATCTTCCTTGCACACTCAGAACACATTGGAAGCAAGTGTGATTAAAGCCTCTCCTCCACATCACTGACTCCTTGATGGCAGGTGACACTCACTGGCCCAGCCATCCATCAGGGCCTTGTGTTTTGCCTCATAACAAAGTCGCTCCCCTACGAACCTCTCCCAGGATGGATGCATTTTATTCCCAGGAATCTTCTCCATCCAAAGGGGCTTTGAACAGTCAAAGGCTTCAGGGAGCTCGGAACAGGACTTCCCTGCATGTGAAAGAACTGTGGGTCATAGAGGCAGGGACCAGGTTTGAGCCAGCCATGTCCTTCTGTAATTCAGATGCCTGGAACTGGCACAACTCTGGAAGCTCACAGCCTCCTAGAACTTAAAAAAGCATCTCTGATCTGGGCAGTCTGCTGTTCAATACCTCCTAATCTGCTCCTTAAATATGGCTCCATTCATAAGGTAAGTATCCACTGAAAACAGAGGGAAAGACTTATTCATTCTCCTTGTTCTGTCTTCAAGGGCGGTGACTCTGCACCTACAGAATAAAGCCATGCTTTCATGCAGAGCACACCACAATCTGGCCACAACATGCCTTTAGCTCACTTTCTCCCTCTCTCTCCTCTCCTCCCCTTTGCCTTTCTCTCTCTCTCTCTCTGTCTTTCTCTCCTTTCCAAGCTCTATTCAGAGACTTCAAGCAGGCACTGCACATTCTTGCCTTTAGGCATTTCCTTCTATGCCTGATGCAGATCAAACATACAATAGGCATATGTTGGGCAAATAATTTTCAAAATGAATGAACGAATGGTATGATTCTGTCTGCCTAGAAGAGTTCCCGCCTTGTCCTCACTGATTTCAAATCCTTACTCTCTTCTGACTTCACCGAGCTCTTCTCAGAACTCACACAACACCCATTGCCCAAACCTCTCCTTTGACCTCTTTCCCACGTTACTACGCGCACCACCAACGTCCTCACATGTCCTTGTGTTCCCTGTGCTTTGCTGGCATGAGGTTTCTAATATAAGTGGTTGATTAGTGGATTCCACTATTTTCTACAACTGTTTACTATGTAATTGGTCTCACTTAATAAATATAACATCTATGCCTTGCTTTATAGCTTATAGTGTTCTTGGCCATGTGTTACCTCAGGTGGTGCCTGTAACAACGATGATGAGTTAGAGATCGGGACCCCATTGACCCAAGAAGACAACCAAGACTCCCACAAGGAGCTGCAGATGATGAAACAGACCTCCACAGGCAAAATGCACTGCCCCTTCCCCTGGTCCAGAGCTGCCAGATTAAGCCTGTTAAGAACAGATGGTCATTGTGATGGTTAATTCTGCGTCAACTTGACTGGGCCAAAGGGTGCCCAGATAGCTGGTAAAACATTATTTCTGGGTGTGTCTATGAAGGTATTTCTGGAAGAAGTTAGCATTTCAATTGGCGGATTTGTTACAATAGGTATTTAAGCAGACATAAGCAGAGGAGGAGAGTCTCCCCCAACAACCAGGAATGTTAGGCAACCATCAGGTGATGGCCAGACAGTTGTTAACTGTCTCTCTAAGATAATTTTTGGGCACAGCTGGCACCGGGTAAAAAGCAGTCTCCCAATAAGTAGAAAACGCCTGAAGCCAGTGATCAGCCACTTCCTGACAAGATCTCAGGAGCTGGGCGAGTAGGTTAAGCACGCACGCTAAGAGGCAAAACGGTGGAGTTTAACTGCTATGTGACCTTCCTCTAGGAACACTCGACTGGTAACGGAAGAATGCCTCAAACCAGCATGTGCACAATGTTGGAAAACACACTGCACATGAGGCCCCTCTCAGTGCTGGCAGGCCACTGCTTACGCGGGATAGCTCACCCCAAGGGAAGAATCCCAGGAGAAGTGACGCAGACCCCAGAAGTGTACCAACATACCAAACCCCAAGCCAAAGGTCAAACTGGGCACTCGAATCTCTCAAGTCACTGGCTTGGCCCTCTTCCAAGTGTTCTTTATATCCTTTTGTTCCTGCTCTAAAACTTGCCTCGGTCTCTCACTCTGCCTTACACCCCTCCATCAAAGTCTTTCTTCTGAGGAAGCAAGAACTGAGGTTGCTGCAGACCATATGGATTCGCCACCACTAACAGATTGAATGAAAAAGATCGCCCTCACCCATGTGGGCAGGAATCCTCCAATCCTTGAGGGCCCAGATCCAACAAAAAGGCAGGGGAAGGGTGAATTTGCTCTCTCTGCTTGAGCTGGGATATCCATCCTTTCCTGCCTTGAGACATCAGCACTCCTGGTGTAAGAAACCAGGACTTCGCCATCAGCCCCTTGGCTCTCAGGCTCTCAGACTCGGGCTGCAACTACACCACCGGCTTTCCTGGTCCTCCAACTTGCAGACGGCAGATCAAGGGACTTCTCGCCTTCCATAATCACATGAATCAGTCCCTCATCATACATATCTTTTTATATATCTGTATGTCTATCCTATTGGTTCTGTTTCTCTGGAGAACCCTGATTATCTCAGTCCCCCTAGACCCAGGCTCAGTGATCTTGCCAGAGTTTTGCCTGCCCTCCAGGCCTGCCTGAGCCAGGGGTTCTCACCAGTGAGTAGATGCCTCCTGGTTCCCAGACAACTGGTCATCAATAGCACATTCTTGATCTGTCCCCTGAGTTAATTCTACCTTCTCTTCTCTCCAAGGGTTTGCTCCCAGCTGGGAGTGATTATTAGACACTTTGAAACTAGTAATTATTCTAGTAAATATATTTTATTCTTATTTGTACATGAAACAGAGGGTGGAAATCCTGGATGCCCGTATTGTATTAATTGCTTCACCTGATTAAGCTTTAAATTAGATGACATTTTGCACTAGTTGGATGGAAGGCAGAAATAAATTGATTGGCTGATACACGAATGTGCCTCTGATGTTCAGGTTTGATTACAGCTGGATGGAGAGAAGGAGAAAGAAAAGGACATTAAAAATGACATTCATTTATATTGGCTTTAGTGAGCCTCTCAGAAAAGGGGCTCCCAGTCATTTTTATCTAGAGACATCCTAGGCCACAAAGGAGCTGGAGCAGCAGCTCAGGAAACCTGGTCTCTTTCTTCAGTTTGGTTCATGAGAGGACTGGGTGCCTTGGGGGTCTGGGTGGTGAGGGGAGTCTGCACCGTAGAATGATTGAGAACCAGACCCCAATTAAGCTTCACATTTTTTTAGGTCTGGTTTCTTCTTCAGTGTTTTCATTTTGGGTCTAGAGAGGTGAGAGGAAATGTCACTTTGTACTCATGTCTCTTTCAGAAGCAATATGAAGCAGTGCCTGGCTTGCTCAGTTTGTATCCACCTGTGTCTTACTGGAGCTCAACATGCACGGCCCTTGCCTCTAGAGAAAGCCAACTTCTCTAGAAGGTTCCATTCTATTTACCTGTCTCTCCCTCTAGCTTTCAAGGCCTCCAGAGTAGAAGGGGAAGAAATCAGACTTTCTTCCCTGCCCTGGGTGACCCAGAGGGCGGATTATCTTGTCAGCAAATGAACGGAATGGAGGTATCATTCCCTGGGAACTTCCAGGAGCTCCCAAGTGCTGACTCGGGAAACAAGGGTCTCCAATTTGATCTTTATTTACATATTTAATTATTTTGAGACAGGGTCTTGTTCTGTTGCCCAGCCTGGATTGCAGTGGTGTGATTATAACTCAGTGCAGCCTTGGACTCCTGGGCTCAAGTGATCCTCTTGCCTCAGCCTTCCTTCCAAGTAGCTGAAACTACAAGCACACGCTATCATGTCCGGCTATTCTTTTTATTTTACTTTTTATTTTTATATATTTATTTATTTAATTTTTTTTTTTGGTAGAGATGAGGTCTCACTGTGTTGCCGAGGCTGGTCTCAAACTCCTGGGCTCAAGAGATCCTCCTGCCTTAGCCTCCCAAAGTGCTGGGATTATAGGCACCACTTCACCTGCCCACAGGTCTCCAGTTTTAAAAGCCTATGCCCAGGAGGGGGTTTATCTTCTTTTTCACCTGTCACTCAACACTCAACTAGCCTTGTTTTCTCTGAGTCAATTTCACACCACAGTAATTTAAGGAAATCTGACAGTGACATAGTGATCATCAGAAGAAACAGGACCCAGGCCTCCTAAGGCCACCTCAGGGCTGGGCCCCATCCCTGCACCTCCCACCCTTGTCAGTGGGTCAAGTGCCCTACATTTTATTCATAGCAGTGTTGCGAGATTTTTCCTTAGTTCAGCTAAAGACGGGGTCCTTGTCCCAAGGCCACAAAAGATTAGGCTCGCAGACAATTTGAACAGTCAGTAAGGCAGGGTTTTATTGGGTGAAAAATGAAGTAAAGGGGAAACAGAGACTCTTAGTGAAGCCAGAGTCCCTGCTAGTGTGCTTTCCGCCTGCGAACTGAATCGCAGGTTCCACATAGGAAGGGGAGGGGCCGGGCTCCTGCGCCTCAAGCCGCAAAACTTCTGTGGCTCCACTCCAGCCTGCGCTCCTTCCAGCCTGCGCTGCTTCCAGTGTGCAGGCTGGTTAGAGTTTCTCCCGGGACCCCGTCCCACCTGGCTGTCTCAGCAGTGGGCATTTCTTTTTGCTTGGGTGTTTTCACTCCCCTTTCTGCTGGATTTTCTCCTGTTCTGATAAATCTTTCCATTTCCCTATTGCGATAGTGACTAGCCTGGTATAAGCACAAGTATCACATCACTCACAGATCTCCATTTGTGGGGTGTGCCTTCTCACCAGGAGAGGACCTCTGGACGTGGAGTGGCCCTCCTGCTTGGAGATCATGTGCGTTTAGATTGCAATGCACTGCGGTAATCCAGGAAACTCTAACCCTTGGGGAGCCTTTGGGTTGCTAAAGTCTTTCATTGGCCTGGCCTGATTAATCTTAGATCCAATCCCTGATTTCTACTGGGCTCATCCTTTGCTTGTAGAAGACCTTATGGATTTTTTTTTTTTAAACCCCCTTCTGAACCTGAACATTGCCTTAGAATCCTTCCCAGAACTCTATTACAAATTGATTGATGTTGGCCTGGAAATTGAAACCTGTTCACCTCCCTTATTGTAGCCCATTTAATAGTGGAAGGGCTCAATCACCATGGTTGGAAAAATTGATTTTAGCACTGCGTGGTATAAAACAGTAATTTTTGCAGAGAGGCAGTATGTTATCCAGAAGAAAGGTAAAGGCAGATTAACGTTAGCTTTTGATACATTAGAAACATATGTTGTGATTCTTAGGGTATTCACTAAAAGAACCAAAACAGATTGCTGCCAAAAACAAAATTTCAACAAACTGAGTTTAAACATCTAATTGACTTTTATTAATGATTCATGAATTGGGCAGCATCCTGTCTAAAAAAATAGGAGTTCCACTAGGCCTAGCAGAACAGTCAGTTTTTGTAAGGTAACTTGAACAGAAACAAGAAAACAGCTTAATACAGAAAAAGTGAGTTGGTTAACATCAGGTTACTTCAGGTTACTTTCTTTGAAAGGGCTAAAGCAGGGGAGGCTTCCTTATGCCAGCTCAGATTGACTGGGCCCTTATAGATTGGTTGCTCTAAATCTGCTTTTGGAAAAACTGGCCCGCTTGGGGATTTTTTCTGTTTTTTTCAAGTTTCAGTTTGATCATGTGGCACTTCACACAAGTGACTCCATTTTGGCTTGTCTATAGGGGCTTGGCACAAGAGCTTAGTTCAAAATAATGGCCTCCCATACATTTTATTTAACACTGTATACCCCCAACTAAGAGAGGGAAATTGTGAGCCGGGCGCGGTGGCTCACGCCTGTAATCCCAGCACTTTGGGAGGCCTAGGCGGGTGGATCATGAGGTCAGGTGATCGAAACCATCCTGGCTAACACGGTGAAACCCCGTCTCTGCTAAAAATACAAAAAATTAGCTGGGCGTGGTGGAGGGTGCCTGTAGTCCCAGCTACTCAGGAGGCTGATGCAGGAGAATAGCGTGAACCCAGGAGGCGGAACGTGCAGTGAGCCGAGATCGCGCCACTGCAGTCCAACCTGGGCAACAGAGTAAGACTCTGTCTAAAAAAAAAAAAAAAAAGAAAAAGAAAGAGAGGGAAATTGTGAAAGCCTGAGCATGGGAAAGTAATCTCAGGTACAGCCAGAGGTCAGAATGTGAGTAAGCAAACAGGACTGTGGGTGGTCCTGTTGTTCTTTGGGATTGAGTGAAGAGTTCTAGGGAACCACAAAATGTCACTGGTCAACTGCAGCTTCCCTCCTGCCTGTGTATGCTTGATCTCCTCTTTGGATGCTGCCCTCAGAGCCCAAGCTCCTATTGCTGTAGCCCAGTGTACCTTCAGCAGGGCAGGTGGGTTGAAGTTGGCATCAGAGGGAGTGTGTGTTCCCAGAACAGTTTGACTTCTGGAGAAATTTTAAAGAATTGTCTGCCAGAGAGCTTTTCCCCTGTATTTCCCCCAAGACTTACCAATATTTTCATTTTTTTGACCCAGAGATTAGAGCTCAACCATTACCTCTACCACTCTCACTCCCATCACCATCTCAAACAAGACTAGTCTTAGGCAATATCCCTAATCATACCAGTTAATAACCAGAGAGAATCTACATAGCTTTACAAGCAGATACAAAAGAGAAGACCATTCAACTCATGCTTGGTCAAATGTCTAGTGACCAAGCATGAGTCATGAGTGCCTGCATTTCACTCAACTAACATTTCCTCAGTGCCTACTATGTCACCTTTGATTACTAGCATTTATTGAGCACTTACTGTGGTCCAGACATATTACTTTTTTTTTTTTTGAGATGGAGTCTTGCTCTGTCACCCAGGCTGGAGTGCAGTGGCCGGATCTCAGCTCACTGCAATCTCCTCCTCTCGGGTTCATGCCATTCTCCTGCCTCAGCCTCCCGAGTTTTTTTTTTTTTTTAGACAGGGTCTTGCTGTTGCCCCAGCTGAAGTACAGTGGTGCTATCATAGCTCACTGCTGCCTTGAACTCCTGGGCTTGAGGGATCCTCCTGCCTCAACCTTCCAAGTAGCTAAGACTACAGCTGCATGCCACCACACTCAGCTAATTTTTGTAGGGTTTTTTTGTATTGTGTTTTTGTTTGTTTGTTGTAGATACAGGGTCCTACAAAATGTTGGACCTGTTAGTCTTGAACCAACCAATGTTGCCCTGGCTGTTCTTGAACTCCTGAGCTCAAGCAATCCTCCCACCTTGGCCTCCCAAAGTGTAGGGCTTATAGGCATAAGCCACTGCACCTGGCCTATATATGCCTTTGATCCTTCCAATAATCCCACAGAGTAGTTCCCATTATCATGTCTACTTTACAGGTGAAAAAAAACATGACACAGAGGAGTGAAACAACTTTCAGGAGCTAGAAATGGGGCCAGTAAAGGAACAGACCTGGACATTACACATGCTCTATCTGGCTTCACTGCACAACAATACGTGACAGTTCCCAGGACAGCCTCAGCCCTCAGTGGGCTTTTGGTTTAGTAAGGAAGTAAACAGGTACATGCAAGACTCCAAAACAGGACAGATAGGATGAACAACATAAAAGAATGACAAGTGGTGGAAGAGAAGAGGGAGAGACCAGGCAATGATGAGAAGGCAGCGCTTGTGGAAGGATAGGGAGAATTTGTTTCATCTGTTTCATCAAGAAACAGAGCCATTAAGTTAGTCACATGAAAAGATGGGACAAGCATGCCAAGAGTAGAAAATAGGGTGAGCAAAGACATAGATTTAGAAATGAAGTTAAGCTTGGGAAATGACTAGTCGGGCTGGTTTGCCTGGAGTGTAATAGTAACACTAATAGTAACAACAACAGTAATGATGATGATGTGTTTTCATACATTGGCACTAGGAGAATTAAGTGCTCTCTGTACCACTGCACCACTGAAGAGTAACTAGGAGCTCCTGCTGGTTTCTCCTGGACTCTGCCATATGTGTCTTTTGCTTTACTGATTTTAATCTGTATCCTTTCACTGCAATAAACTACAACCGTGACTATAACAACAACAACAACAAGATGATGATGATGATGATGATGATGATGATGAAAGTTATTAATACTTCCATTGTGCCAGGCAAAAATCTGAGCACTTTATGTATATTAAGCAATTTAATCCTCACCACAGCCCTATGAGGTGAGTACTATTATTATGCACATTTTACAGATGAGGAAATGAATGCAGACAAGGACAATAACTTACGTGAGGTCACAGACTAGATTCAAATCACTGGGATTCAAATCCAGGCAGACTGGCTTGAGCCTGTGTGATCTAAACCATGATGCTTCTGTTGCAGTTAGACAGAACATTAGTGAAACCCACTAAGGAAAAGAATACAGACTTTGCACACCAGGATTAAAATAACCATTTATTAGTGATGTGACCTTGGGCAAGTTTTTGAACCTCTCTCAATATCAAATTCCATATTTATCAAATGAAGACAACACTACCTACATCAGGGCACTGTGAGGAGTAGAGCTATATATTATCTCTACCAGTGTATACCAGTTATACACTTATATACCTATATACCAGATAGCACCTGGTATATAAGTGGAAAAAGGATGTAGGAATGACAGGGGAAGAAATAAATATCTGATTCAGGAGATGCTATTAAAGGCCTTCAGCGAGTAACAGGATTGCAGCTGAACTATAAGAACTATCTGAAAGGAGTTTATTGGAGGAACAGGTTCTTGATTGGAATGCCCAAGACATTCTAGTGAATGTCAAAGTCCTAGGTTTATCTCCTCAGAAATTATAGAAATTTATCATCTATATCATCTAGGAAATTATATCATCTAGGAATTCATCCTATGAAAACAGAGATGTACTAAAGATAAATATGTAAGTATGTGTTATTTAAATGCAAACAAATAGAAACAACTGAGTTTTTAAAATTATATATTTATTTTTTTATTTTTATTTTTTATTTTTATTTTTTTTTGAGATGGAGTCTTGCTCTGTCACCCAGACTGGAGAGCAGTGGCACAATCTCGGCTCACTGCAACCTCCACTTCCTGGGTTCAAGCAATTCTCCTGCCTCAACCTCCCGAGTAGCTGGGATTACAAGCGTGCACCACCACACCTGGCTAAGTTTTGTATTTTTAGTGGAGATGGGGTTTCACCATGTTGGCCAGGCTGGTCTTGAACTCCTGACCTCATGATCCACCTGCCTTGGACTCCCAAAGTGCTGGAATTACAGGCGTGAGCCACCACACCTGGCTAATTAGATCTAGGTTGTACAAATGATGAAACGCATGTGATAGAATGCTACAAAAAGCATTAAAAATACTATTTTGGAGAACAATCTGATGACTAAGTGCTCATAGTAAATTATCAAATGTAGAAAAAGAAACAGCCTATAAAAGAGTGTATACAGTATGTTCTTATAAATATACCTAATCTGTGTCCATATGCATTAAAAAACAAAACCTATTAAATAACTGCTAACAGTAATTCTTGGCCAGTGGAATTATGGGTAATACTAGTTACCGTCTTCATTTATTTTCTATTTTCCAAATTTTTAGAGTGGCTTTATATGTATTACTTTCTATATACAAATTTTTAATTTTAAAATACATTTTAAAATATTGGATATAAAGCTTTAAGTGGAAAATTTTAGTAACAATAAGTCCACCAGAGAGCTAGTGATTGTGAAACATATTGTATCTGGTCAATATGGCTGGTTACTAGATGTTTGGTTTGGTTTGGTTTTTATGTTATCACACGTTAGTTGATTTTGCTTTTAAAGTATGGATCCACAATTTAAAATAAATTAGACCAATTGGAAATACTGAAATCCTTTTTCTTTGCTAAACATTTTAAGAACTGGGCCTTTATCCTGCTTAGCAAGAGGAGACAGACA
Source organism: Papio anubis (assembly GCF_008728515.1). Taxonomy (NCBI): domain Eukaryota; kingdom Metazoa; phylum Chordata; class Mammalia; order Primates; family Cercopithecidae; genus Papio; species Papio anubis. The sequence continues at coordinate 199,433,485 of NC_044976.1, forward strand.
TCCCAGACAGGGCGCTGGTGTAAAGAGACGTCTATAGCCAGGCATCGTTAAGAATGGCAGGAAAATCGCTTGAACCCGGGAGGCGGAGGTTTCAGTGAGCGAAGATCACGCCACTGCATTCCAGCCTGGGCGACACAGCGAGACTCCATCTCAACAACAACAGCAAAAAGAATGGCAGGAGAGACACTAGTTCTGCTGCCATGAAAATGGAGGGAGATGTAGGCTTTATCTTACTGCTGGCTTTCTCTCTCTCAGAAAATCTTAGTGTCGCAGCAGAAAAAAACGTTAAATTATTAAAGTCTGTGCTTAAGAAGCTGAGGTGTTTTATGAACACCACTGTGACCATTAAATCCATTTTTACTGTGGTCTGTGATTTTATTTTCTTAAATTCATGGTGACATGCTACTCTGAATCATGGAGGATGGCAGGCACATTGCTTTATGAGGTAATTTCCTGGGTTTGAAAAGTAGCCTAGAACCTTCAGGAGAATGAATAGCAAAGGGAGGATCACCTACCTTTCTGGAAAATTACCCCAAAAGGTAGATTTTGGATTTTGTCTCAGTACCATAGACCTGCACACTTAAACATAGTTAACATGGTAAATGTCATGTTTATATATATTTTAACACATGCAAAAATGTTTTTCATAGAGTTTGGATTAAAATCTTTTATCAGATACATGTTTCACAAGCATTCTTTCCCAGGCTGTGGCTTGCCTTTACCTTATCAGTGTTTTCTAAAGAGAAATAGCTGACATTTTGATGATGTCCAGTTTATCAACTTACCATTTTATAGTTTATAGGACAGTGCTTTGTGTCCTATCAAAAAAAATTTTGCTCAACATGAGTCACAATATATTCCTACTTTTTCTTCTAGAAGTTTCTTCTGTGGCTTCAGGTCTTAAGTTTAGGTCTATGTTCAATTTGAGTAAAATTTTATATATGGTCTAAGGTTCATTTTTAGTTCGAGTCCATTTGTTAAACAGGCAATCCATTCCCCATTGAACTATCTTAGTATCTTTGCCAAAAATCAATTGACCATATATGTTACGGTATCTTTCTGGACTCTCCATTTTGTACCTTAGGCCTAATTATTGATTTATGTAATTGTCTTTTAAATCAGTTAAGAGGAAAAGGGGCTAGAAACAAAAAATACATTTATACTTTTATATTTACCCATGGAGTTACCTTTAGGTGTTCTTTATTTACCAGTGTTCTTTATTTATCACATGGATTCAAGTCACTGTCTAGTGGTCTTGCATTTTAGTCTTAAGTACTCCCTTTAGTAATTCTTGTAGGACAAGTATGCTAGAAAGAAATTCTCTCAATTTTTGTTTGTCTGGGAATGTCTTAATTTCTCTTTCATTGAAGGAATGTTTTTGCTGGATATAGAATTATTGATTGACAGTCATTTTTATTTCAGTATTTTGAATACATCACCCCACTGCTTCTGCCTTTCTGGTTTACAATAAGAAGTCAGCTGCTACTCTTATGGAGGTATTCTTGTACCTGATGGGTTGCTTGTTTCTTAGTGCTTTCAAAATTCTGTCTTTTTGTTTGACTTTCAACAATTTGATTATGATGTGTCTAGAAGTGGCTCTCTCTGCATTTATCGTACTTGGAGTTTGTTAAATTCCTTGGATGTGTAGATTGATGTTTTTCATCAGATTAGGGGAGGTTTTGTTTTGTTTGTTTGTTTGTTTTGTTTTGTTTTGAGACAGAGTCTCACACTGTCGCTCAGGCTGGAGTGCAGTGGTGCAATCTTGGCTCACTGCAACCTCTGCCTCCCAAGTTCAAGCAATTCTCCTGCCTCAGCCACCCTAGTAGCTGGGACCACAGGTGTGCACCACCACACCCGACTGAATTTGTGTGTGTGTGTGTGTATTTTTAGTAGAGATGGGGTTTCACCATGTTGGCCAGGCTGGTCTGGAAGTCCTGACCTCAGGTGATCCACCCGCCTCGGCCTCCCAAAGTGTTGGGATTACAGGTATGAGCTACCATGCCTGGCCCAAATTTGGGGAGTTTTCAGCCATTATTTCTTCAAATAGTCTTTCTGCCCATTTCTCTCTATCCTCTCCTTATCTGACTCTCATTATGAGTATCTTGGTAATTTTGATTGTATCCCACAGTTCTCTAAGGCCTACTGTTATTGTGGGCTGTTTTTTTGTTGTTGTTGTTTTCAAGGTTATTGCAGACCTGGCTAGGTGGGATGGGAATAGGGAAAGTTAAAACATCACAAAGCTCAATGTTCTTATTGAGATTCAGATGTTTTTCTTGATTGCTACTGAGATGAAGCAAGGACCTCCTCTTAGGGGCCTGGGAGCCCCCTCACCTCCACCCCCATCAAGCATGGAAATTAAGGAAAATCTTGAGTTCCTTTAAGGGAAATTCCAGGTACCTAGCTAGCTAGCCTTGAAAAGTAAATAATAACTTGATAAGCAAGAAAATGATAGTAGCTTGAAAACAATAGCCAAAGAAGTTAGAATCCAGAGATGTTTGGTTCCCTGTGGAAACTGAAGCTAACATCTTAACCTGTGTCTCTGGGTTGCTTTTCAGAAACCTAGACCCCCACCAAACAGTTCCTCTGGCACATGGACCTCAGATAAGAGGAAACCAAGGACTGAACTCTGACCTCTGCTCTTTGTTCTAAATTTCTTCAGGAGGGGCCTGGAGGGAGTCACACCCACAGGCCAGTTAAGGTTCTTTACTGCTGATTCCAAATTTTTGGACAAAGCTTTGCTTCTTTACCCGATTGCAAATCAGAGAACCTTTGAATCTGTCTATGACCTGTAAGTCCCCACTTCAAGATATCCTGCCCTTTTTGGCCAAAACCAATGTATAACCTCCATGTATTAATTTACAATTTTGCCTGTGACTTTGCTATCCTGAAATTTAACCCAGCCTTTAAAAACTGTCACCTGCAAGCCATAGAGGAGGTCAGGATTTGAGCCCTAGCTGCCTGGTTCTCCTTGCTTGGCACCATTCAAATAAATGCCTTCCTTTCTACCACTGCAAAACCTCAGTGTGCATATCTGGTTTTGCTGCACTGAGCAAGTGGATCCCAGTTTGGTTCTATAACACTACAAGCTTTTGGTTAACTTCCAGAACTGAAAAAGTTGTTCTGACAAATTTTGTCATAACAGACAACCCCTGATATATAATGGTTCAACTTAAGATTTTTCACTTTTACAGTGGTGTGAAAGCAATACGCATTCAGTAGAAACCATACCAGGAGTACCCAAGTAACCATTCTGCTTTTCATTTTCAGTACAGTCTTCAACAAATTACATGAAATATTCAACACTTTATTATAAAATAGGCTTTGTCTTAGATGATTTTGCCCAACTGTAGGCTACTATAAGTGTTCTGAGCATATTTAAGGTAGGTTAGGCTAAGCTATGATGCTTGGTAGGTTAGGTGTGTTAAATGCATTTTTGACTTATATTTTCAACTTACAATGGATTTATCAGGACATAATCCCATCATAAATCAAGCAGTCATCTCATTGTCCTGGAGGAAAGAATTTTCAGAGGCGCTTACTCTGCCATTCTGGCTGACATCCTTTCCCTTTCATCTATATGTCTATCTACACACCAATACCACATTTTCCTGAATATTGCATAGCACATCTTAGATAGTGTGAGTATTCCAATTAGGTTCTTATTTCTCAAAATTGTTTTGTCTATTCTAGGTTATTTGCATTTCCATGAAAATTTTAGAAATGGCTTGCTATTCTAGGCCAGGTGCAGTGGCTCATGCCTATAATCCCAGCTCAAGACCAGAGCAATATAGTGAGACCTCATCTCCACAAAAAAAGAAAAAGAAAGAAAAGAAAGAACGAGAGAAAGAGAGAGAGAGAGAAAGAAAGAGAGAGAGAGAAAAGAAAGAAAGAAAGAGAGAGAGAAAGAAAAGAAAAGAAGAGAAAAGAAAAAAGAAAAGAAAGAAAAGAGAAAGGACTTGCTATTCTAAATGTCTACCCAGGGAATCTGCTAGGATTGTGATTCTTGTGATTTGGATTCTGTAAATAAATTTGGCAATAAATGACATCAAAAACTACTAAGCCTTCCAACCTATGAAATATCTCTTCATTTGCTGACATCTTCTCTAATTTTTCTCAGCACTGTTTTGTATGAAATAGTTTTCAGTGTACAGGTCATGTACATATTTTGTGAAATATATCACTATATTTTGTTCTTTTGATGCAATTGTAAATCTATTGTATATATTTATATGTATATATTTATATATATATATTTTAATCTAATTTTCAAATTGTTCATTGCTAGTAGATAAAAATGCAACTCATTTTTATATATTGGCACTGCTAAGCTCACCTATTCTGCTACCATTTTTGTATATTCATTACTATTTTATACATATATAATCATGTCACATCATCTGTGAATACAATCAGTTTTATTTTTCACTTTTACATCTATGCATTTGACTTCTTTTTCTGGTCTTATTTCACTGATGAAGACCTCCAGTACAAAATGAAATGGAAAGGGCAAAAGCAGGAATCCTTACCTTGCTCCAGATCTTAGAGGTGGAACATGCCGTCTTTCATCACTAAGCATGTATCTATCAGGCTGAGAAAAATTACCTTCTATTTTTATTCCATTTCCCTTCTATTTGTTGAGTGTTTTTAATCATAAATGGGTATTAAATTTCGTTAAATGCTCTTTCTATTGAGATGACTATATTTTCTTTCTCTCTCTCTCTCTCTCTCTTTCTTTCTCTCTCTCTTTCAGACAGGGTCTCACTTTGTCACCTAGGCTGGAGTGCAGTAGCTTGATCATCGCTCATTACAACCTCAAACTGCTGTGTTCAAGCAATCCTCTGGTCTCAGCCTCCTGAGTTGCTGGGACTGAAGTTGTACACCACCACACCCAGCTAATTTTTTAATTTTTGTAGAGACAGGGTCTAACTTATGTTGCCCAGGTTGGCCTCAAACTCCTGGCCTCAAGAGATACCCTGCCTCAGCCTCCCAAAGTGCTGGGATTACAGGCATAAACCACCATACTCAGCCTGGCTTTTCTTTTTAAGTATGTTAAGGTGATGAATTACATTAATTTTTCACATGTTGAACCAACCTTACATTCCTGATATAAATTCTACTTCATAATCATGTGTTCTGGATTATATTACTACATTTGATTTGCTAAACTTTTGTCAAGAATTTTCACTAACTATGTTCTTGAAAGATGTTGGTATGTACTTCTCTTTTCTTCTACTGTCTTTGTATAGTTTTGGTATCAGAACAATATTGGCCTCATAGAATGAGTTGAAATGTTCCCTCCTCTTCTATTTTCTGGAAGAGTTTGTGTAGAATTGACATTGTTTATATTTTAAATATTTGGTAGAATTTAGCTGTGAAGCCATCTGGGCCTGGAGTTTTCTCTGTGTGTGTGTGTGTGTGTGTGTGTGTTTCAGTAAACTTCTTATCATAGGATAGTTTTAGATTTACAGGAAAGATGTGAAGTTAGTATCAAGAGTTTCCATATACTTCATACCTGGTTTCCCCTACCATTGATATTTTGCATTGTACATTTATCACAACTAGGACCTGATGTTGATGCATTATTATTATTATTATTATGTTTTTAATTAAGTTAGAGTCTTGCTCTGTCCCCCAGGTTGGAGTGCAGTGGTGTGATCTCGGCTCTCTGCAACCTCCACTGCCCAGGTTCAAGTGATTCTTCTGCCTCGGCCTACTGAGTAGCTGGGACTACAGGCGCATACCACAACACCCAGCTAATTTTTTTGCATTTTTAGTAGAGATGGGGTTTTGTCATGTTGACCAGACTGGTCTCAAACTCCTGACCTCAAGTGATCTACCTGCCTTGGCCTCCAGAAGTGCTGGGATTACAAGCGTGAGCCATGGTGCCAGGCCTGATGCATTATCATTGATGAAAGTCCATATTTTATTCACCTTTTCTTTTTACTGAATGTCTTTTTTCTGTTATGGGTAACACATTACCTCTAGTCATCATGTCTCCTTTGATTCCCCATGGTTGTGACAGTTTCTTCACACTTTCCTTGTTTTCAATGACCTTGACAGTTTTGAGGAATATGGGTTAGGAATTTTGTAGAATGTTCATCCACTGGACTTTGTTTGGTGTTTTCTGAAACTATACTGGGACAATGGGTTTTTGAGAGGAAGACTACAGAGGTAAAGTGCTGTTGCCATCACATCACACCATGGTATACAATATTAACTGGAATCACTGTTGATACTAACTTTCTCCTGCTGAAGTCAGGCTTGCCAGGTTCCTCCACTGTAAAATTACTCTCTATGCTGAGGATGTTTTAAACTACATATTTAATTACCCTAATAAATACAGGGCTATTGGTAACATTTCTTCTCAAGTGAGGTTTGTGTCTTTCAAGACATTTGTCCATTTTATTCCATTTGTTGGATTTATTGACTTAAATTGTCCACACCTTTCCCTTGTATCTTCTTAATATTTATCAGAGGTGAAGTGGTGGCCCCTCTCTTATTCCTAATGTTAGTAACTTGTGTCTTCTCTCTTTTTAAATTTTTTTCTTTATCTTTTCTTCTCTTTTTTTTATATCATATTAGTCTCCCAGGGGAGGGGTCTTATAAATTTTATTTATCTTCTAACAAAATTAGCTTTTAGTTTTTTGAGATGGAGTCTTACTCTGTCACCCAGGGCGGAGTGCAGTGGCACGATCTCGGCTCACAGCAACCACCTCCTGTGTTCAAGCAATTCTCCTGTCTTGGCCTTCAAAGTAGCTGGGATTAGAGGCGTGCACCAGCACATCTGCCTAATTTTTTTGTATTTTTAGTATAGACGGGGTTTCTCCATGTTGGCCAAGCTGGTTTCGAACTCCTGACCTCAGGTGATCTGCCCACCTCAGCCTCCCAAAGTGCTGGGTTTACAGGCATGAGCCATCAGGTCCAGCCAGCTTTTACTATCATTGATTGTTCTTTATTGTTGTTGTTTCCTATTTTGTCAGTTTCTTTTTAATTATTTACTATTTTGTTTCTTCTGATTAACTTAGCCTTAATTTGCTAAGACTAAGTTTTAAACTATATATTTAGTTTCCCTAATACATATAGAGCTATGTGGAAAGCTAGTTCATTCATTTTCAAGCTATCTACCTACATTAGCATGACATACTACAGATTTCTCTCTAAGTACTGTTTTAGCTGCAGCCAACAAATGTTTACATGTTATGTTTTCATTTTTTTTTCACCCTTAGAGATTCTTCTTTGTTTATTGTGTATATTTAAGGTGTAAATATTTTCATTTTTATTTAGTTCAAATATTTTCTAATTTCTCTTGTCATTTCTTCTTTGACTCATGGGGTTATTTAGAAGTACGTAGTTTAATTTTCAAACATTTGGGAGGATTTTTAAGGTATCTTTCTGTAAGTGATTTCTAGTTTAATTCCTTGGTGGTCAGAAAACATACTTCGTATGACTTAAATCCTTTTACATTCATTGAGACTTACACTATGATCCAGAATATGGTCTATTTTGGTAAATGTTTCACATGCACTTAAAAATAATGTATATTGTGCTATTCTGAGATGGAGTGTTACATAAATGACAAGTTGGTTGATAGTGTTGTTCAAATATTGTCTACTTTTACTAATTTTATTTCTTCCTGTTCCATCAGTCATTGAGAGAGAGAGAGATATTGAAATCTCCAATTATAACTGTGAACTTGATTACTTCTTCTTTCAGTTCTATCAGCTTCAATTTCTTTTGAAGCTGGGATATCAGGTTAATACATATTTAGCATTTTGATGTTCTCTTGATTACTTGATCTCTTTATTATTATGAAATGATCCCTTTTATCCCACATAATATTTTACTATATTTATATTTTAGATATTGTATTCTTCATCTTTATAAGTTTCACTCAGGTCTTTTCATTCTTTCATTTATTGCTTCATCATATTTGTCCTTTTCCTCTACTTTCTTGTATAATGGAACTTATTTATAACTGTTTTAGTATTCTTATATGCTAATTCTATCATGTCTATCATCTCTTTCATCTCTGGGTATTTCTATCAGTTACTTTTTCTCCTGATAATCGTTCATATTTTCTTGCTTTTTGCATTTCTAGTAATTTTTGATCGGATCATGAATATTTTGGGATTTGCGTTTTGGGGTGCTGAAATTTTTGGTGTTCCTTTAAAAAGTGTTGGACTTAGTTCTGGTAGACAATTAAGTTATTTGGAATCAGTTTGCTCCTTTCAAGGCTGCTGTCAGGCATTTGGGGGGCATGTCTGGGGCAGCCTTCAGTCTAAGGCTAATATTTTATCCCAACTAGTAAGATGGTATTTTCCTGTCCTGTGTATTTATTATAAGTTCTGTCCATTTGGCTAGTGGGAACACGAATTATTCCTGCTTACGTGCGAGCACCAGAAATGTTTAGCCTACTGCTTTGCAGAGTGGTTACCCAGGTCCGGGTAGTTCCCTTTCACATGTGGGCAGGTCAGTGTTCATCTAAAGGTGTGCCTGGTTTCCTCCACAGGTTTCTTGAGCTATTTCTTGGTGCAGCTCCTTCTTTTTTTCTTCAGTATTCTGTTCCACAAATTCTAACCACTTTGGCTTCCTCCCTCCCACTTCTGATCGCTTTCTCCTGAGCTCAGAATAATCCTCAGACGGTGTGGGAACTGCTTCCTGCGCTACAGCCTGGAAACTGCCTCCTGGCACTTAGCTGGGGCAATTATAGGACGAATCTTGTTTGTTGCCCTCGCTCAGCAATCTCAATTTTGTACTGCCTATTGACCAATTTCTGAAGGAAAAAAAAAAAACAAAACACGATTTCTTATCATTTTGTCCAGTTTTCAAGTTGTGTAAAGTGGGAGGGTAATTCCGGCCCCAGTAGTCCTTCATGGGCAAAAGTGGAACTCTCGGATGCTCTTTTAACAAGTTTTGTGATAGAGAGCGGGAGAGAAGTAGCTTGAAGGTCAGACAGAATCAAACGAATCTCTTTCTTTAAGTTGGAAAAGAGATTTTCTTCTGCAGACAAGAGAGAACGAGCAAAGAATAAATGCCATTAGAACTAAAGTTTGTGATACTTGGTAGAAAGCTTCGAGAAGCTCATTTCTGGTGACATTTATGTTTTCTATATTGTGGGAGGTACAGTCATCCAGTAAAAATGGTATGTGACAGAAGAAAATGGTGAAAGTTTAAAGATCGGCTGGAGGAGGCAGGGAGGGTAAAGTACAGCTGATTAGGGAAGAAAAAAAACACTGGTGACCAGGTGAGAGGGGTCATATTGTAAGCCGTAGGTTAGTCATGATGTCCCTCAAAGAAATACGTAACTTGAATGGCAGCACTAAACATGTCTGAAATGATGCCCTTGACCATGAGGCCTATAAGATCATGCTCTATAAAACCCAAGGTTCACAGACATGGAGCACTGTTGAAAAGTCATTCCTCTGGGCTGTCTCTAAATGTCATTAGAGCAAGGTGCTGCATTTCCAGTCCTGTTCCCAGGTCTGCCTGTAAAGGCTTCCTTAGATCCTTGGCTCTTGTTACTCTTTTAAAAACAGAGAAGAGGCTGGGCGTGGTGGCTCACACCTGTAATCCCAGCACTTTGGAAGGCTGAGGTGGGTGGATCACCTGAGGTCAGGAGTTCGAGACCAGCCTGGCCATCATGGTGAAACCCTGTCTCTACTAAAAATACAAAAATTGGGGTGGGCTCGGTGGCTCATGCCTGTAATCCCAGCACTTTAGGAGGCTGAGGTGGGCGGATCACCTGAGGTCAGAAGTTCAAGACCAGCCTGACCAACATGGAGAAAACCTGTCTCTCCTAAAAATACAAAATTACCCAGGCATGGTGGCACATGCCTGTAATCCCATCTCCTCGGGAGACTGAGGCAGGAGGATCACTTGAACTTGGGAGGCAGAGGTTGCAGTGAGCAGAGATCGCGCCATTGCACTCTAGCCTGGGAGACAAGAGTGAAACTCCATCTCAAAAAAAAAAAAAGATGAAGAGAGGTCACACATGGTCAGACATGTAGGTCACAGAACCACGCCATCAACCCTTGTGAAACAGCACCCAAGGGCAGAGACTTGCAGCTTTCAAAGAGGCACTGTTAGGACAGTTGACTTCACCTGGGCTGACTGGACCTGAGCCCCTTTCTCTGTGTCTCGTTTAGCTGCCAGCCCTTACCAGCTTGGGATTTTTGGATTTGCCTACAGTGTCAGTTTCTTACCCATGTTTTGCCCAAACTTTGCATGGTGAGTGTGCTGAAAGACCCCAGCCAGATCCCCCTGTCCCTTTCATTTCACAAGCTAGGGTTCAGCATCCTGCCCATCTGGGCCCCGACTGTCAGACTTTGTGTGAATTAGTAAAAGGTTCCTTTCATGTGTAGTCCCACATGAGGGCTTCTAGCCTGGCAGATGGAACCTAGGTTAGATTTTAGCCCTGTCTCACCCCCTTGACCCGCCTCCCCATGTAGTGTACAACCCACACAACTGTACACAGCTGGCACAATGCCCTTCATTTTCTTGCCTTGACTCCCTACCTTCTCTCTTGGCATTAGCAACTAATAGTGACTTTGTCTGCCAGGCAGGCTCCTGGCCTCTTAATTCACTGCTTTTTATGTCAGTACAGGTGTCCCTCCAGGTGGCCTCAGTCCCACCCAGGCGTCTGCAATGATGCCTGACAGCTATCTGCTTCGCACTGTTAAGCCCTGAGCCAAGGGTGGTGATGACACACTGTGTATTAGGAGAAACATCCTCTCTGCTGTGGGCATAGAATCTACTGCCACTGTCTTCTATCCAGATTTGCCTGAGGTGACTTGAGTTTCCAGAGCCCCTCATGGGAACAGCGTTGGGGCTTTCCCACACACCCCATCAAGGGCTGTCAGTCTACACAACCAGTCAGGCCTTCTCTCCCACCATGTGCTGCGAATCACTCTCATTTCCACCAGAGCCTGGGCCACAATGCCCTGGGAACCCCACTCTGATCGTCTGCAGCCTTGTTCTGACCCCTCGTCTAGACAGTGCTGGACTTTTCCCTTCATGCCAGGCCTGACTTGCAGGGTCTTTTCAAACTTTACAGTGGTTCTCTTAGAAAGTCTTGGGAGGAGGCCGGGCACGGTGGCTCACGCCTGCAATCCCAGCACTTTGAGAGGCTGAGGCAGGCGGATCACGAGGTCAGGAGATTGAGACCATCCTGGCTAACACGGTGAAACCTCAACTCTACTAAAAATACAGAAATTAGCTGGGCGTGGTGGCAAGCGCCTGTAGTCCCAGCTACTCAGGAGGTTGAGGCAGGAGAATTGCTTGAACCCGGAGGCGGAGGTTGCAGTGAGCTGAGATTGTGCCACTGCACTCCAGCCTGGGCAACAGAGTGAGATTCCATCTCAAAAAAAAAAAAAAAAATCTTCAGAGAAGAAGAGTCTGAAAATGGTGGTGAAGCCTGAAAATGAGGCAGGGCAATATTTTTTAAATTATGCTAGGAAATGCTAGTTCACCAGATGTTTTCTGGAGTAAAAAAAAAATTGTCTGGCCGAATATGTTTGAGAATCCCAGGCTTAGCAGCAGTTAAACAGGTTCTTCTATTGCAGGACTTCTCAGGGCTTTTGACAACGCCAAAATGTGTAATGTACCTGTAAGAAGATTTAGAGTACGTAACGTTTTCCAAACATGTTTGATTACAGAGCATCTCATGATCCAGGTGCTCCATAGACTACTCTTGGGAAAAGTTGGGGTGTGGATCTTTCTCTCCCGTGTTTCCCGGTGCCGTGCTGCTTTCTCAGATTATTGGGAGGACTGCGGGAGCTCCTCCCTCCTGGGCATCCACTTGCATTCCTCAGGTGAGGAGTTGCTATCTGGGCCCCTCTGCAATCATGTCAGCTGCAAAGGAAGCTGAAAAACAATCAAGGAAAACGCCTGCTGCGGATGTCTGTGAGTTCCAAGCCCTCTGCACTAGGATCTGATTGATCTCCTCTGTTTAACTTGCAGCGTTTGATTTTCGTGCTTTTGAGCTCTCGAGTCTGCTTTAACAATGCTGTTCCTGAAATATGCTAATAATTTCCTTTGAGACGACTGGCCTGCTCATTTCAAAATGACAAGTTTTCTCTTTCAGTACTTTAACTGTGAGCTCTCTTTGATTAAAAAAGAAAAGTTATCTTCTCAATTCTCATCCCTACGTGAAAGAACATGATGGGAAGAAGCCTTTGAATAATGAGCCATGACTTCTACTTCCAACTGCTTGCTGTGTTGATCCAAGTGGAGAACCTCTTTCCACATCAGACGCCGGTCTTGGCCACCCCCCTACCCAATCTCGCTCAGTCTTTAATAAGCAGGTAAGGGCATCTGCTTCCGGGGAGGAAGATGCTCCGTGATGACTGGGTTCTAAGGACAGAAGGGTAGGCAGACGTGTTGATATTTTAGACCATTTGTGTTACTATCAAGGCATACCTGCGGCTGGGTAATTTATAAAGAAAATAGGTTCAATTGGCTCATGATTCTGCCGGCTGGAAGATTACACATGTGGTGAAAGCGTCTGGCTGCTTCCACTCATGATGGAAGCTGAGGGGTAGCCAGCCTGTGCAGAGATCATAAGGCAAGAGAGAAAGCAAGAGGTACGGGGGGAGATGCCAGGCTCTTTTTAACAACGAGCTTTGTGGGAACTCATACAGCAAGGACTTACTCATTACCTTGGGGATGGCACCAAAAGACATTCATGAGGGATCCGCCCCTGTGACCCAAACACCTCCCACTGGGCTCCACCTCCAACACGGAGATAAAATTTCAACAGGAGGTTTGAGGGACAGACATATAACGATAAGGTGAAGACTACTTGGAGAAAGCTGGAGACCTGAGTCCTCTGCACTGTGCAACTGACAAAGAAGGAGGGGGTGAAGAAGAAAGAGGAAGATGAAGAAGAAAACAAAAAAAGACAGAGATGTTTGTATTTTTGTAGTCCAAGTTCTCACAGAACAGAGTTCCTGGTTAGGCCAGGCTTTAAACACCCTGAAATCAGGGACTGGTCATTCAGTAGCACTGTCTGCAATGCCCATACTGCTGGGTACGAGGTTGCATGCAACCATGGTTTGCTGGAGAACAACAGTGAGATGTATGAGGCAGGGCTTTAACCCTTCATGACCTTACAGGATAGTAGGAGAGATGGATGGGTACAAGAGCCATTACCATGTAATAAGATATGGGATCTATGTGTGCATGGTGTACGCAATAGTAGAGCAACACTTAGTGGAGAGAGTTTCTGTGGGCTGGGTCTGCAGAAGGCTTTATGCTAGTGGTCACCTTTGAGTGAAACCTTAAGGTTTTACAGGTAGCAAAAGCAAGAGCCGTATGTCATGACATTCACTGTGATCTCACCAGTGTCTGTTTCCTCCCACCTCTCCACTGCCTAACAGAAAACCAATTTTAATTCCGGCATCTACCTCTTGCCAACACAGGCTAAGCGCTTTGGGAAATGCTTGACTGACCTTAAGCCAGTCAGCACTGTCCATTCCTCTGGCCATCTCATTATTTTGGTGAGAGTATTGTATTAACTATATTTTCTTTTTTAAAAAAAATTTTTTTTTATTATTATACTTTAAGTTCTAGGGTACATGTGCATAACATGCAGGTTTGTTACATAGGTATAGTTGTGCCATGTTGGTGTGCTGCACCCATCAACTCGTCAGCACCCATCAACTCGTCATTTACATCAGGTATAACTCCCAATGCAATCCCTCCCCGCTCCCCACTTCCCGTAATAGGCCCCGGTGTGTGATGTTCCCTTCCCCGAGTCCAAGTGATCTCATTAGGCACCTGCCCCACCTATGAGTGAGAACATGCGGTAAGCCTATTTTCTGTTCTATGAGAAGTTCAAGGAGAATGATGTATTTCCCAGCCGCATCCATGTCCCTTTACAAAGCGACACACAACCGTCCTTTTATGGCTGCATGTGGTTCCATGGTATATAAAAGCATTTTCTTAATCCAGTCTGTCACTGATGGACATTTGGGTTGAATTCAAGTTTTGCTATTGTATTGCTGCAAATGAACATATCGCAGTACGTGTCTTTATAGCAGTGGCGGATTTTGAGGTCCTTGGGTATATACTCCAGTAATGGGATGGCTGGGTCATATGGTACATCTAGTTCTAGATCCTTATAACGTACATACTGTTTCTCCATAATGGTTGAACTAGTTTCCAATCCCACCAACAGTGTAAAAGTGTCTCCGTCACATCCTCTCCAGCACCTGTTGTTTCTGACTTTTTAATGATTGCCATTCTAACTGGGTGAGATGGTATCTCATTGTGGTTTTGATTTGCATTTCTCTGATGGCCAAAGTGACATGGAGCATTTTTCTGTGTCTGTTGGCTGTATGAATGTCTTTGAGAAATGTCTGTTCATATCCCTTGCCCACTTTTTTGATGGGGTTGTTTGTTTTTTTCTTGTAAATTTGTTTTGAGTTCTCGTAGGTTCTTGGATATTGTTCCTTTGTCAGATGAGTAGATTGCAAAATTTTTCCCATTCTGTAGGTTGCCTGTTCACTCTGATGGTAGTTTCTTTTGCTGTGCAGAAGCTCTTTAGCTTAATTAGATCCCATTTGTCAATTTTGGCTTTTGTTGCCACATGGGCGTTTTAGACATGAAGTGCTTGCCCATGCCTATGTCCTGAATGGTATGGCCCAGGTTTTCTGTGGTTTTATGGTATTAGGGTCTAACATTTGTCTCTAATCCATCTTGAATTAATTTTCTCATATAAGGAGTAAGGAAAGGATCCTGTTTTACCTTTCTACTTATGGCTAGCCAATTTTCCCAGCACCATTAATTAAATAGGAATCTTTTCCATTTCTTGCTTCTTCAGGTTTGTCAAAGATCAGATGGCTGTAGATGTGTGTGGTGGTCATTTGAGGACCTTGTTCTGGTTCCATTGGTCTATGTCTGTTTTGGTACCAGCAATTACAGTTGTTTTGGTTACTGTAGCCTTGTAGTATAGCTAAAAGTCAGGTAGCATGATGTTCTCTAGCTTTGTTCTTTTGACTTAGGATTGTCTTGGCAATGCGGGTCTTTTTGGTTCCATATGAAACCTAAAGCAGTTTTTTCCAATTCTGTGAAGAAACCATTGGTAGCTTGATGGGGATGGCATTGACCTATAAATTCACCTTGGGCAGTATGTACTACTTTCACCATATTGATTCTTTCTATCCATGAGCATGGTATGTTCTTTTCCATTTGTTTATGTCCCTTTATTTCACTGAGCAGTGGTTTGTAGTTCTCCTTGAAGAGGTCCTACATCCCTGTAAGTTGGATTCTAGGTATTTATTCTCTTTGAAGCACTAGAATGGAAGTCTTATTCCATGATTTGGGCCTCTCTGTTTGTCTGTTACTGGTGTATAAGAATGCTTGTGATTTTGCACATTAATTTTGTATCCTGAGACTTTGCTGAAGTTGCTTATCAGCTTCAAGAGATTTTGGGCCATTTTCAACTGAGGAACGAGTCACCACCAGCAATGGATCAAAGCTTGGATGGAGAATGACTTGACGAAAGTTGAGAGAAGAAGGCTTCAGTCCATCAAACTCTCAGAGCTACAGGAGGAATTACATACCCAGTGCAAAAAGAAACCAAAAATCTTGAAAAAGAATGCATGAATGGATAACTAGAATAATCAATGCAGGAAGGCCATAAACAAACTGACAGAGATAAAACCATGACATGAGAAATACATGATGCACAAGCTTCCAGCAACCCAATTTGATCAACTGGCGAAAGAGCATCAGCATTGAGGATCAAAATGAATGAATAAGCCAGAAGATAAAGCCCAAAGAAAAAGAGGAAGTTATAAAACAAAGCCTCGCCAGCGCATGGGATTATGTGAAAGACCAAATCTACATCTGACTAAAATGGAAAAAGTGAGGGGGAAAATGGAACCAAGTTAGAAAACACTCTTCAGGATATATTTTCTTATTTTCTGTATTCTTGATGCTCTAACATCTGGGCCCTCACTGACTGGAGAGAGACTGCCTCTTCTAGGGCTCAGAGATAGAGTAGCAAAAGGTCCACCCAGGTCTTTCATAGGCAAACTAACAAATCCAGAGCTCATACTCTGAGCCACCTCTCCTATCTGGCTCTGGCACTCCAGGAAGCAATATTCCCGTGACTTAAATCATCCCAGGGCCTGGTACAGCCAACTTGGGCCAGCCCCTACACTCCAAAGCTCATTGAAATTATTCAAACTAGCCAGGCCTAACCCTGCTTACTGTGCCTTGCCTAGCCTTTCCTATGGAAACCACAGAAAAGGCTCCTGGTCATGCTTTTCCCTCTCTCCCTCTGCCCTGAGATCCACCTTGATGTTTCCTCCTGCACCGGCAGGGATTGCTTCATCTTAGGAACTGTGAGTAACAAACTGTCTTTTCAGTGGTGGCCATTTCATGACCCGTTGGCCTCATCATACCTGAATAATAATAAAGCCTATACTTTAAAGCAAGTATGACTTAAGTCCATGCAATCAGGGTAAATTTCTGGGGTCTGCTTGGAATTATGGCCCAGAAGCACTCTCTCTTTTCCAATGGATATCAGTGAGGAAAGATTATGGCCCTTGTTGCATGTGGCAGCCATCCAGAAATCACAAGAGGAGCCACCTGAGCTGGACAGAAGATTGGAGAGGTGGACACAGTCTTCGAAGACATCACTGAACCTCCAAGCCACTGACTAACTACACCCGAAGTCTGCCTGTCTTGTCAGTCAACAGAGCTCCCTTCAGATGGTTTAAAGGCAGTAATATAATAAAGACTATTCAGAGGCTCAGAGAATGGTGGGAAGTAGTCTCGGGGTTGCATTTACAGGGACAGCTTCCAGCTCTCCTTTGCAGAACTGATGTGAAATGGAAACTGTTACTGCCATCGACCTGAGCTGCCTCTGCTTGGGCCAGCACAATGGATGCCCTCGGCCCTTGTCTTCTATAGCTGGCTTCAAATAGAATGACCAGCTCAGCTCAGGTTACCCAGGACTTTGCCAATTTTTGCACAGAAAGTCTCACATTCAAGGCTCCCTCAGTGCCAGGCAAACCAGAATGGTTGGTCACCCTACTTCCCAATAGAAGTTACAGGAGAGTGCAACTGAGTGATAGAATCTGTTTCCCTAGCAGCAAGAGGGAATGGGTCTCTTCATTGGAAAGGTGGGATTTACAATGTGGGGAATGACCAGAAATGTGGAGAGGATGTTTAAGCAATTTTGAGCAGTCAAGAATGACAAATGTATTTAATACAATAAAGCATCATACCCAGACTTTCCAGGTCCATAAGCAAGATAAGGCACTTGTAATTGGACTTGCAACCAGAGCTCCCTCCTTGATACAGAGGCTTTCAGCAGCTTCTATTTGAGAGCCACTGTGCTAAACTGAGAGCGAGTACCCTGGGGTTATTCACAAGAGGATGAGGTCTGATGTCTAGGGCTTTTCTCATAGGATTGCAGATTTACCATATTTCACCTTGTGGTGCCAGGGACAAAGATGTGAAAAATAAGCAAATAGAAAGGGGGGCAATAAAATCCACTATTTATTAAATTAAAGAATGAATTTAATTTTTTAACCCTTGATGAACTTCTTGCAACTATGGCACCAAAGTGCAAACGACAAAGTAATAAGCCTAGAAGTCCCTGAATACATATCTGAATGAAGTAATGAGTGAGAGGCATAGAAGATGATGTTTCACGAGTCGTTTATCAAACTGTCTGCCCTACAGCATTCAGCATCTGGAACAGCTCTGTCAACCTCACTTGCAGTTGCTGTTGAATCACATGTGACATGACACGTCCCCAACAGGTCTGGGCTGGCAGCCAGCCTGCCTCCACTGCAGTGACACCTAATGCAAAACCTGTATTTGCGGCTTAGCCTATAAAAGAGGACCACCCACCCCTGTCCACCACCACCACGGTTGCCTGCCATGGTTGTAGAACAAACTACAGGAGAATGTCACACATACCCTAGGGGACACATTCACTCTGCTCTTTGAAAAGTCCTTGCATAAACTGTGTCTCAGGTGAGCCCCTCCTATGTTGCCTGGAAAGACAGGCAGGATAGGTGTTGTGATGTCCATGTTAGAGTAAAGTAAGCTCAGATCCCAAGAGAGTACAACACGCCTGCTGTGATACCGTTTGTCACAGGTAGCTCTTTGCCTTTGATGGGTGAGAGAGGCAAAGAAGGTGTCAAGACTAGTCTCATCTGTTAAATGTCATTCATCAAAACCAAAGTTGAGGTCAGGCACTGTCACTCACACCCATAATCCCAGCATTTTGGGAAGCCAAGGTGGGAGGATTGCTTGAGCCCAGGAGTTCCAGACCAGACTGGACAACATGGTGAGACCCTTATCTCTACAAAAAAAAAAAAAAAAAAATTAGCCAGGTGTAGTGGTGTGTGTCTGTGGTCCCAGTTACTTAGGAGGCTGACATGAGAGGATGGCTTGAGCCTGGGAGGTTGAAGCTGCAGTGAGCCCTGATTATGCTACTGTACTCCAACCCGGGTAATAGAGCCAGACTCTGTCTCAAAAAAAAAAAAAAAAAAAAAAATTACAACAACAACAGCAAACCAAAGTTGATACTTTTAAAACATCAACTTTGATATCAACTTTTAAATATTTTAAATATTTGTAAAATATCGACTTTTATATATTTTAAAAATATTTCTAAATGTTCCCCAATTTTGAGCAGATCCATTTCATTCTATAGCAAATTGGTTTCTGCATTTGGGCTGAACCACTTGATAGACACATACTCCGCTGTTATATATATATAATATATTTTATACTCTATAGTAAGTTGCCTGAAGTGCCCAATATATTCTAAGAACATGAAAGAAACGATTCCAGAATAAATGATTTCCATCAGCCACTTGAAAGTGTCTGAGACCTCACTCATTTCTCTATTGTTCTGCCTCATTCTGTGTAATTGCAGTGGATAAAACATTACCTGGTCTAAATTGTCTTGTCAATAGAACTTTCACTTTCTCTTTTGTGTGCCTCTGCTTCTCACTCCTATAGCCATTCAGACCCCGGCTTTGCTTCCTTTCATCTCTCCTGAGCCCTCGGCTTATGTCCACAGGGACTGACTCTCCGTGGAGGGGAGAGGACTGGCTCTCCGTGGAGGGGAGAGGACTGGCTCTCCGTGGAGGGGAGAGGGCTGGCTCTCCGTGGAGGGGAGAGGACTGGCTCTCTGTGTGTGCCGGGAGATCTCTGGCTCTCTCTTCAAGGTCCCAGCTCTGCTCTCTTCTCCTCGCCCCAGCCCTCACCTTCCAGCAGTGCATCTAAAATGGGCCCTTCTGCCCTATTTGCATTCCACGGCTCTCCCATCCAGTCCCCCACGGACCTCCCCAAGCCTTCACTGTTTGAAGCGGAGGTAGGCATTTTCCTTGATTCCACCAAGCAGATTTTCAATTCCTAGGATTCTGGAGTTGAGCCTCGGGGATCGTCCGTAAAATCTTTTAGGTGGTGAGAGTGAGAAGCCACCTGAGACCAGGCCTGGGAGGGCCAAGGTTGACCTTGTCAGTGCAAGGTCAAAAGCTGTAGTGGAGAAAACCAGATGTTTTAGATGGTCATGAAGCCAAGCAAAAGAGATCGGGAGGCTCTGAGAGGCCACATGGGAACCTGGTTCTTGTGGAGATCCCAGTTCTGGGAACCAGCCCTTTGGAACTTGACGACTTTTCCTGTCCTTGCCCTGTTTTGCTTAAGTGGCGGGGAGGGGGATTCTGTTTATTGTACTCCTAACCATGGCTGCTTCTGACCTCACCTGTAATTTGCTGGGAAGTTCTAGCTAACAGCACCCGCCCCACATTCACTGCAGCTTTATTCTGCCTCTAGCTTTACCATGTCAGGAGGAAATCTGATATAATCTCATCTCTCTATATTATGGGCTAAACTGTTTCCCCCCAAAAGTTCACATGTTGAAGTCCTAACCTCCAGGACCTCAGAATACAACTGTATTTGAAGACGTGCCCTTTAAAGAGATAAACAAGAGGTCATTAGGGCAGACCCTACTGCCATATGAATGCTGTCCTTACAAGAAGAGAAGCCTAAGACAGAGATGCACTCCAAGGGAGGACCAAGATGTCCAAGGGAGGATCATGTGTGGATGCAGGGGGCCATCTGCAAGCCAAGGAGAGAGACCTCAGGAGAAACCAAACCCTGCTGACACCTCAATCTTGAACTTCCAGTCTCCAGAATTGTGAACAAGTAATAGAGCTGAGGGCAGCCAGCCACCAATTTTCATTGCTCAGGGGAAAAATCTTGGAACCAACCTTACCTCTTTCTTTCTCCCAAACCCTGCCTCCCACCCATCAGGAAACCCTGCTGGTTCCACCCTCACTGCTGGCTCTTCTCTTCTGCTTGCTCCCACACTGATCTCAGTACCAGCTGGCTGGAGAGTTTCCCGAAAGGTCCAAAAGACTGCTTCTGCCACTGCCTTCTATAATCAAACTCAACATAGCAGCCAGCATCAGATATGTTTGCTCTTCTGCTCAAAAGCCTCCACTCAGAGTAGAAGCCAATCCTGAGAGCAGCCTGCAGGATCCTACATTCTCCAACTTGCTGTGACCTTCTGACCGAGCTCTGACCACTTCCTTCTTATTCTCAATTCACCATGCAGGCTGGACAAGCTTTGCCTAGGAGACTTCACCTGGCTGCTCTAGCTCCTGCATGGAAGACCCTTCTCCCAGGTGCCTGCTTGGCTAATTCTCTCACCTCCCTCTAGTTTGGGCTCAGATATTCCCTCCTCACCATATCCGGGGTGGCCACTGAGTCCACACTCACTGTCACTCTCCCCTTCTCTGCTCCACCTGTCCTTGTGTGCAGTGTACATGTGACCTTCTAACACACGACAGGGGACCCTTGAACAACATGGGGGCTAGGGCACTGACCCACTTCGCAGTCAAAAATCCACATATAACCTTTGTCTCCCCCAAGACTTACCTACTAATAGCCTACTGTTGACCAGAAGATTTACTGATAACATATGCAACCAATGACCACGTATTGTGTATATGTCTTATATACTGTGTCCATACAATAAAGTAAGCCAGAGAAAAGAAAATATTAAGAAAATCATAAGGAAGAGAAAATACATTTCCTATTCATTAATTGGAAATGGATTGTCATAAAGCTCTTCATCCTTATGGTCTTCATGTTAAGTAGGCTGAAGTAAAGGAGGAAAAGAGAAGTTCTTCTTGCTGTCTCAATGGTGGCAGAGGTGGCAGAAGATCCACATATGAGTAGACTTCAAGTGGTTCAAGGGCTGATTTGTATTTACTCTACCTACTCATTGTGTTGAATGCTTACTGCCAGTCCCTCCCTTCCCCATCCACCACTGTGCTACAATAGGAACCCCAGGAGGGCAGGGACCTAAGTCTGTTTTTGTTTGTTTGTTTGCTTCATTTTGTTTTGTTTTTGGAGATAGAGTTTTGCTCTTGTTGCCCAGGCTAGAGTGCAATGGCATGATGTCGGCTCACTGCAACCTCCGCCTCCCAGGTTCAAGTGATTCTTATGCCTCAGCCTACCGAGTAGCTGGGATTACAGGGGTGCACCACCATACCCGGCTAATTTAGTAGAGATGGGGTTTCACTATGTTGGCCAGGCTGGTCTTGAACTCCTGACCTCAGGTGATCCACCCACCTTGGCCTCCCAAAGTGTTGGGATTACAGGCGAGCCACCACGCCCAGCTTTAAGTCTGTTCTGTTCCCTGATGTAACCCAAGTTTCTAGAACAGTGCCTGGCACAAAGCAAGCGCCTAATAGAGAATGGCTGACGGAATAAATAGAACTTCTCACTAAAGTCCACCCATTTCCTTAAGTCTGGGGCTATGGGGGCGTCTTTAACCACGAGTCTCCTTTCCTGCCTAAACCTTCCCACTCAAGTCCAGCTGCTGCTGCTTCCCAGCCAGCTCTTGTTTGACTCCTCCCTGCTCCCTCGGAGACCTGACTGGAGCTCAAATCCGCCCCACCCCCATCCAGCTGCAGAGCACCGACTCATCCCCTTACCCCAACAGGTCCTGAAATCACCTATTAATCTTGTAAAATGTTGCTTTTATCCTACCACTCCATTGCTCTAAAAAAACCCACCACCCCTCTCTTAGCTGTTGGATCAAGTTCAGGTATAGCAGCCTGAGAGCCAAGCTCCATTTGCATCGGCCCGGGATCCAGGGCCTGTCCTCCTCCACCACAGCTGTCTGTGGTTGAGAATACCTCCCAGAACGCTCACCCTCATGTCTGAACCGTACCCATCCTCCAAAGCCCAACTCAAACCCTCCCCTCGACCCTTCCTTGGAACTCCAGCCCACACCGATGGGTCCGTTCTCTGACTTCTCCCAACAACAATTGAGGGCAGCTCCTGATTTAAAAGTGGGATCAATGCAGCAGGAGATTAAGGACAATAAACCTTTCATCATTTGGGAATCCCCAAGAGATTTTGATAGCAACCTGGCTTGCTGTCCGTCATATATATTACATTTTAAATTTTCTGTTAACCTCTTAAGTGTCCATATCCAGCATTTGCCACTTTATTTATTGCCTTACTATCTACTTCACATATGCATGCTCTGTTTGTCAAACAAGGAAATAAGTTCCTTGAGGGTAAAAGCTGGTTTATACAGTGATACGCTGATTAGAAATTCCTCAGGAACAAGGCTCATTTATTCAAAATCGACTATGCTCAAAAATAAAAACAAAACGTCTTCATAAATCGTTCTAAGCAGAGCTGCCAGCTTGCAGCTGCATGTCAGAAATATTTCAATGCACAGTTTCTGTTTGTCTCTACCGATTCTGAAGTCAACAAGACCCATCTTGGGGAGAATCTGCAGTCTGGGAAGTTTGCTCTTGGCATGAAGAGCCTCCTCATTTCCAACTTAAGCTTCAGCAGCACCATTGTCAGGCCCCCGAAAGGCGCACATCTCCACCTCCGCACTTCCCCAACCTTCTGCAGAGTGGCTGGACCTGAGAGACTGCTCTTTTTCATCATGGATGCATTGAAACTGACTCCCTCCGCACTGTGTGCACTACACTCACTCTTAGAAGGTAGGAGATTTTTCTGAAGGCAGAGATGTTCTTCGCCTTCTTCATCCGTGCACTCCAGTAATCTAGAATAGAGCTTGGCACAAGGTAAATACTCAATAAATATTTGTGGAATCGGTGATTGTTATCTCAATGGGTGTTTATACTTTCAACCTTTTATCTCCAGTTGTTTCATAAATGGTTGAAGACTTGTCAATCTCCTACATGGCAGAAATGTTCTCCCTCCCCATACCTTCTTAAGCAAAAATGCCCCTGAGGTTATAATTAGGCTGGTCAATCTGACCGGTAGCTGGCCTGGCCTCCTTCTGGAGGAGGTGATTCATGGAGACTTTCCCATTGTCTTTCCAGCTCACTGCCTGGTTCTTGAAGAGGACAAGCTGTGATGGGATCCCTTTCTCATGGCCCATCCTCATCATGTCTACAGACTCATCCAGCCCCTCTTTTGAGCCCCCTTCTCTCCAGGGCTCTCCTCTATCACTTACCTCTGCAAAAGTCAAGCATTCACCCTTAACAATGACCTAATTCTGCCCTCCCTTCCCCTCCCTAGGACTTCCAAATGCACCATTTTATGTTGCCTCTATTTGGGATCTGATTTAAGGACTTTTCTCAGTAAAATCTCTCTTTTCTGACATCCTGGAGAATCCTATATCATTTATCTTCCTGGTTCAGAAGTTTCTAACAAAGATAATCTGCCTGGTGAAGAAACCTGCTTGCTAACAGAGCTATAATTTGGGTGCTTTTAAAAAACCTCCCAAGGAATTCTATACAGGACAAAAAACCTTCATGGAGCTGAATTTAATCATTAGCAGCTCAAGGACAGGAACCCATAGGGTACATTTTTGGTTTTATTTTTTTCCTCACTGTTTGTAGAAGTCCTCGGCCCAGCACAGACCTGTAATAAACACCTGTTGAATAACTGATTGATTGACAGCCTGCTGAGCATGCCGGATGTTTCTGTCTGGCTACAATGTCTGGGTTTTTCTTTTCTTCAATAAAAGTTGTTATGATTTGCACTGCAATTATTCACCAGATTTTCCTCATGTGCTCTTTCTTTTTCCTTTTCTCCCAGCTTTTTCATTTTGAAAAGTTGAAGTGATAGATAAAAGTTGAAAAAAAAACAGAATAATAACCCCATTATGCTCTCTACCTGGATCCAACAATGAGTGCTTCCCCACATTTGTTTTTATCTCTTGCTATATCTATGCCTATATATATATATATATATTTTTTTTTTTTTTTTTTTTGAGATGGAGATCTCAGCTTCCATCACCAGAGCTAGAGTGCAGTGGCCGAGATCTCCAGCTCACTGCAAGCTCCGCCTCCCAGGTTCACGCCATTCTCCTGCCTCAGCCTCCCACGTGCTTCTGGGACTACAGGCGCCCGCCACCTCGCCTGGCTAGTTTTTTTGTATGTTTAGTAGAGATGGTGTTTCACCATGTTAGCCAGGATGGTCTCGATCTCCTGACCTCATGATCTGCCCGTCTCGGCCTCCCAAAGTGCTGGGATTACAGGCTTGAGCCACCGAGCCCGGCCTATGCCTATATTTTTATAACTCTCTACAATATAAATACTTTCGTTGCTGGGTCATTTGAAAGTAAGTTGCAGACATCAAGAACTTTACCCATAAATACTCCAGCACACAGCTCCTAAGAATGAGGACATTTTTCTAAGTAACCACAATAGCAATATCATAGCTTAAAAAATTAATAATAACTCCAAAATATAATCTAATATCCCTTCATTTATTCTCAAATTGGAAAAGCTTGCCTTTTGATCAGACAATGACTTTGCTTTCCAAAGTGGAATTCTAGTCCTAGTTCCCCACCGATCCATTAGGATTTATAGGTATAGTCAAGATGTACAGTTCACATAAGAGTTGCATTCTCTGGTTCCGGGATGACAAAGGGATGTTCAGGCCCCCAGAATGGGCTGTTTCTAGGGTAGACCAGGTCCATCATCAAGCAGGACCAGGGAGATGTTGCTTTGGGACTCTGAGGGTTGCCATGAGCCCCCACATAGCTGTTAGAGTTTCTAACCCCACAGCTCCACAGTGTATGCTTGCTCTGTTTCTTTCTAAAATCCCTGTTTCTACTCTCCTTTGTCTACTTGCATTGGCAAATGGAAACACTATACACTAGTCAGTTCCACTCTTGGCAATTCTGATTCAGTAGGTCTGGGATGGGAATCTCGAGAAATTTTATTTTTAAAAAGCTCTCCAAGATCTGCAATCTGGCAGGGGGAGGGGGAAATGGAAAATCCCTCATGAGTTACGTGGTCTGCCTACACAGCTCTGCACATCTTATGTATATGTGTTTGTGGGTTTCTGTAAAATGTCTCCAATTATCTTTGGAAGTGAGTGGAGTATAAACTATAAATAAACGAGAGACTTTCTCAGAACATCTATGTGCAGTGGCACCAGTCTTGGGAACTCTGCAGCTGAAGGTGGGGGACGGTGGAGAGAGGCTGTGAACTTTGAGGGAGATGACCGACTGGGTCTGTGTTTGGTGCTGCCATTGGCTAATTACATGGATGGTTTTGGACAAGTTGCCTGAGTTTTCTGAGTCTCAGTTTGTCATCCTCTAAGATGAGCAGAGTAATATACACCTCATGAGACCTTGAGGTCATGCATGTGAAAGTGCTTTGTAAACTACCTGCAGGGGTCTAAGCTGAGCCAGAGATAAGTTCACCCAAGAGTCGTATCTACCTGGGGGCAGGGGCAGGCACACCAGGAACTGGCTACTAGAGGAGCTGTGGGGCCTCTTGGGAAGAAGCTTACCCTAAAGGTAGCAACCACAGGCAGGACGGGTAGGAAACGGGAAGGGGCATTGTTGGGGTTAGGGAAGTATCATCTGGGGCCAAGAGGGTTCCGCTGGCTCCTTTCCCCAGGACATAGGGAGGAAAGGGCTCTGATACAAGAGTGTACACGAACGAAAAGCACTGGCTGGAGATCATCTATGTGGAATGTGGACAGGGCAAGGTGCTCATAGCCCCTATGGCTGAAGGAATAAATATAACTCACTAAAGTCCACCCATGCCCTTAAGTCTGGGGCTATGGGGACGTCTTTAACCATGAGTCTCCTTTCCTAGCACTCCTGACACTGGCCTCCTCCTTCCTAGGCCCAACTCTCAGGCTCACTCAGGGGCAGCCTGGGCTGGTGGGGCATCAGCAGAGGCCACAGTGCTATGAGTGCTGGCTGGCGGCACTGTGACATATTCCCTGGGAGCCTGAGATGAGAGGGTACACAGTGGGGAAGATGGGGACAAGAAGACTGCCTCTCAGCAGAATGTCCCCAGGATCCCCTAAGCCCCCATGATGCTGTGTTTGGTTGCGTTCCTGCCCCACCCCATCCAGGTAACTGCTGTCTTCCCTAATGGGGAAGATTCTTTCCCCCCGCGCACCACCCCCGCCCCCCGCCCAGCCACCCGGCATGTGGCCAAGTGCCTCCTAGTGACTCACTCTCCCTGACTCTGCTACTCACTGAGCTGCCTTGGGCAAGGCACTTAACAGCACCCTGCTATAAAACTGAAATAGTGAGAGCAGTTACTTGATAGGACTGTTGTGAAGATTTAATAAAATAATACACAAACAGTGCCTGGCATATGGTAAGCACACCATTAATGTTTATATGTTCAGGGCAATCGATTCCTTTCACCTAAATCACATTGATAAACTATTTCTCAGCCACAATTCAAGTCAAGCAATTTCTGGGAAGACAGCAGCAGGTGGTTAACACTGTCCGCTGGGTGCGGGGATTTCGAGCTTAGTGTCACTAAGAGCTGCTCACTGAGGATAGAACTGTAGTACTTCGAAGTGTTCCCTCTCATTAAAGACAGCCCATTGTGGGTCCTGGGAGTATGATAGGGCCTGGGCAAGCTCTTTAACATCTTCTTTTTATAATAACCTCCATAGAAAAGTGCTTTCAGTTTGGTAGGAGGGGTGTGCAAATGATTTCCAATTATCCAATTTCAGTGTTTATATTTTGTTTCTTTTAAGCAGTCATAATTTTGTTTCTCCTTTTCTCCTGATTGGGTATTGTCCTCCTTTAAAGTATTTTAGAAAAAGGGAAATTGGACAATCAGATTATAAGAAAGGTTCTATTGTGCAAAATTACAATGTATCATTAAATTGTACAGGGCTCCCGACATCTCTGATAATAGTAACTGGTACAGCGAATTGGCAGCAGAAATGTTGAAGCTATATTTATGTGCTGCTACAAATATGTAGTGTTCTTACTGTACTATACAGTCAGGAAAAAGCCCTAATGGCTTCTGGCATGAAAATATTACATTGATAAATGACAGCCATGGTGCTGAACAGTACTAGGGTCTGACAAAAGGGCAAGTCAATGTGTACAGAGTTTCCTACTTACCTGTAAACACTAGAAATCATGCACAAGTGGTTGAAAGTGTCTGTGGAGGTGTGTTAGGAAAGTAAACGAAGGTAGAAGAAAGACAAGGATATATGCCAGCTGCCTAGGGAAGCAAGTTGTAGTATCATTTGGAGGCTTGGGCTGTGTGGTTGTTGCAGTGGAATGTTTTCAGGTTTCTGCCTTTTTCCTAATCAGCAGAATGAAACTTCAGGGTCACCACATTGCAAGTAAAACCACTTTTAAAGAAAACGATTTCGAACGTACAAAAAAAGTTGCAAAAATAGTGCAGAGAATTCACCTATGTCCTTTATCCAGACTATTTTGCCACTTTTTTTTTAATCATCCTCTGTCTATATTTTTCTTGAATCTTTTGAAAGCAGCTTGTGTGTGTCATGCCCCTTAACCTTTGACACTTTAGTTTATATTTCCTAATAAATATCATCTTTCCTAACATTCTTCTATGCAACTATAGCACAGTTAGCAAAATCAGAAACTTTAACGTTATGCTATTTACCATACTGTACCATGGTATATCAGACTAAGATATTACCCACTCTATAGTCCATAGTCCTGTTTTGTTCATTGTCCTACTCATGTTCTCCACAGTATTTTTACTCTCCACTCCAGGGGCTTTATTGCATTTAGTTATCACGTCTCTTTGGATTCATTAATCTGGGACATTTCCTTACTCTTTCTTTGTCTTTCACAATAGACAAAGTGACATTTCTGAAAAATACAAACCACTTATTTTACAGAATATTCCCCAATTGTTTTTCTTGATATTTATTCACAAATCAGGTTATACATCCTTGTCCAGAATACAAAAACCATGATGCTGTCACCTTCTCAGAGTCTCTCTGCAGACTCAGGATATCCATCTGACCCTCACGAGTGATGCTAGTTTTGGTCAACTGGCCAAGGTGCTGCCTGTTTCTCCACCAGCTACTAATTCCCCCATCCCCCTCACCACCACCACCCACACCCAGCAATGAATAATATGTCTATTATGCAACTAACAAATGTCTGTTGAAAGACATTTGAAGACCTTATAAATCTCCTCCTTTTCATTACACTCCTCACCTAACCACTTGAGCATCCATTGAAGTGTCTTCTCCAAACAAACCTTTACTGCGATGGTTGTGAGATGGCGATCCACCCTTCCGTGAATGTCTCTCAGTTGGCATTCTACTCAAAGAGTTCTCCCTTTTTTCCATTTATTTATTATCACTGTGTATACCTAGATTTCTACTTTATTCAGTGTTTATTTTGATGCATATATTGTCTTACATTTAGCCAGTGGGGCCCCTTCAAGCTGGCTCCTACGTCCTTTTAACATTGTGCTCTCTCTCTCTCTCTGCTTCTCTCTTTCTCTCTCTCTCACTCTTTCTGCCCTTCCTTACTTTTTAGTACAACAAGATGTTCCAGGCTCATTTAATACCCTCTAGACTCCAGTCCTGGAATCAATAATTTCTCCAGTGAAATCTTACAGTGGAGAATGGTATTTAGAAACCAAGATCTGGGTGCAAGGGGTGCTCATTGCTACTGGGATATTATTAATTAGTGCCCTTTAAGTGGACAGATCTAGGAAATATATATGCATATTTATTTAAATATGCATACATATGAGCATAGATATGTGTGTGTATATGAAATAATGAGTTCATACTGCTATCTCTAATTCCAAATCTACTCCACAGGAATCTTTCTTGCATGCTTCCATCCATACTATATCTCCCTTCTTCCATAGTGAAAATCCTGGCTCCCCAAAACAATGTATTTTCTGATTTTCTCAATTGCATGCTATGCATAAAATAATTTAATTGCTATACCCATAACACTATGAAAAAAATAAAGGGTTTTAAAATTCCAGTTCTAGTCTGAGCACATAGCTGGCATACTTTGTTTAAAGTTATGAATATTGATTTTTTTAACCTTTATATTATTCATTTATAATGTAATGGAATTCAGATATTTCTGTTTGAATTCAGTTTTTATTCCTCTCCCCTCAGCTTTCTTGATTTTATTTTGTTTTTTTTTAATATAGAGAACACTATCATGTTTCCAAAATTTAAGCCTGGAAAAACAGTATACTCAAAGAAGCATCAATTCTCCTATCCCTTCTACTTTTCCCTCCCACCCCTTCTAGGTAACCAATTCAATTGCTTTCTGGTTTACCACTATTGTGTACGTGAGTGTGTATGTGTGTTTTGCCAAAATACTCAGATACATGTATCTTTTCTTTTCTGCATGGAGTGTTTTCCAGTGAAAACCAGCAAACCTAGACAAGTTCTAAAAGAGCTATAACACTTACATGTATGTTTTCTAGTCCCTTCTTTGTCACAGAAAATGTAGCAGATGATATACACCCTACTGCAACTTCCTTTTTTCATTTAACAAAATATCCTGGATATTACCCTATATCTGTTCACAGATGTCGTCCTTATTTTATTTTATTTTATTTGTAGTCTTGCCAACAGAATGTTTTGTCAAGCTTTTGATTTTTTTACCTGTTTGATGAGAGGATAAATAGTATGTTTTGTAGTTTTAATTTACAACTCTATTACGGGAAAAGTTTAATGTCTTTTCATATGTTTATGGACTCTTTGTAGATCTTTACTATGAATTGTCTGTTTATGCTTTTCCTCATTTTTTATAGGAGATTTGGGGTTTTTCCTTAATGTTTAAGTACTTTGTATGTCAGAGATATTACCCTTTTATCCATAATGTTGTGGAAATAACTTCTCCCAACTTGTCATTTGTGGTTTTTTCAAATTGTGACAAAATACACGTAACATAAAATTTACTATTGTAACCATTTTAAGTGTATAATTCTGTGCCGTTAAGTACATTTACCATCCATCTCCAGAATGTTATCATCCCCAACTGAAACTCCGAACTCATAAACAATAATGAGAACTCCCCATTCCCCTCTTCCTCAAGCCCCTGGTGACTGCCATTTTACTTTTTGCCTCTACAATTTTGGTTACTGTAGGAAACTCATGTAAGTGAAATCATTTGGTATTTGTCTTTTTGTGTCTCACTCATTTCATCTAGCATATCGTCCTCAAGTTTCATCCATGTTCTGGTATGTGTTAGAATTTTCTTCTTTTTTAGGGCTGAATAATATTCCACTGTACGGATATACCACAGTTTGTCCATTTATCCATTTATCTGTTGATGGACATATGTGTTGTGCCACCCTGTGGCCACTGTAAATAACACTGCTATGAATGTGGATGTACAAACATCCGTTTGAATCCCTGCTTTCAATTCCTTTATGTATACAATCAGAAATGGAATTGCTGGATCACATAGTAATTCTACATTTAATTTTTTGAGGAAGCACTACACCATTTTCGACAGCAGTGCACAAGGGTTCCAGTTTCTCTACATCATCACCAACACTTGTTATTTATTTATTTATTTATTTATTTATTTAT
Source organism: Papio anubis (assembly GCF_008728515.1). Classification (NCBI taxonomy): domain Eukaryota; kingdom Metazoa; phylum Chordata; class Mammalia; order Primates; family Cercopithecidae; genus Papio; species Papio anubis. The sequence goes on from NC_044976.1 coordinate 199,464,301, forward strand.
TTATAAAATGGTTTATAGGTTGGGCGCAATGGCTCATGCCTGTAATCCCAGCACTTTAGGAGGCTGAGGCAGGTGGATCAGGAGGTTAGGAGTTCAAGCCCAGCCTGGCCAATATGGTGAAACCCTGTCTCTACTAAAAATACAAAAATTAGCTGGGCATGGTGTCACATGCCTGTAGGCCCAGCTGCTCAGGAGGCTGAGGCAGGAGAATGGCTTGACCCCAGGAGGTGGAGGTTGCAGTGAGTCGAGATTGTGTCACTGCACTTTAGCCTCGGTGATAGAGCAAGACTCCATTTCAAAAAAAAAAAAAAAGTTTTATATAATAGCTATCCTAATGGATATGAAGTGGTATCTCACTGTGGGTTTTTGTTATGTTTTTTTTTTTTCCATAATCAACACTGGAGGTACATTACAGTTTGTCCTCATGAATTCTAGTTGTTCTCATGAGATACATTTTGTCTTTGTAGTTTCAACTTTGCCTTTGAAGTGCGCCATGTCACATCTAGCTATTCTTCTGATTCCCAGGTCTACAAACTACAGTGACTTCAGACGTGCCCCATGTACAATGGAAAGGCTTCCATAACCTGTTTTCTTCTACCTCTAACATTGTCTAAAGTTCAATCTCTATCATAGATCCTTTATTTCATCAAACTAATAATGATTTTACTTTGCAGATCAAATCCTAATGATATATAATTGATAAGTGTTTAGGAAGTGAGGTTTTGGGCTATAAATTGTTCCTCTTCATCTCATGTAATGCTTTTTGGCCTACTCTACTTTGTTGGATATCAGAATTACAGCACCTGCTTTTTTAGAGTTGGGGTTTCCTTTATGCCTACATTTGAAAATCTTTTCTTTTAAAGGGTGAACTGAGCCCACTTGTAAATTGGTATGACTGATGTGGGTTGGTCTCAGCTCTATCATATTGTTTCCTATTATAACTACTGCATCACTGTGCTACACTTACTGTGTTTCTTTCATTATTTGGTATGTATTCTTTGCTATTTTTAGAACTTTTGGGGTTTTAGAATAGGGTTTCCAATATTTGGGAATATGTATATTTTTAGTGATTTTTACTTATATTTTTAATATATTACCCTTAATTCCTATTTTTTGTTTCTAACCTTTTAACATCTGGTCTGTCAGTTTTATATGGTATCCTTTCACTCCTACCTGCTACTGATATTGCAGACAATGATATTATTCTATTTTCCCTTCGCTCTTCCCCTTCTCCTCCAGTTGTCATTAGTTGCACCTGTTCTAAGTTTATCAGAAAGTATAATGTGTATACACTATTCTTTCACCTACTGAATATACAAAATGTTCTCCACTAGTCACTCTGCTGGCTTCCTCAGCTGTCTCTTGGTTGGAGGAAGCTCATTCTCTAAGAGTACTCATGAAGGGCCCATGTGTGTGATGTTCTCTGAATTTTTGCATTCGGGTCACATCTCTTTGCCTATAACCTTGACCCTTGAGAGCTGGGGTATAAAAATCACTGCCTGGTACTTTTTTTTTTTTTGTGATGGAGTCTTGCTCTGCCACCCAGGCTGGAGTGCAATGGCGTGATCTCAGCTCACTGCAACCTCTGCCTCCTGGGTTCAAACGATTCTTCCACCTCAGCCTCTCAAGTAGCTGGGATTACAGTCACCTGCCATCACACCCGGTTAATTTTCATGTTTTTTTAGCGATGGGGTTTCACCATGTTGGCCAGGCTGGTCTGACCTCAGGTGATCCACCCACCTTGACCTCCCAAAGTGATGGGATTACAGGCGTGATCCACCATGCCTGCCCTGCCTGGTATTTTTGTTCCTTGTTAATGCTGCGCCACAGTTGCCTGGCTTTGCGTGTTGCTGTTCAGAAGTCTGATGCCAGCATAAATTTTTATCTCTATAAGCAATTTGATCTTTTTTGCCTTTAAAATCTAATCATTTTACTAAAATATATTTTGGAGTTGATAATTCCAGATCATTTCCCAAGGTACATGGAAGTCACTTTTGACATGTACATTTAAATTTTCCCTTATTCCTGGATTATTTTCTGGGGTTATAGTTTTAATATTAATTAGGTTTTATTGTTTAATGTTTGTACTTTAGGGACTCCAGTAACGTGTGTTTCGGTCTTTCTTTCCTGGCTTTTATTTTAACCTCTTCTCTCTGAACCTTTTTACTTCTATGTTTATATTATTTTCAATTTCTTGATTGTTTTCTTGCCATTCTTCGGTGTCCTTTTACATATTTTCATTTGAATATATTCTCCCTTGGACATCTTATAATTATTCTTTGTTTCTGGGATAGTTTTTGTCATTATTTTCAATTTCCTTCTTGAATTTGCTCAACCCTTGTTGCATTTCTTCCTAATTTTTGTCGTTATGTCTTTAGTTTTTGAAATTTCTTATTCTAGCTGTGTGTGTGTGTGTGTGTGTGTATGTGTATACAAATACATGACACTTTGTTCAGTTCGATATGTGGTATTACAATTTTCTTATGCTTCATGGTTTTTATTGTGGGGGTTTTCATCAGCGAAAATGTTATGATTTATTTTTTTATCATCAGAAATGTGATTATTCTTCTGTTTTCTTTTTGCAGAATCTTTATATGCAGTTGATTTGATGTTTTTCTGTTACTAGTCATTTTGAGGCAGGGTTCCCAGTTCAAGAGTGTTCTCTTTTATCTGTGTACTGAAATGCAGTTTTTAATAGATAATGTTGGTGTTTGGGGAGGGGACTGGTGTTTTTTTTTATTTCTGCAGGATTTGTAATTTTCCCTTCTGACTTCCTTCTTTCCCTTCATTGCCAGGCCTCTGAAGGACATTATCTTTTTTGTATTTATCTGACTTTTTCCCAGAAGCAAGGCTCCTTCAAGGCTCCCACCTCTTGTCCCATTTTCTTTCAAATCTCTTCCCTTGATCAACAAGGCACCTGACCTCTGTTCAGTTTTTAGTTCTTGGTGTTGGACTTTCTATTTATAAAGAGATGACAACCCTGTACTTCACTTAAGTCATTGGTAATAGTGGAGGGAGCTCAGTTGGAATTTGATGTCTTCTCTTTCTTCTACTTAAGTAATTTAATGTTCAGTTCATGGTATTCTCTCTAAGTAATGCTGAAGGCTTGTTTGTTTTTGTTTCGTTGAGGATATGGGTAGGGATATATTCAGGCAGCTGCCATTATCCTCTGAGAAGCTCCTGCAACATTTAACATATCAAGTTCTAAGTAAAATTTCTCTCTTCCTTAGGAAACACTGGAAACTACGTGTTACAAGGGCATCACCAAGGTTAACAGATTCTGTTACAAGACAGATCGTTTTCTTGTATCATTAAAGATGCTTGGTGTGCTTTTTAAAGAAAGCAATGAATAAGAATGAAAAGATTTTAAACAATATCTTATTGCTTTCTTTCTTCTTCATTTCGCGTTTATTGAAAAGAACAACTCTACCATTGATAGCTCTGTCACCCACAGAAAAATGTTCTTTTGAAAATTACCTTCTCAGTTCCTACCTCAAAACCTCCACATCTGCCTAAATAGATAAATAAAACCGATACCAGCGGGTCAGGAATGTTTTGCTGCAAGATTAGTGAGAAAACTGCAGCAAGCAGCAGCAAAGTCGGGTTCAGGCGGGCGGTTTGCACCAAAAACTCAGGTCAGTTGACCAATAAGAGCAAGCCCGTTAAGGGTCTGAGGTGGCCCCAAAGACCAAGGCTGAAGAGGTGACAGTCTGGGGAGGAAGCGCCGGGGCCACTACCGCCCCCGTAACCGAGAGGCCCCGTGTGCGTGAGCAAGGCTCTGTGCCCACATGTGCGCGCGCTCCAGACGGGTCCCGGGGCAGCCACCTGTCACTCACGGGGGAGGGGGCGGCCGGCGGGGGGAGCACGCTGAGGAGGCGGGCGGGCGGGCTGGCGGGCGGCCGGGGGCGGGGCGGCGCCCAGGCCCTCCCGACTGAGCCCGGCGTGCTGCAGCCATGGAGACGCGGCAGTCCCCTCCCGCGCCCCGCGCCCCGGCCCCCGCAGCCGCAGCCGATTGGTCGCCCTTTGCTCCCTGACCCCCTCACCGCCTCCGAGGCCGCCGCTTCCTGCTCGGGCGCCGCGCGGCGCCGCCGGCCCGGGGCGGAGCTCGGGCGCCGAGTGCGCGCCGCCGCCAAGCAGTAGCCCCGCGCGGGAGGAGGAGCCGCCGCCGCGCCCTTCCCCTTCCTCCGCTCCTCCCCCGGCCCCCACCGCGCCCGCGGCCGGCCCAGGCAGCACTCGCGAGCAGCGGCGGCCCGCCGGCGGCCGAGTTAGGAGAATGCGGCGGCGCTCGCGGATGCTGCTCTGCTTCGCCTTCCTGTGGGTGCTGGGCATCGCCTACTACATGTACTCGGGGGGCGGCTCCGCGCTGGCCGGGGGAGCGGGCGGCGGCGCCGGTAGGAAGGTGAGTGGAGCGCCCTGCCGCGGCCGGGCCCCTGCGCCCACCCCCACCCTGCGCCCCTGTCCCCTGCCGGCTCCGCGCCGCCCCTACGCTCCTCCGCCCGGACCTCCGCTCGAGCCGCCCACCCCCGTCCCGGGCCTCCGCGCCAAGTGCCCAGGGCAGGGGTGCACCCGGCCCCTCTGCGCACGCCGGGCTCGGAGAGGGCGGCCCCCGCAGCCTTTCTCACCCCTCCGCCCCCTCTCGTGGACGTCACCCCTCTCTTTGCTCGTCGTAATTCGAGTCTTGTCCGGCTGCCGGGAGCCCCATCCCCTGCCATTGGAAGTTTAGGGATGGGGGTGTTGGGAAACACAAAGGGGGTGGGGAGGAGAGGAGAGAGAGGCGACCGCCTTTCCAACGCGTCATGTACAGCGGGAGAGAGGAGTCCAAGTTTCTTTTCAGCCCTTTGATACCAGCGGCTGAAAATCCTCGTCCCTTTCCCCCTGTCACTCCGCGGGGCGTGGGTTCCCTGTTTCTGCCACCTTCTTTGCCCTTTGCCTTTTGAGGGGCAGGGGCGGCCACTCCCGTGCCAACTAAAGCCCCAGGGCCCGTGCGAGCCGGGGGCTAGTGCGCCCCTGCGCCCCGAGCGAGGCCAGTCCCGGCCGTCCCCTTGCGGTCCCAGTGTTACCCTCTGCCCAACCGGGCCCCCGGCCCTCCCGCGCGAGGAGCCGGACGTGGCCTCCTGCGCTTGCATTTTCCATCCCCACTCCCCGCTTCAGGGAGAATCCTTCTTCTATGGATGTGTTTCTAAGCTGCTCCGGGGGCCGAGTGATCCGGCTATGGGGACCGTGTGAGCCGCTCTGCGGTTCCGCGCCCTCGTCCCGCCGCTCCGGCTGGTCGGGCCCTGGGCATTCGGGAGGATGCTGAGCGCTGATTGGAGCCGGGACGGCGCGGTCCTGCGGCCGGCCGGGAGAGCAGGGCGTCGGGCTGTGGGCTGGAGCATGCCGGCTGGGGACGTTTGTAGTGTTTTACTGGCTCCTTGGCTTTGAAAGCAGCGTTCTCTTTTCCTAATTCCTGTAACCCTCGTTACCGTGACATTTAGTGTCACCGCAAACCCAGGAAATTCTGAGTTAATGGAGATGGACAACGGGTGATTGGGTTGGAACAAGAGAGTGGTATGCTGAAACAAGCCAGAGGGAACTAACTAGATGAACAGACTTCACTTCTGAAGTCAGACCCCTAAATGTCCACGCTGGGGTTTGGCTGCTTCAGAGCTTTTTTCTTTGCTTCATTCATTCATTCATAGCCGAAGATGTTAGGTGGAATGAGTGCCTTATTTGGTTTCTGGTAAATTACATGGATTTGTGAAATAAAGCCGTCTTTCCACGTGCTGAATCGGCCTAGCTTCTGAGCTGACACTGTACTGTTAGCGCTGTTTTTGTAAAAAAATGGTATAGGTAGTATATGTATGCGAAGACTTGGTTTATTCTTGAACAGCAAAGAACATGCAGCCATCAAAAGTCATGCAGTCCATTCAGAGATATAATCGTGTCAAACTGGAATGATTTTTTAAAACTTTGTTTCCCAGTAAACTGTGCCTTGGCCACTCTGCATAGCCTGGTGTGCTGGTGAGACCTGGCAAAGCTTTCTGCCTTTCATGCAAAGAAAACCAAACACATTAAGCCACCCTTGGCGTTTCTCTTTCCTTAGTCTGCCACTTTCATTAGTACACGTGATTAGAAACAGCAAACGTACTTGTTCGCCTCCCGGAGGCTGATTCCTCACTCTGGTGGGCTTCAGTTGCTGGATGGTGTGAGGGGTCTTCCATGCAGAAGGCTTCAGACACTCCTGAAGTGTGTGATTCTTAGTTTTTCTTTATTTTTTATTTTTTTAAAGAATTCCTGGTGGCCATATGGAAAGGTACGGAGACCAGGTAGAAAAAGTGGGGGAAATGAACAATTACACATAGATTGGTGATTTGGGATTCTATTCTTTCTGTCAACGAACCATAAAATTTAATCCTAGTCCTTAGAATACTTTAGTGATTTGTCAGTTGAGGAAGAGGTGTGTAAATGCAATAGCTTTTGAAATTGCAGTGGAGGACTCATTAACTTTGTGTGGTGGACCCTGGGAAGATGGTTTCTGAAGGGGGTAAATAGAGCCCTGATCTATAGGGCTGACATATAGGAATGCCTGATCCTATAGGAAATCGTGATCTATAGGAAAATGCCTGATCTATAGGAAAATCGTTTAGTCCTCTTTCCTCCCCAATTGTTTCCATGGATTTAGACACTAGAAGTGTCTCTAAATTTAGTTCATTCTCATACCAAAAAAAAAAAAAAAAAAAAAAGCACGTGGTTTGTTTGGCTTGTAAAGCATGGACATAAAAAAAGATAGCGGGCCATGCACAGAAAGGCAGAATTTAAAAGCTTGCTATAGTGTTTTAGAGATAAGTGGACCTATATTTTTTCTCTTGCCTCATACTGTTCAAGTCAGGGCTCTCATTCCATATTTAGCCAATTTCTGCACATTCTAACGTTTTTCATAGGGTACAAGGCTGCAGTATGGGGCTTTGGGGATCGTTTGAGGGGAGTCCAACTAGGATTTCTGCTGCTTCAGCAGCCCAGCCCAGGCTTGTCATTGTGTGCCCTGCCTGTTAAGTAACTCATCACAGAACTGTTATTCTCCACTTGGCAAAACCCAGAGAGCCAGCTCACCTCAGATTGCAGGTTTAATAAACTAAGCAGGAGGGAGCGCTGAAAACCAATCTCAGGCACTGCCGCACAACTCAGGACTCAACACCCAGGTTGAGGACATGTCTGTTAAAGCAGTTTATGCAAAATATTGTTTAAAATTACATTTCATTTACATTTGTGTCCATACCCTTTCCCCCCATATTTTACTCTTTCCCCCTAAATTAATGATTTGCACTTCAAGGGTTCCTATCCTTTGAGCTTCTTAAATGCTTTAAAATTTTAAGCATGTTAAGTCTCCCCTGGGCTTTGGTATGCTGGCAGTGGATGGAGCCGCAGAAGAGTGGAAGGGATTTCTCTGGAAATGAAGCTGCCTGTGGGTGGAGTGTGGCTGTTTAGGGTGGAAAGGGAAGGGTTTTCTCTCTGCTGTGTGTGTGTGTGGAGCCCGAGACCCCTTGCCTGTGCGCCCGCATGCTGAGAGGTAAGGGACAGTGTTAGTTGAGGGACATGATCCAGAGCCCTGGGAGCCTGTCCACTTTGCACAGTAGCATCACCCTTATTCCCTGAGCTGGCACAAGTCCTGTAGCCCTTGCCCGAGAGTCCAAGTGTGGGGGACTTTAGGTGGGATCTTCTAGGAATCATGGGGGGAGGCGGGCAGGTTATTTCTTGGAACAGTGAAGGACCTTGCCGGGCTAGACCATGGTACACATGGAAGGGAACGTTAGGGTGTAAAGTTGGAGAAATTCAGAACTAAATTGTAACAGGCTTCAAATGCCAAGCTAACTTGTTGGTTCTTAATTTGGGAACCAGTAATGTTTCTGAGCTAGTAGTAGACATTCAAATAAAGGGAAATGGCACAAATCCACTTATTGGCGTTGAGTGAGACCTAGCTGTTTACCTCTTTGTGCTTAGTGACCTTCATGGATGCATTGAACCTCTCTGACCCTCAGTTTCCTCATCTTTGCTGTGGGAATAATCATTCTTACCTCACGGCCTTGTTTGGAGAATTAAATACTGTTCATGGGTACTGAATAACTGCTATCTCTAAAAGAGGAAAATGAAAAAGTAAAAGCCTGAATATCCCCTTGAAAGTATAGTGAACCGGGAATCTTAAGTTCACGATATTCCTGATATACTTCTTGCTTTCTGGAAAATGGTTGTCTTTCTTTTTTTTAATCCCTCATCCCCACCTCTGAGATTGATCTGACTGGTTTGTTTGGGGTTTGGGCTCTGAATCTTAAATGCTGTTAGAGACGGACTTTTTGGGAAGTTGTCCAGACACCATGCCAGCTCTCTCGTACCCAGTTGTGGTGTCAGAATGGGGATCTCAGTAGTGGGCAGCCATCAGGAATGTGGGTGGAGGGTGCAGCTTGCCTTGGTGGTTAGGCATTTGCAGTGTCCACCAGTGGGTGGACGTGTCTGAGTAAGGGGTTCCGGTAGTGGGATCCCAGGTTCTGAGCTCCACCACTCTCCCTCTGTATCCTTGCCCCTTTTGTTAGAAGGGCAGGTCGCTGTGATCACTGGAAGCATGCGTGACTTGAGGTCGAGCCTGGGACCCTCATGTGGTTTAATGGGTATCAAAAATCTGTGAGCGTGTCTGGGTGGATGCGGAGGGGCACACCAATACCACTCCTTGCCACCTATCATCAGTTTGGCGTTTAAAGAAAGTCCACTTGAAGTGAGAGTTTGAAGTTGACATAGGGAGGACAGTAGCAGGGAAAACCACTGTGTAGCCAGATCATCTGACAATGTCACTGGAACATAAATTTCTCTCTTTAAAGAAAATAAAGTTTCCCTATTCTGGACTGAAGTTGTGGCTGCCTCCGGGTCAGCAAACATAATGGAAACAGATTGTGTGACTGCTAAACAGTGCAAAAGTAACGAGCTCTTCCCTAGACCCTTGAGCAAAATGGAAAAGCTGCTGCTACACCCAGCACGGAGTGGGCTCAGCTTGCCCAGGCTCTGCGGACCTTGGGGTGGGGGACACCTGGGAGGCTGGAGAAGGTTTTCTGAGTCCTCAGGCCCACTGTCAGCTTCTCCACCCTAGCTCCTGTTTGGATGAGTGATGGATGAGTCGTTGGTTTCCCATTTGGAACAGAGGGAGAGGTGGTCAGAAAAACGATGGGAGAGGGGTGGGGGAGATAGGGTCAGGGAAGACGTAGTTTCTTCTTGCTACTGCCCATGTTTCTCAGGGCTTTGGGGAGAGGGAAGTCAGTTTGGGAAGATACTGATTTTAGTGTCAGAGCAGGCAAGGCCACTGTTCTGCCTAACCTCTAGCAAGTCCAGAGGCAGTGGGGCTTAGTGAGAGGAGGTGTGGTGGGGCGGGGAGTGAGGCTGCCTGGGACAGAGAGACAGGTGTACGCAGGAGTTGACTGTGAGGCTCTGGCTGCGATCCCAGGAAGGGAAGCTAGGTATTCCTGGGAAAAGCCTGTGAAGTCTCCTGGAGCGCCCAGCCGAATTCACGTGATGAGAAAACACCCAAACCTGGCCAAGTTTGCGCTCCCTGTTCATTTTTGTGCTTTTGTCCTTGCGAAGCCTCTTCTGGAAGCTCTGTGTGGGTGATGCTGAGCCGTGCAAGTCAGTGGATATGCAGATGGAAACACAGTGGCATAGCCATGCCACACACATGTAACAGTGAGGCACTTCCATGCTGGTTGGCACGTATGCCTTGTCTTGAGGTCCCCCGAGTGCCCTCCAGTTCCTAGCTGCTCTGATCTTTCCTTGGGATCTCTTTCCCATGTTCAGCAGTAAAAAGGTTGAATCCTGCCACTTGAGGGGCCTCTTGGACCCACTTCTGTGCCTGTGCCATAGTGAATGTGCTGATTGTCACCCCTGAAAATGTGCCACTTGGATAGAAGGAGGCCTAGCCCCACTTCCGTGATGGGAACAATCCCTTTTCCCCTTGAGTAAGTCTTCGATTTGGTGTTACTGTTGAGAGTCCTGGTTCCACCATTGTAATCTTGTGGCCTTGCCTCTAGACTGCCTTATGGGTGAGGTGTTTTTAAGGAGAAGCGATGTCTTGGTACTTCCATATGCAAACCCTCCTGAACGGGTCTCGGGTAGACTGGGCCTGGCGGGGAACTCTCCTCTCTGGAGAATTACATTGAATTCATTGGTGTGTGCTCACCAGTGATCACTCCTGTCCTTAGAATGAAACTTGACCTTGTTCTCTTAACAGTGTGAAGATTCCCTCACCTTGGGCCTGTGCTTGATCTTCATGATGAACCCAGTGTGGAGTTGGCAGGAAAGCTGTCTTCAGATTACCTGCCTAGTCCAGAAAGCCTCTCCCACCTTTTTCTATTGTAAACCATGGAAATAAACGGGAACTCAAGGCACTAACCTGTCTTCCCTGATGGGCGCCCACCTTTCTAGGGTTCCCTGCTCTAAGCAGGTGGCACTGTGCTCCTGCCTGGCTCTTGCCTCCTGCAGCACAGGGTGAAACACTGGCATTTTTGCACTTAGTCATGTCTACTAGTACGGGCCCCAGAAGCATGGGGTGTTTTCTGTGGATTAGGTTTCTTAGCATGCTGAAATGTAGATGACAGTGATTCATCAGGGCCGGATTTGGAGAAAAACAAAAACTGTCACCTAGAATCTCACTCATAGGCTTACATTTCAAAAGCTTTTCCAGGCTTTTTAAGTTAAGTGACTTTTCCAAGGTCACAGACCTCACAGGTGGCAGACCCAGGGTTGTCTGGTGGAAGCGATCTCGTCAGGGCCTCTGGAGGCAGTGGGGTTTTTCTGCAACTCCTGGCCGAGGGTTTCTGGCAGCCATCAGTGAACCTGGCTTACTCCTGCTCCCTGGGCCTCCCATGTCCCTTCCTTGCCTCGGCAGTGCCCTCGTACTACGGCCTCGTTTGGAACGTTCCTGGAAGGCATCTTGGAGCAGATGCGCATTCGGTAATGCTTTGATAGTAGTGCTGGTCTGTTTTGCTTTTATTTTTTATTTTTTATTTTTGAGACAAAGTCTCACTCTTGTCATCCAGGCTGGAGTGCTGTGGCATGATCTCGGCTCACTGCAACCTCCACCTCCTGGGTTCAGGCGATTCTTGTGCCCTAGCCTCCTGAGTAGCTATGATTACAGGCGCCTACCACCACCCCTGGCTAATTTTTGTATTTTTAATAGAGACAGGGTTTCACCACGTTGGCCAGGTTGGTCTCAAATTCCTGACCTCAGGTGATCCACCCACCTCGGCCTCCCAAAGTGCTGGTATTACAGGCGTGAGCCACCACGGCCGGCCGCTCTTTTCTTCATTTTTACCTTTTGCTCCATGGAATTTGTGTTCTTACCTTCCAGGCCTCTGCCTCTCCTGAAGGCAGCAGTCCTCAGCTGCCTCTTCGGAAGGAGCAGAGATTAAAACTGGCTCTGGTTCTTTTCACTGATTCTTTGAATGAGTATCTCTTGAGACCCTCCTATGTGCCAAGCACTGCTTGAGTGTTTGGGAGTGCACCAGTGGTTGTAACAGACATGAAATCCTTGTGGTCTTGGAGCTTTCATTCTAGTGGGGAGCTGTGGGGAGCCAGACAGTAGATACAATGTCAGTTACGTAGCGTGCAGAAAGGTGCTATATGCTGTGGAAAAAACAGAGCAGTGTGTGGGGATTAGGAATCAGGGCGGAAGGGTAGTTGCAGTATTAAAGTGGTGATGACATAGGCTCATGGGGAAGGCAGGATTGGAGCTGAGACTAAGAGGGAGCCATTGTGGTTCCCTCGGCTTCATTGGCAGCCCCTGGTGTCAGCTTTGTCCAGCCTCTTTTTCGGTGATCTCTCTACTCCTTGGTTTCTTTTGCTAAACAAACGAGCCAGTTTTCTTTCCCGAAGGACGTTGCCTTTGGTTGGCTAGTGGTGGAGTTTCCCTCCATGCTGTGGACATCTTGGTCACCTGTTCTCGTTCTCGTCTCCTCGATGAGGCACGAACGCATCCTGGTTAAAAGGTTGTGTGTACTGTCATAATCGCTTCCCTTACTACGGACCTGCATCTGCCCGAGCAGTTTAATTTGCTGATCAGCTTTGTAGAATATGCTTGTGGAACAATCTCATTTCTTGATTCCTGAGCCGACTTCTGTGAAGCGCCAAGTTGGATTGGGTCAGTCATTCATTGTTAGGTGCACTGTGGAAGAACACTGCACATTCTTAAAGTGCTTTCTGCACATATTGCTGTTTAACGAGGAATCCCCCTAGGTCCCTGTGGGCTTTTTCCAGGACAGGATTTCCACTGTGATGTGATTTTTGGGAGTTGCTGGGAGGTGGGAGTGGGGGTTGTTGATTCATGTTTGCAGGAAACCAGAGATCAGATGCCTGCCTGGTACCCGGGCTTTGGAGATGGGGGTTATTCTTGGCAATGTGGGTAACACTGAGCTTCTGTGATTGATAGTATTGTACTTGGGAACAATAAAGTGGAGATGTGACTTCATCACCCATAGCCACTTAGGGAGTTGGAACTGTGGGAAGTTGTAGCTGGTCCTGGTTCTCAAGGTGAGGGCATGCAGGTGCTTTTCATAGAGGCCATTCTCATTTATGAGGGGTCATTAGATATTTTATGGGATTGGTAGTTACCAATCCCATAAAACCATTGAGATGGTTAGGCACCCAGCGTCCAGTGTACTTCTGGATAAAACAAGTGGAGCATTTACATGGTGGCAAAAAGAACAGGTGATTTGAGAGGCCTTCGCATTCAAGAGTGGCCATTGAGGTTTCTTCCTCTCTGCGTCAGAGACTGGCCCAGGGAGTGAACTCTTTTCTTCCTGACAGGGTGCTGTCCTAGAAAAATGACGCACTTCAAATGAAGGGTCTTTCTTAGCTAAATTGCCCTGTGAGAGCTTGAGGAGCCAGTGCAAATTAAAGGCCTGTGTTTTGGAGATGCCCATAAATTAAGTACTCTGTTATCAGGATTTGGGTAAGTGTAGATGACTGTTGGGTGGGGGGATTTGTATGGCTGTCCTGGATGATGAGAGGGTTGGCCTAGCCTGGGATGCCTCCCAGTCTCATTGTCTTACTCCTTCCTGCCTCTAGGGCTTTCCCCTTGACCTAGATGTTGAGCTTTTGATCTGTGACCTTTGAAAGGCCTGCTCTGCCGCACTGTCCTTCCCCTCCCGCCCTTGTCCTGCCCCATCCCCTGTGCCAGAGAGCTCACTTAGTTGTCTTCTTGTCTCACTTTAGATCATCACTAATTTCCCCTGTGTCTGGAATACACCTTTTTCATCAATTCTGAGAGGCCATTATTTGTCAAACATGCCATTATTTTGTGGACCACTAGGAAAGAAAAAACACTGTCCATTGAACTGTGACACAATGGGCTCTTATCAGTTGGCGTTCTTATTTTCTACTTATTGAAAGAGCTCTTTCAGACTGAGACATCGATTTTTCCATATATCACTCTCGGGCATAGATAGATACAAAGGAAAATATAAGTGAAATACATTGAGCAAAGTGTTCTAAAACTTTTTCAGAGTCCAAGCACTCTGAGTCACTTTTTTGACTCAGATGTTAGTGCCTATTTTCTTCAGAGTCATCCACTGTGCCACCAAGAGCGCTGGTGATGTAGCATTTCCTGAGGAAAATAATCCATAAAAACACTGAGAGCCATTGGTTCTGGACTGTGAAGACAGCGTGGCAATTAAGTCGAGGTAGCCAGCTTTTGACTCTTCTGGGAATTTTGCCTAACTCCTCAATTTACCATCCATTCCTATCCCACCATGATTTGTTTTTTAGGGATTAAGAGTGCTTGCTTCATTGTTGTTTCTGGGATTTTCTTCTAAGTCATTGATGTGTATGTCCTGCAGATTTGGATGATTGAGCATGGGCTGGTAATAATGCATCATGGGCCTCGTCCAGCCCATAGCATTGACGACATCATTGATCGTGAGCCGCATTCCAATTGGGGGTGGCTGAAAAAAGGGCATCTCAGAATTGACCAATTACAGCCTTTCCTTTTCTCATGTGTCACACTGCAGTTGGGCCTTCATATCTGCAGGTTGCACATCTGCAGATTCAACCAACTTTGGGTTGAAAATATTTGGGGAAAAAAATAAAAAGTAACACTACTAGAATAAAAATAACAGATTTAAAAACCAATACAGTATAACAACCATTTACCTAGCATTTGCGCTGCATTAGGTATTATAAGTAATATAGAGATGATTTAAAGTGTAAGGGAGGGTGTGTGTTAGGTTATATGCAAACATTACACCATCTTATATAAGGGACTTGAGCATCTGTGAATTTTGCTATCCTTGGTCGGGGGAGTGGGGTTCCTGGAACCAATGTTGAGGATACTGATGGATGACTGTACTTGCTCACCTTTATAAGAACTCGGCTTCAAGCCTTCTGTCACTGGTAAAGAAGACTGGGAATCCTCCTTTTAATGTGTATGTTTTCACCTGTTTACTCCTGAGTCCCAGAATCCACATCAACCGAAGTTGTTCTTCTGGTTTTTATTTTTGACAGAGCAGCTGATGAGCTGATGACTATGAACCCATTCAGAAACATTTTTGAGCTTTTTTTTTTTTTTTTTTTTGTGGTAGGGTTTGGCTCTGTCACCCAGGCTGGAGTGCAGTGTTGTGATCATGGCTCACTGCAGTCTTGACTTCCTGGGTTCAATCTATGCTCCCACCTCAGCCTGCCGAATAGCTGGTAGCACAGGTGTACGCCACCACACCCAGCTAACTTTTTTGATTTTTTTTTTTTTTTTTTTGGTAGAGATGATGTCTCACTATGTTGCCCAGACTGGTCTTGAACTCCTGGGCTCAAACAGTCTTCCTGCCTCAGCCTCCCAAAGTGTTGGGATTATAGGTGTGAGCCACTGCGCCCGGCCTTGAGCATTTTCTGTACACAGGTTACCAAGTTGAATGCTGGCATCTGCAGGGGAACGCTTACAATCACTGAACAAACCAACATATTTTGAGAGGGAGACTTTGATTTAAAATTAAGGGTAAGTTGAACAAGGACTGAATAAGTAGATGAAATTAAGGCAGTTCCTACTTTATTAGTGGTTATATTATTCAAAAATCCTTATTTTTTTTTTTTTTTTTTTTTTTTTGAGACGGAGTCTTGCTCTGTGCCCCAGGCTGGAGTGCAGTGGCGCGATCTCGGCTCACTGCAAGCTCCGCCCCCCCGGGTTCCCGCCATTCTCCTGCCTCAGCCTCCCAAGTAGCTGGGACTACAGGCGCCCACCACCTCGCCCGGCTAATTTTCTTGTATTTTTAGTAGAGACGGGGTTTCACCGTGTTAGCCAGGATGGTCTCGATCTCCTGACCTCGTGATCCGCCCGTCTCGGCCTCCCAAAGTGCTGGGATTACAGGCTTGAGCCACCGCGCCCGGCCCAAAAATCCTTATTTTTTAAAGAACAATACAAACTGTGGATACAATGTGTCATATTTGGGGGAGAATCATGGAGGAAGCCAGATGCGCTGTTGAAGTTGACCAGTGGATTCATGGAGTTCGTTCTACTGTTTTATTTTTGTGTACTTTTGAAAAGTTCATTTAAAAAATTTAAAAAGAGATTTCCTGATGTATGCAGCATAAATTAAAGAAGTAGCTGAAAACTAGTATTTTTGTAAAAAGCAACTGTAAGGGTTTGTGATCGCATTAGTCCAGAGGTGCTTCGGCCTCACACCTCTTCTGTAGTTTGGGATATTCCACAGATATTTTCGTAGGGAGCTTCAGAGGTCACGTTAGATCCTGGCTTAGTACCTATATCACCAGGGAAGCAACATTGGTTGCTGTTTCTTCTGTGAGGAGTATCTACATTCTTTGGAAATTGCTAATCCTGGTGCAGTCTCTGGTGGTAGAGAATGAGCTCAGGTGGTCTGTGAGATCACTTCTGCCGAAGCAGACTGCCCTGTGGACCAAAGACCCTGTTACCCACCCGAGTTCACTGTAGATGTTTTATTTCATTTTATTTATTTATTTTAGAGTTAGGGTCTTACCCGGTCACCCAGGCTGGAGTATAGTGGCATGATCATGATCATAGCTCGCTGCAGCCTCAAATTCCTGGACTCAAGCGATTCTCCACTTCAGCCTCCCAAGTAGCTGGAACAACAGGCGTGAGCCACTGCGCCCAGCCAGATGTTTTATTGTCTTGACTACACCATTCTCATTTGCCAGGCACCTCTTTATGTTCAGTCTTTCTGCCAGATTTTTCACTCATGCTAGGCAGCTTTGCTTGCGGTTATAAGCTGTCCTTCAGGAGCTGTGGATGACTTAGGAAGCTGAGTGGGAGACCATTAATAAATATGTGTTAGTCCTTTTTGTTCTCCCAACAAGATATTAATGCTAAAGGCTATTTTATGTGGTATTTGTAAATGAGAGATTTCAGCAAATTATGATACTGTGTGTCTTCTGTAAGGTGTAATTCCTAGTACTTCAAATTTATATCAGCTTTGTCTCTGAGATGTCTGGAACGCTTTAGAGCCATTGCTCATTTATCTTGCTTTTCAGCATGCCTGGGAGAATGAACAGCTGGGGAGAAAAGAACAGCTTTTCTTCCCACATTCACACACAGTTTCTGATGGACCCGAAGGTTATTAGCCTGCCCCACGGGTCATGCAGTAGCAAAGTTGGGACTAGAATTTCAATGTGCCTTCACCTGCCTAAAATATGGCTCTGGAGAAAGTCAGCCCTGGCTGTCCTGGTCTTAGAGCTATGGTTTGTGAAACATCAAGTTACAAATAGCAGGTTTCCCTTTTGCTGATGCAGAACTGCAGCTTCAGGCTTGGAAGGTGCTGATTACTGGGGCTGGTGATCATCTACTAAACCTTTATTGAAACTGCTGATGTGGATGACCGAGAAGCAGAGAGCTGGGAGGAGAATGTAATTCAAGTCTGGGTTCTTGGGTGGTCTAAGCTCCAGGCCTGAGGCTGGCTGTCATGAAAGGAACGTAACTGTGGCTGTCCAGGCCTCATAATTGGGCTCATAGAGGCAGACAGGGGCTCATGAGGAATGTCCCTATGCCAAGGGCTGCTGAGGCTCGGCCTCTGTGTGCGCTTCATTAACTTAGAAGCTCACACGTTCTTATGGATCAAGAAGTAATCTGGGTCACTAAGCATTTGCCTAGGAAGATGTGAGTTGGTTGTCCTTTGTTTTAGAAAGAAAAGGAATAGAGGTAAAGTTTCCCCTCTTCCTGGTAATCAGTGTGACTTGGCATATGTCATAATTGCTGTAGTATTTGTATCTAAGACATACGTTTTATTTTAGAGTATTTTTCTCCTCATCTGGCAGTGGAGAGTGTGTGGAGTCATTTTCCTTGTGCTGGCCCCGGAAGGGTATTTTTGATGATCTAATAAGGATCTAATTTTTTTTTCCAGTGTTGCAAAGTGCCGACATCATTATCAAATGTGCCGTAGTTGTTTGGAAGCAAAGCTCTTATCCGCCGTATGAGTTTTTATTTTAGGTTACTGTGGAGAAGGGGACGCCTTGGTGGAGGACTGATGTGTGTTCAGAGTCGGAGCTTTCTGCAGAGATTCAAGTCCTGTTGACCTAGGGAGCAGGCCTTGACATCAGGCCCGGTGCATGAAGCAGTGTGATGTCCCAAGCAGTGGTTGCTCTGACCACTTGCCCTTTAGATCTTGGTGCCAGAGGGAAGGTCTAGCATCAGCAGGTTGCCAGGGTGACTCTGTAAATCCATAGTGGGGGCTTTGGAAGCAGTTTTGCCTGTTTCTGTCCGTAGCCTTTTTTGACGCAGACACCCAGGAGGCTTGTGCATGGGAGCTCTTGGTGGACAGCTAGATCTGAGTGTCTTTCTGGGGCTGCTGTGACATGGCAGAGAGGATGCATAGCACATGGGCCACTGGCCTGGGCTCCAGAGCAGACTCTGAGTGTGCATTCTGGCTTATCCAGTTAACTCTGTGGCCTCAGGCAAGTCACTTAACCCTTCATTGCCTCAGTTTCCCCATTCACCTATCATCAGGTTGTTCAGTGATGAACAAATTAGTTTATGTAAAATGCTCAGAATGGTGCCTGGTACATACATAGTAAGTGCTTAAAAGTGTTAACTGCTGTTGAATGTTAACTGTCACTTTAAAGGCGGGGAGGTGTTGACACGGGTTCTTGGGGGAAGCTGCACCAGTGTGCTCTCACACCACATGTGACACGTCGCAGGCATTCACGAGCCCAGAGGCTCCTGTTCCCCCGCCAGAGCCAGCCTCCTCTGCCAGGTTTAAAGCGAACCAACCTACTTTCCTCGAAAGCGCCTCCAGCCTCCGCAGACCATGCCTGAAACAGGCGTTCCTAGGTAGGTGGGTTGTCTTGGAAGGAGTGTGAGGATGAAGGGGCTCCTGCAGCCCTTTGCTTCTTCCTCAGGTGGGGAATCTGAGCCCCAGACAGCATGAGGAAGCTGGGCAGGGTCCCCCAGCCAGCTGGTGTGAGGACCGAGTGGCCCCTGGCGGTCTGCAGGTAGCTCTGGGGCAGAGCCCTTTCCCCATCCAGTGTTCGGTGGCCGGCAGATTATTTCCCAGTTCCACCCTTAATCTTTTTCAGCTCGTCTTTGAAAAATTATACGGGGATATGGTTTTTAAGTGCGTGCTGTTTAATTTTTTAATACTCTTATTGGCAACTGAATTTTTCAACATCTTGAGCTGTTAACTATCTGAATATAGCGTGTTATTTGAAAACTTTTCTGCAAGGTTTTAATTAGTAAATGTTCTTTCATTAGTTCAGTTTCTGGCTTGCTTTTGAAACTGTAGGTGAGTGACAAGTGGAAGACAAATTAATAATTGTGGCAATGCAACAAAGCCCCCCTGTGAGGGCTGAGGACTAGTTCTGTCAGTTAGCAAAGTGTTCCTGTGGCTTTGCTGATGGCTCTAATTAAGACAACTCACAACTGGATTGCAGATCAATAGATACACTCTGTGAAGATTTTAAGGAGGAATAACCTGTGTAAAAACCCGGATGTTTGGTCGTGATAACCATGACGAGGAAGGATGGCACAGTGCTTGGGAGCCTGGCCTGTCACGTTAGACCAGGTTCACATCCTGCTGTTACTATGGAGTAGCTATGGGACACTGGCTTGCCTTTCCTCATCTGGAAAAGGGAGTTAGTGAGCTGGTGAAGATGATGCTGACGAGCTTAGTAAGGGCGTTTATTTGTGCTTGCTCCCGCTTCCCGCAGGTACTTCTGGGGCCGGTCTGGCTCAGCTTCTCTGACCCAGGAGGGGTCTTTCTTGGAGCAGACCTGTAGGTCATTGGTGACATCAGGTGTGAATTTTTGGACTAGGAGTGTCAGTCGGGTGCAGAGGCCCGTGGTGAGGCAGGCTTTTCCTTCCTTTTTCTCTGGTCCGTGTCTCTCCTTTGGGCCATGTGGAATTGCCTTCTGTCTGGGAAGGTCTCTGTTTCTTTGTGTAAGGTGAAGCTGTGGTGCTAAATGAAGCCGGTGTCACATTTGGGTTACATTTTTAAGGTTCTCTAATTGGTCAAAGTGCTGTGTAAGTTCCCAGGGGCACCATAGAACAAAGCAGGCCTAATGGATTAATGGATGTGATTGAGTGAACTGATGGGTTGGTGATTTCGTGGGTGTCCGGCTTTAAGCCCTGCCTTACCTTTTCAGTTCCACAGCCATTCAGGCTGCTCATGTCTTCCTAGGGCCTCTGGAGCCAGCCCACGTTAAGAGAGATCTCCAGTGCGGCATTCCTCCTGCAGCGGGCTCTCCTTGTCCCTACTTTCTTAGTGCTGAGTCAGAGGAGAGTACCTTTTATCATTTCTCTATTATTTATTTATTCCAGGAAGGGAGTGTAGTGGTTGTCAGGAGAGGGAGGCACACATATAAATCGTGGACAAAGCGTAGAAACCTAGCCATTGCCCCTGCTCAGAGGAAGTCATACACATGGAACGTACACACTGGAGTGCTAGTTAGGCAGCTGGGATGATAGAGCAGGGGATCCAGGCTGATACATCAGGGGAGCTTGCAGAGAGAATAGGGGATCCAGGATGATAGAGCAGGACCAGGACAGCTGTGGATGGAGCAGGGCAGCTGAATAATGGAGCAGGGAGCCAGGATGATGGACAGGGAGTCGGGTTGATGAACTGGGATGATGGAGCAGGGAGCTTGGATGATGGAGCAGGGAGCTAGGATGATGGAGCAGAGCAGCTGGGATGATGGAGCAGGGCAGCTGAGATGAAAGAGTAGGGAGCTGGAATGATGGAGCATGGCTGTTGGGATGATAGAGGAGGGAAGCTGAGATGATGGAGCAGGGAGCCGGGATGATGGAGCAGGGAAGCCGGGATGATAGAGCAGGGAAGCCAGGATGATGGAGCAGGGAGACGGGATGATGGAGCAGGGAGCCCAGATGACGGAGCTGGCAGCCGTGATGATGGAGTGGGGAGCGGGATCATGGAGCAGGGAGCCAGGATGATGGAGCAGGCAGCTGGGATGATGGAGCAGGGAGCGAGGATGATGGAGTGGGGAGCTGGGATGATGGAGTGGGGAGCCCAGATGATGGAGCAGGCAGCTGGGATGATGGAGTGGGGAGCAAGGATGATGGAGTAGGGAGCTGGGATGATGGAGCAGGCAGCTGGGATGATGGAGCAGGGAGTGGGATGATGGAGCAGGGAGCCAAGGTGATGGAACAGGGGAGCCGGGATGTTGGAGCAGGCAGTTGGGATGATGGAGCGGGGACTGGGATGGTGGAGCAGGGGGCCCAATGATGAAATAAGAAGCCAGGCTGATAGAAAAGAGGAGATGATCTGAGAAACAACTTTGAAAGGTCACATGCGGCCCCCTGATGCTTGCAGTATGTTAAAATATTTGAAGATTTAGAATCCTCATTTTAAGGCATTGATCTTTCCTTCAGAAAGCCATCCTTGCTGTTAAATGGTGCCCAGAGAGTAAGGAGATGGTCAGCTCTGAGCATTTAGTTTCTTCAGAGGATGACAGTAGGGGGTTACTCTGTTTTTACTGGGAGTATCTGGATTGTTCAGGACCAACTAAAACTCTGTAAGAAGGATTAGAAATCCTGGTGGGCCTCTGTTAGCCCTTCCCCTGGGAGGGGGCTGGAGGGGGCCCACTGTCTGTCCTCTGACCTGAGTGCAAGCTGAAGGAAGTGGTGCCTGCTGCATGTGGAAGAGCTAGAGACATGGATGGGCCTGAGCTCATCTCCACCAGCACCCCGATGTTGGTGTACATGCCTGTGAAGGTGGGGGTCTGCACTTCCAGGAGCCCTCCCCCTTTGCGTGTCACTTTGGACACCTGAGATTTCCCTGATCTACCTGGAGCCTCTGTGTAATTTTTAATTTGATCCCCTGCGTCCCACTAGACTGTGAGTGTCTTGAGGCCAGCACAGGCTTGGCCCCTCCCACAGCAGGGAGGCAGTGGGGAGCCAGGCTAACATGGGCCCAGGGAAGTACATTCTGGAAGGAGGGCAGGGTGGGGGACGGTCATGCCAGTATCAGACAGTGTGAAGCGGGGCTCCATGAGGGGTGAGTCCTCATCAGGAAGGGCTGAGGAGGGGACCTATGGGTGAGGCCTGGTGACCAGAGTGATCCAGTGTGGCAGAAGGCTGTCTGGTCTTGGAGAAGATCCTGTGCAGAGATCCTGGCACCAGAATGAACTTGGCATATCTGGGCAACCCGAGGAGGACAGGCTGGTGAATGAGACGTGAGGTCAGCAAGGCAGCTGGGGGATGGTGAGCATTTAGGATCTTATTTTGTCTGCCTTGGCACTTCCTGTGTCTGGCTCAGCACCAAGACCTTGCTAGACGAGGCAGATGAGGCTGAGACTGGTGGGCTCAGGGGAGAATGGCTGAGAGCCAGGGTTGTGGAGGGTCTACCACGGAGGGGACCATGCCGCACAGGTTCAAGGCATCCCTGGCCCCTGGCCCCCTCCTACTCTCCTTCAGCTGTTCGCCTGCTGGGTGACTCAGCTATGAGCTACCAAGTCATTTTGCCCTTTTCTGCTGGGATCTGCATGCTGAGTCTCTGACTGGTAACATGCTGTGGTTTGGTAGCATGCTTGGTAGTCGACATCATTTCTGGGTGCAAGTCTGGCTTTTTCTCCCTGGTGCAGGGTGAACATGGGATTAGGGGAGACAAGAATGTCTGCTTTTCCGTCCAGACATGCTGCATTGCTCTCGCAGCTTAACAGACCCTAGCTGTATTTGTAAGTTAAGCCCTTAAATCCTTGTGCACTAAAGGTGGAGGTGCCGTTTCGTCTCCGAGGAGTGGAGAAAGATTGTGCAGGGATGCTGAGGTATAGGAGAGAGCTGATGAGGAATAGAATCATCAGTTGTTTGTAAGCAGTCTCATCTCTTCTGGCTGTCTTTAGCAAAGGTTTTTATTATTAACCCTCCTTTCACCACTGTGGATGGCAGACGTACCTGATGGCAATAACTGAAGCATACACTGACAGTGACCCTGTGGGGCAGACGTACCTGAATGTGTGTTTGGAGTTTTGAGGTAAGGAATCCGGGAGTGGCCAACCTGGAGATTCATTCCTTGTTTATGAGGAACGTCTGAGCTCCCATCCTGTCCCGTGGAACACGGGTCATACGGATGAGTGAGGCCCTTTGTTTTGGGTTAAATGAAGGTTTCCCTGTGGAGGCTGTTAAAGGATGCTAGGTGGAAATGCTGTTTATAAACCACAGGCCTCAAGCGGTTGCAGTTTTCCTGCCCAGTCCGCTGCCACTGGGCCATCCTTGTGTGCAGGTTTCCCACTCATAAGCCCCTGTGTCTGATGTGCTGGCTCTAGGTCTCCTTCAGCTTCTTGGACCTGGTGCCATCCCCATAGAAGTTCATTAGGGGTCTGGCATGATCCAATTCATCACTGGAAAATGGTTCTGAATGTAGGTGGTAATGTTTACGATTGTCTAGGTTGAGGTCTAGGGCAGTCTACTGTTTAGGGAAGGGGGGTTCTCTTATTCATTGCATTTTGGATCTTCTGGAGCTCCTTCTGGCTGGTTACTTTAATGCTCTATACTTTAGCCAACCACTTACAAAACTGTTTTGATACGCCACTGACTTCTGGTGTAGACGTTGGGAGTGAAGGATGTTTGACAGATGGGATTTAGATGGATTTATGTTTGTGAAATGTTGGGGAAACCCGAGGCAATACCTGGAGCCCAAAAGTGTGGACTCACCATGTGTTCACAGCTCCGTCAGTGCCCCTAAGGTGATTGGAAACTGCTTGCTGACCTGCCTGGTTAAGGAAGGAACTCGGGTTCCACCAGAAATGTGCTGAGAGATTTCCATCCACCTTCATGGAATTCACAGAGCAAATGACAAGGTTTTAATCCAGGGCTTGGGATTCCTAGGGTGCCAGGGGTGAAACTGAGAAAATATTGCTCTCAATTATTTGGCAAGTTTGTAGGTAGAGAATAATACGAGCTACTGGAGGGCTGGAATCTGGAGGCATTTCAACAAGGGTTTAGAAAGGGTGAGTGATGGTGACTAGGAATACAGCACGTTGCTCAGCTCTGGGCTGAAAGGTAGTTAGTTCAGCCTGACAACCCAGCAGAGCACCTTCTGGTCATTCTGCCAGCCCTTTATCTGGTGAGGTAGGGCAAGGAGGGAGTTGGAGTGAGGAAAAATACCTAAGTCAAGGGAGTAGAGGGAGGGCAAGATAAGAGATGGCCCTTGTGTGAGAACTGTCTGCATTGCTCACTCTTTGGAGATTGATGCTTTCTCCATTTTACAGTTTTTAGGGGGATGTTCTTAGTGGCAAAGGAGGAAAATGGCTGTAAAATGAGCAGTTGTTTTTCCCCCTATGTGTTAAGGGAGTTTATTTTCCTTTTCATTCTTTTTTTGTGCCTCCTTGGCTCACCCCTGCTCAGGACATAACTTTTGCAGAAATGAGGATTTTGCTGCAGCCTGAATCTCCTGGGTTGGATCTCTTGGTGCAATTAATAACTTGTTAATTCACATGTTCGGGGCGTAGCCCTTTGTACTCAGTGGTGCGTCGGCCATGCTGTTTGTGCTATTGGGGACCACTGAGAGTGCTCTAGAAAGTTGATATGGGCACTGCTGAGGTTTGGAGTCACTGAGTGGCTCAGGTGTCAGCCCTGCCACTTACCTGTGTGCCCTTAGACAAGTACCTTTCTGTGTCTCTGTTACTCCTCTACGAGATGGAATTTATCACAGGGTTTACTGCATGAAGCTGTCACAAGGGTTCAATGAGATGTTGCCTGGTGAGCACTTACCTGACACCCAGGCACGTAGGGAGAAAGAGCTCAGTAGAGTGTGTGAGGGAGGGGTCTTTGCCCATCCCAGGGAGGGAGGTATTTCACCTGGGAAAGTCCTGGCTGGGAGCTGACTTCTACCCCTTCTTCATGCAGCAGGCTCCAAGCCAGCGTCTGGCACTGCCCCTTCCAAACCAGTGCACACTCTCCCCATAGGGAAGGGGCCTGGCCTGCTGGGGCATGCTTAGTTTCTGAATTTTAAGAGCTCCCTCATCTGATGACCAATACTAATTACTGAATTTCACAAATGAAATATGTGCAGGGTGAAGGAATGTGCCTGTTGATTGCACTCGAATTACTGCATTAAAATTAAATTTCAAGGACTGTAGGAGCCTAACATCCTTCTGCTCTCTTCGCCTCCCCCTACCTTAATTGGTTTTCCTTGCCACCTGTCTTTCTTCCCTTTACTCCCCCATAACTGCCAGCCCGCACTGTTATCCAGCGATTCTCAATCTGGCTGTGTGTGAGGAACACCTGGGGAAAACTTTGGGCTATAGATGCCTGTTACCCACCCCAGACTGATTCAGTCAGAACATCTAGCTGTGGGGCCCAAGTGTGTTTTAAAAAAAGCTCCCCATGTGTGAATGACTCTCAGTCAGGTCTGGGGACAGTTGGTTAGAAAGGCATCGCTGAGAGTCTCTATCTTTTGGGAGTAACTGCTGATGGTCACGGAGCCCTTGAATATCCGTTTGGACTTTTTGGGGGCTTTGAGCTTGAGCTTGGTCTTCTCTTTTGGAATATTTGGGTGTTTGCTTTAATATTCAGAGTTAAATATTGATGGGCATATAATGAAATGCCTACTGGATTACTGGATGATACTTTTAGCTAGGAGTACGTATTCTGGAAACTCTGAGAATACTAAAAACAATGAACAGCAGATATTAAGTGACAGTTTAGAATGGAAGAAAAATACAAGTTTTCTTACAGGCTCTGGGCTAAATGAATATGGGGGTGGACTGGGGTATTCAGCAGTTGAGCAATCCTGGCTTCTATTGTAACATATTTGTATCCCCCCCCCAATGTTTCTGCTTTATTTAACAATTTTTCGGGTAAAAAACGTGTAACATAAAGTTTACTGTCTTAACCATTTGTAAGTGTACAGTTTTGTAGTGTTAAGTGTAGTCCTGTTGTGAAAGTTTTTCATCTTGCGGATCTGGAACTGTGTATCCATTAAACAGTAACTCCCGTTCTCCCCAGCCCCTGGCACCCACCATTCTGCTTTCTGCCTCTATGCACTTGACACCTCTAGGTACTTCATGTAAGTGGAATCTTGTAATGTTTGTCCTTTTCTGATTGGATTGTTTTCACGAGCATGATGTCTTCAAGATTCATCTCTGTTGTTATGTGTGACAGGGTTTTCTTTTTTTTTTTTTTTAATTCATTTTTATTGAGGTGAAATTCATGTAACATAAAATTAGCCATTTTAAAGAGTACAGTTCAGTGGCATTTAGTACAGTTGTGCAGCTACCACTTCTGTCTAGTTTTTTTTTTTTTTTTGGTCTTTGAGACAGAATCTCGCTCTCGCCCAGGCTGGAGTGCAGTGGCACGATCTCAGCTCACTGCAAGTTCCGCCTCCCGGGTTCACGCCATTCTCCTGCCTCAGCCTCCCATGTAACTGGGACTACAGGTGCCCACCACCATGTCCGACTAATTTTTTGTTTGTTTAGTAGAGACGGGGTTTCACCGTGTTAGCCAGGATGGTCTTGATCTCCTGACCCCGTGATACACCCGCCTCGGCCTCCCAAAGTGCTGGGATTACAGGCGTGAGCCACTGCGCCCAGTCACTTCTGTGTAGTTTTAAAACATTTTCATCCAAATAGAAACCCTATGCCCATTAAGCAGTTGTTCCCCATTTCCTCATCTCCCCAGTTGCTGGCAACCACCAGTGTACTTTTTGTCTCTATGGATTTATCTATTCTAGATACTTCGTATAAATTGACTCAAGCAATGTGTGTCCTTTAGTGTTTGACTTCTTCTAATTGCCATAGTTTTTGAGGTTGATTCAGGTAGTAGCATGTGTCAACTCTTCCCCCCCCCAACATTTTTTTTATTGTAAAATACATATAACAAAATTTACCATTTTAACAATTTTTTTTTTCTTTTTGAGATGGAATCTTGCTCTCTGACCTAGGCTGGAGTGCAGTGGTGCAGTCTCGGCTCACTGCAACCTCCACCTCTTGGGTTCTCCTGCATCAGCCTCCTGAGTAGCTGGGACTACAGGTGCACGCCACCATGCCCAGTTGTTTTGTTTGTTTGTTTGTTTTGTATTTTTAGTGGAGATGGGGTTTTGCCATGTTGGCCGGGCTGGTCTCGAGCTCCTGACCTCAAGTGATCCGCCCACCTCGGCCTCCCAAAGTGCTGGGATTACAGGTGTGAGCTACAGCACCCGTAGACATTTCTAAGAACAGTCCAGTGACTTTGTGTTCACATTGTTACCACCATCCATCTTCAGAACTCTTTTCATCTAGCAGAACTGATACTCTGTACCCAAAAAAACAGTAACTCTCCATTCTCCCTCCCTGCAGCCACTGGCAGCCATGGTTCTGCCTTCTGCCTCTGTGAATTTGACTATTCTAGGTAGCTCATGTAAGTGGAGTCATTCAGTATTTATCCTTTTGAATTGGCTTATTTCACTTAGCATAATATCCACAAGGTTTATCCACGTAGCATGTGATAGGATCTCCTTTCTTTTTAAAGCTGAGTAATAGTTCATTCTATGGACATACAACATTGTGTATATGCATTACGCTGCTAACACCTGCCAACACATTTGCTATTCATGCTACTGTGAACACAAGTGTGCGCATTGCCCTTCGAGACCCTGCTTTTCATTCTTTTGGGAGTATACCCGGTGGAACTGCTGGATCATATGGGAGTTCTGTTTTTTAATATACTGATGAACTTTCAAACTGTTTTCCACAGTGACTACACCAATTTTACATTCCCACCAACTGTACACAAGGGCTCCAGTTTCTCCACATCCTCACCAATACTTGTTATTTTCTGTTGTTTGATAGTAGCCATCCTAACTGATACCAAGTGGTATCTTGTGATTTTGATTATCATCTTTTTTTTGGATGAGGGAAGGTTTGACCCCATATGTGGGTGTCTGTCACCAAGATAGAATTAATGTAATTTCCAAGGAAAAATCATCCCAGGCAACCTCTTCTGGATCATGTCCCAACTGATAGGAAGTGCTGAGAACTTTCTATGATTGAAGGACCCTGACATTTGTTGTCAAACTGCCTGTGAGTGAGTCACTTATCTTCTGGTGGGAAATAAACATAACCGTGTGTTCCAGTCTAAACTGGGGTGGGTGGGTGATACGAAGCATCGCACACAGCAGAGCCTGCTGCTCCTCCACAGCCTCTGCATGTGCCGGGTGAAGGTGGTGGGCCTGCTAGCAGAGTGGGTATCCTGCTGTCTCTGTAGTTAACTCTTAGGAGAAATAATGGTTGTGTGTGCAGAGGTGAAGAATGGAAAGGGAAGGAGGGGTGGGGAGGGCTGGTGCTTCTGAGGTTCCCCAAGTTCCTGGACTCAAATTTTCTGTTGGCAAATAAGCTGGTCAGAACTTAGGAATGTGGTAAGTTGATCCAGGAAGAAGTTGAAGGTTTCTGTCTGTGCTTTTCTGTGCAGTTGTGTATGTGTAACACGTTGGCAGAAATTGTTGACGCTTGTTGACGCTTATTGATTATTTTCTTCAAAGTATCTTATTTTCCAGTGTGTAAATCACAGGTAATCAAATATGAGTTAAAGTAAGAGAGAGACCTTTGGGCTATTTCAGATTGAGCTTTGAGATAGAGAATGATTGTGGGTCTAAGGCATCACTCTTGGTTTTATAGGTTTGGAAACAATGTTTTTAGTTCCTTCTAGGAATTATCAATGGGGGATTGGGGTTTACATGTATCAGAATTGTAAGATACCACTAACTAAGAATGACAGTTCATTAATTGATGAGAACTGTGCCTCTCTGAGAAAGCCCTCGCTCCTGGGGTATGTTTACTCTGCAAACCTTTTCTTTTCTTTTCTTTTTTTTTTGAGATGGAATCTCGCTCTGTTGCCCAGGCTGGAGTACAGTGGCACTATCTCAGCTCACTGCAGCCTCTGCCTCCCGGGTTCAAGCAATTCTCTTGCCTCAGCCTCCCAAGTAGTTGGGGCTACAGGGGTGTGCCACCACACCTGGCTAATTTTTTTGTATTTTTTTTTTTTTTTTGGTAGAGATGGGGTTTCACCATGTTGGTCAGGATGGTCTTGATCTCCTGACCTCGTGATCCGGCCACCTTGGCCTCCCAAAGTGCTGAGATTACAGGCGTGAGCCATCGCGCCCGATCCTCGGCAAACCTTTTCTATTGGCCTGTTTCTATCTATTTTCTATCAGCCACCTTTTCTGTCGGTCTATTTCTATCCGTCTGAGGCATCTTGATGCATCGGCCTTCCTTGTTCTGGGGATCTTTCTGTGTATAGAATCAATACCCTCTCCTAAGGGTAGTGATGGAGATTCATTTTTCAAAAATCCCAACGTACAATTTATGAAATTATTGTTTCAGCTCCAGACTCCATGCTCTGTTCTGCAGTGTTGGAGCTGGGACCGTACATCCCAGCTGCGTTGCCAGTGGCCTCCGGGCCGCCTCCATCAGGAGGGAGCAGTAGAAGCACCAGTAAGATGGGGC
The DNA here is from genome assembly GCF_008728515.1 of Papio anubis. Classification (NCBI taxonomy): domain Eukaryota; kingdom Metazoa; phylum Chordata; class Mammalia; order Primates; family Cercopithecidae; genus Papio; species Papio anubis. The sequence goes on from NC_044976.1 coordinate 199,493,197, forward strand.
TTTGGTCCTTTCTGTTGCCCCAGCTGTAGCCGTTGAATTCAGTCTTCGGTTATCCCAGCACTGGCCAGCCAGCCTCATTGTCCACACTCCCTGCAGATCCCACCACTCCCCCAAGGAAGTCTGTACCTCAGGGCTCTTTGGCTACGCTTCTAAGGTTAAGTCTAACCCGTTCCCTTTGTTCCCTCAGTGGTAGGGGTGGTGGCTGCTTCCTGTCCTTGCTACTTCCCTGAGACCTAGAATTTTCCTTTTTCTCACCCAGTTACCTGGTTACTGACTTTCTACCCAGGTAACAATTTATGTTAAAGCCCTTCTGTTCAAAAAGCTTACGTGGTTTCTGCGTTCTAATTGAATCCTAATACATCTGACTTTCAACATTCTTTAGTTATCAGTCAGCAAAATGATTTCATGAGATAGACATATTATATTTAATTGGATTACAGTTCACCTTATATTCCTTTAGATTTTTTTTTTTTTTTTTGCACTGATCTTTCTGATTTTAGTTAGGCTCTTCTATGTGATTCCAGACATAACTCCTCTGATTAGTTACTTTCTAAATCATCAGACTGAGTTCTTTCCTGGAAAGATCACCACAGATGGCTAATGTCATTAATTTTGTTGGCTCTTTCAGCGTTATTTTTAGAGGGTGACATTTCTTTTGTTTTTGGGGTTTTTTTTTTTTTTTTTTTTTTTGAGCTGGAGTCTTGCATGACCTCACTGCAACCTCTGCCTCCCGGGTTCAAATGATTCTTCTGCCTCCCAAGTAGCTGGGATTATAGGCATGTGCCACCACGCCTGGCTAATGTTTGTATATTTAGTAGAGATGGGGTTTCACCATGTTGGCCAGGCTGGTCTCAAACTCCTGGCCTCAGGTGATCCGCCTGCCTCAGTCTCCCACAGTGCTGGGATTACAGATGTCAGCCACTGCTCCCAACCAAGGGTGACATTTCTAAACTTTATCTCTAAATTGTGTGTCCATTATTCAGTATTCCTTCAACTTGTAGATCATGGCTATTACATGTTTAAGCAACATATATCTCTAAGAAGATTCGAGGCAGCTTATAAGAAAAAGTATATTATATGTAAACACAGATTCATTAAAATAAGAGTTTACAAATCTAGGGTAAAATTTAGGGGTAGAGGGGATAAGAGATAAAAAGGTGAAGGAAAAAAGAAGTGGGTGGAGAATTAAAGAATGAAGGAGAATTAACACTGGGCACCCCTCTGGAGCCGGATCCTGGCTAGGAGTTTGCCATCTGTGTTTAGTTTAATGCTCAGCATAATCCTGCATGGTAGGTATGTTACCCCCATTTATAGGTCAGGAAGCTGAAACCCAAAGAGCTGGCCGATGGTGCTCCAGTCCCCCTATACTTTTCAGCGTATGTCTACTGACACTAAGCCGAGGGGAGCTCCTTCAGTTGAACGTGCAGTTGTATCTTGGTAGCCAAAGCAAGGAAGGAAGCAAGTTGGGTTGCATAGTTCTCATTTGATAATACAGTGAAACATTTTCTTGAGAGAGAGAAACATTTTCTTAGCCTTCAAGCTTGATAAGAATCTAGTGGATATTAACTTAAAGGTCATTGAACATGATAATAGTGTCTGTCGGGGGGAGAAATAACAGAAACCAAATGCAGAGATGCACACCTGGCCATTTATTTAAATCAATACCTGAAGCAGAAGCAGAAACATTAAACCACAGTTGTGTAAAGGCAATTCTAGGAGAAAAGGATTGACTGTAGCTAGCTTTCTGCAGCCCTGACCTGGCCAAGGGTAAAACTAGATCAGCTGCGGGCTGTGCTCCCTGTGCTCCCTGTGCTCCCTGCTACTTCACTCCTGGGAGGCAGCACAGAGTGGTTGCTAAGGGGCAGACTTGCATAAGTGCTGTGAATCCACGCTGGGCCATTTACTAGCCTTGCAAATGTGGGCAAGGTACGGTCAAGCTCAGCACGACGACATTTTAGTCAGTGACAGATCGCATACACAATGGTGGTCTCATAGGATTATATACTGTATTTTTACTGTACCTCTGTGTTTAGATACACAAATACTATTATGTTATAGTTGCATACGGTATTCACTACAGTAACAAGCAGTACCGGTTTGCAGCCTAGGTGTGTAGTAGGCTATGCCACCTAGTTTTGTGTAAGTCCATGCTATGATGTTTCTACAATAATGAAATCACCTGAGGGCACATTTCTCAGAAGGTATCCCTGTCATTAAGCAACACATGACAGTACTTAATCTCTCTAAGCCTTAGCTTTATCCGTTATTAAATGAAGGTAATAATACTGTTTCGTCCGTGTGTGTGTATGTTTGAGATAGGGTCTTGCTCTGTCGCCCAGGCTGGAATGCAGTGGCACAAACGTCACTGCAACCTCGATCTCCTGGGCTCAAGCAATCCTCCTGCCTCAGCATCTTGAGTAGCTAAGAATACAGGTGTGTGCTACCATGCTGGCAATTTTTTTTTTTTTTTTTTTTTTGATAGAGATTGGATCTTGCTATGTTGCTCAGGGTGGTGTCAAGCTCAGGGCTTCAAGTGATCCTCCCACCTTGGCCTCTTAAAATGCTGGGATTACAGGCATGAGCCACCACGCCTGGCCTTATTTTTATTTATTGAAAAACATATGCTTTTGGCCAGGTGCGGTGGCTCATGCCTGTAATCCCAGCACTTTGGGAGGTCGAAGCGGGTGGATTACCTGAGGTCAGGAGCTTGAGACCAGCCTGACCAACATGGTGAAATCCCTTCTCTACTAAAAATACCAAAAAATTAGCCAGCCGTGGTGGCGGGCACCTGTAATCCCAGCTCCTTGGGAGGCTGAGGCAGGAGAATCACTTGAACCCAGGAGGCGGAGGTTGCAGTGAGCCGAGACTGCGTCACTGCACTCCAGCCCGGGCAACAAGAAGGAAACTTCGTGTCAAACAAAAACAAAAACACCATATGCTTTCCCAACACATCTGGACAGCCAGCTTTAGAAAAGGGTATATGTAGTAGAATTAAAACTATTACAAGAGAAACAGAGCCAGACAGTTTGGGAAAGGGAGAAAGCAGATAGGATGTGAGGCACTTACATTGAATCTTCTTAGGTCCGCTGTGTTATTTTGCCTAATCCTCCCGACACGTCTGCAAAGAGGATGATCTCCCCACCTAGAGACAGGAAGCAGATTCCGATTCCTCGCCTTACCTGTGTTAGATGTGCCCATAGCTCCTAATGAGGGTGAGGATTAATTGGAGATGATGCAGGTAGAGCGCTAAGCACGGGCTGTGATGATATCCATAGTTTACGGTCACAGGAGTGTCACTGCTGTTACAAACTGGCCCTTCTGCTCAGAGCCTGCTGGTCCTCAGATGGTTCCTTTCTGTCTCTGGTTGTGTTGGTTAAGACAGAGTAGCTGCAATCAGGGAGTGTCGACCCTGAGCCCCACGAGCAGAGAGAGCTCGTGCAGAATGTGGGCGGTGGCAGCAGACCCACGGGGCTGTGACGCTGTCCTTTCTGTGGCTTGGGTGGACTTCAGGGTGACCCATCTAGCAGAGAGTAAAAATAGTAACCCCAAGTGCTGACCGTGTGCCACCCGCTTTCACGCACTTTTATGGGTGAATTCACCTAATCCTTACAGAAACTCCATGAGGCATTTTTATTATCCCCATTTTACAGATGAAGCTGTCAGGGAGAGAGGTTGAGTTGCCTGCAGTCTCACGTGTAGGAGTGGTGGAGTGGTGGAATTGAGACCCACCCCTGCGGACTCCTCGGCCGGGCCCACTCTTAGTATCCCAGTGTGCTGCTCTGTGACGAGCCCCAGTGTTGGAGTCCACTCCCCAGATGAGGTTTGAGAAGTTCTGAAGTGGAACGTCTTTCTGGGTTGGCTGGCTGCAGAGGGGTTGGTGACTCCAGTGTCCTGTGGTGGCAGATGGTCTCCAGCCACGGGCATGTACTTCTCACCTCCTTGCCTTGTGAATCTGGTCAGTCTGGTGTCAAACTTGAACCAGTAGACTGCTGTGGATGTGACACTGGGCGTGGTGCAGGCCCTGTCCTTCAGGGGCCTGGTAGCCCCACCTGGGTCCCCTGGGGCCCAGCTGCCATGCTAGAAGACATCCAGGCTGCTCTGCTGGAGAAAGAAACCGTGTGGGGTCTCCTGGAGGGTAAGACACGTTGGAGGGGAGGGAGGGAGAGGCCGAGGCCTTAGACAGGTGAGAGAGCCCCAGCCACCAGGCACCTGTGGTCTCACCGTGGGACGTAAGAACTTGTTTAAGCCATGACGTTTTGGGAGGGCTTTTGTGCAGGAATGGCACCTGGAACTCCTGTTTCCCGTGAGCCCAGGGCTGCTGGGAGTGAACCATTTGCTGGGCTGGGGGGCTTGCCTGGGGGCCCTTTTGATTTGGAGAGGACCCATACCTCAGCCTGCATTTTTGTCTTCTCGCTAGCACCTGTCAGCCGAGGTTGAGCCATGGTGGAAAATTTTTCCTTTTAAGAAGATTCTAGTTACTGAACCAAAGATATTAAGTATGTGCTTATCTGTGGTAATTACAACTAAAGCATTCTTTATCACTGCAGCTTAGTCATTTGCTTAAGTGATTTAAATGTGATATTTGTTAATATGCATATCTCATCAAAGGGAGTCATGGGGGCGGTGTGGTTAGACCATGCTGACTGAGGGCAGGAGGCTGGAGGTATCTGCGGCTCCCTCATCCGTCTTGTTCTCCCCTCCTGCCTTCCTTCCCCTTTCCCCTCCCTCCCTTCTTTCCGTCCCACCAGGCTCTCTTTAAGGTTTGCATTTCATCACCATCATCCTGTTTGAAAGTTTTTTTTTTTTTTGTTAATCCGTCAGTCTTTCTCAATTCATAATTAATTTCTTCCAACCTCCCTCCCTGCTCCCATCCTTGGCAGCCTGGGGGCACCAGGTTGGGAACTACCCCCAATGTTGCATCCTCTTAATATTCTTTTATGTATCTCTTCTCAAAGATAGAATTAGTTTGGTCCGAATTATACATACAATCATAGGATCGAAGTGACTTGAAACCTAGATGGCGTGTTTCTTTTAGGGTTTAATTCACTCAGAGGTCCCCCAGCCCAGCCTCTCATTCAGTAAAGACTTCCTTCAGCAACAGATGGTAAATAGATTCTGCAGAATGAGTAATTCCTTCATTTCTGTCTGAATGGTTTGTTTAGAAGCAAACAAAATGATTCCCTCCTCTTATTAAATTTGTCGGGAGAACATCAGGATCATACTAAGTTACTGTCCAAAGCTACAACTGTGAAGAGGGGGTACACAATGACAAAAAGAGAAAGGACTCACTTGACACTTCTGAATTCAGGCCCAGGATCATCGGTGCCCTCATAACATTACACGCCAAACCCTTTAATAAAACTGTCAATCCAGATTGTGAAAACACTGGGCAGTTTGCTCAGGAGATAGAATATTTATCATACTGAGGTTCCCAATTTTTAATGAGCCAAATATATTTCCTTATTTTTTTATTATCTTTAATTTATAATTTATCATCTCAACCATTTTTAAGTGTACAGTTAAGTGGTATTAAGTACACTCACATTATTGTGTAGCCATGTCCACTGTCCATCCACAGAGCTCTTTCATCTTGCAGAGCTGAAACTCTGTGCCCATTAAACAAAACTCCCAATCCCTACTCTCCCAGCTCCTGGCCACCACCGTTCTACTTCCTGTCTTTCAATCTGACTACTCTAGATACTTCTGTTAGTGGAATCATACAGTATTTGTCCTGTTGTGACTGGCTCATTTCACTTAACATAGTGTCCTCAAGATCCATCCTTGTTAGAGCGTGTGTCAGAATTTCCTTTTGAAGGCCGAGTAATGTTCCCTTTTGAAGACTGAGTAATATGTGCATGTGCACATTTTGTGTATCCATTTATCTGTCAGCTGACTTTTGGGTTGTTTCCTCTTTCTGGATATGGTGACTAGTAATGCTGTTCCTTACGTTTTAACATTCAAATGACACATCATAATTTCATTTATTCTTGATATCTCAGGAAAATTTTAAATACCTTTCAATAGTGGAGAATTACAGTAACATGCACCAAATATACATTATATTTTTAATTGCTTGGCAATTTAGGACAACTTATAAATTCTGAGTCTTTAGGTTTGGTCGCTATACAACAGATAATGCTGCTAATTCTGCTTTAGTTTCAGGGATCAAAATGAGTTAATACGTATGAATGTGCTTTGTAAAGAGAGAATGTAAACGTTTGTCGATACAACCAGAATACGTTCTGAACTCTCTTGTTTGTATTCTGGGTTGGTAGACATTTACAGTAGAGATTTCGCGTAACTTAGTTCTTCCAGAAACTTCAAACACTTTACACTCACACTTTTTAGCCCAGGTGTGAATTATGTGGGGTCATTCATGGGGTTTATCAGGTTTGAAGACATACTTAAATTTAACACGTGGGTTCTCTAGAATGAATGTGGAAGGAAACGTCGTACTCCTGTGGAATGCCGGCACCCTAACAGGAGTGGCTTTCTCTTTTCTCTCTCTTTTCTCCTTTTGGTCAACTCTGTTTGTATGTAGTATGAGGTCTATACTGTGGGATCGTGTTCTTTTTAGAATGCATGCATGCAGATTGTGTAGTGCGGAGATTTGCTGTATCCATTTCCGGAACGTACATATTGAACACCGTTTTGTGAAAGGCAGGTCTGTGCAAACTACCCCAAAGTCCGAGGAAGCTGAGAGGCTGAAGGAAGAGCCTGACAAATCCTGTTTCTTAGAAAGCAACATTTAATAGGACCTACAGACAGAAGCCGTGTCTGTGTCTAGGGCAGTGGTAAGACAAGATTGTGGAGCCCCACGCCATTACCTCCCAGACCCAGAGCTTCTATGCCATAGGGGAGGGAGGGGTGGTTCCAAAGGGGTATGTAGGACAGTTGAAGTAAGATAACATCAAGGTTGTTTGATCTGAGGGCAGGATTTACTCTAAGTACCCGCTCTTACACAGGAATAATAGATAAATGGGGAGTCTTAGAGGTCTTCTTGGACCAGGGGTTAATCAGAAGCCAACGTGGAAGATTAGCATCCAAGATGGAGTTGCTTTAGCCTCCACAAGCACTGACTGTATGCCAGGAGTTGACCAAGATGTGGTATGAGGCACTGGGGAATTCACTTTTGTATGAATCTGGGTGATTGGCAAGAAATTTTAGCGGAAGTGGCGTATAGGTTGAGCTGTGCATTGAGCGGGCTGGTCACGTGCCCCCCTTTAGATGTTCCCGATCACACGGAATCACGACATGAGAGGATGAGATGAGATCAGAGCTCTGTCAGCTTCACGTAGCCAAGGACTTTCAAGTTCTTTCTCAAGGAGTTGGCCCTCCCTAGTCTCCTCTGTTACACCAGTCATCGCTGCGTTAGCAGCTCTACAAAGTGCGTATCGTGCTGCATGTGCTCTGTGCCTGCTGTTGGCCTGAAGCATTGTCTTGGCCCTGCCCCGGGTTTGCTTTCCTTAAGGGCAACATTTGGTCCATTTTGTCAAACCCATTTGCTTACACAGGCTGCTACACTATTTTCATGATTGCAATTCCAGGGTTTCCGAGTCCCGGGATGGGGGTGTCTGATGTTAGTAGACCATGCCATGGTCAGATGTCTTGGGGAAAGCATAGTTGAATACACTCTCTGCTGCAAGTTTCTCAAAAATGTGAATACACCAACGGTGTTTCATGAATCCAGCAAGACCATACAGCGCTACAGCTTTGCTTGGAGATTTTTCTCTCCTCAGCAAAGCTCTCCACCCATCCCAAGCTGTGATTCCCAAGAAATGCCAGCTGGGAAGCCTGGTTTGGGGGTAGCGTATGCTCCATTGCCATGGCCAAGTCAGTACAAGCCTTTTAGCAAGGGTGCGTTCCCTCAGAAGGTTTGTTGTGCCCATTTAGCCATATTTTGGCTTTGGTTCCTGGAAGGGAGATGTCTGCCTTCTTCCTAGTGTGTGCTGCCCACCAGGCATGCCCAGTGGCTCGTCTGACTCTGAAGATAGCTTGGCTGAACCCAGGGGGACTCAGTCCTTCCTGTGGGCTTGATGCCTGTAGGAAGGGCCAGTCTTGTCCCCATGTCTGCAGTGTGCCACAGGCTCCTTTCCAATTTCTTTCCATTATAGAGTTATGAGACCTCCTGATTCTAAGGAACTATTTTATCTGGGGCTTGGTGTTGCAGGCACAACACCTGTGAATAGTTAATGACATGTTTTATTCCTAACCAAGACCTAGGCTCCCTTAGGGTGAGGGCCAGTGTGGATCTGAGGATATGTTCCCAGCTCCTCATACAGTCTGTGGTGCAGACTAGGAGTTCCACAGATCATTGAATGAATGGTTTAAAAAATGAAGGGATCAAGTCCTGGAAGTGGTTTTAATTTGCTGTGACTCCAGGTAGCTTGCTTAAACTCTCTGTGTTTTATAAATTTTAAAATAGAGCTAATATTTCTCCGATGGCTCCGTAGAACATTGGCGAAACTCAGTTCTGCACCAGCTCTGTGCCTGGTACTGTGCAGGATGGGGGATGCCCAGGGTATCTTTTTATTCTTAAAATAATCCTGTGCGGTGTACGTAGTGTTCACCTGATTCTGCAAATGTGTAGGCACAGGGAACTGAATAACTTGCTCAAAATCACACAGGCTTTTAGTTTGAGAAGTGCAGTGAAAATGCAGGGCTGCCTCACTCCAAAATCGATGTGTGTATATGTACGTATAAGTATATATGCGTGTGTACATGTACATATAAACAAAAGTACACATTTAGGAAGTATATGGGAAACATACATGTACACATGCATATACGGCCATGTACTACATAAGGACGTTTCGGTTAACAGTAGACTGCATATGTGACAGTGGTCCCGTAAGATTATAATCTTGTATTTTTACTGTATCTTTTCTATATTTAGATAACAAATACCATTGTGTTTCCTACAGTATTCAGGACAGTCACATGCTGTACAGGTTTGTAGCATAGGAGCAAAGGCTGTACCATCTAGCCTAGGTGTGGGGAAGGCTGTACCATTTAGGTTTGTGTAAGTACACCCTGATCACACGAGCAAGAAATCGCATAATAATGCATTTCTTAGAACAGATTTCCATTGTTAAGTGGCACATGACTGGATATACATATGCACATACATGTGTGCCTATATTGGTGTGTGTATTCTACATACTCCTAAGTGTGTCATATGGCAAGGGTGCCTCATTGTAATTCTGGCTTTTGCCATAAATGTTAAACAAGCATTTTCTCCCACCGCCAGTCCTTTTCTTCCTTTGAGGGGTCAGGGCCTCGAGCTTGCGCCCAGCTCCTGTTGGATGCCCCTGTGTTCTGGTCACTTGTGTGCCCGTCTTTTCACACTCAGTTTTCCCACCCCTGAGTGCCTCAGGTGCCAAGGTGTGTTTGTTGAACTGAAATTCTTAAGCCTGCTGAGTATATTCTCAGTTTGTCAGATAGATAAACAAATACCTTTTTAAGATTTAAAAGATTCTTGACACAATCCCAATGGTGTTTTAACAACTTTTCAGGTCCTGATCAGCCAAACTCTGGGCCAAAAGTAAATGTTTAATAAACAGCATAAGAATCATGGAGGAAAAATGTGTCTTAAGTGGAACTGTGTGTTCTGTAAGTCTCTGACAGATTACTGTTCCTGCTTTTGTTGTGTATAATTATTCTTGTTCCTCCTGAGAATTGCCCTCTCTTTCATCATGAAACATAGAAGATGGCCTCCTCCTCTGGTAACTTGGAGCAGTTGGCCTGGGAGAGGATTGATGTGTATGTAGTAAGGACAGTCCGTAGGAGAGGTTTAGTGGGGGCAGTTTCCTTATCTTCTGTTCTGTCCCTTTGCCAGACAGAAGCACAAAAAGTAGTTTGAGTGAAAATGCTGCCTCCTAAAATTAGCTCTCCTCTTTGTTTTCCGAATGCTTTTACTGGTGGATGCGGGCACAATTTGCCCTTCTTGGTGAGCCTTCTGCATTGTGTAAAGTGCAAAGAGAGATCTTCTATCAGAGAAGCTAATTTTAGGTGCTAGTAAGTTTTAAGGGCGTGCAAAGCTCAAAACTTTGCCTGTTCCCTTGGAAGAAGCTTTTTCCCTCCTGAAAAACAAGCTTCCTTTCAAAGTCAGAAAAGGGGAGCTTAGACGAAGCCCCAGGAGGGCAGGTATGTCTTGTTCACTGCAGTCTCCAGTGCCTTGCCAGGGCCTGGCACACTGAGCGCTCAGTAACCCTTGGCCTAACGTAGAGTTTTTCATGCTGTGAATCGGGAATAGAGCAACATAAGGGGAGTTTCTGCTTGAGACAGCAATTGCAGCATCAAAATAAACGTGGCAATTCTGGTCTTAAGAGTGAAGTTGTGTCTCTGAAATTATAAGCCCAAATGGATCGTTTCCTCTTTTAGGTTTTAGAATTCCAGGTTTATTTTCTGGAAGAACTTGCAGCAGATGGGCTTCTGTAGGGGAATGTTTATACCTTGGGGGTTCCATTTCAGGAGTCCTTGATTTATTATTGTTTACAAATGGTGGTTGGAAATTGTTCATTGATTTGACATAAAGCTACCCAGGCTTATTGTAAAAACACCTCTGCATCCAATTAGAATGACAGACACTTAGTGTGATAACTCAGGATGGTTGATAGCCTTAAAAAAAAAAAAAAGTGAACAGATTAAATCACTCAGTTTTTTCATAGCCATTGATGGAAACAGATTCTGTGGGGTAAATAACAGAATCTTGGGTGGTGGAAAGGTTGAAGACATCCAGTAGTCGTGGCAGGGCAGGGGTGGAGGACTTTCTCTTTGCAGGGGCAGTGGAGAGGCTGGGCCATGGGAGAAGACTAGAGAATACTTAGAAGGTAGCGTGGACAAGAGTGTTGTCTGATGACTCTGCATGTGACCAGTAGTGACATTTTACTCACTGTGGCTCATATTGAGGTTAAGCCTGAGGTCTGTTGGCCTTCCTGAGATCGTGTTTAGAACACAGCACTGCGCAGTAAGAGACTCTTATAACTCTATCAAATTTGGATTTGGAGGAATTGTAAAGAGCCTCTACTACCTCCTAGGTGAGGCAGTCCAGGAAAACAGTTGCTAGGAGCTATTTGCAGAAATAGACAGTTGTGGTCCTTTCATGTTTTAATAATTGTTCCCTGGATTTCAAGGAAGCCAAAATCCCCATAATAGGTGTTAGTAACGTTCATGGAATCTCAGTTTGTACATCATGACTCCTTTAGGGTGGTGTTTACGCTCTTCACCTTGATATACTTTGTATCCATGAGCAACCTTGCTGCAGTTGTGCAAAGATGATTATTTTTCATTCAGCAATAATTAGCCACAGGGTTGAGCACTGAGATGCTTTCCTGCAGCAGCCACCTTTTCTCCCCAGCCAACATCTGCAACTGTGAACAGGTTTCCATCTTCAGCCTCGGTGGTTGGGAAGAAATGCAAGTCACCTTTTTTCCTGGTTGGTTCTGGGGCAGATGCCACCAGTCTGCAGAGGCTGTCTCTGTCTGTGGGGCTCGCCAGAGCATGAGTTCTGCTCCCAGGAAAGAGATTCTTGCGGGATTTTGTGTGTGGTTCTAAGGAGACAAGTAGGTGGCACACAAAAACAGAAAATGAAAGAACCTGTCCCTCCGAAACCACACACACAAAACCAAAAGGAAAAAAAAAAGCACATAATTATCATGTAGGCACTGTTGCAGCTTACCCTGATTTTGGCCTCAATTCTGGAACAAGTTAGCTGGTTTAGACAAACCCCTTATTAGGTAATGGATTGTTATTCATTCCTTCCCTTCTTCTAGTCATTTACTCTGTGAGAGCTGCTCCTACCTGACCTTCCACTGATTTTGGCAGCAGCATCTCCCAGAGTGACTGTTTCCTTCTTCAGCAGTGTTCTTTACACAGGGTGTAAGATCTTAACCCCACAGAGCCCTGTATCAGGTTTCATTAACTAATTGATTCAGCTTGAGCTTACTGAGTACGAGACAGTCGTGTGCTTCTGTTCGGTAAATGGCTGCATTTTCCCTCTAACTCCTGAGCATCCTGAAGCTTCTCTTATGGTGCTCTCCAAAGGAGTCAGCCTGCTGGCTCTGCAAGGGTCAGTAGGCTCTGGGGTGGTGGGGGGCCGAGGGAGGCAGGGAGGTTGGCTCTGTCTTTATTTGGCATAGCTCCCCCAAACGGGGTCTCTCCTCCTTTCTGCAAAGGTTAATGGAACCACTATCTTTAAAAGCTGAAGTCTTCTCTTCTGGGGTATTTGGGTAGAGAAGGCTAGAGAATCCCTTTTCCATGGTGGTGCAGTAGGTGCTCAGAACCAGCTGGTGGACCTCAGAGGTAGGCGGCTGTCATTTTAGCCTGATGATCTTGATTCCCGGTTTCCTGGCTCTGTAGCATCAGAAATGGGAAGCTTTAAAAGCCGTGCCTTGTTGGATGTATCGAGTCATAAAATAAATGTGATGTGCTGGGTCGGGGAAATGCGGGAGGAGGGAAACAGGTGGTTGGAGCTGCTTCGAGATGGCCGCCCACCCCGGCTCTCCTTTCTTAATAGGCTTCAGAAATCCTGGAATGCAGAATTCACCAGCTCACGGAGTTCCACCCATGTCCCCAGTGGCTTCAAAACGTAAATGACATTTGCAGTGCTGGGAGGAAGGAGGCCGATCCCGTTCCTTCCCTGGATCTCAGTCGTGGAGGTGCTGGGTTGTGTCTGTGTGCAGCGGCTGGCCCGTCATTACTGGTCTTTGCAGGAAGCTGCTCTGAAGGCACTTGGGCCCTTGCCAGGCTGAGTCACAGCTGACTTAGGGAAATGCTACACAGGACGCTTGCAGTCCCCCCATTCTAAGCGTAGGTTTTGCAACTGCATACTCGGAAAATGAATCAGAGTGGGGGAAAGTGTGAGAGAAACAGCAGAAATGGAAGTGTAGGCAGGAGGGCCACAGTGGCACTGTGGATTCAGACCACACCTTCGGCTCTGCTCGGCGGCTCTTCCCGTAAGGTGCATCCTGATGCCAGAGGCTGGGGGTGTGGAAGGGAAGCTGCTGTGCTGTTAGATCCATTCTGCTATTTAGCTAGCCTTTCTTTTCCCAGCTGGCACAGACAGGGTGTTAGAGAGGTGCTCAGACCTCCTTTCAGAGCAACTGAATCGTTCTCCAGGAGGGACAGGGATTCTGAAATGCAAACAGGTTCCCGAGGTTATTGAAGAGCAGCCAAACACCCACTGCTCTGTGGGCTCAAGCTGGTCTTGGACATTGTCTGGTCAGGACCAGCGCCTGAGCTTTGGGGCCCACTGGGGGCTCTTGTCGCACCATCTCATTGATTCTACAATGCACATTTTCGCCCTCTGTTTTAACATGTCTGAAATCAGGATGCGTGTTCCATGGATGGTGTTTCAGGGTTTTGTTGATCATGTTTCTCTTCCTGAGTGGCACATAAAATTAATGGTGCTCCCTAGAGTTGATGGTTCCTGCGGTTCAGTGAACCGTGTTGCTCTTGCGTAAGCTCCTGTGGGAACATATAGTCTCTCTGTCCCACCTTCTTTCTCGCAGTGGTCAGCACGGATGAGGTGGGAGTTGTATAAATGTCAGCATTCGAAAGTGAGGGCTTCTATCGGTGCTGTCTCACTGTGGGGCTTCAGAGAACCTGAGCACCTGTGTTTGCATTCTCCATCAAGGTTCATGTCCTGTCGGCTCATAAGCATGATTATATCCATTATACAAACTGGGACACTGGCACCCAGAGAGAAGTCAAAAGACTTGTTCAAGATGGACAACTAGGAAGTGGTGGGGACAGACCAGTCCTGTCTGATGCCAGATCCAGTATTATATCTGCCAGTCAGCATGCACACTTTCATCTTTCCACCCTCTTCCCACTCACCTTTATTCTCAACATTTCTGGGCCCCCATAGTGTTCGTAGTAATTCAGGAAAGATGATTCATTTCTTTAGTCCGGTCTTCGGACCTGACTTCTTAGAAGCAGGTCTTGTGCAATAGTTGCATATTAACCACTTGGTGACACAGTGCATGAGGGCATGCCAACTCTTTTTGCTCATGGCCGTGCAGTGCAGAATTTCCAGGCATTGTCTGCTCTGTTTCCTGGACTTTGGAGTGATAGCAGAGTTTGTATTCCCTGCATGCATGGATCGGCTGCGTATCTCTGAGCAGCAAGTTGATTTCTGTGTATAAGGGTGACTGTGCCCATGGAGGATGGCGTGCAATTGCCTAAAGATTTCAGTCCGAGAAACGATACTGAATGGAGATAACAGGCTAAGTTCCTGCTTCCAGGAGCCATGCCTCCTCCTGGCCTGGGATGAATACCTGTACCCCTGAGGCTCTGAGTTCCGGCAGTGTGCTGAAACTGCTGTTGGTCTGGCCCACTGCCCCGGAAACCCAGCCACCTGGGGTTGTGACTTTAGGGCTTCTAGTTTTGTATTTAGCTTTAATTGCCTCTGTGAGGCAGTGGAGACTGTTCATTTTACTTTACATCAAAGGCTTTTGGAGGTTGAGTTGGGAACAGGATGATAGAACAGTAATGCATAATTATGGAGCATTTGCTGTATGGCAGGCATTCGTAAGAGTGCATTTGTTGATATTCTTGTTGTTTGGCCTCTCCTGTCATTAGCCCTAAGCAGCTACAGCTGCTAAGCTCTGTGCTAAGGCTGCAGTAAGCAGGCAGGCAGTGCGTGCTGGTGAGCTTGGGCAGTGCCGAAGTGTGTCTGTTGTCCAGTATGGGGATGAACATGCACCCTTTCATGCTCACAGGTGCCTTAGCCTGGATGATAACGTTTAAGTTCATTCTATTCATATGCACCGTATCATTAAACAATGCTGTGAACAGGGCACTATTATTTTCCCTGTATTTTCAGTGATAAGGCAGAGGCCCATGGGCTCCTTGTAGCAATGGGGGCGTTCCTTGAGGATCCAGGCAATCTGACTCCCAAACCCAGGGACTGGACAAAAGGAAGCTGGCTCCGAGCTGCAGTGCGGTGGAATCCCAGGCTCTGTAGGTGCTGTCTTCAGAAGGTGTATCTTGTCAGCAGGATGAGTGCTTTTGGAATAGACAATCTTAAATGTCATAGTGAGGTGACTTACACAGGTAAGGAAGGACGCCAGCCTCAGGCACTGACTGGTGAATTCAGATGGTGACTTCTTCCTTGCAGGAGAATCAGCCACTTACACAGATTGGGAGGGACTCTACTGAGGGAAAAAATGAATTCTAGGCCAGGGACAGTGGCTCACACCTGTAATTCCAGCACTTTGGGAGGCTGAGGAGGCAGGAGGATCACTTGAGCCCAGGAGTTTGAGACCAGCCTTGGCAACAGAGCAAGGTCCTGTCTCTACAAAAACAAAACAAACCAACAGCCAGGTGTGGTGGCACACACCTGTAGTCCCACCTATGTGGGAGGCTGAGGCAGGAGCATTGCTTAAGCCTAGGAGTTTGAGGCTGCAGTGAGCTGTGATTGTGCCACTGTACTCCAACCTGGGTGACAGAGCAAGAATGTTAAGAAAAAAAAAATTCTCATTTCTTCTTGTGGATTTTGTGTGTCTGTGTGTGTGTGGGGGGGGATGGGGGTGGGGGGGTGGGTTGGTTGGTTGGTTTAAGCCGTTGATTAAAGAAAGGAGAACTATTTCCTGTGATTAAAAGTGGTTTAAATATTGGTGCTTTAGCAGGAATTTTGGAGGGTCGCTTAAGTGAATAGTTAGAAATCTTCCTAGAAGATGTTTATTACACTCGAGACATTAAAAATTAGAATCAAGGGTCTGCTAAGACTTGGGGTGCTGGTGGGTGAGGCTGCCTTTCAGGGAGGTCACGCTGTGAGTTGAGAATCCTGGGTCACCTTGTCTGCCCTGCCAGCTTTGCAGCTGTGGGCACTTCTGGATCCCCATTTCTGTGTGGGTGCAGACAGGTGAATGTTACCTGCATGCATCATAAAATGCCGTGACAGGGTCACAGGTGTTGCCCAGGCTTGGCAGACTCATTCATAGGGCTCACTGGCTTGCATGAGGATGGGATGCTGGGCATGATAAACACAGAAATGGAAGGCAGGCTCTGCTGCCAGGAGCTTGCACCCTGAGTCACGTGGAACTGGTTTGCCTGTGAAGCAACAGGCACGGTCCTGAAAGAGCAGTTCTAATTGGACATACAAGTAAGCTCAAAATGAAGATCTCCTAGGAAGTTTTCCTCATGTTTTGAAGACGATGCACTTAGTCCCTGACTGGGGATGGTTTGGCTTACACTTTTTCAACTTTACAGTGGTGTGAAAGTGATACACATTCAGTACGTTCCTCAATTAACAATGAAGCTATGTCCTGATAAAGCCATCATAAGTTGAAAATATCATAAGTCCGTAATGTACTTCTGATATAATGATATTTTCAACTTATAATGGCTTTACCAAGATGTGGCCCCATTGTAAGTCAAGGAGCATACATCCGTGATGAGATATATACAGGATGAGATATATGCACAGATATTCCTCAGCTTACAATGGGATCATGTCCCAGTAAACATACTGTAAGTTGGAAACATTTGAAGTCGAAAATGCGTTTGATATACCTCAGCTATCAAGCATCAGATCTTAGCCTCGCCTGCCTTCAGTGTGCTCAGAACACTTAAACGTTAGCCTACAGTTGGGCAAATCATATCCAAACAATGCTGACAGCACCACACACTGTAGGGTATGAATTGTTTACCCTTGTGACAGTGTGGTGGACTGAGAGCTGTGAATCACTGACATTGCCTGACATCGTGAGAGAGTATCTGACTACATATCGCTAGCCCAGGATAAGAGCAGAATTCCAGATTTGAAGTACAGTTTCTACTGAAGGCATATTGCTTTCGCACCATCGTGAAGTCAGAATTGTAAGTTGAGTCATGGTAAGTTGGAGACCATCTGAATAACAGGGTGAGACATAGAGCAGGATATATATGTTAGAAACAAAGTTTCACAAACAGTATGAACGTTTTCTAGATGGACTATTTTACTCTTCTCAATCCCATGAAACACTTAGCTGGCAGCAACCCAGTGAGTTGAATTCCCACTCCACCAGTAGCCTCCCCTGGGCCTTGGAAGGCTCTGCCCTGTGATGGGAGTCTCCCTGGGAGCCATGGCTGCAGAGCCCCGTAGGTGGGATGCAGCTGCCCAGTGTGCTCCCTGCCTTTGCAGGTGAGCGGGTGCAGGGAGGCGTGGGGTGGGGTGGCAGCTGCAGCAGCGGTGTTTGGGGGCCCTGCAGGCTCTCTTGGGGGTGTAGCAGGGACATGGTGTGGTGGCTAACAGGAGTAGGCCACTCACGTGGGACGTCAGGACTAGTGCCACAAAGGCAGCCCCGTCACACGAACAGGTTCTTAGGGGACAGAGGTCTGTCTGGGACCAGCTAATGACCTGGAAAGACTGGAGAGGGACCATTGTCCACCACCAGATGTATGGCTGCAGGGTAGGAGTAGACTTAAGAAGGAACACTGTTGGCCGGGCGTGGTGGCTCATGCCTGTAATCCCAGCACTTTGGGAGACTGAGGCAGGTGGATCACCTGAGGTCAGAAGTTCACGAACAGCCTGGTCAACATGGTGAAGCCCCGTCTCTACTAAATATACAAAAATTAGCTGGGCGTGGTGGTGGGTGTCTGTAATCCCAGCTACTCTGGAGGCTGAGGCAGGAGAGTAACTTGAACCTGAGAGGTGGAGGTTGCAGTGAGTTGAGAGATCATGCCATTGCGCTCCAGCCTGGGCAACAAGAGCAAAACTTCGTCTCCAAAAAAAAAAAAAAAAGAAGGAACACTGTCAGGGAGGCAGTCAGTGAGCCTCAAGTCAGAAAGCTGAACAAGCTCATTTCATGCATTTGCTGACATTTGACCTCTTCTGGGATGTGTGGGTCTCTCAAGTTCTGTTTCTGTTTCTTGTTATGAAGATCAGAGATGTGAAACAGACCTGGTGTACACCCTTCTGGGGTAGCACTGGGAGCCACGGCATCCTGGCAGAGCTGGGCGTGCCTCCCACAGGCTGATGCAGCCATTCTCTCTGAAGAGGCTGAGCTGTCCCAGGAGCAGCTGTGGGGTGAAAGTGTCCTTCCTGAGGGACTCTTAAACTCAGTGCTCCTGCTCATTCTCTCAGTATGGCTAATAGCTCATTTAAATATACCATGGTGGTTTTTAATTTTTGTGACTCATTCCCTCCCCTCCTCACCTGTGTTTTTCCTTTGTGTCAGGAACTTTTTTTTTTTTTTTTTTTGAGACAGAGTCTCGCTCGTCACCCAGGCTGGAGTGCAGTGGCGTGATCTCGGTTCGCTGCAAGCTCCACCTCCTGGGTTCACACCATTCTCCTGCCTCAGCATCCTGAGTAGCTGGGACTACAGGTGCCCGCCACCACGCCTGGCTAATTTTTTGTATTTTTAGTAGAGACAGGGTTTCACCTTGTTAGCCAGGATGGTCTCGATCTCCTGACCTCGTGATCCGCGCGCCTCAGCCTCCCAAAGTGCTGGGATTACAGGCATGAGCCACCGCGCCCGGCCGTGTCAGGGACGTTTTAGGGGGACCAAAAGGATCTCTGTCTCTGCTCTGTGCTTGCTCTGAGGATGAATAGAGAATGTTCAGGGCCATTCTCATTTGAGTCACTAGAGCTGTCGTGAGCTCTGATGGCCTGGGAGCCCCACTACTGTCACATGAGGACAGGGCGTGGGGTGGCTCAAGCATGGCCCCTTGGGGTTGGATCCCAGTGCTCTCATGTTGGAGGTGCTTGACCTTTGCACTATGTTTCCCCACTTACACTAAATGGGGATAACCAAAGCCTTGTGTGGGGATTAAGTGAGTTATTGTAACCAGAACACTTAGAATGGTGTGTTACACGCAGTGATAATGCAGAACTGCTCACTGCTGCTGGAGTACGCTGTTATATTATTTATTTGGTCCACAGACTTTTTCTATGCCTAAGCCTTGAGGGTCTCTCTCAGCTGTGCTTTTCTGTGGTTTTTGTTTTTTTTTTTTTTGGTCTTCAATAGATTTTTCTAGGGTCTTTTCTGGTAAGAAGAGACTGGGAATGCAAATATATTGAGCTTGCGTTGAGAGGAGTTTGGACATCAGACTGACTTTGGAAAACTGGGGAGGCTTGCAGTATATAGTTTCCTCTGGGTAGGCTACTGACAGACCATGGGACCTTTGGGGGAAAATTTATGCTCTTTAAGTACAAGACATCATTACCAGGCAGAAGCTGATAAAGGAATTAGAATTGTTGTTCATACCTGACTTGCAGGAAGGTGTGTGTGTGTGCGTGCATGTGTGTGTACATATATATGTATATATAGTGCGTGCATATTTGTGTGCGTGTACATACATATGTACACACTGCATGTATCTTTGCATTTATGTACATATGGGCATGTGGCATGGGCATATGGCACATGTATATCTGTGCATGCATACATGTACATAGCACACATGTACGTATGTGCAGTGCATAGTATGCGTGTATGTACATGTGCAGACCATGCCTGCATGTACATGCATGTACACTGCAGTGTGCACTTACGTGCAAGTACATCAGTATGTGTTTGTAGGCACATACATGTTCACATACTGCCCATGCACGTTTGCATACACACGTGTGCATGGCACATATGTTTGCATGCACCTATGCAGTACAACATAAGTGTGTTTGCATTTGTGTACACGTGTGTTTGCATACATGTACAAACGTACATGTGCATATACTTAAATTTCAATGTGAACCCTCCTCAGAAAGCTCTGCTCAATGAAACTCTGAAAGTGTTCAAAAGCATGGTCTGAGAAAGCATCCCTCCTTCAGGGCATGTACCCAAGTAGTCTTTCTCTTGCTGGCTGAAATCATCAGGGATTGTTTCAAAGTTTTAACTTCTGACTTCCACTCTTTTAAATCCCAGAGCCAGTACTTGAACAGAAGTAAGTTTGCTGTTACACCTCTCACTTTGATTAGCTTGTTGCATTAAATTAATTGTCAGATTGCCTGAAACCAAAGCTTCTTAAAATGAACACTGGTTCACTCGGGAAATTTGTGCAAGATCAAAAATGGAAGATTGTGTCACTGACGAAAGGGAGAGATAACCAGAATACAAAATCTAGAGCTTTGGACCTGATATCTGGTTGCAAGATGGTTTTTTCCTGTCTTAGCTAAGAAGTGGCCCCCAGGATTCACATACCAGTAGCCTCTTTTTGTTATTTAATTATTTTTTAAAAAAACATATCTCCTTATTAAAGATCCTCTTGATTGCAAACAAAAGCAGCCTACTGTGCAGGCGGGCGTAAGCAGAAAAGGAAATTTATTGTGGGGGCGTGGGGGGGCGTGTCTCATGTTACTGAGAGGAAGAAGGCTGACTGGCCTCAGAAGGCATGAGAACTGGGACCTGGTTCAGCGCAGTCCACGGTGGCCACAGCTGGATCTCAGCTCTGCTCCTCTAGGCCTGGTGGCTGCTTTCTCCTCTCTCTGAGGTGCGGTTTTCTCTGCCAGGACTCCTGTGTCTACTTGTGGGTCTAATCTCCTAGCATAGGCTGAGCCTGCACCTTCTTGAGAAAACCGATTAGCTTAGCTTAGTTTGAGTGTTCACTCCAGGCACACCCTGAAAGGGAGAGCAGCCTGCACATGGGGTGGGTAGATCTTAAAGGGAGCCTGCACCTGGAGGTGCTGGGGGGCCTGCATTTAGAGTGTGTGTGTGGAGCATGTAGCTTGTTCCTGTTTTCCTGGAGTCCCAGAGATCAGAAAGCGTTTCTGCCTGTTTCTGACAGAGATGCTCACACCTGGTCTGAATGGGCAGGATTGGGGTGAGGGCGGTGGAAGAGGGATCTGGCCGCACAGGCAGTGTGCTGTGAGAGCCACTTCAAGCCACTCTTCCCTTGCTGGGCTGTGATTCGTTCTTTTCCAAGTGACTTAAACAGAGACCTTTTCTCTTGTTTGTGGGGGTGAGGATGGTGAAGGGAGGAGGAGGGAGAGGGTGGCTGAGTGGAGGAAGCATAGTTGTGCTGCGGAGATTCCTGCTCTGCAGCTTGTCTGCTGTGGACTGGCCCAGGGGGTAGGTGACACGGTGTGTGTGGTGGAGGGGTGGGAGGGACCAGGCCTGGCTCCTCTGGTCCACTGTTGGGCTGTGAGCCAGGACAAAATCTTATACCAAGCAAGCATCTTTTCCAGTAAAAGAGAGTGTCTCCATGCCCTCAGGAACTGTCTGGGACAGCCTCATTCTGGCCTGGATTTTGTTCTGGGCTCTGCTGCCTGTTTAGCGTGGACCAGTGACCTCATAACTGTGGCAGAGGTGAAGGTCTCAGCACATTCTGTGTGCCCTCTTGCATGTGTGTTTGCCTGGGGCTTTCTTCAGGTGTTTCTGGCCTGAGGAAGTGTCTTACGCCCATGTTATTTGTGTGGCTGCACAGCATCTGGAGGGAGAGGTAGAGCCCCAGCGCTGGGCCCATTGGCTCTGTGCTCTGAACAGCTCTGTTGGTGCCAGAACTGCCTGACTTGCTCTGTGTGGTGCTGTGAAGGTCAGGCTTGGAGAGGGAGGAGCTGCTGAAAAAGGGTGGTTTTCTTCTCTTCTTCCAGGGCTCAGTCTTCCTTGTACCAGTTTCTTTCTCTGTTCTCTCCTTGACTCGGGAATCCAGTTTGCGCAGCACTTATGTGGTAGGCAAACTCTAGTTTATACCTGGAGCCACAGGGCAGAGCTGCTGTCAGCTGGGAGCTGTTTTTGAGAACCCGCTGTGGAGGGGGTGGATAAGAAGACCTGACCCCACCTGCAGGGGCAAGAAGCCTGCATAGCACAGCTAGAGAGCCGTGTGGGACAACGGCTGAGCAATGACAGTGCAGCCCAGTGTCCCGTGCAAAGTGCTCAAGAAGTGGACGGATGGATCGCTGCTGAGTGGCTCTTGAGGAGCTAAATGTATCTTGGGGCCGATGTTGCCTGTTGGGACTTCCCCCAGCACAGACAGCATACAGATTTCAGATGCTCTTCTCCTGGCCTTCAGAAGCCCAGGGAGTGTTGGCAGCTAATGTGCACCTGATTAGATAAAAGAGGTCATAATCTCTGTGAAGGTGCTTTTCGGGGAAGGGGTCACTGGCCTTGCCACATGTGGGAAGCGAGGCCTCTTCCCAGTTCTGCCTGTGACTCGGTGGCTGTGGCTCAGGGCAAGTCATTGGATTTGTTTGTTTCTCCCCCCCCTGCCCCCCCAGAATAACGTCAGCATGTGCTGAGCATCTGACTCACAGGGTGAGGCAGTGAATGAAGGACTTTCATCTCCGTGCAGTGCTTGACGTCATGGAATGAAAACCCTTGCGTTCCCAGCCTTGGCTGTCAGATTCTCATTTGAAGGAAAGCCGATTTTGACGTGTGTTTCCTTTCAGTTCGGAGCTGGCTTCAGTTAGGACAGGGGGTTTCTACCCACTTGGCTGTGTCTCTGGTAATCTGAGATTCTTGGAAATGGGCCACGGTGATTCCTCTGGCCACACTCAGGGTTGGGTTTTCAGTTCAGCTTCCTGGTGTTTCCACGCCTCATTCTAGTGGGAGGTTTGGTCGTTCCTTTCTCTGCCGTCACCCGGTGGCTTCCGGCCATTCCTTGTGAAGGAATCTTCCCAGGTGAATCTTACCTGGTGAAGACTGAGCCCTGGAAGAAGAGAACAAATCTCACCCTTTGTTATCTGGGAATTTCACTGGCGGAATTCAGTGAGGCATTTGAGGTTCGTAAATGGACACATGTTTTCCACACGATTACGTCTATATGTTGGAAAGATATTTCTAAGTTGTAGTGAGGTAGGAGGGATTCTCAGCAAGAGGAGGGGCTTGGGCTGAACCTGGCGCTGCCGTGACATGAACAGGGGAAACAGCGTTGGTGGTGGAGCAGGTAGATGTTCCCTTGATCTCGTAAGTCCTGGATGCCACCCGGAGAACTGGCCTGTGGGCTGGAAATGATGCAGCTGACCCAGGAAGTGCACTCAGCTCACCTTTCAGTCTGGTCCAGAATGCTGAATCGAGCTCTTGGATCTTGGTACTAAATACGTGCTGTGGCATTAATGGCAGTAAAGATGGATGGTTATGTACCATGCAGAACGTGCAAATCTGTTTTCAATAGGCTTTATTTTTTAGAGCAGTTTTGGGTTCAGAGCAAAATTGAGCAGAAGGTACAGAGGGTGCCTGTATACCCCCTACCCTAACATCTAGCTTCCCCTATTAGTTTCCCTCCACCAGAGTTACAGTCCACAAACCTACACTGGACACATCCTTAAGTCTCCCAAGTCCACAGCTTACATTGGGGTTCACTATTTTTTTTTTTAAAGATGGAGTCTCACTCTGTCACCCAGCTGGAGTGCAGTGGCACGATCTTGGCTCACTGCAACCTCTGCTGCCCGGGTTCAAGCGATTCTCCTGCCTCAGCCTCCTGAGTAGCTGGGATTACAGGCGCATGCCACTGCACCCAGCTAATTTTTGTATTTTTAGTAGAGATGGGGTTTCACCATCTTGGCCATGCTGATCTTGAACTCTTGACCTTGTGATCCACCTGCCTCAGCCTCCCAAAGTGCTGTGATTACAGGAGGGTTCACTCTTGCTTTTGTACATTCTATGGGTTTGGACAAATGTACAGACACACCTCAGATACTTGTGGGTTTGATTTCAGGCCATCTCATTAAAGCAAATACAGCAGTAAAGCAAGTCACACACAGTTTTGGTTTCCTAGTGCATACAAAGTTATGTTTACACTGCATTGCCGTCTGTGAATAGGGCAATAGCCTTATGCCTAAACAATGTATGGATCTTAATTTAAAAATATTTTATTACTGAAAAATGCTAAGGATCATCTGAGTTTTTAGCAAGTCGAGTCATAGTCTTTTTGCCCGGATGTTGATGGCTGCTGACTGATCAGGGTGGTGGTGGTTGAAGGTTGAGGTGGTGGCTATGACAGTTTCTTAAAATAAGACAACAATGAAATTTGCCACATTGATGGACTCTTCCTTTCGCAAAATATTTCTCTGTAGCATGCGATGCTGTTTAGCATTTTTGCCCACAGTAGAACTTCTTTCAGAATAGGAGTCAGTTCCCTCAAACCCTGCCACGTCTTTGTCAACTAAGTTTATTCTAAATCCTTTATTGTAATTTTGACATGCTCACAGCATCTTCCTTAGAAATAGATTCCATCTCAGGAAACCACTTTCTTGGCTCTTCCATGTATTTATCCAGGTTCTATCATGAGTTTGCAGCAATTCAGTCACATCTGTCATCTCCACTTCTAGTTCTCTTGTTGTTTCCACCACATCTGCAGTTCTTTCCTCCACTCTAGTCTTGAGCCCCTTAAAGTCATCCATGAAGGTTGGAATCAACTTCTTCCACACTCTGGTTAGTGTTGATATTTTGATCTTTTCTGTGAATCAGGAATGTTCTTAATGGCAACTGGAAGGGTGAATTCTTTCCAAAAGGATTTCACTTGACTTGGCCCAGATCTGTAAAAGGAGTCATTATCTGTGGCAGCTATAGTTTTATAAAACATATTTCTTTTTCTTTTTTTCTTTTTCTTTTCTTTTTTGAGACAGAGTTTTGCTATGTCACCAGGCTGGAGTGCAGTGGCGCGATCTCGGCTCACTGCAGCCTCCGCCTCCCGGGTTCAAGCAATTCTGCCGCCTCAGCCTCCCGAGTAGCTGGGATTACAGGCACACACCACCATGCCCAGCTAATTTTTGTATTTTTAGTAGAGGTGGGGTTTCACCATATTGGGCAGGATGGTCTCGATCTCCTGACCTCGTGATCCACCCGCCTCGGCCTCCCAAAGTGCTGGGATTTCAGGCGTGAGCCACTGCGCCCGGCCACAAAATGTATTTTTTAAATAATACTTAAAGGTTGAAATTACTGCTTGATCCATGGGCTGCAGAATGGCTGTTGTGTTACCAGGCATGGAAACAGTATTCACCTCCTTGTGCATCTACATCAGAGCTCTTGGGTGACCAGGTGTGTTGTCAGTGATCAGTAGTCTTTTGACAGGAATATCTGTTTTTTTCTGAGCAGTCTCAACACGGACTTAAAATCTTCAGTAAACCGTGCTGTAAACAGATGTGCTGTCATCCATGTTCTGTTGTTCCATTTGTAGAGCACAGGCAGAGTAGATTTCACGTCATTCTTAAGGGTGCTAGGATTTTCGGAATGGTAAATGAGCATTGGCATCAACTTAAAGTCACCAGCTGTATTAGCCTCTGGCAGGAGAATCCGACTGTCCTTTGAGGCTTTGAAGCCAAGCATTGGCATATCCTCCCTAGCAATGATGGTCCTAGGTGGCATCTTCTTCCAATAGAAGGCTGCTGTAGGGCAGCCCCCTTCATCAGGGATCTTAGTTAGATCTTCTGGGTAACTCGCTGCAGCTTCTCCATCAGCACTTGCTGCTTCACCTTGCACGTTTGTGATGTGGAGGTGGCTTCTCCCCTTAAACCTCATGAACCAACCTCTCCTGGCTTTCAGCCCCTCTTCTGCGGCTTCCTCACACCCACTTAGCTTTCATAGAATTGAGGAGAGTGAGGGTTTTGCTCTGGATTAGGCTTCAGCTTAAGGGAATGATGCAGCTGGTTTGATCTTCTATCCAGGCTGCTCACACTTTCTCTGTATCAGCAATAAGCCTGTTTGGCTTTCTTATCGTTCACGTGTTCTCTGGAGTAGCACTTTCAATTTCCTTCAAGAACTTTTCCTTTGCATTCGCACTTAGCTAACTGACCTTCCTCACTAAACTTAATCATTTCCAGCTTTTGATTTAAGGTGAGAGATGAGCCGCTCCTCCTTTCACTTGAACACTGAGAGGCCATTGTAGGGTTACTAATTGGCCTAATTTCAGTATTGTGGTATCGCAGGGAATAGGGAGGCTTGAGGAGAGGGAGGGAGATGGGGGAGTCAGAACACACGCAATGTTTATCCATTAAGTTTGCCATTTTTTATGGTTCATGGTGCTCCAAAATGATTAGTATCATCTTTGATGATACTAGTATCACCATAAGATATAATAGTGACAGAGTTTGAAATATTGTGAGAATGGCCAAAATGTGACATATAGACATGAAGTGAGCATGCGCTGTTAGAAAAAATGGCAGTGATAGACTTGCTCGATGTAGGGTTGCCACAGACCTTCAGTTTGTAAAAAACACGGTATCTGTGAAGCATGTCAGTGTGAAGTGCAGTAAAGCAAGATATACGTGTCTGATGAAAGCATTCGCCTCACTCTGTTCTGGGCAGTGTTGTATGGAATAGCTTCGCTGCCCTTGGAATTGTCTGTGCACTCCCTGTTCACCATTCCCTCCCAGCCCCTGATAACCACTGATCTTACTGTCTCCATCACTTTGCCTCTCCCAGAATGTTGGAGTCATTCAGTGTGTGGCCTTTTCAAATTGGCTTCTTTCACTTAGTCATATGTGTTTAAGGTTGTTCCATGTCTTTTCATGACTTGATAGCTCATTTCTTTTTAGCATTGAATACTATTCCATTGTCAGGCTATACCACAGTGAATCCATTTGCCTTAGATGTGTCCATCATGACAAAGAACATCTTGGTTGTTTCACATTGTAGCACTTATGAATAAAGCTGTTATGAACATTTGTGTGCAGGTTTTTGTGTGGACATAAGTTTTCAACTCCTTTGGATAAATTCCAAGGAGTGCATTTGCTGGACTGTATAGAAAGTGTATGTTTAGTTTTGTAAGATCCTGCCAAACTGTCTTCCAAAGTGTGCAAGCCTGTTTTTTGACCAGGGTGGTTAGTCACACATAGCAGCCACATCTGTTGTGGTGCCTTCCTGGGAGGCCCCTCTCTGTTATGGTCCCATCAGTGCCACCATCTGCAGGGTCACCAGAGTCCCTGTAGGGCCAGAAGCACAAGTATGGCTGGGCTCCTTATCTCCCTGGAGCCCTGGCTTCTTCCCACCTCTCTCCACCCTCAACGGTTTTTTGCCTTTGTCCTACAGAGACTGGCTGGCGGTTCACTCCCCACATGGCTCCTTGCCGCACTGTCTCGGTGGGAGCACCATCCGGCCTTCAT
Source organism: Papio anubis (assembly GCF_008728515.1). NCBI lineage: Eukaryota > Metazoa > Chordata > Mammalia > Primates > Cercopithecidae > Papio > Papio anubis. The sequence goes on from NC_044976.1 coordinate 199,520,159, forward strand.
ACCCTGTAAGATGCAGTTCAGATGGCACCTCCTCTGCGACACGCTTCCTCTCACCCTAGCCCAATTAAAAAAGATTACTACAGTAAAGTTCAAATATATGTAAATAGACTCCATAGTATAATGAACTCTGCCTGCCCCTCACCCTGCCTTTATCCGATCAGCCTGTGGTCAGCCCTGTCCTGTCCATGACCACCCCCGAAATGGGCCCCAGAAATCATCTTATTTTACCTGTAAATATTTTAGTATGTCTCTCTAAAAGATAGTTTGAACTCACAGTACCATAAGTCTTACTTAAAAACAATTAACAAGTTCCTTAAGAGCATCCATATTTAATTAGCACTCAAATCTCCATTTGGTTCATAGATGTTATACCTGTATTTATAGTTTTTCTTAATTCAGGATTTATATATTAAGTTACCCACTGTGGTTGATTCGTACAACCACTGAATCTTGAAAATCAGAGTTTTCTTTTTTCCCTCTGCTTTTGGTCATTTTGTTGGCTTGTGCGTGCAGGTTTTTGTGAAGGGAGCTGGGAGTTGCCTTACTGTTTTCCAGCCTGGATTTTGTGGCTTGCCTCTCCGTGGGGGGGTTTTCCATGTTCCTCTGTGCTCTGTGTTTCCTGCGGGTGGGAAGTCGGGTGTAGAGCCTTGGTGAGATTCCGATTTGATTTGTTTCTTCCTTTTTGAGGGATGGGCGAGGCTGCTTGCACGTGGGGTCTGTGCTACACTCTTTGACCTGGAGGCACACAGCACTGGGTTTCTGTGGTGGAGGCAACCATTGATACTCAGTGTCTGTATCTCCCAGTTCTTTAGGCTTTCAACCTTGTAATATTTTAATTCTATCTGTGTTTGTAATTTCTCTGCTAGACTGTTTGTATAATGAGAACTCCTCCCTGTCCATTATTTGTTTACCTAGTGGTACTGTCCATGGGGGAAGATAACACCCATGTCAGTTTCTTCCTTTTATTTATCAGTTTCCAGTTAGTGGTAACCAGATAGGGCTTTCTGCTTATTTGTTTTTGTGGCATTATGTGGACTTACACATTTGCATTTCAGCTTATTCCAGTTATTATTATTAGGGTTTACATTTTCCCAGCTTTGGTCAGTGAAAGCTGCTTGAGGTGGGCCGTACATCCCGTTGGCATGATTGTCATGGCCTTTGAGGACTGTGTTACTGTATGGTGTGATAAGATTCCCGGGGTCACATTGTCTGTTCCTGCCCCAGACCTGGAGTCAGCCTTTCCCAGAGAGCCCTGGTTTTCTGTGCTGGGAAGTGTTTGCAGTTCGCTGTTGGGCTCCCGGAAGCCTGCTTTCCTGTTGCTCCCCTGTGCCCTCGGCACCTGGCCGGAGCATCTCTGAGTGTCTGCCACCATACGCTGCAGTCCTCACTAGCCTCTTGCATGTGGGGGATGGGGAGGTGGGGCGGGGCAGGGTGGGGCACTGTTAAAGGCTACACCTGGGTTTCTCCAGGCCTCAGCAGCTGGTGTGGTAAGGTTACATAGTAACAGTGTTAACCAGCTTGCCCTGTCTCTCCTCAAAGTTCCACCCATTCAGTTCCAGGGGTCCAGGAGGTGCCCATCAGGAACAGCCCTTGGATGTCCTTGGGTCCTGGCCTGCCTCATGGATGTCATCTGCTCCCATGTCAGCCACCTCCAGGGCTCTTCCCGAGAAGAGGGCAGTCCCCGCCAAGGGTGTTACCTCCCAAACCTGCCAAATTACACACCCTCCTGGTACCTCGGCCCTGTCCACGCATCCCCCGAGTCGGCTTCGGGGAACACTGTGTTCCATGTCTAAGTGGAGTCATGTGCCTCTCCCCTCCAGTGTCGCCCATGCCAGCTGGACACCAAGCAGCAGATCAATCATGAAAACGGCTGCTCAGCTCTGATCTGCGCTTCCCTCTGCAGGACTCAGGGACGCACAGCTACCCAGGGCTGGTCACCCAAGCAGCAGCATTCCTTTCTCCTCAGTCTCTCCCCAGGCTGCTCGAGAGAGAAAACTTCCCTCATCCTCCTGCGCACACACTAAATGCGCTGCAGGCATCTTGTTTCCAGTGACTGTGGCCCCAGGTCGTCGCACATGGCCAGATACAGCTGAATCTCAGGCTAGATCGTGTTGGCACTGCTTCCACCCCTTGGATAAAATAAAATTCCCAGTGACTTCCTTAATATTTTGATAGACTGAGTGGCTTATAAGCAAACTTTGATGTAAACACTAGGCCAGAAATTGGTTAACTGTGGTTTAGGACTCCTAATCTTCCTCCGGATTTATGAAAATATGTCTTAGAATGGTATGCACCAAGCGGTTCTCCCTGGCACTGCATCCTGCTGGCCACGTACCCTTTCCTGATGCTCCTCTGAAGGGAGGATGTTTAAAGCAATGAGCTCCAGCCAGCGTCCAAATGGCATGGAACCACTTCTCTGGCACTCCCTGGGATCTGGAGGTCCACTTCCAGCTCTTTCCTCTTTTCTGCAAGAGCCATGGTGCTGCACATGCCTGTGGGGATGTGAAGGCTTTGCATGGGTCCCTGGACCACACCTAAGGAGGCGCTGTCTTAGCACTGTGGCGGGTGGTGGGGCAGGCTCCCTGCACTGGAGGAAGCACCAGCAGGCTTTTGTGCATGAACAGACAACTCTGTCTGCTTTCCTGCCCTCCCCTGTTTGCCTTCTTGATTTTTCCCTTCTCTTTTTTTTCTGTCTCCATCCTGGTTGCATTCCCTCACTGCCCTCTTTTTTTTGCCTGCCAGGTTTCTGATGGGTTACCTCTTTGAGGAAGAGAACCCTACCACCGTTCCAGAATACTCAAAACAAGGTTTGAGGAGAGGATTAGGCAGGTGTGCATTTCACAAGGCTTTGTTTTTGTCGGGGAGAACATCAGTGTCTGCCTTTAGTTCCGAGCAGCTGTTCTACTCCAGGCACCCGAGGATGGGTAGCTGTCACTGGTGTGTGCCTGTCCCTCCCTTCACCGCATCAGGGAGATAGGTTGCCATCATCAGAAGCAATGATCGCTGACTGTAACTCAGGCACTGTGCTGGGAACTTTCCATGCCCACAGAGTTAGTCCCTTCAGCAGCCCCTGGGAGGGTGAGTGCTATTGCAAACCCCACTTTGCAGAGATCCCAAAAAGGGGACATTGGGACATTGGAAGCATCAGTAACTTGCTTGAGGTCACACAGCTAGAAGAGGGGAGGAGGAATTTAGAATTTATTTATCTTATAACATTTATTTTTTGATATATAAATTTATATTTCCCTTTGTAGTTTTATTTAAATGCTATTATGCCTTTTTTTTTTTTTTTTTTTTTTAAAGAGACAGGGTCTTACTATGTTGCCCAGGTTGGCCTTGAACTCTTGGGCTCAACTGTTCAAGCCTTAGCCTCCTGAGTAGCTGGGACTGTGGGTTTAGGATTTGAATCCAGTGTTCACCCTTCCTCCTGAGCGGTGCTGTACCTTATGGACAGGCTGTTTGCCGGGAATTGAGAGAATGCCATTTTCCTCATAAACCTTTGCCCCACAAGCATGGGTGGACAGCCAGCTGGGTGCTTTCCTTGGGTGTATTTGGCAAACTATAGGGGCTAGTGGACCAATTCTTTTGTAGTTGGTTACAAAAGAAAAGATATAGCTTTCCCTCAGAAGAATTCATTCTCCATGAGATTGAGGTTCAGAAAATGTATTACATAAATCCCAAGCCCTGAGGCCTCCAAATCAGTGGCGGCTCCGCTGCTCCTCTCTCTCCCCTGACCTGGTCTTTCAGTGACCCCCACCATCTTTTCAAATCATAGCATTTTGGGACAAGTGTCCCAGGGAAGGCCTCTGTCAGTGTTTAGCTTACATTTCTTGGGTGTAACTTTTTGATACAATTTTCCCCCCAGGGATAAGGCAACCAGAAAACCATAGTGGATCAGCGTGCAGGAATGTGTAAAGGTGGCTCTGTGTGTGCGTGCGTGTGTGTGTGCACATGTGCGTGTCTGCATCCGTGTGTGTGCGCGCATGTGCATGTGTCTGCATCCGTGTGTGTGTGCGCATGTGCATGTGTGTATGAATGTACGTGTCTGCATCCGTGTGTGCGCATGTGCGTGTGTCTGCATCCGCGTGTGTCTGCATCCGTGTGTGTGCATGTGTGTGTGTGCGCATGTGCATGTGTTTGCATCCGTGTGTGTGCATGTGTGTGTGTGCGTATGTGCATGTGTGTCTGCATCCATGTGTGTGTGCACATGTGCATGTGTGTGTGAATGTGCGTGTCTGCATCCGTGTGTGCGCATGTGCATGTGTCTGAATCTGTGTGTGCATGTGTGTGTGTGCGCATGTGCATGTGTCTGCATCCGTGCGTGTGCGTGCATGTGCGTGTCTGCATCCGTGTGTGTGCGCATGTGCGTGTCTGCATCCGTGTGTGTGCGCATGTGCATGTGTGCACATGTGCGTGTGTCTGCATCCATATGTGTGTGCGCATGTGCCTGTGTGCATATGTGCATGTCTGCATCCGTGTGTGTGTGCGTGTGTGTGTCTGCATCCATGTGTGTGCGCATGTGCGTGTCTGTATCCGTGTGTGTGTGCATGTGTGTGTCTGCATCCATGCGTGTGTGCGCATGTGCGTGTCTGCATCCGTGTGTGTGCGCATGTGTGTGCATGTATGTGTCTGCATCCGTGTGTGTGTGGATGTGTGTTTGCATCGTGTGTGTGCGCATGTGCGTGTGTCTGCATCCGTGTGTGTGCATGTGCATGTGTGCACATGTGCGTGTCTGCATCCATGTGCGTGTGTGTGCATATGTGCGTGTCTGCATCCGTGTGTGTGTGCGTGTGTGTCTGCATCCGTGTGTGCGCACGCATGTCCGTGTGTCTGCATCTGTGTGTGTGTGCCCGTGTGCGTGTGTGCGCCTGCATCCGTGTGTGTGTGCTTGTGCGTGTGTGTGTGCGCGCATGTGTGTGTCTGCATCCGTGTGTGTGTTTTCCTCCAGAGCATTTTAAAGGCCTCAGCTATTATTAACATTGAATTGATTATCTATATTTAGGATAAGCTCACTAAGGATGATTTGGGATGAGCTGTGAATCTGTGGTGTATATATAGATAGCTGCACACGCGTATAGTGCATATTTATGTCTGCACATACTCCTGGGCGTTGACATCTGCCTGTGGAATGCAGACATCTCTGTGCAGGGTTGTGGCCTATCGCCTCTTAATTGGCAATTGAAGTGTCCCTTGTTCCCTTGTTAATAATAACTTATTTGGGGCTACATTGAATTGGGGATATGCAGTAGTGATTTATCTAGATATCGTTATAAAGACACAGGGCTGGTTGTAATAGGCTAATCAGAACAAGTGTATTCAAAGTGGCGAGTTTCAAACATGCTGTTTAGGAGGCTTCACACTTATTTTCAGTGTTCAGAACATTGTTGAACCTCTGCTTTTGGCATTGTGGTCACAGCTAGTCCATGAGCCTTATGAGAAAATTATGCTTGCCATTTGGTGCCCACTGTGAGTTTCTAACCAAGAACAAAATTTCCAAGCTCAATCACCTGCCTTATTCGTGACTCTTGGCTCCAAGTGGTTGTTAGCTGTTTCCAAAAAGCAAATGTGCTTTAGAGGATGAACATTATGCTGTTGGCTCTGGGGGCTAACCCATTAGGGGAGTTCCAGAAATATTTTGAATGACAGCATCATGGGAATACCAAGGGTCTCCCCAGGGGACTGCTTTGAAGAGGGGCACGTGCAGGTTGGTCATGTCTTTGTGTGAGTTCTGGGGTTCGAAAATAACTGACGTATACCGGTTGTGTGTGTGTTGCCCGCACAGCTAAGTTTAGACACCGAGCTTTGCAGACCTCTGAGAGCCTACTTTTGCTTTTCAGTTGTCTTTCATTTTGTACCCGTTTGGTATTGCCTTGCTTGAGTCCTTGTGGAAATAGACCTTGACTTCATTTCTTAAGTCTTTTTTACTTTCTACTGTTATGGAAAGGAAAAATATATATTTTATTTAGAAGGCAACAGGTGTACTTATGTTCTTCTTGTTTATAGTGGGTAGTGGAAGTGTTTTAATTGCCTTCTTTTGTCTACTTTAACCTCATGATCGTTGCATTTTTTTGCTAGTCTCTCAGCATGCGTGGTTTTGAATATGACCTGCACACACAGCAGATGTGATACAGAAACCAAACCCCCAAACCACACTGTCAGGGGACTCTAAAAATGTGAAAACACCTGGTTTTGGTTTCTTAGTCATTCTGTTTATCTGGTGAACTCTGTAACTCCAAACGTACGGCTTTGACCACTTAATGAAAGCATGTGGATAGTGACGTGAGGATGACCTGAAGATATGACTCCCTGTCCTTTGGACTACGTGGCCCTTAAACCAGTCACATGCCTGGCTCAACTTTAAAAAGAAGTAAAGACATTGTCATCAGGTCTATACAATGTCAAGAATATTACCTGGCCTGGATTTAGATGGAAATGAATTAAGTGCAAGTACTGATAGGTACTTTCTGGGGGTTAATTTTATTATTTTCTTCTCTTTAATTTTGATGGAGACATGGAGACAGCAGAGGGAGAGACACCAATTCTTAAGCATGTTGTGTGCTGGTGTGTTGCAAAACATTGCTGCAAGAGCTGTCTATCACCTGCAAGAGCCCTTCTGACCTGATCTGCGGTTGTAGTGGACTTGTGACAAACTGGCATGTCCACTTGTCACCAGTGGCATGTTAATGTTACTTAAAGCAAGGAAAATATAATTGAGTTCTCCCTAAATCTACCTGTGGCATGAAAAATCTCTCAGGTTGCATCATGTCCAGAAAGAACTACGGTGGGGCCTAATGGGAGTAATTCCCTGACCCCAGGTATTTGGAGGAGGTGGGCAGCACTTCTCATTAGAGTGGTTTGGAACCAAGGCAGCACATTTTCCTGCTGTTCCTGAACATTCTGAAGTTTTGCAGATCCTTGGAGGAATAAAAGCCACAGTCTTGGAACCTCCCACTTTGTTTTGGCCTGAGTCCTTCTTATGAATTCAGCAACCAAAATGGAGTCACAGGGACGGGTGGGACCTGCCATGAAGGTCCCACCTGCATTACCCCCATGGCAGACTAGGGTCCAGTCTGTCTGGGAATGTGGTCTTTCTCTCTGAGAACCCAGCGGTGTGGTTAGTAACTCAGGATTGTGGCCCTGTGGTTACTGTGCACTAATCAGCCCTCTGAACACTGGAAGAGCACACCGTGGTGTCTGTACCACTGGCTGTTTTCAAGAGTGTTGTTCTCGTCCACCAAACAGACCACAGCCCTGCACTCAGATTTTGCTTTATTTGTTGATGAAGTTGGAAAGACTCCATGTGACCTGTAACCTGGTCTCCGCTAAGCGGTTGTTCTCTATTCTTGTCAAACGTGAAGGCTTCCCAAGCCTGGTTATGCATTGTTGGCTGCCAAAGAGGGCCAAGTGTTTGAAAGTGAATACCAGATTGGAGAATTCATAAATGAAGATGCAATAACCCATCACACAGTTAGAGTGCAGGATCCCTTTCCCAAAATCAAAGTAATGGAGATGGGACTAAGGAAGTTGTACAGGCCAGAGAAGGGAGGGGGCTGTGGGGAGAAAGAAGGAATAGCTGGTTAGAATGTCCCTGTGTTTCTCAAGTTCTGCAGTTTCCTAGCGACCCCTCCCTAAGGAGTGTAGCAAGGCCTGGCTGGTGTTTGACAGAGTCACATATTTTAAATTAAAGGCAGAGTGAATAAGGAGAGTTGAAAGGTTTACTGCGTTTGGATCGTGAGTCTTTCAGCCAAGATCGTGTCTTAAATTTTGTATCTTGTAATATCGCATCTATGGGATTTCGTCAATAATGCTGACAAAATCTGAAGTTGTACAAAGGGATAGTGAGAGTTTCTCATCAGAGTTCGTAGATTTTGATGGGTAAGGGTGCTGCTTGCTTACAGGGGTTTTAGGAGCTGCCTTCAGGCAGCGAGAAACTGCGTTAAGGTAGGAAGGAGAACAGGCAACTTCAGCTTAGATGAAAAATTGTGAGCACTTTCCAATAGTGACATCCAGTATTCTGTTTAAGTGAAAAGCTGAACTCTTTTAAAACTCTCTTGCCATGCCTCGTGTCATCGTTTCTTCAGGATTGGAACGTGTGCCACTGCTAGAAAGGATTATTGGCAGAGTTTTAATGTCTCTCTCCTGTCTTTCTTTTCCTCTCTTCATTCCATGTGAATATACGAAGGAAGGTGGCTCCCCGCCCAGTGCTCAGAGGTTGGGTGGAGGCAGCACACAGACAGGTAGTGACCCTTCAAGCATGGAGAGGTGCTGTGCAGAGGACGGGTGTAGGGGCTACAGCCAAAGAGGAGCGAGGAGCAGGGAGGCCTTTCGGTACAGAGATCCTGAGCCACACTTAAAGAATGATGAGGTTCCCTAGATGAGTGTATGGGGGCAGCCCCAGCAGAGCTGCGGAGATGGCAATGGGAACTTCTCAGAGCAGGGATGTGGGGGTGCTGTGCTAGGAGAGGGCTGTAGGAACACCCGGAGGAGAGAGACAGGCAGGGCCAGATCATGGGGGGCAGGCACCCCTCTGCAGAATGTGGAAAGGGCCTGGTGATGAGTATAGTTGAGGAGAGAGGGCAGCCATGCACTTTTTGGGGCCTGCTGGGGTGCTCCGAGAGGGAGGGATGTAAGGTTGCAAGCCTGGATTCTTGAGACCTGGAGACCAGGGAACAGAGTGACCTTTGTTTTATAAGGGGGTTGCAGTTGAGGACTAATGGATGCTGATGCCTCAAGAGGGCTTGGGGTGTGGGAAGAGAGGCCCCCGCCTCCATCCTACCTTGCAGGGAGAAACATGAGCGGGAATGAGAGTGGTTCAGAAGGCCATCCTCCCGCAGGCAGCCTCACTCACGTGCCTCAGTCTCTCCTTGGGAAAGTGTGTGCATGGGATTGTAATATCACATCTATGGGAAATGTCAATGTTGACAAAAGTCTAAAGTTGTACAAAGGGATAGTGGGAGTTTCTCATCAGAGGTCGTAGATTTTGGTGGGTAAGAGTGTTCCAGCCCGTATAACCCGACGTGCACACTTTCCTGAGGAGAGACTGAGGCACGTCAAGGAGTGACTGCACCCAGTGCAGGTTCAGCAGTGGCCCGGACGATCATCCCCTTCAGGATTTGGGGTGAGGAGAAAAGGATTTGTGGGACTGACACTTCTTTTCAGACCTAAACCATTCCTGTAAAATTGCAACCTAATTGCTCAGTCTGGCGGTTTCCTCTTCCCAGTAGAGGGTGAATGGAGGTGGGGGGAGCGCCCCCACTTTTTTTAGATAGATGTTAATATTTTGCACTGCTTTTAGCGCCTGGGAAAAACCCATTAAACAAATGTCCTGCCTCCTGTTGCTGCCTGAGGCAGGGGTGTGTGACCAACACACCCCTACTTTTTTCAGAAACAGGGACTTTGTAGCGACCCTAAATCTGTGAGCCCTGCCTGAGCTGGTGCTACGTGATAAACTGATACCTCCCCCTTCATCTCTGCGGAAGACTCTCTTAATAGTATAGTTCGATTTAAAATTCATTTTGAAGATTTTTTTTTTTTTTTTGAGGTGGAGTCTCACACTCTCGCCAGGCAGGAGTGCAGTGGTGCAATCTTGCCTCACTGCAACCTCCGCCAACCGAGTTCAAGTGATTCTTCTGCCTCAGTCTCCTGAGCAGCTGGGATTACAGGCATGTGGCACCATGCCCAGCTAATTTTTGTATTTTTAGTAGAGACGAGGTTTCAGCATGTTAGCCAGGATGGTTTCGATCTCTTGACCTCATGATCCACCTGCCTCGGCCTCCCAAAGTGCTGGGATTACAGGCGTGAGCCACTGTGCCCGGCCGAGGGTTTTGTATTTAATTTTAAAGAACTGGGTCTATGTGAGCCCCTTGCAGTGGTGCTTGCTGTAATTCTCCTCAGTGATCCGCTCCCATGGTCAGTTCATCAGACACTTCTGGGTGTGTGAACTCTTTTGAGGTGTGAATTGTTGCGCTGTAACTCATTCCTCATCACCACGGTATTGCTGACGTGGCATGTAAGATGGGATGTCTTACAGGCCAAGACAGAGCCTCCCCTCAGTCCTTGCTGTGAAGCCAGCCGCCATGGCCCTTGGCGCCCTCTGAGGAGCCATCTATCCCAGCGGCCCCGGGCTGTGCGGGGGATGCAGGCACAGACTGACAGGGACGATTCGTCCCAGATGCAGCTTTGCTTTCCTTCTCTAGAGTTTCTCATCACCAGCTGGGTGACTGTAGGAAGGGTGTCGGAAAACTTGACAATGCCCATGAGGGATGATCAGGTCCCGGAAGTCCTCTTAGGACCCTTCTGGCCATCTGGGGCCATCTTCCCTGTAGCATAGCCTCCCTGTCACACCCCACTCACCATGTGCAGGTACTTCTAAAGGCAAGTGCGCTGGAGAATGTGCGTGGGGTTATGGAGGAAAACAGGACCTTCGCTTGTCATGGTGTTTACAAGGGTAGGTTTGTGTTCTCTAATGTTATATGGATTTTGTGGCCCTGAAGCCATCAGCCACTTGGAGTTTTTTGGGGGGGGGCTCTGCCTCTGAAGCTGTGTTCTGTGGATGCCACAGAGCCCAGCGTCTGCATGGCTGCTTATTAAATACAGTGGGCCTCTTGGGTCTTGTGCACCAGGAATGGAGCCACTGGCTTCTGGGTTGCCTCTGGAGTTGCTGGGTTTTGGATAGGGAGGTAAGGGAGAAGGTGAAGCAGGAATGATCTTAGAGAAGGGACTTTCATAAGGGTGTGTGTGGGTGGTGGGGTTGGGGGGAGGTGAGCTTTCCTTTTTTCCCCCAAGCTGGTCTCTCCTGAGTGTCACAGGGGCCTGAGTGTTGGCTGGGAGGTATCTGTCTTCAGGTCCTTCCTTGCTCCAGTCTCCTCTCCTCTTGGAAGTTCCTTTTTCTGCCAGAGCGTCAGCTCAGGACAGGCTTCCTGAGCCCCCATCTTCCTACGTGTGAGGTACCCCGAGCCCCATCCAGGGCACCTGCACTTTCTGGTTCAGGACTGTCTCTTGCCTCAGCACTGCTGAGAGCAGTTCAGCCTGGCACTTTCTGGATGTTTGAGTCAGTGGAGAGGGTTTTCTGGATTATCAGCAATACTTCCGCCAGCTCCTTCTTCCTGAAGCCCCCGCGACACTTGTGAAGCACACACCCTGCTTTTACTCAGTGGCCAAATGCTGCTGCTAGCGATGCATCAGTCATTCGGTGTATTTTGGGCTCTCTCATAATTTTATGATGAGTTTGCTGTTCGTTTGTAGTCTGTTTCTAATCTGGCTCATTAGGAATTAGCAAAACTTGTCTCTTGCTCAAAATAGATCGTGTTGCCAGGATTCAAAGCCAAATTCTGACTGCAGATATGCTGTGAATTTTTCTGTTTCTTAAGACTTTTTTCTTTCTTGTCCCATAACCTGTTAGTTACTGGTGTAGAAAATGCACACATTTAACTCTTTATTATTTTATTTTTTAGAGATGAGATCTTGCTCTGTCACCCAGGCTAGAGTGTAGAGGCGTGATCGTGGCTCCCTGAGGCTTCAAACTCCTGGGCTCAAGTGATCCTCCTTCCTCAGTCTCCCACACAGCTGGAACTATAGGTGTGTGCCACCATGCCTGGCTAACTTTTTAATGTTTTGTAGAGATGGGGTCTTGCTGTATTAGCCAGGCTGGTCTCGAGCTTCTGACCTCAAGTGATCTTCCCCCCTCGGCCTACCAAAGTCCTGGAATTATAGAAGTGAGCCACTGCACCTGGCCCGCAAATTTAAGTCTTTCAAGAGGAAACAGTACACCTAAGGGTCCTTACTTTTTTTTTTCCCCCAGAATTCTGTCATTAAAAAAAATAAGTTCAGCATTCGTTTTAGACTCAGGGTGCATGTGCAGGTTTGTTCATGCGTATTTTGCATGCTGCTGGGGGTTGGCCGAGTGTCCTTCTGCTGTGACTGGTTGCCCTGACACTGAAGAGGCTGCTGAGTTCTGTTAGTCACTTAGCATCAGTGCACTGGATCTGAAAGGACCACAGGTTGTCCCCAAGCCAAGCTTCCGGCTCCACAGAGCAGGCATTGCTTCTGCAGCTTCCTGTGGACAGGCTTCACCCATCTGCTGAAGTACACTGAATGGGCACAATGGCAGAATTACTGCCTTGAGATCTGCATGACCTCCATGTTCTTACTTGTCGAACGTGGAGTCCAAATCAACCATCCCTGCAGTCCTCTCTTGTCTCTGAAGCTTTGAGTGAGCCGATGCCCATCACTGTGGAACTTTCTAGTCCTGATACCTCTTGCACATGAAAATCTCTCTGCTATTTGAAGACCTTTCTCATGCTGCCTTCTACTACCATCCCTATCTTTCTTCTGTAGGCTAAACCTCTCTGATTGCTTCACATGATAAGGTTTTGAGGGATTTCTTCACCTACCCTACTCCACTGCCCCAGCCATCATAGCCTGGCTCATAATAGCCACCCAGTGGCTTAGGAGAAGCACTTAGCATGGGGTCTGGCACTTAGAAACCACTCATTAGATGCTTGTTTCTGGACGCTGCTGGGTACTGGCAGATGTTAAGGACTCCCTGTGCTCGGCAGGTTGTGAAGGGTTTGGGAGCCTGGTGTTTACCCCCACTGTTGGGTGAGGTGCTTCAGGGAACACCAGTTTGACACAGAGGTAGTTTGGGGTTTACTAGGGAGTCAGCCAGTGTGAGTCACATGGTATCGGGAACACCAGGGGTCGGGGGCTGACCCCTGTGTCTCGCCTGAGTAGGACGCTCCCATGCAGGAGCAGAAGGACAAGCAGCCCGGAGCTGCTGCCTGGCTGTGCCCGCAGTAGGATTTCTGCCGATCAAGAGTCTGGAATTTACACTCCAGCAGGTTTGGAAGTCTCAGCGACAGCTCCTGTGTGTTCAGTCAAGCTTGGCTGACCGTGGTTAAACCACTTTAATGAGTTTGTGGGACACCAGCGAAGCTGCAAACTGGGTCAGGATGGAAGCTGAGTGGGGTAGGCAGGGTCTCAAATGGGAAAGCAGTGGGAGGGCTGGCCCACACCCGCGACTGCCCTGCGTCTCATGGGAGCAGAAAGGTGGAGGCTGAGCCTGAGACGGGGTAGGAACCCTTCTTAGGAGCCTGCCAGGCACCCTCCAATATAAAAATTTAAAAATTTTAGGTATTAAAAAAATTCTAGGCATTTAGCTAGGCTTGAAAAAGAAATCAACAACCTAATAAACAAGATAGTTTAAAATGGTATCTAAAAAGCTAGTCACAGAATGTTTTGTTTTTTATAAAAATTAAATACCTTAACATATGTCCCTGAGTCGTTTTTTAGAAACCTGGACTCCCACCAAATAATAAATGCTGTCTGTGGCACATAGACCTCAGGTAACGTAAAACTGAGGACAAAACTTTGACCGCCAGTTTTTGTTTTTTTTAAAATTTCTTTGAGAAGCCTGGAGGAAGACACTTCCACAGGCCAGATGCTAACATTCATTTCTGCTGATCCCAAATTTCTAGACAAAGCTTTGCCTCCTTAACCAATACCAAATCAAAAAACCTTTGAATCCACCTTTGACCCGTGGGCCCTGCTTTGAGACATCCCACCTTTCTAGGTCAGTCCCACGCAGAGCTTTCATGTATTGACTTATGACTTTGTCTGTAGCCTCTGCCTCTCTGCCTTTAAAAACCCTTACCTGTAAGCCATCTGGGAGTTAGGTCTTAAGCACTAGTCACCCAGTTCTCCTTTCTTGGCACCCTGCAATTAAAACCTCACCTGGGCCACAGAGTGAGACTCCGTCAAAACAAAAAAACAAACAAACAAACAAAAAACAACCCCCAAAAAGACTTCACACTGTCTCGCTGCTATCCTGATGTCAGCGTTTCGCTCCACTGCACCAGGCAAGTAGACCGAAGTTTGGTTTGGTAACAAGCCCTGGAGAGATAAGGCAGGGGCTTGGCTGGTCCAGGTGTGGGGTCCTGTTGGAGGCCGCAAGAGTGAGGGTGGTGATCAACTCAGTATACCACTGGAGGCTATATAAGTAAGCAACAAACTGTTTCTCGTAAATGCAGAATGTAGGCAAACTGACAAACTGCGTCTGCCACGCAGAAGGGATGCTGAGGGCAGTTACAACCTAGGCGCAAGTGTTTCTTATAATTAGGCATAATTGAAGCCTGCTAGTAACAAAATGAACCTGTGGTCAATTAAGCAGCTGACCAATGGTTACCTCCTTCCTGCTCTTGTTACCCAATAAATACAAAGTGCTGTAGAAGCTTAGGGGGCTGCCTTTGCTCACTAGAAGCAGGGAGCCTTTTTCCTCTCTTCTTCTCTCTTCTTCCCCATGCTAGCCTTTCCTTAAAATAGTTACTTTTGTTTTTTGTTATTTCTGCATTCGTCCCTTCATTCAGTCTCGTAATGACGGTCTCAAGTAGCAGTAACAGTAGTAACTGCTGTAATGACGGTCTTAAGTAGTAACTGTGGCAGTCAGCAAGAGGGTCCTGGGGGGTAACTCTCTTCTAGTTTTCACTGCCCCAAAATAGACAGGGGTAGGGGAGACCAAAACATGCAGCCTGAGAACTGTTAAATCACCCGGATTTCTTAGGGGAAGAACACACCAGACTCGTTTCCTGTCCAGGGGCTTGGTGGCCATCTCTCCAGCTGATACTGGGAGCCTCACGGTGGGATGAGGCTGCCTTCCATCATAGCTCCTTAAACCCTGGGAAAGCCCACAGAGGCTGAGTCCTGCACCCCCTCCAGTTGGCTCTGCCTCTTCCTCTGGTTTTCCTGCAGGGCTGGGCCTTGCTGAGAGTGTGAGATTGGGAGCCATGAGGAAGGGACTGTACTAGAGCGGTGACATGCAGACTGCCTTGGAGCTTGCTTGGAAGGAAGTGGAAGATAGTGGTACATAAACGGAAAAGGCGATCTATGCATTTCTTGAAGCAGGTACAAACCAGTGGTTGAAAGAATTAAACCAGCCATTTAAAAAAATGTGACCATTTTGTTGCAAAATAAAGGACTGCTATATTGGTTGTTTCTCTTCTTTCTAAATTCCTCTAAGAATATCCAAGTGTCTATTGTGCTGTCTTTCTTTTGCCCTGGAATTGTGTTTCTTGAGCGTGGGATGAGAGGGTAAGATTCTTCCTCTGTCATCCTCTACCCTGTTATAGAACTGATGCATATTAATTATAAAAATACAGCCGAACATAAGGAAGCAGGAAGAAGGAACACATAATTCATGCCGCGTAAGCATCCCCACCACAGTGCCTTCTAAGCTTTATTCTGTTTGGTTGTTTAATATACTCATGGTAACAATATGTTGCAGTTTGGTTTTTTTCTCTGCCTTGAAAATTTTAACACTATATTGTATTTTTACATGATCTAAAAATCTTCTATTAACATTGTATGGGTATGTCCAATCTACCTAGCTAATTTGGTCTTTTAACTTATGATGAACCTTTTTGTGTAAACCTTTGCAATACGTTCTTCACTATTTCCTTAGAATAGATTTCTAAAAGCGGAATTACAGGGTCAGAGAGTTTGAACACTTTTAAGGCTTTTGATAGACATTCTCAACTCCTTTCCAGAAAGGTTGTACCAGTTTACACTCAGACCAGAAGACTCTTTTGTACCTTTGCCACATTGTTAACATTTGCAGATAAAATCTTTGTTTATTGCCTAGGTGGTAGTTGACATTTCTATTTTGATTTCTTCTTTTTTTTTTGAGACAGTGTCTCACTCTGTCGCCCAGGCTGGAGGCTGGAGTGCAGTGGCACGATCTCAGCTCACTGCAACCTCCACCTCCCTGGTTCAAGCGATTCTCCTGCCTCAGCCTCCCTATTAGCTGCGATTATAGGCATGCACCACTACGACCGGCTAATTTTTTTGTGTTTTTGGTAGAGGCAGGGTTTCTCCATGTTGGTCAGGCTGGTCTCGAACTTCTGACCTCAGGTGATCCACCTGCCTTGGCCTCCCAAAGTGCTGGGATTATAGGCATGAGCCACCATGCCCAGCCTCAATTTTGGTTTCTTTAGTTCTCCTGAATTGAAAAGTGTCTCATGTATGTTATCTGATCCCATAGCCTGCTTTTCGCATACTTTGTATTAACTATTTAATAAGTATTACAAATTGCAACCCTTTCTTTAATTTTAGGTGATATTTTCCCCACACTTTTCCTTTTGTTTTTAAAATAGAGAGGAGACTTAACTTTATGTAGTTAAATTCTCATTCTTTTGCTTTCTGGTTTCCTCCATTTCTTTTAAGCTTAGAAATGCTTGTCTCATCCAGAAATCAGGTAAGTAATACTTAATTACATATTACTCTGATACTTGGTTGTTTTGCTTGATTTGATATTTAACTCTTTGTCTACCTGAATCTGTTTTTTTTGTTTGTTTGTTTTGTGTTTTTTTGGTGGAGTCTCGCTCTGTTGCCAGGCTGGAATGCAGTGGTGCCATCTCGGCTCACTGCAAGCTCCGCCTCCTGAGTTCACTCCGTTCTCCTGCCTCAGCCTCCCGAATAGCTGGGATTACAAGTGCCTGCCACCATGCCCAGCTAATTTTTGTATTTTTAGTAGAGACAGGGTTTCACCGTGTTAGCCAGGATGGTCTCAATCTCTTGACCTCATGATCCACCCACCTCGGCCTCCCAAAGTGCTGGGATTACACGCATGAGCCAGTGTGCCCGGCCTATTTGGTATTTTTGAGAAGTGCAGCTCTAAGTTGGTTTTATCCCCTTCTCCCGGTTTCTAACCAGTTGTTCAGGTGAGACAGCCATTTGTTATTTCTTTGTTTTCAGAGAAGCTGTATCTATCTACCTGTTGTCTGTCCCTCTCAATCCTCCCTTCATTCTGGGCTGGGCCCAGGAAGAGGGCATCCAACCCAGACCTGGTGGAGAGGAGCAGCTTTGTTTAAGGCCAGTAGTGCTCGGTATTTATAAACTCCTTCTGTATCAGCTCACGAGACATCTCACAGTTGTACTCTTCGCCTGCCTGGCTGTGTGACTGAGAGGAGCTGGGCGTGGGGTGGGACAGCAGTGAGCAGGCGAGGTGTCAGGGCAAGCCCACCAGCATCGCTCCCGTGTCGTCTGCACTTCAGTATTGGATTCCTCCCCGTGGACCTGGTGCTCAGAAAATCCAAGGCCGGTCTTGGTGCTACCACTTGCTTAGACAAATCACTGAGTCATCTGTGTCAGCCAGTTTCACCGCTGTATTTGAGTATGATCAGTGTGAACTAAAAACCTGTTTGGCCTGCCTGTTGTGAAGCTTAAATGAGACAAAGTATCTGAGAGTGTCTCAAATCATCTAAAGCATTGCGCTCATATAATTTCAAGGCAATATTAATGTATTAATTTGAGCCTTTAGGTGCTAAGGATTGTAAGATGCACCATCATTTTATCAATTTTAAGATGCATTCCCCATTTCAGAGATGCCGGAACAGGAAAGGCCATGCATCCTGGAATTGGTGTTTGGTCCTGACTCTCATGGGGGGTGAGAAATGGTAGAGACAGTGTCCTAGACTCAGGGGTGGGGTTGCAAGGGGTGTAGAGGAAGATAGTCATGGATGCCCATATTTTATTCTCTGATGATACAGAATCTTCATTTGGGACTGATTCCTACTGCTCTATTTTCTCTTTGTAATTCCACTTTGTGATGCAGGTTTTAGAAGAGAAACCATTTCTTCATCTCATTTCCATTGTGCTAACAGAGAAACTCTGCATTCAGTTGAGGTGCTTTTTACTTTTCTTTCAGTGGATTGTCAGGCATGAGCTACGGAAGCCGTCAGAATCAGGTTTCTGTGTGGAAATCACACGGCGGGGAGTTGGAGGCACAAAATGATCTTAATGATGTACACATCTTCCTGCTCCCTTGTGGAGCTGAGAGTGGGGGCCCTTTGCAGTCTGGCAGGCTTGGCTCTGGATTTGAATTCAGTCTCTGCCATTTACCACTTGGGGGATCTCAGATGAATGCTTTCTCCCCTTCCCCTTCCCCTTTCCCTTTCCTTCAGACATAGTCTCCCTGTGTCACCCAGGCTGGAGTGCAGTGGTGTGGCAGCCTCGACCTCCTGGGTTCAAGCAGTCCTCTTGCCTCAGCCTCCTAAGTAGCTGGGACTACAGGTGTGCACCACCATGCCTGGCTGATTTTTTCATTTTTTTTATAGATGGGGATCTCACTCTGTTGCCCAGGCTGGTCTTGAACTCCTGGTCTCAAGCGAGCCCCCCACCTCCGCCTCCCAAAGTGTTAGGATTACAGGCATGAACTGCTGTACCTGGCCAAGTGCTCTCTTTCTGAGCCTTAGTTTTCTCTTCTGTAAAGTGAGGATAAAAGGATATATTCTGGAGCGTTGTCAGAAGAATTGAATGAGCTGCATGTGTGAAGCCCTAGCAGAGTTTCCTGGGTTTACAGGAGGCATTCCGTCAACATCACCTCCTTCCCGTCCCTCTCAGGAGCTGGAGGGTGGCGCAGCAGAGGAAATTTAGGTTTTCACTCTTCTGGGGGTTGGTCAGGTAACTACGATCGAAGCTGCACACGTCGTTTTAGTGCCACATTGATTGGGACGTGCCTGATCATTTGCTTCTGGTCTGACTGTCCCAGATCACTGTCAGCACATGTCTGGCACCAGCTGTGCTCCGGTAACCCTGCCATAGATCTCCAGTAGAGAGTGGGGCCTGTGCCTGGTTGCCTGAGTTGTTGAATTGTACTCTTTAGACATCGAACCTAGTGTTTCAAAGCACACATTTGTCCATGAGGCCTGTCTGCCCCGATTTCTCTCCCGGATGTGAGTTCCAGCACATGCATGCACCCCCTCACTGCCCCCCATCCAGAGCCACAGACTGCCCTGTCGGAATACGTCCAGCCCTAATGAGGGAGGCGTTGTCTTCAGATCACACACTCCACGCCGCGGCGGCTCTGCTCTGCCCCTTCTGAAGCGCTGGGTGTGAGAGAGGACTTCAGAAATAACAGGGGCAGTGTTCCGCTTTGATGCTATTATTAGAATTTTCCAAACACCGCATGTTTGTAACTTCACAGGGACTTGGAGAGAGGCGAGTGGGAAGAGGTTGCTGCTAGTGCCATTGTACGGAAAGCTCAATGGCATTTATCTGGTCCAAGGTCATTCAACAAGAACAGGTTGAAATAACCCTCAGACCGAAGAGCCAGCTGTCTGTGCATTTCGCTTTTCCCACAGTTCAGCCGGGACTCTGCTTCACGGATGCTTTCACCACACGCGCAGTGAAGCCAGACACGTAGGCCCTGCCTGGTTGGGGGCAAGAGCATTTTTCCGTAGTCGGTGGGCTGTTCCGAAGCTAAGAGACCATTTCCTTGAACCAAAAGTCTGATTCTTTCCTGCTGGAGCTCCTGTTTTCACAGTCATTGCCTTGGGGAGTGGAGCTCAGGCGTGTGGACTGTTCCCACCCCCACCTCCCCCCAGTAAGCTTTGGGGGAGGCAAATAGTGCTTCTCATTGGAGCCTGAGTGGATGCAAGGAGGCACACATGCTTTGTGGAGAGGAATCAGTGACATGTCCTGCTACTCTGGAGCTCGAGCGTGGAGCTTCATGTAGGCTGGGGTGGGGTTGGTTCTGTGTGGCAGCCTGCACAGAGGTGGCACACGTGGCCGAAGCCACTTCTAATTCATGCTGTGTTTGGGCCAGATGTCCTGGGTGGTTGGGAGGGTCTGGCATGGAGGTACCCATGGTCAGAGAGCCTGCAGGCTGCAGTGGCTGACCTCTCTCCTCCTCACCTGGCATTGCTGAGTGGGTGCTTGCTGGGTGTTCTCAGCTGGGCAGCCAGCCGAGGCTGTCACAGCGACAAGGGAGGAATTATTTTCTCTTCAAGGGGTGGATGTGAATTACTTAATTATTTGCAGAAGGGTCGTTGCTTTTTACTTACATTCTCCTGGTTTCTCCCCAGTGGGAACAGCAAGACCCCACTGTGACAGGCTCATCAGCGTCTTGTCACAGCTGTGGATGTTTGCCATGCTTTCTGGATGAGTTCAGCTCTAGATTGCAACCCGGTTTAGCTACACACATTGAAAAGGAGAAGAAAAAAGTACAGATAAGCTAGGATTTGGCTCAGGATTGATGTTATATAGGGTTTGACTTTTATTATCTTTCACTCATGAAAATTGAAACATATTCTCCTTTGATTTCTGTTGACGTTATTGGAAATAGAGATTTCCTTCAAGTCTTTAAACAGCATTATTATAGTTTCCTAGGTTCTTAGTTTTGATTTGTTTTACAAGCAGTTATGCTTCATTCTAATTCTCCTGCACCCATTTTACCTTTTTCTCCTTGGATTTTGTTCAGTGATGACTTAATAGAAAAAACACCTTGCATGTCGTTGCGTACGTCTTTTCCAGACCTCTGTATGTAGCCTCTTCTTCTTTCATCTGCCATTGCCCAAGTGTTACTGGAAAGGGGTCCTGATCCAGACCCCAAAGGAGGGTTCTTGGATCTTGCGCAAGAAAGAATTCAGGATGAGTCCATGGAGTAAAGTGAAAGCGAGTTTATTAAGAAAATAAACAGGGCCAAGCACGGTGGCTCAGAGCGCCTGTATTCCCAGCACCTTGGGAGGCCAAGGCGGATGGATCACCTGAGGTGAGGAGTTCGAGACCAGCCTGGTCAACATGGTGAAACCCTGTCTCTACTGAAAATACAAAAATTAGCCGGGCATGGTGGTGTGGTGTGCGCCTGTAATCCCAGCTACTTGGGAGGCTAAGGCAGGAGAATCGCTTGAACCCAGGAGGCAGAGGTTGCAGTGAGCCGAGATCATGCCATTGCACTCCAGCCTGGGCGACACAGCAAGACTCTGTCTCAGAGACACAAAAAACAAAACAAAACAAAACACAAAAGAATGGCCACTCCGTGGGCAGAGCAGTGGCATGGGCAGCTTGACTGAGTATACTTATGGTTATTTCTTGATCATATGCTAAATAAAAGGTAGGCAATTTATGAGTTCCCTGAGAAAGGGGCAGAGATTTTCCTGGAACTGAAGGTTCCTCCCTCTTTTAGACCTTCTTGGGAAACTTCCTGATATTGCCGTGGCATTTGTAAACTGCCATGGCACCGGTGGGAGTGTCTTAGCTATTGTGTTATCATTAGCATATAATGAGCAGTGAGGATGACCAGAAGTGGCTTTCGTTGCCATCTTGGTTTTGGTGGGTTTTGGCAGCTTCTTTACTGCATCGTGTTTTATTTATCAGCGGGTTCTTTGTGACCTGTGTGTCTTGCTGACCTCCTGAATGCCTAACCTCCTAGGAATGCAGCCAGTAGGTCTCAGCCTCATTTTACCCTTTTCAAGATGGAGTCGCTCTGGTTGGAACACCTCTGACAAGAGCACTCAGTGTCGACCCTCACGGAGGTTATGGTATGAGGAAACCGACAAGAGCTTCTGGCTTTCTCTAGCTGCTACTTCCGGTTGACCATTGACAGTCACTTCACCTGGCTAAGGTCCCCTCACCTCACTGTTCGAACGGTATCTAATCCCATTTCAGAGACTTACATTTGAATGAAGACATGTAGATGAGAACATCAGGGTCCTCTTGCAAAATCTGAAGAATCCCGATGTTATCGTTGAAGCCAAGTGCTCCTTCCTGGCCACATGTGTCCCTTCTGATGAGAAGTCGATCCCTCTCCATTCCCTGCCACAACTTCCAGGCTGCATGGGACACACCAAGACCCCTCTTCTAGGCTAAGACAGCACAGTGCAGTCTGGAGTTCAGGGTCTCAGCCGCTGCCTTCAGCAATGCCTCGCTCCTTCCGCCCCAGGAAGGAGAGGATGGGTATTCTGCAGCAAGGCTGCTGGCGCCGGGCCTGGAGGAGAGCCGCTCATACCCCACACATGGGAAGCGTGGAAGCAGGTGTGAGAAAGAGCCATCTGAATCAAGGAAAACTGGGACATACACATCTTTGTTTGTTTGTTGTTGTTCGTTTTATTTTTTAATTTTTAATTTTATTCTTTTTTTTTTTTTTTTTTTGAGACACAGTGCCCCTCTGTCGCCCAAGCTGGAGTGCAGTGGTGCGATCTCCGCTCACTGCAGCCTCCGCCTCCTGGGTTCAAGTGATTCTCCTGCCTCAGCCTCCTGAGTAGTGCGCCACCACGCCCAGCTTATGTTTGTATTTTTAGTAGAGACGAGGGTTTCACCATGTTGGTCAGGCTGGTCTCGAACTCCTGACCTCATGATCTGCCTGCCTTGGCCTCCCAAAGTGGTGGGATTACAGGTGTGAGCCACCACGCCCAGCCTTTATTTTCAACTTTACTTTTAGGTTTGGGGATCCGTGTGAAAGTTTGTTACATAGGTAAACTGGGACAAACATCTTGAAATTAAAACAGAGCCAGAAAAACCACGTGCATGCTGAGGTTCCCTTTGAGTTCAGTGGATTTGGACTAGTGGATTGGGTCTAGTGGCCTGAGTGAGTGGATTTGCAAGGCTGTGTGCTTTTCAAGGGCTATGGGCACTTCGCGTGGAGTGTTTAGAATGGGTGATTGATTGCTGATAGTTCTGAATTGCAAATAGTCGCAGTATTGGAGAACATCGTGTGGTTTTTACCCCACCCTCTTCAGCCTCTAAAGGAAAAACAGAGTGAAAGCCTTGGTTCTTGGGTGCATCTGCCGAGGTGAGGCTGTTTTCCAGCTTTGCTTAGAATCCAGTCATTGTTGGTGCTTTGGCCAGAGTGTGCAGAGCACCTGACGCGGTAGAGGTGTCTGCCAGCCTGAGTGTGCAGAGCACCTGACGGGGTAGAGGTGTCTGCCAGCCTGAGTATGCAGAGCACCTGACGGGGTAGAGGTGTCTGCCAGCCTGAGTGTACAGAGCACCTGACGGGGTAGAGGTGTCTGCCAGCGGAGGGAGTTGCTGAGTCTGGTCGAACGCCTTCTGTTCGTATTTGTGCTGGGGGAAACTCTAAGCCTATCACGCAGTCCAGACCCAGCACCTGTTCCACTGACAACAGCTAGAATTGTGAGAAAATGGCCACCAATGAGAGCAGTAGAATAGTAAGGGATTTTTTGTTTTTTGGTAAACTTCCAAGGAAGATACAAGCAAAGCACTGCGAGCCTAGTAATTTGCTGTTGCTGGACTAAGGGGTAAGGTAGGATTAACTGGTGTATTAAAGGAAGTCCAGTTTTGTTCCCAGCTATGAAGATTACTCAGGTTTATGGAGAGTCCTTTTGCTTTGGGCCGTTATGGAAAGAATCTACTTGGAATGAAGTTCTTTCAGTTCCTGGGAACCTTTCATTGTCCTGTGGGCTGGTCATTCAGGTTGTACATTCACAGACTCACAGAATTGAGTAGCCCTGGAAGGAAGGGACCATAAAGATGAATCAGCCCAGCCTTCCTCAGACATCCTGCGACCACCCCAGGCCCAGAGAGACTGTCCCTGGTTCAGGCTGCCGAGTCCCTGCAGCAGCTGGACTGGAACTGTTTGCTGAGTGCGCCCTGCCCCACGGGGCTTCTGTCTGCTTCTTGGACACCGCTTTCTTCCCCTTGGGGGTCAGCTTTTTAATGGCCAGCTCACCTCTGCCTGAGAGGAGGAATGAATCCCAAGGCAGGGCAGGCAGGGTGAAGGGGGCCGGGCTTGGGTTTAGGGGATGGCTCACCTCTGCCAGCCTGTGCTTCATGCTTGGAGACAGGTGATGGTTAACCAGACAACAGTCCCTGCCAGGTAGTGTGTACACAGACAGTAGTGTGGCTGGTAGGTTTGGCCAAGGCCTGGAGTTGGATTCCTACCTCTGCCACTGCCTGGCTCCACCGCCCTGGGCCAATTCCCTGCCCTTCCCAGTGCCCCAGCCCCTGGACAGCAGTGCCCAGGTGACGGAGAGTGGTCTCCGTCCTGCTGAGGGGATGGGAGCACAGTGGCACTTGACTTCCCGCGAAGCTGCTGCCCGTTGCTATAGAAATCCAGTCTCAGAAGCAGGAGTACTGGTGGTGGAGCTCGGGAAACTTCGCCCTTCCTCCAGCCTGTACTTGCTGGAGTGACGCGCTGCCACAGCTGGAGGCTTCTCTGCAAACGTGTATTATGGTTTTATCTTCTCCCCTCCCACAATGAGTTCTGTCTGTGTCAAGTGTTTAAAGATCATTCGAACCTTTCTTCTCACCCCTCCCTTCCCCTTTTCCTCAGGGAAAAGCTTGTGTATGACTCAGTAGTAAATGAATTGTCTAAATCATTTAGCATAACACAAAATAATGTGACTCCCAGTAGTGTATGCCATTACACAACCCAGCTGTACAGTATTTCAGTGTATTCAGAGGACCTCTTTTCCATTACCGAGTGATAGTGTGGAAGGGAAGATATGTATCCTTTTGAGTTCTGAAATAGCTATATTCTTATTTTCTCTGCTTTTGTGTCATCATTGAAAAATTCCAGCATTCCTTGCAAATGTGTGTCTATTTTGAAACAAACCACAGACAAAACAAGAATGCATAGATCTGCAGATAACCATGCTTAAAGACATTCTCTTTCTTCAAGGAGGGTGTGAGTGAACGTGAATTAGATCAGCCTACAGGAGAATGGTAGGAACTGATGTATTCTGTTGGCAACATTTGCTGACAGTGTGTCCCGGAGTCTTCATATTACAGCTGGGAGGAGAGAGCTTGTCCATCTTAACACTACGCAGAACGGAGTCGTTCAGGCTCTGGCTCCAGACCCGGGCTGGGTTCCTTGCTTTGTTTTTAATCTTTAAAAGTTGGTAAAATACATACGCCATTAAAATTTACTGTCTTAACCATCCTTAAATTTACAGCTCAGTATCCTCACCCATTCACAGAACTCTTTCATCTTGCAAAACTGAAACTCTGTCTCATTCAACACTAACTCCCTTCTGACCTCCCCTCCCCCTGGCAACCATCCTTCTACTTTCTGTCTCCATGAATTTGACCCCTCTAGGTCCCTCATGTTAGTGGAATCATCCAGTATTTATCCTTTTGTGACTGGCTTATTTCACTTAGCATAATGCCCTCAGGGTTCGTCCATGTTGTGGCATGCGTCAGTATTCGCGTCAGAATTGTCTCCCTATTTCAGGCTGAACATTCCGTTTTATGGTTGGACCACATTTTGTTGATCTAGTCACCCGTTGATGGACACGTGGGTCCTTACGGCTATTGTGAATAGTGCTGCTATGAAATATGGGTGTACATATATCTCTTCAAGACCCCACTTTCTTTTGTTTTCTTTTCCTTTTTTTTTTTTTCTGTTTTTTTAAGAAAGGGTCTCGCTCTATTGTCCAGGCTGCAGTGCAGTGCCACAATCCTATTTCATGCAGCATCAAACTCCTGGGCTTATTTTCCCGCTTCTGCCTCCCACGTGGCTAGAACGGACAGGTGCTCACCACCATGCCAGGCAAATTTTTTGTTTGTTTTTTTGTTAGAGGTGAGAGTCTCACCGTGTTGCCCAGGCTGGTCTTGAACTTCTGGCCTCAAGTGATCGTCCTGCCTTGGCCTCCCAAAGTGCTGGGATTACAGGTTTGTTACCACCTCTGGCCGAGACCTTGCCACCACGCTGCTTAATAAAAAGCTGGGCTGCATTTTGGGATTAGGACTTCCTGTGGGTGGGGGGAGGGTAGGGAAGGAGAACGGTGGCATCCCAGCCAGGAAGCTTGATGGATGGCCTTCGTCCACCAGGACACTTACTTCCATATCAGCGTTCTTCCGCACTTGGGCCACACAGGGTCTGCGAGAACTCCAGTTGGGTCTTAGAGTGGCAGTGACCAAGTAGTCTGTGTAGGGGGACTCGCTGTGCCCCCCATGCACAGAGGCTGTGTGATGAAATCATTAAGGGCCCAGACTTATATCCAGCCCTGCCAGTTGATCACTCTTGATCTGGGGCAAGTAACAACCTCTTTGTGCCTCTGTTTTGTCCTTTGTAAAATGGGGAAGAAAGTAGTACCTACCTCCTAGGGCCGTTCTGAGGGGACCTGGGTTAATATAATTAGGTGTACATAGTATGTGCAGAGTAAGCACCATTTAAGTGTCTAGAACATCCTGGGTGAAGATAGCCTGCCCTTGAGTCTGGAAGTCTAAAGTGTAGCTTTCCTAAGCAGGTGGTTGCCTGCTCTGTTCACTTCCCTAAGTTCGCGTGCTCATTTGCTGAACGCTCTCTGGGTACTTGCTGGTCAGCTACTTCTTGTCTTACTGTGGGGAAGGCTGGGTTTTTCTGAACACTGGGTTATAAATTATCCTCCTTCTGTTCATTTAAAGCCAGATGCTCTCTATGTGGGAATTGGCCCATACTCTGGGAGAAGGGCCCTGAGCTCCCCTGGGTCCTGGGGGCCAGCAGTTCCAGGAGAGCCATTTCCTTCCTGTGGCTGCTCTTCAGAGCAGCAGCCTGCAGGCTGGGCCCACCCCTGGTTCAAACTGTTTTTAGGGGAGTGGGCTGGAGAGCTGCCCACATCCGTGTCTTAGCAGCTGGTCGAGAGAATGGTGCTGGCTGGTCTAGGCTTCTGGAGCCTGAGTCCAGAGACTGAACCTTCTAGCCCTTCCCTTGCAGTGGATCTTCGGAATTGGGGTCCTGGGCACTGTCTGCCCCACCCCTGGTGAGCATCTGGGCTTTGGGCAGGGTCCTCACTCTCTGGCTTTCAGTTTCTGCGTGTGAAAAATCAGGGGAATCCATAGCCTGAGAGCTTCTCTGGAAGGTATAGTTATTTTTTGGTAAGAGACGTCGAGTTGTTTGCAGCAGCTGCTAGGAATGAAATGCAAAACTGGTGCCATTCGAGAGCAGAAGCAGCAACTGGGCGCAGTGTGTGCAGGTTCCACACTGTCACGCAGCACCGCTGCCCATCCTTCGGGGAGTCCTGAAGTCCCATGCAGAACTGCAGGGCGGCCCTGCTGAAGTTCTTGTGGATGCCGCCCTTGCCCTGTAAAGAGGCATGGCAGGTTCAGTAGAGGCCAAGGAGAAAGAGGTCATCCGTCGGCTTGAACACTACCTGGGTTTTTTCTTGGCTTTATGCAGCATATTGCTTTTTCACATGGGGGAGTGTCAGCCCCACACTCTTATTAAAGCATTGAGTTCTCCCAGGCCTCTGTTGCTGCTCTGATAACCGAAAGGGTATTGTGCTTGTCTTTATCTGCCACACACACGTGGGTGGCATTGATGAGCCAACCAGACACCCCCAGCTGTGACAGGCAGAATTTAACTGTCGCCCTGTTCAGCGGTCAACAGCTCATCTTGCTTTTCCTGATGATGGTCCCTCCTGTTATTTGGCTGTTTGTCAGATATCAAGAGTTCTCTTTGTAATGGCTTTAATTGCTAACTTTTAAATTCTAATCACTTTCAAAATAGCGCTATTTTAAATGGAGGTGACACATCTTAGGACGTTCAGAATGATGCCTCCTATATTTGCCAGAACATATTCTGCTTACAAAAGCAGCACCTGCGGGTGCTTGATAGCTGTGTCTCGAGGACGTGGCTTGATGCAGATCCTCCTGGCCACACCTGCATCGGGAGGCAGAGCAGGTTGGGGTAGGAGATGTTTTGGTGCTGCCTTCTGGGCCACGTGTCAGAGAGTTGACTCTGTTATTTCACAACCCTCTCCCTATATCTAGAGGGACCATGCTCTTTAGTGTCCAGACCTGAGTGTGTTTGAGAGTGAAAGGGGAAATGTTAATACTTACGTGGAGAGAGTAGTTAATATCCAGAACATTTGTCCTGTTTTGTGCCTGAAACCAAGAACTACTGCACTCAGCTTCTCTATAACCAGAGTATCACAGAGCCAGCGTCACCCAAAGTACCAAATGATAAAAGCTCAGAGTAGCAGGTGCCAGCACGTGAAGGGCGATTTGTGTTCCTTGCCACTGGAAGTAGGATTATGGTTGTAATAATTATGCCGACTTGAGTATTTTTTTCTTTAAGAAAGTTTTATTGTGCCAACATCTGCAAAAATAGGTGATGTGGACTCTTAGGTACCAAGCACCCACCAGGATTTCGCCATGCTTGTTTTGTCTTTTCCTGTATGTGCTTGTGTGTGTGTGATGGGGAGTTAGGGGTGGTAGTGGTGTGTTTTAAAGCAAATCTCAGATGTTATTTCTTGTTAAGCATCTTGTGATGCTTGCTTTAAAGTAAGTACCACTAATCTTGTGCCAGCGTTCTCATGTGGGGCAGGATTAATTAGAGACTAAGGGATTTGAAGAGCAACTATAAAGTATTAAAAAGCCTGGGAGTAGGTGGTTGATTTGGGGCACAGGTTATGGTGTTGCTGATACAGTGGCTTCTAAGCTTCTGTGGGAAGGATGAGCTTATCTTTGGCAGCCTTCAGTGATCTCCCCGCAGGCCTTGAGGTGAGATGTGTAGTGACATCAGGCTCCTCTTTTGCTTGGTAACCTACAAACCAAGGTGAGAGGCCCGGCGGAGCCTCCCAGGGGTCTCCCGACGGCCCCTCCAGAGCTGCGTCCTCTGTTTTCTGCTGCAGCATCTGCAGGCTCTCACTCATCCTGTTACACTTAGAGCGCCCCATGTGCCTGTGGGCCCCTCCTGCCTCAGTACCAAGATTGTCCTTGGCACCCCCTCCCCAACCCCATTCCCAAATCGCCCCGTGTTACTTGTTAGCAGGCAGGTTCCAGTGCAAACTGGCCGAATTTGAATTTCTCAGGGAGCGTCTCAGAAATGTGCACTGTCAGCTCCCCCAACCTCTAAGTTTGTGGGGTCTCCGGGCCAGGCCTCATGCTCCTGGCATTCAGGCCTGGGCCTTCCGGCGGGGGGGTTTGTCCTGGAAATCCTGTCTTCCTCCACATCCTTTGGTTCCCTAGGTATCTATCTGGTATTTGAAGCCAGTCCCCCATTTCCCTCTGTTTTTGTTATCACACTGTAGGGATGGTTGTAGTAAATACATAGACTTTTAGAGAATGCAGCGAACTCAGTGGTTCTCTAGGGATTCCTCTGCTGAGGTCAGGGCTTAGACGTTTATACGGTCTTCTTTTGCCTTTTGAGATTCTTGTCCACAGCTAGGTTGTTGATTGAAAGCCACCCACCTTGGCATAGCACCTGTGGGGGCCCTGCCCCATGTGGTGTTTGATGCAGCAGAGCAGGATGTCAGGCAAGCCCAGATGTCAGGCAGGCCCAGAACGTCAGCTGTCTTCTTGGTGGCAGTGGTTCCATCTGGATTTGGAAATACCATGTTTGAAACAAGGTCCCTGTAATTACTTAATTATGAAGAAATGAGAGCACTTCCGGCTTTCTTGCCTACCTGCCCAGCCCCTCTGGGAAGTGTGCCTTTTAAAGACGCTCCTCGCTTGCATTTTTATTGTCCTGTGATTAAGAGAGGGGACGTCGGTCCACTCCTCGTCCAGGCTGCTTTAGGCTTTAGTGGACCCGCTTCTGGTGTTCCTTGAGGTTCTACTTTCTTGTGAGGGCTCTTTTTTCTCTCCTCTGCTCCTTATTGATCTGTAGCTGCTTATGTTTTTTGGCTTGGCTAAAAATAAGCACTTTTCCTTCTTCCTCTTGGGCTAGGAATGAAAAAGACAGTCTTTGTACTATCTGCTGTTTGGAGTTGGATGTGAGAAATTGATAAGCTAAAAGACTGTAGTTATTTTTCCCCTCCCTTTTCATGTATCTCGTTAGGGAGCCCTGGAGGAGGAAGCTTTGGGAGGAGTCCCGACCCTTCTCTCCCGCTCCAGGTCTGAGAACTTGTGCGCGGCTGTTCCTGTCTTGTGTGTGCCTGGTCACCCCTCTTCCTCTTTCAGTTTTTTTTGTTGTTGTTAATAGCTAAATCATATTTCTGGCTATTTCCTTAATATGGACAGTATTTTCATTTTCTCTGGAGGTGTTGGTCGGAGGCCACTGTCTGCCTCCTTTCCTGACCCGGTTGGAGTGAAGCAGGTATGGGCTCGGAAAAGCCTGCGTGGGAAGCACTCCTGTGTTCATTTACAACTCAGCCACCTTCTGCCGACCGCACACTGCAAACTCGGCTCTCAGGGAGCTGAGGCATTTAGGAAAAGGAAACAAATTAGTGCAGTAAGGTGCAAAATAAAACGGCATTGGGACTAACCTGGAGGGATGGCCCAGGCTGCAGGGGGAGGGGTGGGAAGGAGAGAGGGCATGGGGTGGGGGTTGTGCGTGTAAGTGAAATGGCATGCCAGGAGCTGCACGTAGCTCAGAGTGGCCCCACATGTTGGCAGGGATGCTTTATGCTGGAAATGTGACCGGTGAGGAGGTTAGGTAAGAGCCACGCAGGGTCCTGTATGCTGCAGTCCAGAGCTGGCTGCCTTCTGCACTGTCCGATCTCAGTGTCTGTCCCGCTGGCTGCACTGCGCAGGAGGAGTCCTGGCGGGGGGAGGAGAAGGGGACAGACAGGAGGCAGGTGGGCCGCTAGAGCCCAGGTGAGAGGGGAAGTGGGCCTTCAGCTGTGGCAGGGTGAATTGGGAGGGAGGGTCCAGAGTTAGAGAAACAGGAGGCAGTGTCTGCAGATCTGGCCAGCTGGTGAGATATTGGGGATGAGGGGTGGGCAGTGCCAAGCTGGGGGAGATTTCAGATGACGATTCTCAAAATGATGCTCTCTGATTTGACAGCCTTCTCAATTTGGAGGAATTACCTTTGTGTTCCTTCCAAGATGTTGTCACTGGCCTGAGAAACTGAAACCCTTTCCTCTGGCATTTTCTAGTTTCCAAGATCGACCGTGAATTATAAGGACTTCATTTTATTCAACATTCATTGTGTTCGAACCTTCTAGCTGAAAGCCGCCTACTTAGGGGTTAAGGTGTGGCTTTGCCTGTATTCACTTTGCTGTCCTTGACTCTTGGCAGGCATTCCTAGAGCCCCTGCCACGGCACTGCTGTGGGCTGAGACTGGTGTCGCCTCTCCCTTGAGAGCATGGCCTGCTCTGCCATGTGCCTGGCTTGGCCACTGGTTCTCCTTTTCTGGTCCTGCAGGGGCTTTTCTTTTCTTCTCTGTTTTAAAATAGTCTCAGGCCAGGGCCACTCGTGGCCTAATCTTCGATTCTGCTAACAGTGTCTGGCTAGTTTTATGGCCATATTCCCCGGCAGTGGTTGAGGCTAAAGGGTCACTGTGGAGAGAAGCTGCCTTCCTCCTCCAAGAAGCCCTCCTTCCTGCCCTGCTGCCCTCCTCCCGTTGAAGGAGAGCTTCCGTCTCCTGAGTGAGGGCCTCAGCTCTGCCGGTGGGTCAGCGCTGGCTCCCAGCCTGGAAGGCATTGCAGGCTTGGTGAAGAGAGCTCATCTTTAGCTGCTGTTTCTATGTGTGATTGCTTGTTGAAGGTTGGCAGTGGGAGGTGCTCCTAGCACACGTCCACACCTTCAGAGCAAATGCTCTGTCCCCAGACTTTGTCCCTGTTTAGTTTCCTAAATTGTTATCACTCAGCAACCTCTAGGATAGTCACTGTTAATAGTACATACAGGGGCAGCCCTCTTACTTACCTGTGTGAGTATGTCCAACGCCACTGGACACCTGCCTCCCACTTGCCCACACTCTTCTCCATCCCCCTTTAAATTTAGCTTCAAATCTGAAAAGACAGTGGTACTGCATAGCTGAGAGCTGCGAGGTGGACTTTGGGTGAAAGGCTGCCCACCAGGACAACCAGATCAGTAGCTAGCTCGGGGTGTGCACAATGCACTCAGAGGGAGAGCCCTGTGGCACTGCGTTATTTTCCTCCCAGAGCTGAAGCCAGAAACCTCATAGGGAAAGGGAGCATTTTCAGGGCTGGAATAGTTCTGCACAGTCCCTTCCTCACTGTGGACTCCTTTTCTAAATCTGCAAGTCATGAGTAACCTGGATGCGTCCCACAGGTCCCACAGGTCCCACAGCCCTGGAAAGCCCTTGTTTAACACAGGTGCTGTCTCTCCTTGCTGCAGAGGTGGCTCCACGCCTTGCTTCTAGAGGTCCCTCACTCACCTTCCCCAAGCTAACTTCAGGATGTGGGTCAGCCTTTTCAAGGGGTTTGTTTTCTATTTCTTTCTTTCTTTTTGTTTTTGAGACAAGGTTTGTCGCCCAGGCTGGAGTGCAGTGGTGTGATCACAGTTCACTGCAGCCTTGACCTCCCTGGGCTTAGGTGATCCTCCCACCTCAGCCTTCCGAGTAGCTGGGACTACAGGTGTGCGCCACCACGCCCAGCTAATTTTTGTATTTTTAGTAGAGACAAGGTTTCACCCCATTGCCCAGGCTGGTCTCAAACTCCTGGGCCCAAGAGATCCACCCACCTCAGCCTCCCAAAGTGTTGGAATTACAGGTATGAGCCACCATACCCAGCCCTTCTCCTCCCCACCTTTTTTTTAAACAGGGCCTCGCTCTGTCACTCAGACTGGAGTGATCATGGCTCACTGCAGCCTTGACCTCCTGGGCTCAAGTGATTCTCCTGCCTCAGCCACCTCAGTAGCTGGGACCATAGGCATGTGCCACCACGTCTGGCTAATTGTTGCATTTTTTGTAGAGATGGGATTTCTCCATGTTGCCCAGGCTGGTCTCGAACTCCTGGGCTCAGGCAGTCCACCTGCCTCAGCCTCCCAAAGTCCTGAGATTACAGGCGTGAGCCACTGCTTGTCTAATTCTTGATTGCCTGATTTCAGAATGTGCTGCTTCTGGTTTTATGGCTCCTGAAGTCATTTTGTGGTCTTGACCTTGTCTCTCCTGGAGCGGGCGGGGAGAACATTGCAAGGCCATCTAGATTGGACTTGTGTGGTTGAGCACTGGGTTCAGGAGCATCCCTGGAGGGTTGATGATGGTTGCTGCCTGCTTACTGTTTTGTAGGGTGTTTCTATTACAGGCTGCCAATAGCTTGGTGGTTTGAGCATCATATTATTACAGTGATTCTTAGGTCTGGTGTTGAGGGCAGCAAGATTTCTGCCTAAACATGTTCCTTCTCCATAGCAGTGAATCTAGGATGAGTCACTATAGACGGGGGCATGTATTGACTACAACAAGCGGTTGAGGGACCTTGGATTTTGAGGGTTTTTAAAAACTGCCTTATTGGTTTGTGTGTGTCCTGCCACAGTGTTGCCTAGATGGGCTTAATGAGGTGGGAGTGGGCTTTTTGTTTTGTTGTTTTATGCCTCAACCATGTAAATATAGACAGATACATTGAATCATTCAATGTCCAGAGTGGGAACTTGCCGCCAAGCCCTCTTCACTTTTGGAACAGCGTGGCGTGAAGAACAGTGAAACCTCCCTCTGGTCTTTCCTGCCATGTAAGAGTTCTGTCTCCAGTGACTGGCAGAGCTGTCCCTGGGCAGACTCACTGAATTGTTTCAGCAGGGCTTCTCTGGTGGCCATTAGATCAACTGATCTTGATGCATAGGGGTGCCTCTGAGGGCTTCTCACTCTTGATTTAATTCTCAGAAACGCTTCTCAACACGGTTGATGTCTTACTTAATTATACCGTAATAGAGGTTGACAGCCACACGGTGTGACGGACCCCAGGGTGAGGATGGCTGGATGGGCTTGTGGGGCTACTGAGGCAGAGACCCAGGAGGGTGCTCTCCATTCCTGGACGTGGAGCCCGTGAGTGGCTTAAAAGACTGGCCCCACTCTGGGGCCTGGAGAGCCATCGCCTGTTTGGTGACTGCAGAGCTGCCCACCTCCGTGTGCTGCCGTTTCTCTGTACTGAAGCTTCCCTCTTTCCCTCGCCATAGGAAGCCTGAGATGTAACACCTAGAAGAGGCTTGACAGGCTTGGAATCAAAGGCATGACTTCATACATTGCCCAAGGTGTCATATTTCCTCCCAGAAACTTATATTTGGATAAAACAAAAATCCTTTTTTAACCTTTGAAACGGTTTCCAACAGCTGCTTTAAAAAGACACACAACTCCTTCCACTTCCTCTTTCTGCCCGCTTTGTTTTCGTCCACAACCTTTGCAGAGAAGTGAATGTCTCTGTTAGAGTTGGAGTTGGGAATTGGGGAGGGATGTGTGACTTGATTCTGAAAGGAAAGTCTCATCTCTTCGGTAGAGCGTTCTTGTTTTGTTTGTTTGTTTTTAGACCTGAAGCTCTACTCATAACTCTGTTGGAGACACCTTTGTGGAGCAGTTGGAGCGCCTGGCTCCTCGTGGGAGAATGCGCTACAACATTCAGCCTCTCTTTGGCCTTCTAGGATGGCGGGAGGCACAGACACGCACTCCTTTTCCTACCCAGGGATTTGGCGCTCAGAATGGGGGCTTTGACTGCTTGGCTCTGACTGTGCAGTTTTCTGGATGAAAGCCTGCCGTCTTCTGAGCACAAAGGAATCCATCTTTTTCTTTGCTTCCCTGAGGAATCTATTTTCATAGTCCCAGAGCAACTTAGAGAATTCCCAGCCAGGGCCACCATTCACAACTCTTCAGGATGAGGCTGGTGCGCCCCGCATGCAGGTGTCTGTACCTTTGTGTGATTTGTCGAACTCTTTTCTATTGAAGGTGCACTACCTGGGTTGCTTTCTGGAGATAATATTCTTCCTCTTGCGGAAATATGTTCAGGATCTTGTATGGTGTCCTGGGTTGGATTTTATAGCTTTGCCAACATAATGATTACAGTTGATGATCACCATGGCCACCATTCCCCTACAACTTTCTGGACCTCCGGGATGTCTTCCTGGAGGAAAGTCCCCTGGAGAAGTGTCCCAGTAGAACCCGCTGTTGTGTCACTTGCTCTGACCGCCATTGCCATCGCAGCACATCCATGACAGGGTGATGGTAGAAGATGAGGGTCCCATTGTCCATGTAGTGCCTCCAGGAAGCTCAGGATGATGGCCAAGCCAGAAATGTAAGGTGGCTGTGGAGCACAGGATCATGCCCTCAGGGTAATGCATGGTCTAGTTGTTTTGTAAACAATGCTGTTTCCTCAAGAAGCAATGATTTTCTGACTACCCAGCCTCCCCAAGATAGCCCTGGGAGGAGAATTTCTGATTCTCACTAAAGCAGTGCTGCCTTCTGGAGGATCTCCCCCACATGTCCCTGTGCCCACCACGTAAGCTAAGGAAGGAAAGCAGAGCTCCTCAGTTCGTTGATGGCTTCAGCTACAGATGAACCAATGTTACAGGAAAGGGGTCCCAGTCCAGACCTCAAGAGAGGGTTCTTGGATCTCGCTCAAGAAAGAATTCAGGGCAAGTCCGCAGTGCAAAGTGAAAAGAAGTTTATTACAAAAGTAGAGAAGAACGGCTGTTCCATAGACAGAGCACCCTCGAGAGCTGCTGGTTGCCCATTTCTATGGCTATTTCTTGATGATATGCTAAACAAGGGGTGGATTATTCATGCCTCTCCTTTTTAGACCATATAGGGTAACTTCCTGACGTTGTCACGGCATTTGTAAATTATCATGGTGCTGTTGGGAGTGTAGCAGTGAGGACGACCAGAGGTCACTCTTGTGACCATCTTGGTTTTGGTGGGTTTGGGCCGGCTCCTTTACTGCAGCCTGTTTTATCAGCAAGGTCTTTATGACCTGTGTTTTGTGCCGACCTCCTCTCTCATCCTGTGACTTAGAATGCCTTAACTGTCTGGGAATGCAGCCCAGTAGATTTTAGCCTCATTTTACCCAGCTCCTATTCAAGATGGAGTTGCTCTGGCTCACATGCCTCTGACAAAAGGGAAAGCTCTCCAGGCACTCAGGCTGATGGGCTCCCTTTAATTCTTTGAATCGGGCTTGGAACCATGGCCTGTAAGCGCATCCGACACTTGGCTAGAATCTTGAACCCGACTCTTTCAAAGATGAGGACAAGGTTTTTCAAATTGTACATTGTGACTCAGTAGATCATGAAACTAATAGAGGAGAATGGTGTCAATATTCATGATGAATAATTAAATAGAAAATACTGAAGCACATCATACATGTAAGAGTAGGTAGTCTTTTATGACACCATATGTGGATGGATGGGCTTGCGTGTATTTATATAACATGTATATTTAAATACATGCATTGGGGGCTAGATGTCTACATCACATTTATTTGTTACTATGGGTTTTGGTGAAAAAGTTTGAAAGCTGCTAGGTTTAGTGCATAGCCAGGAGGGAAATAAAAAGAAGCTATCAGAGAACTAGATAATCCGGCTCCTACACAGACTCGTGTTTTGTGTGAGTGGGACACTCCTCAGCCTGGGTCCACTTTCAGGTAGCTTCCTCTTTGAACCGCTTGCCGTTGTGGGGCAGGGACCATCTGCACCAGCCCTGTCCCCAGCTCTAACGTGAGGTTCGTTTGCTCACCTTCCTTGACCTTCCTTTCCCTCCTCGTGCTTCAGTTTCTTGCCCTCCTGCCTGTATCTATGGCCGTGGTTTGGGAAGAATCACTCCATCTTTCTGTACCTTCAGTGTGTTTGTCCACTGTGAGTGAGGCATAATCAATACTTGGTGACTTGGGCTAAACTGTGTTCAGTCCTTCTGAATACTTATCTACATCTTATTTATTATTTTTATTTTTAGAGATGAGGTCTTACAGTGTTGCCCAGGCTGGAGTGCAGTGGCGTGATCATGCCTCACTGTAATCTCGAGCTCTTGTGCTCAAGCAATCTTCTCATCTCAGTCTGCGGAGTAGCTGGGACTGTAGGCCTGAGCCACTGCTCCTGGCCTGAATACGTTTAAATGAGATGAAATTAAATGAGAGAATGAACATGAATAGGCCCATTGCCGTGCCTGAGACAAACTCACATGTCTGCTAATGATCGGTTGTCTTCTCCTTACATGCAGGAGTGTTCCTGTGGTCAGACTGGACACCTACACACTCCAACAGCCATTGATGGGGGGATCAGCCTTCAACATTTAAAGGGTCTCTTTGCGTTTTTAGTTTCATTTTTAATCACAGCAAGCACATTTTCATGTATTAGAGAAAAAGAGAAAAAACACCCATAATGCTTTCTGTGTAGAAACGAGCATTACGGTGACCTTGGTGGTGGTTTTTGAAAGGATTGGGGAATTAATTCATCGAGAACATCTGAGGACGCCTTCCAGATTCACCAATCATCAGGCCCCTAAGTACCCTCCCATCCCCACGCCCTCTGAGTTCTTTTCACAATTCCAACCCAGAGGTCTCGGTTGTGAAAAGTTTCTTTTGTCAGACACAGTGAGCTCAGTCTGTCTGGCCCAGGCCACTTCGCTCTTGGAGATGGATTACAGCCTTTGTTCCTGGTCCCCGTCCTCCTGGCATGGTGTCAGGGGCCCCTGGTTGGTGGTGCTCACCATTCACTCTGTGGAGGGGTTTGGTGGAACTGATACGTTCATAAAAGCTACTGGTAAAAACAAAACAACAACAAAAAAGCTACTGGTGCCCAGTGCCTCTTACGAACTCTCATGCAGATTTATCGTGTGGGTCTGTCTGCGTGGGTGTCTACCTTATAAAGACTCACAATTGGTTTCTCTTTTCACCCATTGTTTGGAGAATAATAAGTCTCTGTCAGATTAGCTTCTTGGGGCCTCAGTGCTTTTTGAAAAGAGCTTGCATAATCAGTGTCTGGTGAGCTGTGAGGCCAAGAGCATATTCCCATTGTGCAATGGGGATGTGGATTTTGTACGTTTTCAGTATTTCCGCGTTCAGTCTTGTCAGAAGTCAAGCTGTCGTCCACCCTGCGCTTGCAGTTGAGACATAGGCTCTTCATCCACAGTGGATAAGTTTTTCTCCACGTGGACCATGTTCTTACTAGAAAAGAAACCCGGGCCCTTTAGCTTGTCAACCTCTGCTCCAGCTTTCCCAGAGTTGGTGCAGAGCCGACACCATTAGTGTTTTTAAGAAATAATCTTGAGTCAGAAGGAATGTGACCAAACTGCCACAGGTGAGAGATCTCTGGCCCCCCTTATATTTGCCTATTCTGCCCCTTCTGAGACATTTCTGGGAGAGGAGGTATTATTATGGGTATCCTTCCAATAAAAGGGGACAATGAGGCTCTAACCCCCAGGACCTCAGAATGTCACCTTATTTGGATATAAGATCTTTACATATATAATCAAATTAAAATGTGGTCGTCAGCATGGGCTCTAGTATGACTGGTGTCCTTATGAAATGGGGGATTCAGACAGAGCCGGACACATGTGGAGGGAAGACAGTGACAAGAGAATAGAGAGCAGGCACCATCTCTAAGCCAAGGAGAGAGGCCTGGAACAGCTCCTCCCCGTACAGCCCTCGGAAGGAACAAACTCTGCCGCCCCTTGAGCTCAGACTTCCGGGACTGTGAGACAGTGAGTTTCTGTTATTGAAGCCTCCCAGTTTGTAGTACTTTATTATGGCAGCCCTGGCATACTTACTCAGGTAGTCTCCGCGAGGTTATTTATAACTCAACCTTATCACATTGGTAACGTGGTTTTATCATTTGGCATGACTGTCCAAGGTCCCTTGCAGTTCTAATATTTATGTACTAGCACTTAAAAAGACTTTCTGTGATGACAGGGCCTTTGCTGGATGGGGTCTTGGTCTGGGGCTTTGGTTTCCAAACATCAGGGTCCTCCCAGGTGAGGCTGCCCTGCGCCCCGTGCACCCCCCACCCCGTTTCCGCGTGCAGTTTTCTTCGGAAGTATTTCCCAGGTCCTCGGGATCCCTTCTGTGTAAAAGCATCACTTTCTCTCACATCTGTGGAGCGGAAGTCCTAAGGCAGTCACCGTCTGGGTCCTGCCTGGGGTTGTGAGAGCCCCTTGTGCTGGCTGCTGCCCGCCTTCTTCTTTGCTGGCTGCCTGAGGCTCCGTGCAGGTTTTCGCTTGGGGGTGGGGCCCTGCCTGCTGCCGCTGACCTCCCGGAGAGATGGCCTCTCCCTAATTATAGCTCATCTCTTAATCCCGGTCATCATTTCAGCTGGCTGTCCTTGAACTGAAAATTGGAATACAATTCAACCTGTAGCTGTTTAAAACTGCCTTATTCAGAAAGCATCAAGATAACGAAATTTTAGCTTCTTTCAAGATCTTCCAAAACAGATCAAGAATGATTCAGTCAGGACAGGGTCTCCTCCTTTGGGGCTGGGAGGGACAGGGCAGGACTGTCCCAGAACAGTCCCATGGGCAGAGCTAGGTTTTGTGAGGACTGGAGCTTTTGTCATTTGAAGACCATTTCTAAGAGAAAGAGTGATTTATAAACCCAAAACTGGGCTCCCAAGTGCATAGCACAAAGGACCCCACAGAAGATCACAAATGGCCCATCCTGACTGGAAGAGAGAGATGAGATTGAGGGCCAGGTCGTGAGGGCACTCTGAGGGTCACAGAGAAATTCGGCGTCAACCTCCAGACAGTTCACCCAGGAGTTCTGAGCAGAGGAAAAAAGTCTTGCTTTGAAAGGACTAATTCTGTAGTGATTTTGCCACATGGAGAGGGGAGGGAACTATTGTGTCAGATCAGAAAAACCATGGGATCAGTGCTAAGGGCCTGTGTGATGGGCTCTGTCTGAGTGGGAGAGACTGTGGCCTCGTCATGGGACTCAGTCAGTAGGTGGGTGATAGAAGAGTAAAGCTTTTGTGTTTTTAGGGCGGGGAAGAGAGAGTCATTGATTTGAGATGCAACTGGAACACCATGTAGACCTGGCCTCTGGGTGGTGATGACCTTCTGGGGTTGGTGTCTGGAGAGAGTGTGGTTTTGGGATAGGGGAGCAGAGGAGGGAGGGAGGAGGGGAGAGAGAGAGAGGGCGCGCGCGAGCGAGAGCGTGTGTGTGTGTGTGTGTGTGTGTGTGTGTGTGTGTGTTTTATGGCAAAGACCTGGATCCTGAATCTTGGGGAGAAAACTGTCCTTGCATCGTATAGATTGGGCTGGTTACATGGCTAAAGTCCACTGTGTCATTTTAGGCCTGTTTTTGGCTTCCACAGTGGTTTGCAGTGTCATCCTAGGGAAGTCAGCTTGTCCTTGGTAGGATATATTCGTTGGTGAGTTAACAAAAGAGACTCCTTTTTGTGTTTCTTTGCCTTCAACATTCATTTCCTAAAATTGATTCTTCCTTCATAAAGTTGCCAGCATTTTCAACATGCTTCCTAGATGCTGGATATTTTATTATCGTTTGTCATGGATCAGTTTATTTTTTTGGCCCTTAACCTATCACATTTTCTGCAGCTAAATTGGCTTTACTTTCTAATGCAGGGGCGGAATGTAACCTGCAGGTTGTGGCTTTAGAAAGCAATGTGGAACTCGGGCCATGGCAAGCAAGTTGGTGGTGGTTTTTTTAATAGCACACCTTCTCCTTTGATGTCAGGACACTGTCTACACATTGATTCATTTCGGTCAGTCCCTAAAATGTGAAGATGAAATGTTGGGGAGACAGACCCTCTGGCCTCAGGAAGCTAGCCGTCTTGTTTGGGAGATAAGAAAAATCAGCTATTTTGAAAATACTTTGGTTCTGTCATTGGAGAGCTGATCAGGTGCATTAAGACGCAAGGTCAGACTGGGCTGTATTATGTTTTGATTTGGAGAAACTGTCACAAAAGAGGTAACATTGAGTCAGAGCCTGAGAGAATTGTGGAGAATCCCCGCAGGAGTCGGTAAGACCATCCCAGGAAGGCTGTCATTTAAGGCCATGTGTATTGTGGTCATTTGACCTTGGTTCAGATGCCACTTCAGTTTAGATGCATTTAAAAGGAGAGAAAACATTGGAACTTACTGTGTAGTGTTGAGTGAGCATTAATTGAGATATGTGTGAACCATTGAGCATGATACCTGGTGTGTTGTAAGCACCATTAAAGCAGACTTACAGAAAGCTGCATCATGTCACCGTACACCTAGGGAATGGCTTTGGGGAAAAAAAAAAAAAAAGCAAAAACACCACCAAGTACTGGCAAGGACATAGAACAACTGGAACTGTCATCCCTTGCTGGTGAGAATGCAAAATGGTATAACCACTTTGGAAAATAGTTTGGCAGTTCCTTATAAAGCTAAACACATGTTCTCATACAACCCAGTAATCCCACCCCTAGATATTATTCAAGGGAAATGGAAATTTATGTGCTCATGGGATTCATCATGGCATTATTCATATTTGCGAAAACTGGAAACTGTGTAACTGTCCCAAGACTGGGGAATGGATAAACAAGCTGTGGTTTGCTTACACGGGGGAACGCAGCATGCAGCAGGATACCCCCCTGCAGTGGAAAGGAGACAAGCACGGTGCACACAATGTGGATGGATCTCTATACATCATGTGCTTTATTTAAGAAGCCAGGTCCAAAGGCCACATACTGTATACTTCTATTCTTATGACATTCTGGAAAAGGCACAACTACAGAAAAAGCAGATCAAGGATTGTCAGGGGCTGGAGGAGGGAGTTAACTACAAAGGTACTCAGGGGAGTTCTGGAGGGTGGTGGCACTGTTCTGTATCTCGATTCTGGTGGTGGTTGCATGACTATATGCAGATGTCAGAACTCCCAGATCTGGATACTAAGAAGAGTGAATTTTACTGTATGTAAATTATACTTTTAATTTAAAAGCAGAGAAAAAAAATCATGAGCCAAGTCAGGGAAGTGAGAAGGATCTTGTTATATGTGGAGAACCATCATGGAAGAGGCCAGAACTGAGCACAGATCAGGCTGAATGGGTAGGATGAACTGTGACTCCAGAGGCATTGAAAGGGAAGTGTTTGCACGGGGCGTGGTGGAACACAGAGAGCCCTCGGGAGGCCCGGGCCGCAGGGGGCAGGATGAAGGGGGCATTTCGTGTTGTGTGAGGGATGGGTAGCGTGGGGAGATAAGAGGCCAAAGGTTCCAGCCAGGAACTAGTGCAGTTCTCTAGTCTGTAGATAAGGCCTGAACACAGTAGTTGGTTGTAGGATGCCAGAGAGACTGGAGCTTAGACCTGATTATATTATATATATGCGCTGTCTTTTCTCAGAGATGGGGAAACTAAGGCATGAAAATGCTTAAGTTTTATTTTGGAAAAATGCTAAACATAGATGTAAGAGCTAGGCCTCCTGAGGCACTTTGCTGAACTTTATGCACAGCAACTGTGATCTGCACAATCTTTTTAGCCTGGGCTCCCTCTCTTGACCTGAGACTCTTCCAGGGAACCGGGTATCCACAGGAGTAGAAGCAGCTGGTCAGGGCCATGGAGCTGGAGATGCCCCATGGGACAGAAGGCCTGGGGCTCTAGCAAAGTGTCCTGTAAGTGTTCCTGTCATTTCCCTCCACGTAAACCAAGTCAGGCTTGCAAATCAGGAGCCTTTCAGGTCCTTTCTCTCCTTCTGGAGCTCTTATATGTTGCAACCCCTACCCACTCTGCCACCTCCCATCACAGATAAAGATTTCATGCCCTCAGCCTACAAGTGAGTTGGATGAATGCCATCTGAAAGGCTTTGTTCATTTGCACACGAATTCGTGAATAGCTGGCAAC
The DNA here is from genome assembly GCF_008728515.1 of Papio anubis. Classification (NCBI taxonomy): domain Eukaryota; kingdom Metazoa; phylum Chordata; class Mammalia; order Primates; family Cercopithecidae; genus Papio; species Papio anubis. Next base: position 199,562,279 of record NC_044976.1, read on the forward strand.
AAAGAGGATTGAGCCTTGGACCTAGTGTGTCTGAGCAGTGCCCCAGCCCCCATGCCGCTTTGGATTTCAATGGCCTCTACAGCAATTTATTATTCTTACATCAGATGTTTGAAGTAGGTGAAGGGGCAGGTGGCATGTGTCTGGTGAGGTTGCTGACACTGCTTTTGGATGAGAGAGTAGTGGTTGAAACAGAGTATTCAAAAAAGTGTACACTTTAACCTGTAATCCACAAACATTCCTTTGAGTTTAACCCAGCCCTGGGAAAGGACGCTCTACCCCTGCCCTATTGGCTGCAGCCCTTTGCTGTTGATGTGAGGCTTTATTTACCTGGGAATTGATAGGGTTTTGGTCAATGGTTGCTCCTTTCTCTACAATCACATTTAATGCCCCATCACATCTCATCTTTGCACATGAAGGCAAAACCTTCTACTGCTTTTTCTCTTAAAGTGTTTAGTACTCCCCTGAGTTTATTAGAAGGATCAGAAGAAAGAGACCCTGAGTGTGAGGCTAGGTCAACCGGAGAAATTCACCCAATTATTTTGTTTCTTTGTCTGGATCCCTGCTTTTCATTTCTACCTATTCTGAAAGAGACACTTAAAACTAAAGTCTGGTTAGTTGAGGATCAGATGCGTCAGACTTTTCTCAGAGGGTAGGGCACAGTCACTTTGCTCTAAGCTTGGGCCATGAGGTCCACACCAAGCCTACATAGGGTGGGGAGAAACCATGAAGTGTGCAGTGACCTCAGGGTGCCAGATCACCCCGAGCCATTGTGGTTCCCACTGGGCAGGCTGTACATGGTGAAGGTGATGGACTGCATGTCTCATGTGATGTGAGGCCAAGTGCCTGTCGGTCAGCTTGAGGAAGAAGATACCGAGTCTACCTCCCCCCACCTGCAGGCTGACTGGCTCTGGGTGCAGTGACCCTCCTCTTCTTTGAATCGCTGTTTCATTGTGGACCTGTTGGAAGTGCCAGCTTGGCTGGCCTTTGGCTGGATCCCTGTTTACTAGAGCTTTGCTCCCTGCTCTGGAGGAGTCAACTGCTGTGCCTTCTGGGACTGCCGAGAGTTGCTGAAGGGAGTGGGGAGTTCTCTCTGTGGGGTGTCTTCTGAATCCAGCAGCCACACCACCCAGGTGCTTCCTTCCTCCCCAGCTCCTAGGCCAGTGTCCTTAGTTTCTGCTCACTGATCAGACCATTATCCCTTCTCCAGGATGACCACCATCATCTGCTCATAGTCCTTCCTCGCTCCCTTCCACGAAGTGCTTCTCCAACTCATTGTCTCTGTCATAGTGAAATGATTCTACTGTTAGTATCGAGATTTTCCATCAGTGCCAATAACAATCCCTGATGTTATCAAACATGTAGGATGGGCCAGACACTGTACCAGGTGTCTACAGAAATCCTTTGCGGTGACTGTTGACCACTATCCCCATTCTGTAGGCGAGAGTGAGCCTTAGGAAGGGCGCTGGACGTGGCCAGGATCACACACCATGCCTTGCACTCACCTCTGATCTCTGAAGGCCAGGGCCTCCCTGTATACCATGATCTCTGCATCTCTTCTTCCTAGCAAAAGACTCAAAAGAATTTTCAGATTAATACATTGGGACTATCAGAGATGGCTCCTAAAGCTCAAAAACTGTTTTAGCCCTGTGGATGCACAGGCTCTGTCAGACTCTTTTTCTGTGTTATGGAAGGGGATGTAATACCCCAAATAGAGTTTTTTTGGCACAAACTGTGGATAGCACTAGATTTTGCTCCATACAGAGTCCTTTTGACTGAACTGCCCTTTCATGTTGTGTCTCCAGTGTTTTTATGGGCAACAGCCGTATACAGTCTACTTCCTATCTATTGTAAAGTTGTTGTTGAGGATTTCCTGTATTATTTCACTCTGCATTCATGTCTCGCTTATCTTTGATCCTTAGCAAAGTGTCCCAAATGGAATGGCCTAACCCAGGAATGATTTATTACTTCTTACAATCCTGTGACTGTCTGGGCAGTCCTTTTGCTGACTTCCCCAGGGCTCACGTGTGCCCTGTGGTCAAGTGATAGCAGGGTTGGCTGGCTGGTCCAAGGTGGCCTCACATGTCCTATATAGTATTTACTAGCTGTTGTCTGGGGCTCCTCAACTCTCCACATGCCCCAGTAGCATAGACCAGCTTCTTTACACCACAGTGGTCTCAGGGCAGCATTCTAAGAGGGCACATCCAATGTGAAGGTGCATATTAAGCCCCTCCTTGCCTCGTGTTTGCTGGCATCCAATTGGCCAAAGCAAATCACACGGCCTAGTCCAGAGTCTGACTCCAGCTGGCTGTTCAAGGGTAGCAAAGAAATATGGCCACTTCCAGTCCACTGCAGTCCAGTGCCCAGAATCCATTCTTTTCATGGCACATTTTGGAATCTAGCAGCGGAATTTCAGTCTCTCTTAAGATACTCATGACTTCATTTGGATGGTGAGCATATGCTTAGTCGGAGCACAGGCTTCAAAGTCCAGCCTGAATTGAGATTCTGACTTACTCTCTGACCATGGTGCCTTTGGCGGGTGACTCACATCCATTTCTTCATCTGTGAAATGGATACGATGATAATTGCCTTCCTGAGATTGTTGTGAAGTTAAATTGAGACCATACATGAAGTCTCTGGGCTATGACTGATCTCATTACACCTTAATTCTTGTTTCTGTTACTTATTTTACTTCTGTCTCTGGGAAGTTCAGAGTTTAAAAATTCAGCTTGACCACAGCATCTTTACTTGGTCATTTCCGCAATCACCATGTTCCATTTCTTTTGTATTTCTATTTACATCTTTTGTTTTAAGCCACCCAGTTGTTTTGGAAGAATATGGGGTATCATTAAAGTAAGACTGACTAGCAAAATTCTGTAAAAATTAAAAAAAAAAAATCTTGGCACTCCCAGTGCATTGGTTTTGCTGGTGAGATTTAGGATTATAGTGCTGTTGAACAAGCTTGTGTAGACATGAATGAGTTTCCACATTCCTATAGATTTCACTCAGGTGATCTTTGCAGATTTGCACAAGCACTGAAGACTAACCAGCCTTCCTGTGAGTCTCCCAGCACTTAATTCATCTGGCCCAACACATCCCGGGTTCTTCAGGGTGTTACAGTGAAGCTCCTGTATCTGATCACCTACCACATTCCACACATTTTCCATACACTCTCATCCTCTGAGAATTTAGCATTCTGAGTGATGCTACTGAGATGGGTGAATAATTTGTAAAGTTTTAGAATTCTAAATCTAGTTCTTTCTAGTTTCTCTTGGGGCTCAGTAAACAATATCCCAAAATGAAGTCCTCAGAAGCAAAAGTGTTTCATTTTCTCCTGCCCTCTAGCTGCCAGTCTCCTTCTCCCCGAGGCTGCCCATAGAAGCTAGAACCCCTCTTCCCTAAAACAGGTCCTAGGAACCAGAACTTGCCAGCCCAAAACTTTCCCCAAAGCCAGCCATCAACCCTGAAAATGTGACGGTAACTTTCCCTCTGCCTTGCTACATAAATACTGTTTATAAAAACAGTGTGTGACTTACCTGTTTGACTGTAGGTCATAAGACCCCCATTCCAGAGAGGGTCTCGCCCCCACCCAGAATGAAGGAATGCTGCTCAGAGAGACTGAGAAAAATCTAGATGGACAGGCCTTGCTGGGCTTCCCCACTCAGTCTGTTACCATTGGAACCTACCCTTTTTGTCCAGTCATATTTCCACAAGGCTATCCATGCTGTGTTGAACTTAAGCGTAAAAATGGACAATTTCCCCTGTATCTTTGGGTCTTCATTCTGATGGCTCCTGTGTATACACATTAAATCAGTGTATATGCCTTTTCTCTAATTAATCTGACTTTTTCAAGTTGAGTTTTCAGTGAACCTTCAGAGGGTGATGGGGAAAGTTCTCCTTGACCCCTGCATTTCTAAGTCAGTGGACACGTGAATCTTTGGCTTACAGAAAGATAAGAATAGGTAAATGTGTTCTTTGAAACTCCGCATTAAAACAACAACAACAAACTTTTGTGAAAAGGAATTGTTAAATTCTCCAACCTTAATGTGCAGTGAGGTGAGATCCAGGCCCCACTTGGAACAAGTTCCATGGAGCAGGCACATCTGATGGGCCACTGGCCACTCCTGAATTCCATGGACTCCCTGGGGCTGAGGTGCAGTGGAAAGATGAGCCGTCAGTGTTCGCAGCACTGTTGCTCATCAGAGAGCGTGGGATGAGGTCACTCCAGCGATCTCTCATGCTTTAGCGTTCCCAGCTGTACGAGGGAGTGCAGTGTAACTTCTCAGGCAGTCGTGTGGCTCTGGGCTCAGTTTTTGTTGAGAGCCTTCTGTGTGTCAGACACTGCTGGCATCATCATACATGTTCTTTTATTTAATTCCTCCACATGACTGGACAGAAAACATGGTTCCTATTGCTACGAGCTCCAGAGCAGGAATTTGAATTTGCCTTCGAAGCCTGAGCTGCTCACAGCAGCTCACTCTCTTTTCAGCATTCCCATCAGGATCAAATGAGATGAAGTGTGTGGAGAGGAGAAGCAACTTTTAAAAGGAGATCTTGGTAAAATTATTGTTTTCTGGCCGGGCGCGGTGGCTCAAGCCTGTAATCCCAGCACTTTGGGAGGCCGAGGCGGGTGGATCACAAGGTCAGGAGATCGAGACTATCCTGGCTAACATGGTGAAACCCCGTCTCTACTAAAAATACAAAAAACTAGGCGGGCGCGGTAGCGGGCGCCTGTAGTCCCAGCTACTTGGGAGGCTGAGGCGGGAGAATGGCGTGAACCCGGGGGGCGGAGCTTGCAGTGAGCCGAGATCGCGCCACTGCACTCCAGCCTGGGAGACACAGTGAGACTCCGTCTCAAAAAAAAAAAAAAAAAAAAAAAAATTATTGTTTTCCAAAGTTGGACCAGGGAAGCTAAGAGGAAAGAGGGACATTCCCCACTGACTGGGCCTCTGCGGGCCAGGCCCGTGCAGTCACTTGGTGTCAATGAGCTTATTGGATTTAGCCTTCCCAACCATGTGGACACAGGGTCTGTCTGTCCCAAAACTGCCCGGGGGTGGTGGATGGAGCCTGGACTCTGGACCAGTCACACCCTGATGTGACACTGGATACACTGCCGATTAGCTGTGTGCCCTTGACCTTGTTTTTTGTTTTTTCTGTTTTTTCTTGGGGGGTGTCTCAGTTTTGTCATCTTTTTTTAATAAAAGGGGTATTAATACCGTACCTTAAAGATATTGTGAAGAACACATACGTAACTGCAGTTGCACACGTGTAGCTACTCTACAATGCCTGGCACGTGGAAAATCCCTGGTAAATGCCAGTTCTGTGAAGGTGGCATCACTGTCACTGTTACTCCTATTTTCTGGGTTGGGGGCAGAAGGGCTGTGGGGCCCGTGGGGAATTACCCAGTAGAGGCTGGTGCTTTGCTTTTTCTCCTTGTGTGTGTGATTGCCCATAAATGCACTGTCAGAACCCAGGTTCCCTGTACACATTTACTGCTAACAGGGGTCATAAGCACACAAGATCACTTTGGTGATTGACCCATGTCTTGGAGAAAGCAAAGATTCAGTAGGGAAAGTGATGTACATATAGGAGACAAGCCTCTCAGTGGGCGTGGTGGACTGCATCCGATCATGCGATCTCTTTCCTGCCCAGGACAGCACAGTGCTCTCTGGGACCTTTTTCCTTTTTTTTCTTTTCTTTTTTTCTTAGACGGAGTCACTCTGTCCCCCAGGCTGGAGTGCAGTAGTGCGATCTCGGCTCACTGCAACTTCTGCCTCCCAGGTTCAAGCGATTCTCCTTCCTCAGCCTCCTGAGTAGCTGGGACTACAGGTGCCCACCACCACACCTGGCTAATTTTTTGTATTTTTAGTAGAGACAGTGTTTCACCGTGTTAGCCAGGATGGTCTTAATCTCCTGACCTTGTGATCCTCCTGCCTTGGCCTGCCAAAGTGCTGGGATTACAGGCGTGAGCCAGCACGCCCGGCCTCTAGGCCCTTTTTCTAATTCCAAGGGAGAAGGGAGGCCACCTCAGATTCTCCAGTAGTGCCTGGACCCCAAACCTAAAAGCAGAGGCCAGCTCACACCTGTTTCTAGAAACAGCTTTTGTGTCTCCTGCCCCGTAGGTTCCTGTAGTGGCTTTGGGCAGCATTTGGAACCTCTGGCCAAATAAGATCCCTTAATGATGTGAAATACTGCATAAGGTCGAAGTTGCAACTTTAACATGTCTGTGCTAAATTTTAAAAACTATTCAATGATTCATGAAGATAATTTAAAAACATGAAAGTTTGAGAAGGAGAGCCAACACTCATCATTCTCCGCTCTTAACACAATCATTTTTATTCCTGTGCATTTCATTCCAGGCTAATCCATATGGATACAGATTTTTATATAGTTGTTTCATTGTGTACGTAAAATTTTGTCTCCTGCTTTTTCATTTAACATAAGCATTTTGCATGTGGCTCTGTGATCTTTACAATTTTAATGGGTGCATAATATTCTTTGAAGGGGCTGTTAACAGAAATTAACCTTGTATTGGTGAATGTTCCAAGTTTCTTCTGTTTTTTTCTCTTATAAATAATGCTGCAGTATTTGTGCATAAGATTTATTCCTTATTTTAGGTTAGTTCACTGGGATAAATTCACAGAAGTGAGATTTATTGGCTTAAAGATTTTCAGTCGCTTTCTAGTTCTTGATGTTGGGTGCCAAGCCAAGTTGCTTTCCGATAAGGTTTAATTTACACTGTGTCCTTTTGCTTTTAAAATAAGATAGTGATATATCTGCAGCCTGTGTTGTGATGCCAAATATTGAGATGGTATGGAAACTGTCCCAGCTGTTGAAGGCGGAGAATGGACATACAAATGAGTGGCGCCAGAGGTAGGGGATCTCACAGCTTATCCCTGGGTGGCACTGGTCAACCTGTCCCAGGGCAGCACTCAAGAGGGAGGGAGGCCCTCGGGGTGGCCAGAGCCCCTGGAAAGGGCTGGTAGATGCCTCACAGGGCTGGAGGTTTCTGTATGGAGTCCTGTTGTAGGTCACTCATATTAGGCATGATGTGAACATGCTCCGCTCAGCTACTGTGATCTGACTGAAATAACCTTCTAAGAAAAGAGCTTGCAACTGTGGAAAACCACTGTTTTGGATCAGGTTGACATGGAGTCTGGGCTTCAATGGGACTGTATGAGCCACCTTAACCCCTGTGTTTACATGTCTTTAAAGTGGGCTAATAAGGCATGACAGTATCCTCTGCACAAATCCTTTGTGAAAGAAGAATTTGTAATTAATAAAAAAAAAATACCTTTTGAAAAAATAAATTGGGACAGTCCTTATAGGGTTTTGGGGTAATAGTCACACAGCTAATAGCTGCTGAACACTGAGCAAAGAAAATGTTAATGAGAAAATGTACATTTTAAATGAATAAAAAGAAACATACAGTCCCTATATATTGCTCGTTTGTTAGAAACTTTCACATACTCCTCCCCGCAGCGTCACTCGTGAGTTTCTTTTTCTTGGGTGCAGATAGCACTCATTTTGCACGGTATCCCTCACATGGTGTTTCTCGTCTCTAGCTACTTTCACCATCTTTCTAAACATCCCATGTGGGTCACATCCTTTCACTAACTTTGAAAGACTTTATCAGGCCTTTTTCAAACGTCTGCTGTGTCAGTCCTCAGGCTGCACAGCCTCGGCCTTGCCGTGGAGAGACGGTGGCAGGACAGTGGACTCCAGGGATTCAGTGAGCACGCAGACGTGTCTTCTCTCCCTGCTTGCTGTGACCAGCGGTGTGATGTGCCGGTCTCTGCCCTCCGCTGTCTCCCAGGGCAGCTTGGGAAAGCCTCTCCTCTCCCCGGACTTCCCTGCTTTCTTCCCTTTTCCCAAAATCCAGGTCTAATTCTAATGGTCCCCAGAGAGAAGTCAGCTGAAGTGTGAGGTTTCTCCCTTTGAAGAGAAGGGGTAATTGCTGTACAGAGAACCTCAGGCTGGGGGAGAATTGCTGTAGTGGGGGAGTTGTGAGGAGTAAAAGAGAACATACTAGTACTAGTCCTGGGGTGGGTGTTGAATAAGCATTAGTCCCTCTCACTCACACTTGGGTTGGCTGTACTGCGGAATTTCCAACTCTGTAATGATTTGTGAGGAGATAAGTCAGGGGAGAAGCTTAATTACAAATTTTCCATTTCGTTTGTAACCCTCAGCTCTCTTGGGGCTCTTTGCATATCATTCTGAGACTCATTTTTTTTCTTGGAGATGCTCTTCAAAACAGAGTCAAGTGTTTTATTTTTTTGGTGGTGGGGGGTGACAGAGGGTCTCTTACTCTGTTGCCCAGGCTGGAGTGCGATGATGTGATCCTGGCTAACTGCAGCCTCAAACTCCTGGGCTCAGGTGATTCTCCTGCCTCAGCCTCCCAAGTAGCCGGGACTACAGCTGTGCATCACCACACCTGGCTAATTTTTAACTTTTTTTTTGTAGAAGCAGGGTCTCACCGTGTTACCCAGGCTGGTCTTGAGCTCCTGGGCTCAAGCTCTCCTCCCGCCTTGGCCTCCCAAAGTTCTAGGATTACAGTCGTGAGCCACCACTCCCAGCCCGGAGCCAGTTCTGACTCAGTGGTTACAGAGCTGGCCTAGGAAGGAACCAGTTGTGTGGAAGTTAGACCCTCACCAGAAGGATTTAACCAGATGGTCATGGGAGATGGCGGCACCTACTGGTGACAAGGAGCATTGCACTTTAGTTCTGTGAGACCTGCTCATGGGCTGAGGTGAAGTGGGGAGGAAAGCAGCTTTGCAGGTGTATTGACATGGAGGTCAGGGAGCTGCCGAGCGTGGAGGAGCGTGGTGGTGATAGGAGGAAGGGGAGGTGGAGCAGCAGGGATGTGAAATGTGCAGGGCTGCAGCCTGGTTGGCTGATGAAGCTGCCTCCTGCTGGCCTCCCGAGGCTGCTCTGCTGCTGCCCTTGGGACCTGCTCATCACCAAGTGCTGCCTGAGGGCTTCACCTCTCTCCTCCCACCTTTTTTTCTTACCTATTGGCAATGATTATTATTTTTAAATTTTTAAAATGCAATTGATTTTTATATAAGTCACGAGAGAAAGAATTTTCTAAAATACCCACCACCCTTTTTTTAATAAAGAGATATTTTCTAGTCCAGTTTGCAGAAATTCACCATTTTTCTAAAGTAAGAGAACCTGCTTCAGCTGTGGTTGAGAAGCCCGGAACAAGAAGTGAGCTGCAGCTGAGAGAGGGCTTTGTGTGCCACCCCCTGACTGGGGAGGCGGTGGACTCAGAGCAAGTGTTAGAGAATGGAGCCATAAAAGACTCCTTAAAGTGTCAGGCGCTCAGCTAACTTAGGGCTAGAATTATATATCATCTCTTAAAGGACCTGCTGTTCTTGCCTTCAGGAATGGGAAGTTATCACCAGGAGCTAAGAGCTGACCTGCTTCATAAACTCTTATTTAGACCTAGGAATGAGGAAAAGCTGCAAGTGAATGGCATCCCTTGTGCTCACTTTCTCTGGGCTACCTTCTGCTTAGGTCCTCTCTGCCGAGCACAAACATTTAGGATGGTCTGGCAGCTCTTGAAGAGAGGATGGTGGTGTGGAATAGATTCGTCTGAGGCCTTGCCCCTCATGTCCCCGGAACTGAGCTGATTATTCTCATTGGGAGATTGGCTTTCGAGTGACCATTTATAAAGAGATTTACACCTGAGTTTTCTTGAATGAAGAGGGAGGGGAGAGGGCTTCAAATTGCCATTAAAAATGAACAGGCACCCTAGAAATACATGGTTGACAGATGTTGGTCCAGGAGTTTTCAGTGTAATTGCTTTCCCTTTAGGTAAATAGGATTATGGACACATTTTTGTAATTTTTTACAATTTTATTTTTTTCTAGAACAGTTTTAGACTTACAAAAACATTGGGAACATTGTGCAGAGAGTTCCTATATATCCCATACCCAGTTTCCCTGTTACTAAAATCTTACATTAGTATGATTCATTTATTGTAAAGAACCAGTATTAATATTTATTAACTAAAGTTCTCACTTTATTCAGATTTTTTGCAACATCCCTAGTGTTCTTTTTCTGTTTTAATATGTTATTCAGAATACCACATTCCAGTTAGTGATCATGTCTTCTTACTGTGACACTTTTTTAGACTTTGCTCTTTTTTTTATGACCTTGACAGTTTTGAGGAGACTTGGTCAGGGATTTTTTAGAATATTCCTTGTCTGGGGTTTGTTTGATGTTTTTTCTCATGATTAGATGAGGGTTATGGGTTTGGGAGAGGAAGACCACAGAAGTAAAATATGCATAAATTCTTAAACAAGTTGGTGAATGAGTTAATTATGGAGAGGAAAGGAAGTTTAGTAGCACTAAATAGTAACTGGAAGAGGAGTAAAGGCTGGATCCTCAGATTGGAAGAAGGCAAGTTTAATGTTCTTAATGATGGGACTTAATGTCTAACTTGTGTCATGCCTTATAGTTCAAAGGGGATGGGATAGAATTGTTCTTACATTTCCATGTTATATCTTGGGAAACTGAGACTCAGAGATGCAGCCTGAGTTGCCTAAGGTCATAGAAATAGACCAGGATTTACTGGATGTGCCGATGCATTTGCAAACCATTCCTAGTTGCATTTTCTATGCCCAGAGGTTCTAGACTCAACTGGCTGGGTCACTGATGGCCATTTCATCTGTGCGTAGCTGTAGGGATTTAAATAGGAAGATATTTGTTAAATGAAGGCAGTTGACTGACTGTACATGGAATGAATGTGCAGGATGATTCACCAGGCCTTCTGCCTGTTAGAGAAGTTAAATGGTTGAGGATGAATAATTAGCGATTGTAGTTCATGACTTCAGCACAAGTCATTAACAGTTCTCAAATGTTGAGCAGCCCCACGTTATTCCCCACCAGCCTATTTTTCTCTGAGGTTCCACAGTAAAATAAGTGAAGTGGTGACCTTTATCGTAACATATTTTTTCTTTGTGAGCAAGTGGAATACGTATAAAGCAGTTTGTGACTTTGAATCCAACATAGAAATTTGCCCTCCTCTCCTTTTTGCAACATTGAGTTTCATAAACCAAACTGGAGTAGTGAAAGTGAAACTGGAAATGCATGGATGAACCCAGTGGTTCTGAACACTGAGAACTGCCTGGAAAAAGTTTCTAGAAAACCCCCCAAGGCTGGGTCCCATTCCCTAAAGTTGTAATTATATTGGTCGGGGCAGGAACAGGCCTTGGGAAATCCAAAACTTGGCCTTTCTGTCTTGTTCCTCACTCTGTACACTACCCAGGTCTTCATTCTTAAACCTTTCATGTCTTTTGATTCTTGCCCAAGTAAAGGTTTTGGGAGCTGTTGGGCTGGAGCTTTCAAAGCTTCCAGTAGGCTGATCTTACTCCTCTACCTGTATTTTACCTGTTCTTACTAGGTGATAGAACTAGGAGGGCCCATGGCCACTTCTGCTACATGTGGCACAAAATGTGCTTCAAAAATATTTGAGAGACTGAATGAAGCCTGTCTCTGGTCTCTAAAGTATATTATGTTCCCTTTCTATTCTAATGATGAGTAGGAGGAAAGATACCACTCTTTCTTGTAAACCAAACGGTTGTTGCTTTCAATGGGAATTTTTATTAAGAAGCAAAAACTCATCTATTTTATACATGCATAGATACCAGTGCTTTACACAGTACAGGCTTCTGGTTTTAAGAGAACTTTTGCCATGGTTCAGAGTGATCTTCTAGCCTAGTATATTAGTTTGTTTTGCATTGCTCTAAAGGAATACCTGAGACTGGGTAATTTAGAAAGAAAAGAGGTTTATTTGGCTCACGGTTCTGTAGGCTGTACAAGAAACATGGCAACAGAATCTGCTTCTGGTGAGGACTTCAGGAAACTTTTAATCATGTTAGAAGGTGAAGAGGAGCAGGTGTGTCACATGGCAAGCGAGGGAGCAAGAGAGAGAGGGGAGGAGGTACCAGGTTCTTTTAAAGGATCAAATCTGTGTGAACTATTTCCTTTACCGTGGGGAGAGCACAAAGCTGTGCATGAGGGATCCACCCCCCGGGACGCAAACACCCCCTCCAGACCTCACCTCCAACACTGGGGATCACATTTCAACATGAGATTTGGAGGAGACAAATATCCAAATGAAATCACCTAGTTAACACTGGTGGTTTTATTCAGGACCGTTTCCCAGTGAGCTAAAATTAATTTTGTGAGTTTATAAATAGGTCACACACCCTATATGGAAAGTTAAAGTTTTTTTGCCTTCTTGTGAGAAGACCTGAAGATTATTCCTCTACACGGTCCTGGTGGAACACCAACCTTGAAGAATTAGAAATAATAAATAGTCTTTCTGCTTCTCCCATGGGTCACTTTATAGGGAAAATGCTTGATTAGGGGAGGTCTTGATCTTTAGCAGGAAACTTAAGTCTACTCTAAAAATTTGCTTTCGAGTAAACAGTGTTTTAGTTAGTTCGTAATGTCTTAGCTTGGCAGCTTAGCTTTTCTTCCCTTTTAAGAAATGGACTGTGAAATATAAAGTATTACCTCATTTAAAAATATCCGGCAACCTGTTTTTTTTTTCCCCCAAAACTTGAGGGTTGCTGTATGGATTTGCTGTAGGGGTAATTACTGAAAAGTCATCAAATAACAATGAAAACTAGACAATTGATGAGAAGGGAATCAAGTAGTCATTCAGATGGTATTTTTGGTAATTTAATCTGCCTCTGACCATATGGTCTAGTCAGCTGAAATAATTTAACAGTGACAACATATATTTCAGTAAGCAGAGATTAAAAACAGCCCATTTATTTTCTGTTTTCTCCCACAGTAATATTTTTATATCTCTGTTAACAAATATGATGTTCGCCATTTAAATTATATGGAAGCAGCTTTGGATGATTTAGCAATACACATAACATTTATTCTTTGTTATTATCTAGTTTTATGTGTGTAAGCATGTTTATTTTAGTGGTGTTTCATAATTCAGAAATGTTACCAAAGGTGGTAATTGTGTTTATATTGGACACGGGTAAGACGACAGCGTGAGATGAAGCAACACTTTTGCTGCACAGACTTGCTTTTGTGACTCAACTCTTGAGCTTCCATCACCTCACAGCCCCTGCCCCTCACCCCTGCCCCACAGAAATGACTGGCTAGGTACAGCAGGCTCTGCCACTAGCAAGCCTTATGGCATTCATAAATGTAGTGGTTTTAGAATATTCTAAATATTAACCAACTTTTTATTATCCTCCTCTCTAAACTGGAGGCTAGTCTCAGCTCCACCAAACCCGATGTCACGTGAGCTGGACATGGTGACTTATTTCTAATGAACAGACTATGACAGAGAGACAGTGAGACAGTGAGTGATTTCTAAGACTAGGCCATAAAAGGCATCAGGGAGTGTCCCTTGCTCTTGTATGTACCTTCTTCCTCATATTCGTTGGGGAAGCCAGCCACCTCTTGGGAGGACTCTTAAGCAGCCCTGTTGGATGGACCCCAGTGAGGAACTGGGGCCTCCTGGCAATAGCCGTGTGAGTTACCCATCTTGGAAGCAGACCCTAGCCCTAGGCAAACCTTCAGACAACAGCAGCCCTGGCCGAAATCTTTGCAGCCTCATTGGAAATCGTGGGCCAGAACCATTCGGATTCCTGACCCTCAGATGCTGTGTGAGGTAATAAACATTTATTGTTTTAAGCTACTGAGTTTTGAGGTCATGTGTTTTGCAGCAGCTGATAAGTCATGTAGCCCTTCTGGATCCTTTTTTTCCAATCCTCTGGGAAACCAGTGGTTGGACTGCACAGCGCCCTGCACACACAGATTTGATCAATAGTGCCTAAGGGCTTGCTCCTCTTCCAGCCACTGTACCTCCTCACCCCTATGGCACCTTTCCTCCTCCACTTCCCTGACCACCTTGCCTTTGGCAACCAAGGCAAGAACACTTCTTATTTTTTTCTTATTTGGATCAGAGACAGATTATACTGGGAATATTCTATTAACAGTTAAACCTATATTTACACTTAATTGTTTCCATAACTATTTAATAAACTCACCTATTGGGTTTAGTACTCCTGAAAATATTGTCATAGTATTTAGATGTCATTGCTGTTTTATCTACTTAGAAATAGGATGAATTTGAGCTGCTGTGCTCTCTGATTATGGCAGGTAAGTAGACGTCGCTCAGCTGTGGATTCCCATCTGATTGCACCCATGGCCTAGTTTAATTCCATTTGTGCCTCTGTTGTGTGCATTTGTAAGAACAACATGGCCAGATACATATTTTGAAGTTTTGGGATACATAATTTTGAACCAGATTAAAATGTCTGATAACAATAATCACTACCAGTGGGGTAAGTTAGTAAGTAGGAGAGTTCTCATTAACTGGCCCAGATGCCATTTACAAAGGGAGAGAAGACCACAGCGCCATACTTTAGGGCATCTAGGTCTTTCCAGAGGCTGCATGTGGATGCATCCAACACTCTGGACCAAGGGGTGATGCCAGGCAGGGCAGCAGTGTTCTCCTGCCCCGCGTTTCTCATTTGGTTGGCAGGGCATCCTAGACCCCCGGTTAAACTTCCCTGATGGAGTACAGTATTTGGTCAGAGCTGCCGAGCCCTCCCTTGTCCACGCTTTCCCGAAGCACCATCTGTCTGTGGGGTAATCATTCTGCATTCACTGTCAACATCCCTCCTTTGAGGGTGGTGGAAACGAAGCAGAGATGGGTCTGCATCCTGGGAAATCAAAGCGGGCTTACAAGATCACAGGCTTTGAATTCTCTGTAACTTTTGACCCAGCATAAACCACATCATTACTTCTCTAATCTCAGCAGTTTATACTTGTCACTAAAAAGGGGACCTGTCTGTCACGGCACCATTTTCCCCTTAAAAGGGAGAAAACACACATATCTGTTGGTAGCATAGCCAGGATACCAGTGGCTACTGGGCGCAAGAGCCTTCTTCATACATTTGCATTCAGTACATTTCCATTTTTGAGCAGCGCCGACACTAGTGTAAGTCAGTCTTATAATGTATGTAAATGTATGGGAGGGGGATTGTAACGAAAAGCTTCCACTGCAGAGTAGGCGAAGCCGGGACAATCAATCTGAGTAAGTAGGGCGAGGTGGTTTTTTTTCAGCTGCATTTATTATTGAGCAACTACCATAAGGCCACCAGCGCACTTGGTACCATAAGGATACAGAAGGAATATGACGGCTTTCCTACCCTCCAAGAACCTGTAATCTTTTTGAATGTCAAACATGGGCGAAGCAGGTAGCAAATGTAAAAGAACCTCAAGTGCTAACTGAATGTATCGCCTACACAAGAACGCTGGGCAGGCAGGGACCCGCTGGGCAGGCAGGGACCCGCCGGGCAGGAGGCATTGAGCCCAGCCTTCTAATCTTAGAGAAGTTAGACTTCGACGCCCACTGCCATTGGCAGAGGCATGGCTGGAACCCAAGGCTCTGGCTCTGAGGCCAGCGCTGCTCCCCACGTGCCATGTGGGGTCTCCTCCTTTCCCGCTTGTCCCTGCAGCGTTGGGCTCTCCTCTCCCCTGCACTGACACCCCACCCTCCCTGGGTGGTCTCCCTCCTGCTCACCAGTAGCTTTAATTACCCTGAGCCTTTTCACAACCCCAGATTTGTGCCTCCATCTGTTTGCAGATGCCTCCTCTTGGTATCTCTTTGTACCTTCATCCTTTCCAAACCAAACTCCTCTTTATTTCCTAGCATTTCTTCTTACCCTACCCGGCAACTTTCTTGTATTTCTTCTCGGTGGACATCACACCTGCGTAGGAAGTGCTGCAGTCAGAAACATGGGGCCATCTTTGATTCTTCTTCCCCCTCGCACTCCTCCTGCTGCACTGCCAGCCCCTCCTAGCTGCACCTGTCTCCGCTGTGTCCCTCTGGGACCGGGACTGGGTCCAGCATGCCATCTTCCCATGCTGCATTACTGAAGTGGCCTCCTGGGCGCTCTCGTGTCCTCTAGTCTGCCCTCACTTTGTAGCCACAGTGATGTTGCTAGAATACAGGTCTCAGACTATCCTGCCACTTGCGTGCCTTCCTGTTTTTGATCTTTCCCTTGTTCCATCTGTCTGGTACACCCACCACCACTAGTCCCCGTTGTTCCTTCTTGCCTCCCTTTGGTCTCCACCGAAGTACTGCTTCCGCGCACAGCCTTCCTGGGGGCCCTGCTCTACGCAGGCCTGTGTTTCTGGGCCGTCATTGCCCGCGCTTGTCTGTGGGTGTCTTTGCACAACACAGGCCAAGATGCCTGGTCCCCACTGTGTCTCTAGGAACTGACTTTCTTAATACCAGGCCAAGGCCCTCGGTAGGGGTGGGGAGAAGAGAGTGGGACAAGACAAGCAGACAAGCATCTACAGACCAGTGGTGGGTTGAGCTTGGGTGCTCTGTCAGCCAGTGAACCTAGTCAGCCATCTTTGCAGGAATTTATTACTAGTGACCAGACATATTCTAAGATGAATGGTTAGTACAATGTCTTAACTGAACTTTGGCTGTTTAGTTAGGGGAGAGAGGAAGCTGTCTTATCTGGAGGCAGTACAGCTAAATGACTGAGACCATGAACTCCAGCCCTGAGTTCCCCAGGGTGTGGATCCAGCCTCATATGAACACTAAACTTCAGTGCCTTGGCTTCCTCACCTGTAAAATTGGAATAGTAATAGCATTGCAGGAAGATGAGCGTATGTGCAGCGTCCAGAGTGGGGCTTGGCACCTCATAAATACTGTGTTAGGCAGCAGCCACCACGGTGGTTCCTCCTTTTCATTGTCCTCCCCTCCCCCTCCTTCCCCTCCCCTCCTTCCCCTCCTTCTTTGCCTCATTCTCCCCTTCCCCCTCCCTCTCCCCTCCTCCCCCTCCCCCTCCTCCCCCTCCCCCTCCCCCTCCTCCTCCTTGGGGGCTCCTCCTCCCCTTCCCTGCTTTTACTCTAGGAGCAGGTAGTTAAGATGATAATCTGCAGTTTTTGACCTGGAAGTCCAGAACAAAACAGTCCTCTGTGAGTGACCTCCTAGAAATGTATTCTTGAGTTTTTATGACATTTTGAGAATCAAGTTCTTATAATTTAGTTTAAATTGAGCCCTAGCCTGTCATTCCCACTCTAACTTACATAAAGGGCCAGATTTAGCTTTTTACCAGCTGTGTAACCTGGACGAATTGCTTAGCCTATCTTATGTGTCCTCATTGTAAGACAGGAATTATAAAATGCAGGAATGAGAGAGGGTCTATGCGCAATGCTTGGCGCATAGTAGGTTTTCGTAAATGGCACGGCTTGTTCCATCTGCTTGCTACCTTGTCATGGCCTAATTATATGGGCATGAACTCACCCTGCACTAGTTTTATAGTAGGTGTCGTTGACTGGAAGGAAGAAGGGAGATTGAGGAATGCTCACCCTGCACTAGTTTCATAGTAGGCGTCACTGATTGGAAGGAAGAAGGGAGGGTGAGGAGCATTACTTATGGGAAAATCAATCTTATTTGTGGGCACAAATAAACAAAAAAGTTTATTTTCTGGGAAAACACTGATGGTTGACCTGCAAATGTCCGACAATGACTACAGATAATGACTTTATTTTTACGTGTAGAAAATATGCTAGGGTCACCAGCCCCACTGGCAATGTTCACTTTTGATTTTATTCAGCTACAAGTTTAAATGGTTTGATCCATTAGCTGGTGTACGTAGGAGGCCAGATGCCTGTGGGGTGGGGGCTTGAGAGGTAGGAATTATCAGCCACAATGCTACAATCAAGCCTCAAAATACAAACTAATGCTTAATTAAAAGTCTGCACAATGTGACTGTAGTAACTTCATTTTGCCGATTTAGTATTCACACGTATCTCCTTACTTTGTAAAGCCAGTTGGTGGGTTAAATTCTCTCGCTGTTGCCTATCTGCCAGGGTTCCCACAAAATCACTGCCAGTAGTAAATTGAAAATTTCTTTATAGCCAAGTAATCTCAAAAGCCAAGTCATAAATACATCTTTTCCAAACTTCTTTGCAGTAAAAATTCTTTAAATTGGGATACAGCTGCATTTTAATACATTTGTTGCAGCGTGGGATAAGACTTGCAGAAGTACTTGGGGCACTTAAAGGCCAGGAAGGCGGTTCTGCTGGGTGGGTGGGGCTCAGACCCCCGGCTGCAGAATGGTTTCTCTCACCAGCCCCCCAAGGCTACAGTTCTTCCTCTTCTGCCATTTCCATGGCAGCCCCGATGTGATAAACCCAGCTGTATCGCCTCATTAGAGAAGCAGCGGAAGGAAAAGCTGGCCGAGAGATGGGGGAGGCTTAGGCACAGTTTCTCTCTAATTAGCGTACCTCTTGAGTAAAACTGCAGATTATTGGCAGAGCAAGTTGCATTTGGAAAAAATGTGTCATTTGGCCCAGGCCCTGAGGTTTACCCTTCTGCAGATCTCACTTTACATTTTAAGTAAAGGACCGAAACGTCTCCAGTGGTGAACTTGTGTGCAGCATGCAGTCCACACTGGTCTGGAGGAGTGCTGGTGGAATGAACCCTTGGAGATCTGGTCCCCGCCCCGCAGGGAGGGATTACTGCTGCGCTTCAGCCTAATCGCATCTGCTCAGGAAAATGGCCAATTGACAATGCTTGGCTCACAGGAGTCTGGTGGGAAAATTACTAGCCTTGGGTTATTTCTGATTTGGGTTATATACAGAAACCTTTCTTATTTTAGTCACAGAAATCAGATTCCAAGTGGTGAGAAAATATATTTAGCTCTGTGGTCGTGCAGTTGTTATTTAGTCTGATTTAATGTTGATAAATTAGAGTAAATTGTTTGCCCAGATGAGTTGAATAAATTCTGCCAGAGCTTTTACCTTATTCTGGTTTCATATTAAGTCCTTAATATGTATCTCTGTTTCAGTGGCAGTCCTATTAGAGTAAGCCCTAGAAAAAGCTTGGTGGCCCTACTGCCTGCTCTTGTGTTAGTCAATGGAATTAAATCATTTCACACACTCTGAGGAGAGCTCAAAGGAGCCCTTAGGGAGAATCTGGTCCTAAGATGTCTATAAACCACCTAACATGTCTGGAGAGCTACCTTCATTTTAATGGTTTTAATTTAACCACTCTAGAATTATTTCATTTAATCCACTTCCCCTATCTCGCTTCTCCACCCTCACAAATCCCCAAAGCCCTGGGAGTTTGTGGAGTATTTCCTTCCCACAGATATGCAATACAAATATAAAATGGAGAGAGAAATGCAAACCCTTGGGAAAGGTCGTGCCCATACTTTTCTCCCCTTACATCTTGACTCCCTAACGATTTCTGGGGTGTGGGGTCTTTAAGATGGGCCCTCCGTCCTACTCATCAGTGCATCCCCAGGGCCAAGTGTAACTCTCCAAAGACTCGGTGTGTATTGAACTGATGAATGAAGGTGTGCTTGAAGAACCAGGCAACTCATTCAGTGTCTTTGTTCCCCCAGGAGGACTGGAATGAAATTGACCCCATTAAAAAGAAAGACCTTCATCACAGCAATGGAGAAGAGAAAGCACAAAGCATGGAGACCCTCCCTCCAGGTACTGCCAGGGGCCAGGCAGCCATCTGGCTTTGAGCACGTTGTTGGGAGTGGACTGAGCGTGGCTCTTGGAGCAGATGGTCTGTGGGGAGAGGCTGGATTCCATAGGTCAGCAGGAGGCACCACCCTAGAGCACTGCTTTGCCGACTTCCATTGGACCCATTAGTGGGTGGTCAAGTTAAAACTTTAATGGGAGGTGACCAAAATGTGTTGAAAGAGAAAATAAAAATAGAATGAAGTAGAAAGTATATTTTAGTATGTATTAGTTCATGAAATATTTTTAATAGACTTTATTTTTTAGGGCAGTTTTAGCTTCAGAACAAAACTGAAGGGAAGGTACAGAGAATTCCTGTATACCTCCTGCACCCCCACCCCCAACACACATACCACCTCCTCCATTGTCAGTATCACCCAACAGAGTGGTACGTTTGTTACAATCCATGAACCTGCACTGACACATTATCATCACCCAAAGTCTGTGGTTGACATTAGGGTTCACTCTCGGTGTTACACATTCTGTGGGTTTGGACAAATGCACAGTGGCATTTACCCACCATTGTAGTATCATACAGAGTCATTTCACTGCCTTAAGAGTCCTCCATGGTCTACCTGTTCATCCTTTCCTTCCCGCCCCAGCCCCTGGCAACCAGCGATCCTTTTGTTGCCTCTGAAGTTTTGCTTTTCTAGAATGTCATGCAGTTGGAATCATAGGGTATGTCAGCTTTTCAAATTGACTTCTTTCACTGAGTAATATATATTTAAGTAATATATATTTATTTTAATATATTAATATAATATATTAATATTTAATATACATTTAAGGTTCCTCCATGTCTTTTCATGGCTGGATAGCTCATGTCTTAATGAATTAATAATATTCCATTGTCTGGGTGTGTTAGTTTGTTTATTCACCTAGTGAAGGGCATCTTGGTTCCTTCCAGGTTTTGGCAATTATGATTAAAGCTACTATAAGTATCTATGTACCCGTTTTCAAGTAGACATAAGTTTTCAGCTCATTTGGGTAAATACCAAAGGGTACGATTGCTGGATCGTATGGTAAGAGTATGCTGAGTTTTGTAAGAAACCGCTGAGTTGTTTTCCACAATGGCTGTTGCATTTTCCATTCCCACCACAGTGGGTGAGGGTTCCTGTTGCTCTGCATCCTCACCAGCATTTGGTGGTGCCAGTATTCTGGACTTAGGCCACTCTAATAAGTGTGGAGTAGTATTTCACTTTTGTTTTTATTTTCAATTCTCTAATGACATATGATGTTGAGCATCTTTTCATATGCTTATTTACCATCTGTATATTTTCTTTTCTGAGGTGTTCAGGCCTGTTGCACATTTTTAATCCAGTGGTTCATTTTCTTATTATTGAGTTTTAAAAGTATATATTTAGGATAATCGTCCTTTATCAGATATGGATTTTGTCAATGTTTCTCCTAGTCTGTGGCCTATCTTCTCATAGTCTCAAGACACTATCTCACTCTGTCGCCCAGGCTGGAGTGCAGTGGTGCAATCTCAGCTCATTGCAACCTCTGCCTCCCAGGTTCAAGTGATTCTCCTGTTTCAGCCTCCCAGTAGCTGGGATTACAGGCATGCACCACCACGCCCAGCTAATTTTTGTGTTTTTAGTAGAGATGAAATTTTGCCATGTTGTCCAGGCTAGTCTCAAACTCCTGACCTCAGGTGATCTGCCCGCCTCGGCCTCTCAAAGTGCTGGAATTACAGGCGTGAGCCACCACGCCTGGCCTACTTTGGTGTTTTACATTTAGGTCTGTGATTCATTTTGAGTTAATTTTGTGAAAGGTGTAAGAGCTGTGTCTAAGTTCTTTTTTTTTTTTTTTTTTTTTTTTTTTTTTGCATGTGAATGTGCAGGTCTTCCAGAAACATTTGCTGAAGAGACTCTCTTCTCTCCGCTTTATTGCCTTTGCTCCTTTGTCAGAGATTAGTGGGCAATATTCATATGGTTCTATATTAGGGCTCTTTATTTGCTTCCATTGATCTATTTGTCTGTTATTTTGCCACTACCACACTGTCTTGATTACCATGACTCCATGTAAAGTCTTGAAGCCGAGTAGTGTTAGTCACCTTTGTTTTCTTTCAAGGTAGTTTTGGCTATTCCAGATCTTTTGCTGTTCCATATAAATTTATAAATTTTATAATCAGTTTGTTAAGATCCACAAAACAACTTGCTGGGATTTTGGCACAAATTGCATTGAATCTATAGATCAAGTTGAGATTAACTGACATTTTGACAATATTGTCTTACTCCCCATGAATGTCAAATATTTTTTCATTTAATTCTTCTGATACCTTTTATCTGAGTTTTGTAGTTTTCCTCATATAGAATTTATACATATATTGTCAGATCTGTACCTAAGTTTTTCATTTTGGGAGTTTCTAATGTAAATGGTCTTGTGATTTTCACTTCACATTCCACTCGTTTGTTGCTGGTATATAGGAAAGCAGTTGACTTTTGTATATTGACCTCACATCTTATAACCTTGCTGTAATTGTTTATTAGTCCCAGGAAAATTTTGTTCATTGTTTCAGGTTTTCTGCATAGACAATCATGTGATCTATGAACAAAGAGAGTTTTATTTATTTTCTTCCAATCTTTATACTTTTTTTTTTTTGGTCTTATTTCATTAGCTAGGACTTCCAGTACAATGTTGAAGAAGAGTGATGAGGAGTCATCTTTGCCTTGTTCCTGATTTTAATGGGAAAGTTTCCAGTTTTTCACCATTAAGTATGATGTTCGCTGCAGGATTTTTGTAGATATTCTTTATCAAGTTGAGGAAGTTCTCATATATTCCTAGTTTGAGAATTTGTAACATGAATGGGTGTTGGATTTTTTCAAGTGCTTTTTTTTGCATCTATTGATATGATCATGTGACTTTTCTTCCTTAGCCAGTGGATATGATGGATTACGTTAATGGGTTTTCATTTGTTGAGCCAGTCTTGCATAACTGGCATAAATCCTACTTGATCATGGTGTGTAATTCTTTTTATACATTGCTGAATTTGATTTGCTTTATTTTGTTGAGCATTCCTGCATATGATTGTATGAGAGCTACTAATCAGTACCCTTCATTTCTTTCTTCTTCTTTTTTTTTTTTTTTTTTTTAAGAGACAGGGTTTCACCATGTTGGCCAGGCTGGTCTTGAACTCCTGACCCCAGGTGATCTGCCTGCCTCAGGTCCTCCCAAAGTGCTGGGATTACAGGCGTGAGCCGCCACACCCAGCCATACCTTTCTTTTCTTAAATGTCTTTGTCTGGTTTTTGGTATTAGCGTAATGCTGGCCTCATAGAATGAGTTAGGAAGTATTTCTTCTGCTTCTCTCTTCTAGAAGAGATTGTAGAGAATTGGTATAATTTCTTTCTTTAAATGTTGGTCAGAATTCATCAGTGAACACACCTGAGCCTGGTGCTTTCTCTTTGGGAAGGTTATTAATTATTGATTCAATTTCTTTAATAGATATGACCTATTCAAATTGTGTATTCTCATGTGAATTTTGGCAGAGTGTGTCTTTGGAGGGAAATGGTCCAGTTCATCCAGCTTATTGAATTTATGGGCATAGAGTTGTTCATACTATTCCTTATTGTCCTTTTCGTATCCATGGGTTCTATAGTGATATCCCCACCTTCACTTCTGATATTGGTAAAGCGTGCCTTTTTTCTTTTTCACTTAGCCTGCTTAAAAGTTCATTGATTTTATTGATATTTTGAGAGAACCAGCTTTTGGTTTTATTGCTTTTTTTTTCCTATTGATTTTCTGTTTTCAATTGTATTGGTGTCTGTAATAATTTTTTTATTATGTCTTCTACTTAACTTTGGATTTAACTTTCTCCTTTTTCTAGTTTTTAAAAGTAGAATCTTAGATGATTGCTTTTAGATCTTATTTTCTAATATATGCATTCAATACTATCAATATCCTTGCAAGCACTGCTTTTGCTGTTATCTCACAAATTTTGGTAAGTTCTATTTTCATTTTTAGCTTGGAAATTAAAAAAAAAAATTTCTTGCGATTTCTTCTTTGACCCCTGTGTCATTTAGAAGGGCGTTGTTTAGTCTCCACATACTCTGGGATTTCCCAGCTAGCTGTCTTTCTGTTATTGAATCTAGTTTAATTGTATTGTGTTCTGAGAGCACACAGTCTGATTTCTGTTCTTTTCAATTTGTTAAGGTATGCTTTATGGCCCAGAATGTGGTCTCTTTTGGTGAATGTTCCACATGAGTTTGAGAAGAATGTGTGTTCTGCTATTTTTGACTGAATTAGTCTATAGATGTCAATTATATCTAGTTGATTGATGGTGTTGTTGAGTTCAACTCTGTCCTTACTGAGCTTCCTCTTGCAGGATCTGCCCATTTTTGACAGAGGACTATTGAGGGCTCAAACTATAACAGTGAGTTCATTTATTTCTCCTTGCAGTTCTATCAGTTTTTGCCTCATGTATTTTTATGCTCTTTTTAGGCACATACACATTAAGGATTGTTGTATCTTTTTGGAAAATAAACTTTAAAAAAATAATTGTGTAATGCTCTCTTGATCCCTTAAAAATGCCCGTGATCTAAAGTGTACGTTGTCAGAAATTAATATAGCTATTCTTACTTTCTTTTGATTAGTGTTAGCATGATAGATCTAACCTTTCTTGGTAAAGGCCATTCTTTAACATTTTACTTTTGATCTATGTGTATTATTTTATTTGCAGTGGATTTGTTGTAGACAACATATAATTGGGACTTATTTTTTGTTTCTCACTGACAATCTTGGTATTTTCTTTGGTGTATTTAGACCATTGATGTATAAAGTGATTGTTGATGTATTTAAATTCATATCTACTATATTTGTTATTGTTTTTTATTTGTTGCCCTTATTCTATGTTTGTACTTTTGCCTTTCACACTTTTTCTGCCTTTTGTCATTTTAATTAAGCTTTCTGTATAATCCCATTTTCTCTCCCTTCTCAGCGTATCTATTATATGTCTTAAAAAAAAAATTAGTTTGTCTTCTTTCAGATAACACTATACTGTTTCACAGGTAGTGCAAGTATCTTATAATAGCAAAGTATTCTTGATTCTTCCCTCCCATCCCTTATATCATTGCTGTAATTCATTTTACTTACACATAAGCCTAGGTATATAATATATAAAAGAATACATGATAGAATATATTGTTGCTATTATTATCTCAAACAACCCATTATATGTTCAATTAAGAATAAGAAAAATAGGCGACGAGCAGTGGCTCATGCCTGTAACCCCAGCACTTTGGGAGGCCGAGGCAGGCGGATCACCTGAGGTCAGGAGTTCAAGACCAGCCTGGCCAACATGGTGAAACCCTGTCTCTACAAAAAATACAAAAATTAGCCAAGCGTGGTGGTGCATGCCTGTAATTCCAGCTACCTGGGAGGCTGAGGCAAGAGAATCGCTGGAACCTGGGAGGCCGAGGCTGCAGTGAGCCGAGATTGTACCACTGCTTTGCAGCCTGGGTGACAGAGCAAGACTCCAAATCAAAAAAAAAAAAAAAAAAAAAGGAAAAGTTTTTATTTTACCTTCACTTATTCCTTCTTTGATGCATCCTTTCTTCGTGTAGATCCAGGTTTCTGATCTATGTTATTTTCCTATGTTTAAAGAGCTGCTTTTAACATTTTTTGCAAGGCAGGTCTACTGACAACAAATTCCCTCAACTTGTGTTTGAGGAAGTTTCGATCCCGCCTTCATTGTTGAAGATCAATCTTAAATGGTACAGAATTCTAGGTGGTGATTTTTTTTTTTTCTCTGAGCCCTTTAAATATTTCCCTCTCCTCTCTTCTTTCCTGCATGGTTTCTGAGAAGACATTAGCTGTAATCCTTCTCTTTGCTCCTCTATTGATAGGTAAGGTGTTTCTTTCAATATTTTTTTCTTTATTTTTGATTTTCTGCAGTTTGAGTATGATATGCCTCAGTGTAGTTTTTGGAGCCTTTATACATTCTTTGTGTTCTCTAAGTTTCCTTAATTTGCGTTTTGGTGTTCAACATTAATCTGGGGAAATTTTCAGTCATTATTGCTTCCAGTATTTCTCCTATTCCTTTCTGTCTGTCTTCTCCTTCTGGTATTCCCATCACACATCTTTACACCACTGTAATTGCTCCACAGTTCTTGGATATTATTTCAATTTTTTTTCATCTTTTTTGTCTTTGCATTTGAGTTTTAGAAGTTTCTAATGTCATATCTTCAAGTTGAGAGATTTTTTTCATCAGCATGTCCTATCTGCTAATGAGCCCATTAAAGACATTCCTTTCTCTACATTGTTTTTTATCTCTAGCATTTCCTTTTGATTCTTTCTCATAATTTCCATTTCTCTGCTTACCTTATCTGTCTGTTCTTATGTGTTATCTCCTTTTTCCATTAGAGTCCCTAGCATATTAATCATAGTTGTTTTAAATTCCTGATCTGATCATTCCAACATTGTTCTGTATCTGAGTCTGGTTCTGATACTTGCTCTGTCTCTTTAAACTGTGTGTGTGTGTGTGTGTGTGTGTGTGTGTGTTTAGTGTGCCTTGTAATTTTATGTTGAAAACTGGATGTGATGGACTGGGTGCACGGAACCCTGGTAAATAGGCCTTTAGTTGTGCCGTGTTAAGCTGTAGTGGGAGGGGAAGCTTACTATAGTCCTATGATTTGGTCTCATTCTTTTCGGGAGCCTTTGTGCCTGGGCTGTGAACCTCACATTTGCTTTTCAGCTTCCCCTTCCACATCCTTAGGTGATACTAAGGTCTAGCAGGGCTGATTATTTCCTGTCCCTCAGATTGGACAGGCGCTGATAAATGCCAGCAGTTTAGTCCCTGTGTAGATAGTTTCTCCCGAGGGCAGGCCTTATTAATAAGAACACAGCGCCCTGGCGTTTCAAAATGGTTATTTTCCCCTCTCCCTGTTGTAAGCGTGAGGGGATATTTCTCCAGTGTTCACTGTGAGGATCTGGTAGAGCTCCAGGAGGTAAAACTCACACAAATATAGCCGCCCACCCCTCCTCCACCCCCATGACTGGGTCCCCCTGGAGTTTTTAGTCTCTTAGGCTTGTCCACAGTGAGCCTCCAGGAATTTTCCGCTCCAGTTTAGGTTGTCCTACCCCCGTAGTGGATCTTCAGGGGTTTCTACGTACAGGCTTCCGCTCCAGTGAGTTGTGATTCCCTGTATTCACCTGTCCCATTTTGCGGGGCTGTGGCTTGTGACATTTCTGCAACAGATCCAAGACAGATCTCTAAGAAGTGCTGATTTTTCATTTTATTCAGCTTTTTACTGTTAGGACAGAGTAACGACTTTCAAGCTCCTTACATGCCTATCGGGAACTGGAGGTCCGTTTATGAAGTGTTTGCTTTGGTGGTGAGAGTGGTGGTGAGAGTGATTGCACGTTCTTGACTGTGGTGGGACAAGCCTCACCCCAGGGAGTCCAAGCCCCTCCTTCGTCTGTGCCCTCCCCTGCATTGTCCCAGCTACACCAGATGCAGGTATGTCAGTGTCTCCTTCAAGAACTCTGACTCGGCGCATGCATGCAGTCAGTTTGTGTGTTCGGTCTGCCTCCCTGTCATCTTTCCAGCTCCTGGATGAGTCATGAAGCCCTGAGCCATAGTTCTTTCATATGTAAAGTAAACATTGCCCACACAATGGGGAGTATCTGAATAGAATGGTTAACTAATATTCCTTTATTATAATAATAGGAAGCCAGGATATACACATCTGTTGTGTGGATTAATGAGAGACTTCCCATGAATTATCTTCTATTAAAAACATACAGGTGTTCTGATGGTTTTCAGGCAAATAGAGAGAGGGAGGGAAAAGCCATCTTCAGGTCATAGGCTGGATTTGACCATTAAGAGTCACATCTTATTCAAAATCATTTGAGTGCTCACATTGACTCTGCCTTTCATATCCTTAACTGTTGCAAACAGTTGGTTTTCTTATCTTCAAAGAGATCGGAATGTACTGATTTGCCTGTCTTTTGAGTTATTAGTAGTAATTTTTGATAAATGCACAATGTCTTTTTATTTTGCCGAAGGGCTTTCTTTCCTTTTTATGTTGAAACCATTTTTCTTACTAAACCAGCATGCACGTAATTTTGTTTTGTTAGAAATTTTTTTGTGATGGAAAAATAATTTTCCCTAAGCATGAGGAACACAGCTAAAGTTTTATGGTTTGCAAGAATCCACTGGCCATGGCACTTTCCAGTGTGTCAGTGGGTTGTTCAGGAAGCTCAGTGGCTTCCTGTGTTCTGTGTGTTGGGCATGTAGCAGTTGTAGACAGATGGGCGGGAAGACATGACACCAAGCTGAACGCTTTTATGGCCACAGAATCCACTGACGGATGAAGGAGCCAGATCTAATAGGGCAGAGCAGTGATGTTCCAGGCCAACAGCCTCCAGTTTTCTGACCACACGCTCTATGAGCAAACATATATTTAGACCACCCCCGACACATATATGTATTGAAATGCTCACTTAGGAATTACATGCATATTGACATACGGATCTATTGATACATTCTAAATGAAATGGGATGGTTCCCTTGACACCTTCACAGGACTCAGCCCACAGCCCTCAGCCCCTCATGGGAGGGGTAGCACACAGGTGAGTGGGTGCAGGGGCTGAGATGAGTGCTTTTGGGCATTGGCAGAAGTAGAACCCTGTGCAGCCCCCCAGCAGCATCTGGGTGGGGTGCCTGTGACCCCTGGCGCCCCATAGGACATATGATACAGTGTGCTCTTTGATTTGCTGTCCACAGATGACTTAACTGTTAGATCAGTGCAGGGTCAGGGTGACAGCCTTTTGCATCCACCCTCTTGGTACCCGAATTCTTGTCCCGGTGTCCGGGAAGAATCAGGTTGTGCAAACAAATTGAAGGATGGTGAATGTGGAGGACTTTATTGAGTGCTGGAAGTGGCTCTCAGTGGGATGGGAAGCTAGAAAGGGAATTCTTCTCCAAAGTCCCGCTGTCAAGCTGTCTGTCAGAAATCAAGCTGATTGTCTCCAACATCTGGCTGTTTCTTCTCTCCTTCTCTGTTGCTCTGCGGGTAGGGCCTGGGGTTTTTATGGGTACAGGATAGGGGATGGGGCGGGCCAGGGTGGTTTTGGAAAAGGCAATATTCAGGCAGGAAAACAGAAATGCATGTTCTCACTTTGGGCCCCCTGATTCCAGGCTTGAGGGTGTGGCCCTCGCCAGGGACCGCCCTCTCCTACCCAGTATTTCCCGGCCTCCTGTTTGTATCATAAAGTGTATTTAAAATAAGCTATTATAAAGGATGAGGAAAATACTTGACAATGTCTGTCATTTTCTTTCTTTGCCTCAGAAGATTGTCTTGTGTGGCCCCACTTTGGATACTACCACTCTTGGGGCTGCCATGGTCACAAAAACCAAGATTATTGTTTTCACTCTATTTCTTGTCTCATTCATCATACTTTGGGGAAGAATCTGGAATTTGGATAAAGTATACCACCCAAGTGGCAGTCCCAGCTGGAAGTCATGGAATGGGGACAAGAACAATAACCTGGGAGCACAGGATCAGGGTTCAGAACAAGGATAATGACCGGGAGCTCTAGGCTCAGCTGTGCCACCAGTCCTGTGGCCTTAGAATATTTAGGGAGTATTTGGGTTTTATTTTCCTCATCTGTAAAATTTAGATACGTTCTTGCTGTAAAACTCTTCAATTTTGTTAACTCTGTCTTCCTATTTCCCTTTCATCTCTATTCTCAGATTAGAATCAACAACTTTATTTTCTTTTAGATGCTGTAAAAATATATCTCTATAGTTCCCCCACGGCCTCATACCACATTTCAGGTCTACTGTGGATGAGTTTTTGCCCATAAACTCTTGTGACCGTTGCTTCTATTTCAGCGTCATGCTTTCTACTTGGAACCACTGAACTTTTTTTTTAGTGTTGGTTTTTAAAATATTGTCGTCAAATAGAGTATGTATATTAGTCAATATTTTGTATTTTGGAAATCTATCTGATAGAGAAGAATCTCATTTTTTCCCCTTGGTGTGGAAAAACCTCTGGATTGAAAAATAAGTTTCTCCCTGTAATTGTCCATGAATCTGACCAGCCAGCCAGCTGGCCGAAGGGGGTCCGGTAGAGGAGCAGGGGCCAGTAGAGGAGCGGGGCCATTAGAAGGAACAGGGGCAGCTGTAGGGGCTGGAAGGCCAAGGTCTGCCTCTGAGGACTGCTGTTGATGAGGTTCTTGTTGGACATCTCTCACCCTCTGGTCAACGTGGCCTTTTGGAGCAGATTTTCTCTATGCCTTTATGAGACCTTAGTGTCATTCTTGTATTCCTTAGTAACCTTGTGTAAGGGCCTGAGGCTTAGGAGAGACATGGGTAGGGAGAGAGTTCAGAAAGGAGAGTCCTGAGGCCATCGGGATTCTCCTTGAGGCCCCTCCCCATCCCGGTCCTGGGCTGTGTCTTCATCCCAGCCACCCCTCCCGGATGTGTTGCTGGTTCAGTTATCCCAGACAGTAGATTTCTCAGAACAGAAATTGCTGATGTTCATGTAAAGATGAATGAAACGGGAATGATGAAATGTGTTAAGAGAACTTAAATCCAGGGTATGAATTGCCACTGATCCTAACAGAGATGTTTTAGCTTTTCTACTTCCCACCTGCCGGAAGAAAGATGAGATGAACCACTTGTGTTATTTGTTCAGCACTGCTGCAGCATCAGAGAGAAATGTTCCCCGACCCTTTGTTTTTCTAGGTGACTTAATGGGTTCTGGCATTGTGCATTTATCTTTTTTAATTGTAAAAAGATGCATAACGCTAAAGTTGCCAGTTTAAGCGTTTTTAAGCATACAGGTCCGTTTTCTTTAAGCGCATTCACAGTGTTGTGCAGTCATCACCACCATCCATCTTTAGAGCTGTCTTCATCTTGCAAAATGGAAACTGTACCTGTGCAATACCAATGTCCCACTCCTGCCTCCCGCAGGCCCTGGTATTCCTGTTTCTATGAATTTGGTTCCTCTGGGTCCCTCATATGAGCGCAGCCTTACAGTACTTGTCCTTTATCTCTGGCTTGTTCACTTAGCGTAATTCCTCCAGGTGCACCCATGTTGTAGGTCAGAATTCCCTTCCTAGTCTCTGTGAACCATGTGCCCTGTGATACATGTTGTCTGGGGTGGAACCGTGTGACACTTGTAGGGAGCGAAATCTACATAGGTCTCCATGAGCCAGGCCTGAGGCCAGTGATCTACACAGTGTTGTCATAAGGAAAATATGTGGCTGTCAGTGTCTTCAGGGAAGCATCTTTTAAAAAGCAAGCAATATGTGTATTGTAGGTTTTAGAAATTCAAATAAGCCAAAATAAGAAAATTATATTCATAATTCTACCAGCCAGAAATAACCACCATTCCTCTCCCACCACATGTGCCTCCATACTTGCCCTGGACGCATACCCAGGTCTTGTGCTGCCCCCATCGCTGAGACGAAGGGGTCTCCTCTGCATGGGACGTGCCGAGACCCAGGCACTTGAAGCCTCAGGCCCTGCACGCAATTTCTTAGAGTTGGCTCCTGGGACCAAATGCTCCTGAAGCATTTGGCATCTCTGACAACAGGTCCTGAGTTTTATCCCACATTCAAAGTTCAGTCTTTCCATGAATTTCTATGAAAATTCAGGTCATCCACAAGGTGACTAACATTTCAGTAGATTTGGGGGATTTGCTGAGACGCTTCTCCACACATGCCCATCTCTCTTTCAGAGCCCCTCATGGGCTTTGGCTCCCTGATCAGGGGGCCACCCTCCTCTCTCTTCTCTCCTGAAATGGGGCCTTTTCCTACGGGCAGTCCCCTACCATCTGCTTTCAGCTACATTTTTACAAATACAGCACCGTGGTGTGCCATCTCCGCTTGGGCTATATATCGGGAACTCCTTTTCATGTCCATAAACATCTCCTGTAGCATTTTAATGGCGGCAACATCTCCACGGCCGTCGGCTCATTGAACTTATTTTTTGTTGTGGGACATAAGGAGGGGTTCCAGCCAGTATCCTGAGAGGTAAATCTTTGTATGTCCATGATTATTTTCTTGAAATGAATTCCTAAAAGTGAAATTGCAGGGTCAATGGCAGTGCATGCATTTTTTAATATTGGTTGCCATTTTGTCTTCCGTGGGGGGCCTATTTTCTTACTCTAGCCAGCATTGAAGAAGAAGTCTTCCATTGTCTTTCTCCCATTCCAACAAGCAAGAAAGTGGAGACCAAGGGCTGAGATCAGTAACCAGAAATGTAATGGAGCTGTTTAAAAATAGTTATCTTAAGCTTTATTAGTCGAAATACAATGTCCAGAAGCAGTCACATGACATCCAGTGTTCTCCGGGCTGCCACACCATAGCCGGAGTGTTTTGTTCTCTTCAGAGCACAGAGTGTTCAGGGAAGATGATAAACTGGTTAGTCCGGCTAGCAGTGACTTTGATTTTGAGGAAGCGGAAGCAGTGTCCGATGAGGAACACGTGCAATAACTGTGGATGTTTTTCCAGAAGGGCTTCCAAGGGGAAGTGGGAGCGTGATGCCCGAATATTTGAAAGGCTACCATATAAAAGAGGTCGATGACTTTTTTTCTCTTTTTATTTGAGACTTCTGTTTTTTGTATTTGAGCAGAAGTTAGAGGGAAGCTTTTTTTTGTTTCTGTTGTTTTGAGACAGGGTCTCACCAACCCAGGCTGGAGTGCAGTGCTGCAATCATAGCTCACTGCAGCCTCGAACTCCTGGGCTTAAGCAGCCCTCCTGCTTCAGCCTCCCACATAGCTAGGAGTACAGGTAGTAGTCCACCATGCCAGACAAATTTTTAAATTTTTCTGCAGAGACAGCATCTCGCTGTGTTCTCCAGGCTGATCTCGAACTGCTGAGCCCAAGTGATCCCCCGTCCTCAGCCTCCCAGAGTGCTGAGGTCATAGGCATGAGCCACTGTGCCTGTCCAGGAAGCAGTGTTTGTTTTCATCTGAGGAAGCCCCCACCAACAGTTCTCACTGTGCAGTGAAACAGCTGCCTTTTGAAACGGGGGGCTCCCCGTGCTCAGCACCTCTTAAGCTGTGGCTGGACACTGGGGACTGTAATGGAGAAATTTTCACACCTGGAGAGACGATGTTCACAGTTCCTTCTGAATCCAACAACAGGTGGTGCCAGGGTTTCAGAGACAGGAACACGTGCTCTCAAAGTCAGAGACTCAGTCGCTCCAGGGTGGAGACAGGACTGGCACTGCCACCTGAAAGGGGGTTGGGCAGCTGGGAACTGCACAGGCATGCGGGGTTGCTTTTTGGTGTTTCACTTCAGTTTCCCCCACTTAAAAGTGAGTTGTCGGGTGCAGTGGAGGGAACACAGATTGGGCATAATTAGGAGTTTGAGTTGTGGTTCCATCATCTTACAGCTGTGATATGTTGGATAAGTTTAACTTCTGTGCCTTAGTTTCCTAACTTGTAAAGCGGAAGCCATCATATTTGACATGGTTATGGTATGGCGTGGACAAGGTCCTGTATGAAGTAGCAGACCAAGTAGTCACTGGTTAACAGATGCTCTCTTTCTCTCCTTCTGTCTTTTTCATCTGTTGGCTGGGATGCTGGGCAATAGATTCACTTTGATATTATTTCTGATATTTAAGATGAAAAAGAAGTTTGGACCGGGCGCGGTGGCTCAAGCCTGTAATCCCAGCCCTTTGGGAGGCCAAGACGGGCGGATCACGAGGTCAGGAGATCGAGACCATCCTGGCTAACATGGTGAAACCCCATCTCTACTAAAAAATACAAAAAAAACAAAAAACAAAAAAAAAAAACTAGCCGGGCGAGGTGGCGGGCACCTGTAGTCCCAGCTACTCGGGAGGCTGAGGCAGGAGAATGGTGTAAACCCAGGAGGCGGAGCTTGCAGTGAGCTGAGATCCGGCCACTGCACTCCAGCCTGGGTGACCGAGCGAGACTCCGTCTCAAAATAAAAAAGAAGAAGATGTACAATAGGCTAAATTTATTATGGTTAGGTACTACAACATATAAGGGAAAATGAAGAATTTTCATTTCAGGTTTGGAGAAGAGATATATGATGGTTCGTACATGAAGATTTACTGCACTTCATCAATTTGATACTGTTTTGTGGTATAGTTTTAGTTGTTTTGATAGCACAGATAATTTTAAACAAATGAAAACTGTTTCCTCTATAACATCTGATATTTTCTTAGGTTTTCTTTTAAATAGCTTTTTATCACTTCTTTGGATTTCCTGGTTTTTTATCTTTAATCATGGATCTGTGGGATTCCTTATTTCAAGAGATGGTTTCTCACAGGTGAAGAAAATTTCCTGTGATACCAGATATCCAGTGACAAATACTAAAGCATAATTTATGGGCCTTTGTAATTGAAATGGATCTATTTGTTTGTAATCCTAGCGTAGCCCTCGTCTTTTCTTTGATGGTGTAGCATTATGACCTTCTGGAGGAAGAATATTAGTATTTTTTTTTTCCTTTTAAGCACAGTAAAATTACATTCAATTTGAGATCAACCAAGAGGTTAAAATAAATCTGAGAGCCTTGTCCTTTGATATTAAATACATTCTGTTTTCCTTCCTTGGCTGCTTTCCCAGCGGTTGCTCTGTTCTACGTAGGGTAGCTTTACATTTGTTTAAGCTGTCTTTCCTGGGGAGGATTTGAATGAGGAGTTGCAGTACAGCACTGAATACCTGTACAGAATCCTGAAGCCTCCTGCAGCCTGAATCCACTGAGACTCTCAGTTTCCTGCACAATGGGACCTGCACCCAGGAAGATACCTCCCCTCCTCTTGTACACCTGCGGGTGGTAGATGACAGCTCTTTGCCCAGGAACATATGTCAGAACGTCACGATCTGCTGCTGAAGGACAGTCGCAACTGAGAGTCCTCTAAAGAACGCATTTGTGCATGTGCCTGTGCGTGAGCCTCTGTGTGCTGGGGTATGCGCATGGCTGTCTGTGCTGGGGTTTGCATGCGCCTCTGTGTGCTTGGGTCTTCATGTGCTTTGTGATGTTAATTCTTTGAAGGGTCAGTTTAATAGGTTTCTTTTTTTTTTTTTTCCAAATATGAGGTTTAGTAAAAATAAAAATATTAAGAAAGAAGTGGCATTGTTTGGAATGGCAGCATTGTTTTAAACCAACGTTTATTTGAATAAGTCATCCAAATGCAAGTAGTCCCCTGATGATAAAAGTGTCTTTTTCAAAAAGTTCACTTGAGGATTGGTTATTAGGATCCCAGAATGAACTGTCGCATGGAAATGGTGTCCTGAGTGACACTTAGGACCCCTGTCTGGTGTGTCTCTGGCCACAACCAGGTCCTAGAGTGTCAGCCACAGAGCTGATGCTGGCGGGGCCCCGAGCACCCTTCCCAGGGCCTCAGTGCCTGTGCTCGGTCGGCCTCCACTCCCAGGCACCATGGACCGTGTAGTTATAGTCGCCAGCCACTCTCTGCTCGAGGCATGCCGTGCTGCTCTCCAGCCTCGATAAGATAGGGAGAAAAGTTCCCAAAACGAAACCAGGAAAAAACAGATTCTGAAAAGGCAGCTGTAACTCAGAGCCTGGTGGATGGGTTACGGGAAGTAGAAGAAACTCTGTACCTAAGGAAGTACCAAAGCACAAAACCTTGTGCCGTGAACGATAGCAGGTGTGATGAAGAGTATCAGTGGGGAGGCATGTCAACTAAGTCAAAGATGGGGAAGAAAAAAAGAAAAAATTGCTGGGCCTGAAGTCTGTGTAACCGAGGGAGCAGTGGCCAGGTAGTGGCTGAGTCAGGACAGTGGGCAGGGATGTGTCCTACAGAATGGACCGGCAGACAGAAGTGGCAGGAAGTGCTCCTCCAACACCAGCCTTAGGACCCCCTTCTCCTGCATGAGTCCAGAGCCAGGACTTGTCAGGCCACCGTAGGTCTGCTCTGTCTCTCCGGGTCCTGGCCTTTCTCTCTCAGAGGCAGAAGAATTAACCTGGGCCCATCCCCTCTCTGATTGTGTACATTGTTTTTCATGGCTACGGGGATAAGAAAGGAAGGCCTTAGGGCCGTCGTTCCAAAGGTAGTGGGCAAGGAATCTCGCTTCCTCTTGCTGTTAGCCCAGCCCTTCAAATGGACTGGCCTCCATTTGCTATCAGACATCAGATGCAGCTGCAAGGTGGCCAGGTGGGGAGGGACACTCTCCCCACAGTGCCACAGGCCTCTGGGAACAGTGTCAGAACAAGTTGCAGGAACACCTATAGGGCTTAGCAGGATGTTCATTTATTACTGAAATGCACTGTCTAGTAGCTTCCGGGCTGGGCCCCCATCCACCGTGGGGAGCAGAGAGAGCTGTGGCAGCCGATTCCAGTGCATGTGGAGGGGTCAGTGTTGGAGATGACAAGCATAGGCCTGTGGACACAAGGGGAGGAGAGAGAGCTAGAAGAACATCCCAGCTATGCAGTGAGAGGAAGCGGAGCCTGCCTGTTCCCATTGGGCCTCCATCTTCTCTGTCCAGACTTGATCTCCAAACTGAAAAGGGTACAGCAAACAAGGTTAGAAGGATATTGAAGCTGAGTCAGGTGGAGAGTGACAGGACTCATTTTAAATGGCTTTCAGTGAATGTGTCTCCAAGTCCAGACCAAGGTCAAGACAGGGAGGGCACAGCCAGAACCCGAGAGGTGGCTCAAATTTCTGGGGAGTGACTTGGGAGTCATTGAGGTGCCGGCAGAGCAGGAACAAACACCATTGTCTCTGTGTTTGTTCCTGTGTTCAGCGGCAATTAGATGTGGTTAAACTTGAGCTCTAGCCTCAGTGGAATTTTGAGTTACTAGACAGAAGAGTGGAAGCACTTACAAGGCCCCCCGGCAAGAGGGTTTTAGAAAAGCTGTGGTTGGGATGGAGCTCTGTGTGAGGGGGCAGGAAGAGGCTAGCAGAGAGAGGAGAAAGAAAGGAGAGAGGGTGCAGAGAGGCAGCAGCTGGGGACCCCAGGGAGGGCTCCTGGAGGAGGTAGCCACATTGAGAGGCAGCTCAGCCGGCAGGAGGGGTAGACACAGCATCGCAGTGGCCCCACCTTTTCTGTAAGTATGCACATCGTTGGTGGTGTGGGCGTGGCTGGGAAGACCAGGTTTAATAAGGGTTCCCAGGTAAACCTTCTGGGGTTGCAGACGGGACTGACAAAACTGTAATGCAGTGTTAGCCAGGTTAGTGGAAGCAGGACAGCCTTCCTGAGAGGTGCTGTGCCTGCCCCGCCACAGATTCCACGGTGGCTCCTCCTGGAGAAGGAGGAAATGCTGGGGAGGCACTGCTGGCCACGCAGGCCGGAGGTGAGCAGAGACCTGGACGTGGG
The DNA here is from genome assembly GCF_008728515.1 of Papio anubis. NCBI lineage: Eukaryota > Metazoa > Chordata > Mammalia > Primates > Cercopithecidae > Papio > Papio anubis. The sequence goes on from NC_044976.1 coordinate 199,599,087, forward strand.
TTTGGGGCTTGCAGGGGCTGGGCTGGCTTGGAGGTGACATGCCATTTGGCTGGGGACACATCCTCAGATAGGGGCAGGGCCTTCATGAGCAGGGGCAGATGTGCACTGGGCTGTACACGCTTGCACTGGGGTACTCAGCCTCCTCGCTTTCATCTCCCGTCTGGGCATCCTTTGTTCCATAGCCAGAGGCACATTCCTAGAGTGTAAAGTGGATCAGCACTCATTTGCTCCAAATATCCTGTGCGTTCTAGAATGTGAAGAGTAAGGTTTGAATACTTCAGCCTGGGCTAGAGGATTTGCAGCCACTGGGCACAGGGCCCCCTCACCTCCCGCCTGCCGTCCCTCCCTACTGGGTCTCCCTGTCTCCAGGTGCCTTCCGTTACATCCCGCCTGCATCTGGCAGGCTCCTGCTCACGCTTCGAGACCCAGGCCCAGTGCCCCTTCTCCGGGGCTTTCTTGGAACCTTGACTTTGGTTATGGAGCTATCCCATCTCCTCCGCACTATTGGATGGTGGGTCTTTCCAGTGAGGCGTTTGTTAATTTCTGTGCATTTACTCGGGCTTGACATTTTCACTATACTGGGCTCTTCTGTTCAACTTGGGGAAATAGAGGGTGGTGGATTGTTTTTCTCCAAAATTAAGACCCAAAATAAAACGTCTGTCTTATGAGGTCACCCATACATTCCTCAGGACAGCAAGTGCGAGACGTCCCTTTAGTATTCTTCCAACCCTAGGATTGAGAGAGGGTGGGTCTGGGTCTCGCCAGGAGATGGGAAGATACAGCTCCACCCGGGTACACAGGCTCCTGCGTTCTCGCCCCGTCCAGCACACAAGCTGCCATCAGCAGGCAGGTCCCGCTTCTCTTCACACCATCCCCGCTGAGCAGAAGTTCAGCATCTGTGTGGGATCCTCCAGAGGCTTTGTGGCCCTCAGTAGCCCTCTGGGTGATGCAGGGAGCAGGAGAAAATGGCAAAAGAAGGTGCCCATGACATGCACAGGTGAGGGGCAGAGGGCTGGTGCCTCCCATCTCTGCACAGTCCTGGGGTTTCTCAGACCCAGTACCGCCAAGGAATGTTAGAAACAGCTTAAGTGGAAAACGTAAGGACCTAACTGATCATGATATGACTGATAGTAAAACTAATTTTCTCTTAGAGTAGGCCCCTGACATTTCCATTTTGTAAAGTGGGCTGTGTCCAGACTATTCCTCTTTCGAGTGCTAACACCCCTGGCTTCAGAGCAAGCCTCTCTTCCTCCCCACTCCACCTGACGTGGGACCTGTCTCACATCTCCCCATGCCTGAAACAAGCAGAGAGTGACATTGAGTTATTATTTCCAGGTGTTTCTTGGGAGCAGCAGATGGAAATGGAAGGATACAAGTGTAAACGTAGGTGAAATCATCCACTGGCCCCATCTTCTGTCTTCTCACAGCACTGTGGGGAGGGCGGGAGGTACTCGTGGGTGACGGCAGGGCAGGAATTCAGTGCATCCGCAGGTCCGCACCCCTGCTCACCTAGGCAGAGCCCACAGGAACCCCAAGAAGAAGGCAGAGATTCCCACTATGCTTCCTGCTCACCTCCCGGGGTCAGTTGCAGAGTGGGACACCCCTCATGGGTGTCACAGAGCGCCTGGTGGCTGGGTGGTTCCCAGCAGTGCTTTCTGGGTGAGGGCATAGGGGGTTACATCAGAGCGGCCGGGGCATTCTGTCGTCCTTTCTGCCTGTAAATATCAGTGAATTTATATCAGAGTTAGTAGTATAGGACTTTTGCTGTGGTCATCTCATTTAGTTGTTATAACAACCCCAGAAGTGGAATATTATTTCCATTTTATACAGACCAGAGTGTCAGAGGGAGTCAGTGAGCCAGGCTCTCCCTCATGCTTGGATTTTGTGCTGTGTGTTTGCGCGTGTGCATGTGTTTGGCTCCTCCTCTGCTCGAGTCCTTGAATCCTAATCGGTGACACAGCATTGGCCTGGACCCCCGTTGGCCAGCTCCGCACCCGCTGTTCCCCCGTGCTCCAGCCAGGGATCTGACTGATAGGGTAGGCAGACTCGGAAGGGCTGACAGGCTTTGCAGTGGAACACATTTAAAAAATGCCTGCAAATGAGCAAAAGAGGCGTAGGAGTAAGCGTCCGGCGCACGACCACAGCATGTCTCAGATGCGGCTGGATCGGCGCGCAGCTACGAGATGTGTAAGAACTAACACGAAGCTGCGTTCCTCCCAGTCACACGCAGGATTGGATTCCTTTTCACGGTCAGCCTCTGGTACCTTCGACCCAGGACGCGACCCTCAGTAGTAAAGCCGTTGACAGGTGCTTGCGGACTGTGCATGCGGAATGCTGGGGTACTGCGGGCGAGGCTGAGTCTGTGAGGTGAGGAGCTCTGTCTTCACCTGGGTGGGAAGGGGAGCCTGGAGCAATATGAGGAGTGGTGCGGGCAGGATAGCAGCCCAGGAGAATACCAGGAGTGGCAGGGGCAGGACCAGCAGCCCAGGAGAATACGAAGAGTGGTGCGGGCAGGATAGCAGCCCAGGAGAATACGAGGAGTGGTGTGTGCAGGACAGCAGCCCAGGAGAATACAAGGAGTGGCAGGGGCAGGACAACAGCCCAGGAGAATACAAGGAGTGGCACGGGCAGGACAGCAGCCCAGGAGAATACATGGAGTGGTGTGTGCAGGACCAGCAGCCCAGGAGAATATGAGGAGTGGCGCGGGCAGGACCAGCAGCCCAGGAGAATACGAGTAGTGTGTGCAGGACAGCAGCCCAGGACAGCGAGACCCTTGTGGGCCGAGTGCTTCTCAGAGGACATGGCCATGCATGTGGGGAGCGGGGCAGTCTGTGGGACCGCCTGAGGGTTTGGCTGGGACTAGTACAGTCCTCATTCCAGCCCAGGTAGGTCGGCGTGGGGTTGCAGACAGGTGACTTGTTGTGTCTGCAGAATAATAAGCCGTGAGCTTCTCATTTTCACCAAATCAGGGGTTTCAAGGCTGATGAGGTCAAACAATTCCTTCTTTGGTTTCAAAGATCGTATCTAAGAGAAGTCTATCTTCTGGAAAGAAATTTCATCAAAAATATTTTCAGAACCTTATTTAATAAGCAAACTGTTTTCACAGCCCTTCTTAGGGTAATGCTGTCTTTCTTTTCTCATGTTATTTAAATACCTTTCTCATGTTATTTAAATGTATGTTTTATTTTCCTGTCATCTTTGGTGATGAAGCTAGTTTCTGCCTCCTCGTGTAAAATGTTATATCTTTGAAGTATTTTCCATCCGCTGCTTCTGCTTAGCCAAGTCCATTTTCCCGAGATTCTCACATATTTTTATTTTCTAAAGCTCTTTAATTTCCAGAACTATTTTTAAAGATTTTTAAAGAGGTGATAAAAGCACAAGATGATGTATGGATGTCATGTCATATTTTTAGGAAGGCAATATATTCAGACGTTTTGTTGGTGGTTTTGTGGCTGTTTCTCTCTAACCTCTGACTCATACCCCATTCTCTACCTCTCGCCATGTCCCTGTCTGCTTGGGGTTGGGCTGGGGCGCATGTGCCCTCTGCAAATCTTGTTCTCCATGGATTTTCCTGCCTTTGCCTCCAGGGGTGGCTTCAACCTAGCAATTCTATATAGTACAGAAATAACCAATTTTCGTAATGGTTCTTTAGCTTAACGTTTTTCAGATTATGGGTTGTGACCCATTATTAGGTGGTGAAGCCAGTTTCGTGAGATTCCTAAAGCAAAAATAAATCTGTTCATCACATATGGTGAGGGCGAGTTTGGCATTGTGAGACTTTTGTATCAGTTGGGTGTGTATGTTTGCATTGTGACACCTGGGTCACAGTGTTAAATGTATGTCATTGTCAAGCAAACTTGAAAGCCCCTGTAGTATTCCAGTACTGCTAAGCTTTTATGAAAGAAATACTCTTGGTAGTCTGTCTCTAGTAAAACGGCGGTGTGTCTCGGGGAGTTTGCCACAAGGCAAGGCAGGGCCCACACCAGGGTCTTGTTGAAGATGCTCATGTGTCAAAGGAAGGGGGTGTGGCAGGGTACCACTAAGTAGGCTCATGTAGTCTTTGGGTACTGAAGAAAGATACTATTTTTCTGAGGTTTTAAGGGCTTCTCCTAGTTCATTTTTACTCATGATTCCTATCTCAGCACAAATATTCCTTCTGCAGGGAAACCATCCCTGGTTTCCCAGTCTAGATAAGATCCCTCCGTTAGATGCTTCATTTCTCACCCTCAGAGCACTTAGCTCAGTTTTTATTGATACATTTATTAGTACGGTCGTTTGATTCTTTTTTTTTGAGAATGGAGTCTTGCACTGTTGCCCGGGCTGGAGTGCAGTGGCACGATCTGGGCTCACTGCAACCTCCGCCTCTCAGATTCAAGCGATTCTCCTGCCTCAGCCTCCCAAGTAGCTGGGATTACAGGTGCCCGCCACTGTGTCCGGCTAATTTTTTGTATTTTTAGTAGAGACAGGGTTTCACCACGTTGGCCAGGCTGGTCTCGAATGCCTGACCTCGTGATCTACCCGCCTTGGCCTCCTAAAGTGCTGAGATTACAGGCATGAGCCACGACACCCAGCCTAGTGCAGTCATTTGATTCTTGTCTGTCTCCTTCCATCTCCTAGAACATGAAGTCCACAGCATGGGTCGTGGGCCTGTGTGTGCTGATTCTCCCTGCAGGATCTAGCATGACACCTCACGTGGAGTCACCTGGCATGCACCGCAGGCCAGGATCTGAGCCACGCTGTGACTGATTGGCATTAGATGTCTTGCAAACTCTCTGCTGTGATGGTCTAATTCCAGAAGGGCGGTGGGGATGTGAGAGCACAAAAAGATGTTTGGGTGGAAATGGGATGGAAGCTTCAGGAGCTCTGCAGAGGCCTTGTCCCATGGCCACTGCTCTCCTTGCACACAGGTCCACACCAACCAGAGTCCTCAGACCTTGCTGTCCCCAGCACGCCGGTGAGAAGCAAGTAGGCTGTAAGAGTTACATGGTAGGTTGAAACCTCTCTCAGGTGGCGGTCTCTTCTCTGGCTGTGCATGGGACTCCGTCATGGTTCTTTATTCCATAGTTCAAAGTTCCGTGGTGCAGGGTATTCAGGACATTAAACACGTTTGTTAGAACCAGCTCATTGGAATTCTGCTGTAGGTGCTGCTGGTTTCGATTTTAACAAAGGCTTCAAAGCGTCTTTTGTATTAGTCCGTGAAAGGATAAACTCACTGGCGAGGAGTCGAGGCTGCTCGTTCTTGAGCACAGGTGGGTGTTATTTTTCTTCTCATCCTTGAAAATACATGAGGGTGAAGGCAGTATTTTTAGGATGGGCTTTGCACGGAACACATGTTTCCAGTAAAACGTTTTGGAAACACTTTATTTGAGGCATAAGAAAATGCTGACACCTTGGCCGGCTCCACAGGCAGCTGTTTATTGGGGCCATGGTATCATTGCTGTAGCCAGGCTCGTGGGTTTTGGAACTGATTTTCTGTTTGAGAGGCCAGGCTTATGTGACCCCCCTGAGCATCATTTCCACGGCAACCAGCTGTGATGAGATGGGGGTTCTGACCTCGCAGGACAGTTGCAACAAGAAGCAGATGAGCTTTTAGATAGAAAATTTACTCTTCTGTCTTGAACAAATTACACGTAACTGATTCTCAGTTTCCTCATCTCTGAAATAGAGAAAGGAACACAGTGGTCCTTCAATTGTGTAATGAGGGATTTCTGTTGGGAAAGTAGATACGGAGGTACACATGCTATTATCATACCGTGTTTTCAGGGTCAACTGCACGACCCAAGGGTTGACATGCTGCAGAAGAGCTGTCTCCCCCTTGCTTCCCTGTTCTGTGTAGCTGCCAGCAGCCCTGCCTTCCCCTCTCCAATGTTGGCTCTGACGGCCAGGCTCTTGCATGCTCCTTAGTCACACTGGCCTCCTGGCTGGTTCCTGAATGGGCATGCTCATGCCCACACTAGGACCTTTGCACTGCAGTGCCCTATTCTCCCGGAGAGCTGCATGCCCACACCCTGCCTTTGTTCAGTTATCTGCTCAAAATCATCCTGTTAGGCCTTACCAGACCACCCCATAAAGAACAGGAACCCTGTGCTCCCGGCCCCCATAACAGCCTTATGTTTCTTCATGGCAGTTCCAGCCACTGGAAAATGTATGAGTTTCATGTGAACAGGGTTGTTGGTGGTGTTTATTATGATTTTTTAGTTTGTCGTGTCTATGAAATGGAACATCATAGGCCATTAAGTCCTCATGAAGATCCTTTTGTTATTCTGTTTACTTATTTTGTAGGAAACTTCATTTCAAACAATGAATAACATATCCAAGATCATATTGGTAGCAAAGTGAATGGTGTTTGATGGAAACCCAGGTTGACCAGAATCATATATGTTCTCCTTGCCTCAAGTCTGCCTCTCCTTCCACGTTTCTTCTGCTGTTTGAGCGTCCTGCCTTCGTGCAGTTCTCTGGCTCTGCCTTTATTACACCTGGGTTCATCCCGACTTCACTCGCCCGCAGTGCTCTCCCCTCAGCACTCCTTGGTCACCACCACTGCCTCTACCCTAGGCTGGGGCTCCTCAGTGCAGTGGTGTGTTCTTGGAGAACCTTGGGCCTCAGGGTTCAGGCCAGTGCGAGGGGACAGGCAGGCTGCCTTCGCGTCCTTCCTTCCAGGAAGAGAACAAGTATGATGTGGCTGTTAGGAATGGCCAGGCCCCTGCTGTGCATGTGGGGACACCTCTGGGAGCCACATCCTTCACTTTCTTCCCGTGGGGTCAGGCATACCAACAGCTGCAAAAAGGACTCCTTGACAAGGTCTCACCAGAGGGTGTTTTGATATCCTGTTCTTAGGGGTTATTCTTTGTATAAACATTTATTTTTGTGTTACCTGATGTTACATGATGGAATACCTTATGTGTAGTTTATACACGATCTTCTTCACCCCACCTGAGATAATGTCAACATTATAATCCCTGGAAAGGTGGGACAAGCTGAGAGTCTCTCCTTTTATAGAGAACACGAATAATGCCGCAGTTATGGGTACTTTGATTTTACTTTGTTCACTGGACAGATGCCTGTACGCCAAGCCTTTAACTTTCACGCTGTAAACGGCAAACCTGCAATTTCCTGTTCTCTGGCTTGTAGACAGGATGATGCTTGCTTGTGCTGTTTTCAGCTAGTTTTTTTTAAATGGCCACTATGTGAAGAAGTCACAGATGTGATTTCTTAACACTTACTGCAGTCTCTGTGATGAACACTTGATCACATTTTCCCTCATCCCTACCCTCTGCTCTGCTCTTTTTAGGGAAAGTACGGTGGCCAGACTTTAACCAGGAAGGTTATGTTGGAGGGACAATGGTCCGCTCCGGGCAGGACCCTTACGCCCGCAACAAGTTCAACCAAGTGGAGAGTGATAAACTGCGAATGGACAGAGCCATCCCTGACACCCGGCATGACCAGTAAGTACCCCACCAGGCACCCGCTGCAGCTTCATTTGCTTTCACAGAAACCGGTACGTCGCTTTCACCTGTGACGCCAGAACTTCCCCATTACTCTGGGAAATTGAATGTGTGTTGTAAAACTAGGAAAAATCCTGAGGTATATGGCAATGGAACGTCACCCCCAGTTAGTGGAAGGATGTTCTAGATTCAGTTCTAGTTTTAGGTGCCCTGTGGCAATGTGCAGAGGCCGTGGGTTTCTGGCCAGAGCATGGAAGTCAGAAAGAGAGTTGCGTGACTTGGCTTTATTTATATTTACTGATCACTTGTTATTTTTATGATCCATTCACAAAAATGCAAAATTTGTCATTGTTCCCAACCTTGGAGGAAGAAAATTTAAATTCCTGCTTATTGGGAAATGCTCTAGAGATTAGAAAGGAGAAATGAACTACCCAGCACAGTAGATGTTAAATTGAGCAGAAACACAGGAGGGACAGATGCCACCTCTCCACATCCTATACTGAAGGAAAGGCTCTTGTCCACATCTTTCTTTGTATTTTTAGAGATAGGATCTCACTGTGTCACCCAGGCTGGAATGCAATGGCACAATCATAGCTCACTGTAACCTCAAACTCTTGGCTCAAGCAGTCCTCCCATCTCAGCCTCCTAGGTAGCTAGGACTATGGGCATTCACCACCACACCCTGATAATATTTATTTATTTAAAAATTTTTATTTTTATTTTCTGGTAGAGGTGAGGTCTTGCCATGTTGCTCAGGCTGGTCTTGAACTCCTAGCGTTAAGTGATCCTCCCACCTTAGCCTCTGAAAGTGCTGGAATTGTAAGCATGAGCCACTGATCTCCTGACCTCCTCCTCCTCTTCTCTTCTCTTCTCTTCTCTTCTCTTCTCTTCTCTTCTCTTCTCTTCTCTTCTCTTCTCTTCTCTTCTCTTCCTTACTTTTTTTTGAGACAGAGTCTTTCTCTTTTGCCTAGGCTGGAATACAGTGGTGTAATCTTGGCTCACTGCAGCCTCTGCCTCCCGGGTTCAAGCAATTCTTGTGGCTCAGCCTCCCAAGTATCTGGAATTACAGGCATCTGCCACCACACCTGGCTAATTTTTGTATTTTTAGCAAAGACGGGGTTTCACCATGTTGGTCAGGCTGGTCTCAAACTCCTGACCTCAAGTGGTCCACCCACCTCAGCCTCCCAAAGTGCTAGCAGCCTCCCAAAGTGCTGGGATTACAGGCGTGAGCCACCACTCCCACCCTTTTTTATTCTTTAGAGATCTTGAGGGTGGAGGGTACTTCGTGGTCTATGAAGCTCGGCTCAGGAGGTTGCTAGGCATTTTAAAAACAGTGTTTGTCACCACTTATCAGGAAAGTGATATTCGTAATCCTCCTTGTCATCCCATACCTGTAAGGTTTGCTGTTAAGAACCTTGATTGGGAGGCCATTCACATTGGAATTCTTAGTGAATTTGTCTTGTTTCAGATTATTAAAAAATAAGGAGCTGCATTTTGAAGGCAGCTGTTTTCCTGGGTGCTTGGTATATCTTCCTGCTAAGTTACTTTTAGAGTCATTCATTCATCAGCGAATGGAATATGGATTACACATCTACCATATGTCAGGCTCTGTGCTCGGATCCTAGAATTTCAGCCAGAAAAATCTGGCCCCATTCCAGCTGCTAGGGATGGCAGGTGCACCAGAAAGTGAGGTCGTGTAGCTCCGGGGGTTGGACAGTCTACTTTGCATGAATGCTTTTGAGGCACTCAGGAGTGTGGGAGGGTCAGGACAGGTCCCAGGAGGGGTGAATTGGGTGGTGACACCCAGGAAGAAGGAAGTGCAGAAGCCCTGCCAGGATAGCATGGGGCTTCCAGAGAGCCAGCAAGGGTCTAATTTCATGGGCAGGAGTTTCAGAGACTGATGAGGAGGCAGGGGTGGAGAGAGACAAACGGCCAGTGAAGCTATGTTCACACACACTGCATACAGTGAAACAGGGTTTTTCTCTTCTACTCTCAAGGAACTTTATGGACAGTGTAGGTGCCAGTTAACTTCCCGGAGCTTCCTTTCTTAACAGTTTTCTTTGGGTTCTAGTCAGCTGTGTTCACCTATTCCGGCTCATATTTAAGAATATGTAGCTTTACAGTTTTTTTAGGGCCAGGGAAAAGTGGGTGTGTGTGTTTGTTAATATCTGATACATATGAGTATATGTAAACATACATATCTTATATAATGTTAAGAATCTCATCATTTTCCTAACTCTACTCCAAAAGATTGTCTTTGATTAATGTTTCCTGTCATCCATTAATTTCTTTTCTAAAGCCAGCTCTACTCAGTCCTTATGCTGTCCTGGTTAAAGTCAGCTTGACTAACTGTTAAATACTGTATGTAAAATAAGGGGTGACAAGCTGGGGTCCAAGGACCTCCAGGGAGCCATGCGTGGACTTTGAGATGTTGTGAAAGCATTGAGGCCGAAGCTGTGTGCAAGATCGCAGGTGCATATGTAGGTGCATTTCTGGGGACAGGGTCCTTCACTTTTTTCAGAGGGTCCCAGGTGTGTACTTCTCCACGGCCAGCCCATCCCCAGGCTAACCAGGACAAGCAGCCCGTGCCAGGTGCTTCTCCAGACCCCACCCACACGATCCGCACCACCCTTAAAGGTAGGCTTGAAGCTTATCTTCATACACAGAGAGGAAACAGAGCGCCCAGAATGTTAATAACTTGCCCAGTGATTAAGAGCTACTGACTTAAGACCAGAAAGGGTCCATATAGCTTTTAAGAAGGGCTTGGCCTAAACTCAGAGGAATAAAGTCTAGCAGAATCTAGTGCAAAAATCTTCCCTGATGACTTCAGTCGACTGCTTGGCATGACATCTCCATGAGACGGTCTGAATTTCTTTTCACCATGTGGTTTAAGAGCTAGTTTCCCACTGAGATTTTATCTTTACATACGTATCCTGAGCTGAGAGAAGAATGGTGTTCTTTCTCCTGGCTCATCAGCCTGTGGGCTGGTTTTCTCATCTACCTCCCTTGCAAGTCCCTACAGAGTCCCCAAAACTATATGTACATATTTTTTTTCAAAGTTTTTGAAATATGAGTTTGTCCAAACAGATGTTTGAATATTCATCCCACAGTGTGGGATACATTTTAGGTGGGTTTAATTTTAGTTCCAGCCAGTGTGTCATGTTCATTTGCATGTGTTAAAGGGGCAGCTGGGATGCCTTCCACATTTGTTGGATTTGGGCTAAATTAAAGTCTATCCATAGTCAATTGGATGCCTAGAGCTGAGCCGATTTAGTGTCTCAAAGTGTAAGCTCTAGAATTACCATTCTTGCTGAATGTCAGGTTAAGAAGATTGGGTTACCTCTTTGAATTTCTCTCCCAATATATCTAATGGAGAGCTGTTACAGAATTTGACCTTTCTATATAAAATGTTTTTTGTCTCTGCAGTATCTCCCTTCATGTTGATCTATAGAAATGCTTGCATAGTAGAATTCGGTCTTTAGTTGTGATAAATCTGAAAGCAGTACAGGTGGAGGGTAATTAAGAATGAGGTGTTTGGAGTCCTACAGACCTGGGTTGAAAGTCTCAGACCCTCCAGTTCTTAATTCTGTGACCTTTATCATCTATAAGATGACATAACATTACTCCGTCTGTAACCTATGAAGATTAAGCAACACGTTTACATGGGCTGGTTGCTCCTCCCCTGAGCCACCTCAGTGAGGTATCCCTTGACCATCTTTCCTAGGAGTTCAGCTCCCTGACTGCCACTCCAAAACGTCCCATCCCCCTTTCCTGCTTGATTTTTCTCCACAGTTCCTCTCACCACCTACACACTGTGTATTTTACTTATTTTTTTCTTCATTCGTCTTTACTCCAAATAGTGAGTTATTATATCCAGGGTTGTTATTCAGACACCTCCAGGCACTCAGTAAATTCAATAAGTATTTGCTGAGTGAGTGAATTGTTTAGCAGAGTGCTTGGCATATACTGAGTGCCCAATAAATTGTGCAAGATATGAAGAATAATAAAAGAATACAGGAGAAGGAAAGGGGAATATTTAAGTATAAAGGTCATGTGAACTCAAGATGGGCCACAAATAACCTTATTGTGTTTGTGTTCTTATTGTGTTTGTGCCATTATAATCTGTCCCTTATTACCCTCAAGAATAGATACAAGGAATCAAGGCTTCAGAGCCTCCCAGACAGACAAACAAAAAATTCCGGGCTGTGCTTTATTTACCTTTCTAGATGTATAAAATATATTGTACCAAGAAGAAATATTTACATGGAATCAGAAAGCTTACAAAAGCCAGCTATGAGTGAAATACTAAATACTATGTATAGGATATATTAGGCTCTCTTAGATATTAGAAAGATGATAGCCCATCTTATTTTTTTTTTCTTTTCTTTCTTCAGGGCCTCTTTCTGTCAACGCAGGCTGCAGTGGCACAATTTCGGCTCACTGTAGCCTTTCACTCTTGGGCTCAAGCGATTCTCCTGCCCCTGCCCCTGCCCCTGCCCCTGCCGCAAGTAGCTGGGACCATGGGTGCACATCACGACGCTAGGCTAAGTTTTTGTAGAGATGGGGTCTCTTACTGTGTTGCCCAGGCTGGTCTCAAACTCCTGGTCTCAAGCAGTTCTCCCACCTTGACCTCCCGAAGTGCTGAGATAGTAAGTGTGAGCCACCACATTCAGCCCCATCCTAGTTTTGAAAGCACGATCTCTTTTATTTTTATTTTTTTGTATTTTTAAATTGATATAGTTACTATCTATCTTGGGGGTACATGTGAGATATTGATACCTATCTACGATGTGTAATGATCCAGCCAGGGTATTTGGGATATCCCTCACGTCTAACGGTGATCTCTGCATGGTTTCTCAATTTAAAAAAAATAATCTTCTTGCTTGGAAATTTCAAATAAATTATCAAGACTGAAAAGCAAATTAACCCAGTGGGAATTCTGAAGTTTCTTTTTTGTAGTAAGTGTTTGTTTTTTCTCTCTCTCTCTGCATTGGGAAGCTGTTCTTACTGTCCAGGCAGAAGGTAATGGAAAGTAGCATTGGTAGGGGTGAGAAGTGGTCAGGTGGGCTGTATTCTGAAGGTGGGGCAACAGGATGTGCTAATGGACTGGACGGGGATACGGCTTGGAAGACGGTGCCAAGGATTGTGGCTGGCACAAGGGGAGACTTGCAGTCTCCTCAGCTGAGATATGGGGAGGCTGTGAGTGGAGCAGGTGTGGGGAAATTTGGACATGTTAATGCTGCTCAGTGTAGGTGGACCTGTTTTGTAGGTGGTGGGATATGTGTCTGGTGTTCAGGAGGAAGGTCTTCGCGGGAATGTAAATTTGGAAATGTTCAGCGTATGGATGGTATTTAAAACCATGAGGCTGGGTGTTCAGCCCAAGGGAATGGATGCAGACAGAAGGGGCCCAAGGCCTGAGCCCTGGACGATTCCAACATTGAGATCTTTAGCTGTGAATCTGGAGCCAACGGCTGACACTTGAGGACAGTCTAACACTGTAGATTGCGTACTATTTTAGGCTGTGTTCCCGTGATCAGGAGATATAATTTCATGAAACGATGCAACTGTGAAGCTAAAAGGAGCCTCAGGGGAGTGTCTAATTTAGTGGTTCTCAGCCTCGAGCTGTGCCACCCACCCAGAGCGAAGATGGAAATGTGGGGGTGGAGGATCGGGGGTTGTTAGAATACCCGTGGGGTGCTCCTGGCATTTACCACCAGGGCCCAGTGAAGCCACATGTTTCGTATAGCCTAGGTTGGTCTGGCACATTGAAGAAACTGTCCTGCCCAAAGGGCCACAGGGCTTCCTGTCAAGCCCTCATTTACTTATTTCCCCCCATTAGTTAAAAAAAAAAAAAAAATGCATGTTGGAAGTTTTTTTTGTTTTGTTTTTTTCTGTTATTGCTCTGAGTCGTACCTGCCTTCTGCATCAGCCAGCCCTCAAAGGCAGAGTTGAAAGCCATCACCTCCTGAGCTTTGTAGCCCATACAGGCCCCGTCGGAAGTCTCTGTCCCTCTGACTGGCAGCCCCATGCTTTTAAGTCTTGATAATTTATTTGAAATTTCCAAGCAAGAAGTTGTGGACTGAATTGTGCCCCCTCAAGTTTCATATGTTGAAGTCCCAAACCCCAGAGTGACTGTATTTGGAGACAGGTCCTTTGTGGAGGTGATTAAGGTTACAGGAGGTCCTAAAGGGTGGCGCCCTTATCCACCCCATCCTGATCCACGTGTGCTACAGGGCAGGTTTCCTTATAGGAAGAGGAAGATGCAGAGCGATCTTTTTCCCTACCATGTGAGCACACAGCAGAACGGGGCCACCTGCAAGCCAGGAAGAAGCCTCACCAGGAGCCAGATCTGCCGGTACTTTGATCTGAGCTTCCAGCCTGGAGAAGGCTCACACCTATAATCCCAGCACTTTGGGAGGCCAAGGCCAGTGAATTGCTTGAGTCCAGGGGTTTGAGATCAGCCTGGGCAACACGGCGAAACCCCTCTCTACAAAAAAATACGAAAGTCAGCTGGGCATAGTGGCTGACGCTTGTATTCCCAGCTACTAGGGATGCTGAAGCGGGGGGATGGCTTGAGCCCAGGAAGTTGAGCCTGCACTGCACTACAGCCTGGGTGGCAGAGCAAGACCTTGTCTCCAAAAAAGAAAACAAGTCTATTGTTTAAGGTCCCGTCTGTGGTATTGTCAGGCCAAGCTGACTAATACAGAGTGGAAATGATACATCTTGACCAGCAGGCCAGTGGGAGGGCCGGCCAGCCAGATCCTGAAATGACTTGGGTAACACGTGCTTCCATTTTCTCTTAAGTTCTTCTGAAGCCCGCCCCCCCCCCACCCCCCGCCCAGTGTTATCTGGTTTGGAGGTTCCTGGGGTAACATACCCTTGATGCCTTCTTTAGAGTATGCTGTGCTTAGGAAGTGAGTGGCCTCAGGCTGGAGTGTTTCTGGGATCCAAACTCCTTTCCAGGAGGGTTTTGATTTTTTTGCCTGGAAATGCATCTGATAAGAAAATAAAGTAGAGGAACCCAGGAAGTTTATGAAATCTCTTTCTCTCTACTAGGGAAAACTCGGGACAGTTTACTTTGAAATTGTTTACATATGTAAAATGAAATAAATCTTTAGGGGGGAAACCCATTTTCTTTGTTTTCTTCTTTCCTCTGTCTACTAGACACCATTCCTTTTCACTTATTTCATTAAATTCTTTAAAAATGAGACCTGCCTGGTAAAGAAACAGGTTTCCTCCGGGCTTCAAACGTTTAGTTACTAGAAAGCTTTTCTCTGCCTGGCCCCCACTACATTTCACACGTGGGGTTTTGAAACATTTTTGTGTCTCAAGCTGAAATACCACCGCCCGTACCATATCCCCACAAAGGAACCTTCTTTGAGACAAGTATGTCCAAGTTGTGTATCTAATCGGTTTATCTTTAAGCCAAGAATATGTTGTTTTTACTCCAGTTACAGATGATAGTGTCTCAGCCTTTGTTTAGAAGAATCACTAAAGAACTGTATTTTGACCACTTTTGAAATGTCTGCCTTTAACGCAGCCAAAACATAGGTCAGAGCTCTTAAGGGTGTGTTCTTTTATTTGTTTTTTAGGGGCATTTTAAGAGGGCAGACATTGAAGGCCTGGGTTGTGCTGTTTACTCTCACTAGAATGTCAGCGTTGATGTCAATTGTTTTAAGAGTGGTTAATCAGGATTAAGGATTGTGGGGAAAGATAAAGTCCAAACTTCCCATTCTTACTCTGGAAGAACAAACATTGCTGAAGCCAAGAAAAAGGTTTTCGGCATTAAGTCAGCCAGCTTGGAGGGAAGCTTTGGCTAAGGCAACTATTAGGGGACTCGGAGTTTTCTTTTTAGGGGCGGCAGAAGATCTAGGGAAATCCACACAGCTCCCCATTGGAGATCCAGGCAGGGCTGGAGCCTTGTCCTTTTGTTGTACTTCTCGGCAGCTTGCGGTGTCTCCTACACATGCGCCGCTGGCCTCCTGAGATTCTCGTGACGGAGCCACTGCTCTATGGTGAGCTGGCCCGAGCACCCACTCCTCCCACACCGATTTGCAGCCCAACTCCAACTCTGTATGCTGCACCACAGAGTCCTGGTGGAGGAGATAGGAGGCCACGCGGGGTGTCACATGTGGGGACAGGCGCTTCTCTAGGCTTAGCTGTTCTGGGTTTGTTGGCATTTGTGGCTGTGGGGCCGGTGGAGTTTGGGTGTGGTGTAACAGCGAATCTTTAAAAGTCTGTTCAATAATCACAATAACAAAACAGTTCATGAGCATTTTTTGGTATCAAGGCCTGTGCTCAGCCTTTTGTGTGCATTAATTTTATTTAAGACTGGGCACAGTGGCTCACACCTGTCATTTCAGGTGTTTGAGAGGCTGAAGCAGGAGGATAGCTTGAGACCAACCTGGGCAATATAGTGAGACCCCATCTTAAAAAAAAAAAAAATTACTCTAGTGTGATGGTGTGCACCTGTACTCCCAGCTGCTTGGGAGGCTGAGATGGGAGGGTCACTGGAGCCCAGAAGTTTGTGGTTACAGTGAGCTATGATCATGTTATTGCACTCCAGCCTGGGCAACAGAGTGAGACTCTTATTTCTAAAAATAAAAATTTAAAATTTTTATTTATTCTGTATCACACTCCTGTAAAGTGGGTAAGGATGCTGTGCTTCTGATGATGTCATATACCAATTCCCAGAAGGCTCGGAACTCAGACCCCACTTCCAGAAAGTAGAAGAGTCGCACGCAGGAGTCAGGTTCAGCGGGATGTAAGCCCAGTTTGCAGAGCAGAGGTCACCTTTCCCGTTTTTCACATTGTCAGTAGGAACATATTTAGGTAGAGGCAGGCAGCTGGGATATCCCAGGGCCTCATAAGGCACCACCTTGTATCTAGAGAGCCTTAGCCCCTGGGGATGTTACAGTTATTTAGCCATGAAGTTTTCTCACTTCTCTGTGAGGCGGATGAGAGAGGTGAGCCACTTGGCTGAGCTCTAACAGGCCTCCCTGGTGGAGGAATTGGAGTGCTCTATATCCCTGGCTCAGGGTTCTGTCTAATAGTTGTGGCTCCCTTACTGTCGGCTCTTCCCAGGGTCTTTTATACTCCTGGCTTTTAGGCATGAGTCTTGGCATGAGGCCTGAATGCACCTAAAAAATGGAAGCGATCACTTTGGGAGGCCGAGGCGGGTGGATCATGAGATCAGGAGGTCGAGACCATCCTGGCTAACATGGTGAAACCTCGTGTCTACTAAAAATACAAAAAATTAGCCAGGGGTGGTGGCGGGCGCCTGTAGTCCCAGCTACTCGGGAGGCTGAGGCAGGAGAATGGTGCGAACCCGGGAGGCAGAGCTTGCAGTGAGCCGAGATCACGCCACTGCACTCCAGCCTGTGCAACAGAGCGAGACTCCGTCTCAAAAAAAAAAAAAAAAGGAAGAGATGGTTGTTGGTAACTTGCAGCCAAACAACCTCCCAAGGGAAGCTGGCCACACGTTGATGGGATCCTGAGAAGTGAAGAAGAAACGGGGTTGTTTTTCCTTTTCCAGTTTCAGATTCTCAAAGAAAATGTACTGCAAGAGTGCATTCTGTTTCTGTTCCCTTGGAACATTGCTGATGCTGTTCAGGAAGTGAGACTTCTACTTGTGTGTTCAGTCAGTGTGACATCTCTGCCTGTCAGTGTGACATCTCTGCCTGCTGTTGGAAGGGTGCTGGCAGGCTCAGCGAGAAATATGAGATGTGGGGAGTGGAAAGTGGCCAGCAATAATGGCTCCTTGCTTAATAGGTCCCCCACCAACTCATTCCAGGTTCTAACTTGCATCTGATATGCACAGTTCACACCAAAGCTATGCCATTATTCATCAGCGGGCTCGTTTATGTTTTGTTTTTATTTTCTGTGTCTTTATAAAACCAACTTCTGGGTTCAACCACAGATCATTCTTTTTCTTCCCTTTATATGTTTCCTCCTTTTTTTTTTTTTTTTTTTGACTATTTCAGGCCTTATCTCCATCTGAATTAAAGAATGCATTGAGACTGGTATAAGTAGACTATTGATTTGACTGTAGAGATTTCATTTGTGTCAATGTTGGCATCTCTGAAGGGCCCATTTCAAGTCTCCTTTTCAAAGATCATTAGCAAATGTATTCTCAAAGCTTAACACCTGAGTGCCTGCTCACATGTGTGGCTCAGTTTCCCCATCTGTAACTCTGGGTTATGGTTTGGGCAAAAGCACAATGATGCTAAATGAGTTGTGTAATTTGCTTTCTTTATTCTTTAGTCCTTTCTTTCTGCCACCATCCTGGGAATGCAGTGATGACCATGAGGATCATTTTTGTTGTCAAGAAACTGTAGTCTAGCAGGAGAGGCAGACAAGGAAACAGACAATTATGTAGCCTAGTAAAGATAACCTAACCACCTCTAGACCATTTACAATAGGGCTCTGTTCTTTCTATTTTAGACCTGTTGGTGAGTTTCTGTTATTTTCTTAGTAGACTGGCCCTTTTATCATTATGAAATGCACTTCTTATCAGTGGTAATGCTGCTTGTCTTACAATATCAGTATAGCTGCGTCTTTGTTTGGTTTCATGGTTTTGCATGGTATATATTTTCCCATGCTTTCACTTTCAAACTTTTTATGTCCTTATATTTAAAGTGCATCTTCTGTAAGTAGCCTATAGTTGGATTTTGGACTTTCATCTGCTCTAACAATCTTTGTCTTTTATTTGGTGTATTTAGTTCTTTTACATTTAATGTTAAATACTAGTTTATTGGGGTTTAACACCAACATCTCACTGGTTGTGTTCTATTAGTTCCACCTGTTTTGTGTTTCTTTTTCCCTTTCATCTTCCTTCTACATTAAGTATTTTCTTCTCTATTGGTTTGCTAAATTCTTGACTAGCAAGTCCACATGTAGAACCTAATGTAAATGAATAATTTTATTACTTCTTAGACAATGCACAGACCTTATAATAATTTACCTCCCACTTAACCTTCAGCCCTTTGTGCTCCTTATCTCATTCAGCTTAATTCTCTCTTTATAAACTCTACAGGATATCTTCTATTGTTTTATGCAGTAAATATCCTTTTGATTTATTCACGTATTTATATTCCCATTGCTCCTCATTTCTTATATTTCTATTTTTCTACCTAAGACCATTTTCCTTCTGTATTTCATTAGCATTTCTCTTAGTACCAGTTTGCTGGCAATGAATTCTATCCTTTTGTTGATCTGAAAACATCTTCACTTTACTTTTTTTTTTTTTTTTTTTGAGACGGAGTCTCATTCATGTTACCCAGGCTGGAGTGCATTGGTGCAATCTAAACTCACTGCAACCTCCACCTCCCCAGTTCAAGTGATTCTCCTGCCTCAGCCTCCCAAGTAGCTGGGATTACAGGCACCCACCACCATGCCTGGCTAATTTTGTATTTTTAGTAGGGATAGGCTTCACCATGTTGGCCAGGATGGTCTTGAACTCCTGACCTTAAGCCATCTGCCCGCCCCAGCCTCCCAAAGTGCTGGGATTACAGGCGTGAGCCACCACCCCCGGCTTACTTTTGTTTTTGAAGTCTTTTCACTGACTGCAGAATTCTGGGTTGACAGTGACTGTCAGCACCTTTACGTTGTCTTTCAGTTGTCTTCTGTTTTTTGTTGTTTCTGGTGAAATGTACTTTTAGTCTTCTTGTTCTCTTTGAAGACATTTTGACTTTTCCTTCCAGCTGCATTTTCAGATATTTCTTTTTTTCAGCAATTTTGCCGTAATATGCCTAGAAGTTGTTTTCCTTGTGCTGAACCTGTTTGGGATTCGTGGAATTGCCTGACTCTTGAGCTTCGTGCCTTGTCAGTTTTGCCATGTTGCAGTTCTGTCTCCTCTTCCTCTGAGACCCTCATTTCATCTTTGTTAGATATTTCTACATTTCTTCTGTCCCTCATAAGCTCTTTTCTGTACTTTTTATTCTTTTTGATTCCCTGTGTCTCAGTCTGGATATATTTCTTTTGGCCTGCTTCCTGTTCATTGATCCTTTCCTCTGCTCTGTCTAGTCTGCTTTTAAATCCACTGCTGAATTCTTCATTTCAGTGATTGTGTTTTGTTGTATATGAATAAATACAGAGATATTTCAGGGCTCTCACTGACTTTTTCCTCCAAAGAGGATTTAGTTTTGTTCTCTGGCAAGCAGTTAAAATAGGGCAGGTCACCTTAATCAAGTCTGGAATTGAGCTGGTATAAAGCTGGGTTTTGGTCTTTTATGAGAGAGCTGGTGAGTTTCCAGTTCTCTTTTGCCACTAGGAAGTAGCCCTACGTGATTCGACCTGGAAGTCTGGGATATTTATCAGAGCCCAGTTTCCTCAACAAGCCCTGAAGTCCATTTCTGGCCTCCACAGCCCCATGGCACCTCCAGAGGCTTTCACTTGACTCTGCACCTACAAGACCATTGCTTGTGCTTGGCCAGGCTCTGTCGGCCGTTTGGCTCCATGCTGTTTGAGGGGAAGAGGATCAGAGAATGTTGGCCTTCCTCTCTAGGTGCTTCTCCTTTCTGGAAACCTGACCTCACAACACGTGGCTGCTTTGCTAGCTCTCCAGTGCCTTCAAATAGATTCTTCAGTGTATTTCATCCACAATTTCTGGTTGCTTTTAGTGAGTAGGTTGGTCTACAGCAAGGAACTTTACTGTCACTAAAAGCAGGAAAAACACCTGGGTGTTGTATTTGGAATTCAAATCCACTCCGAATTTGGCAGTTTATAAATTTTGCCCTGAGCAGTAATGTCTATCTCGAAGGAGAGTAAATAGAAATATAGGCTGGAAGTTGGGATGTGTCGCTTTTAGTAATAGCTCAACCAGCTATTAGCTCCCAGACTGAAGTTAAAATAATCTCTCTGTAAACCCTGGGTTTCTTATCTGTAAAACAACGATCATGCCTGCCCGGCCTGTCTTACAGCACTTTTATTAGACTCAGATGTACACATAAACTACATACATCACACAAATACAGGACATTAGGATAGTGACTAGTGGCTTGTATATATATCAGCTTTGAGTAAAGAATGAACTGTTACTTTGTTACGCTTTGCTCTCAAAATGTGTGACATGCCTGGCAGACTCTCGCCTTCCAGTATATGAATGCCTCTGTCACATTGAGATGGTATTGTATTGTTTTATCATAGAACCAAAAACAGTTGTGGAAATAGCTGTGAAGCAGTGATCCTGCCTATTTCAGAAAGAAATTAGACCAGGAAAAATGGAGTCAACAGAGTTTTGCTTGATAAACGAGATCAATCTTTGGGTCCTAACAAACTGTCCTACTTCAACTATCCATTTAAAACTCATCACTTTGCGCCCCGTCGTGGAACCACGAAACTGCAAGAACAACTTTCTTTTTCAATGGAAGGGTTTTGTATATTTTGGGAAACAGTCAAAATACTATAAAATTTATTTTAACTTTTTTTTTGTCATTTAGGCTATATATTTCACTTGAATATGGTTTCAGAGATTACCTGTGACGTTTCTAATGAACTTAAAAGAAGCAGCATTGTCAGTTTATGGTACATTCATTAGTAAGCCAAAACACCTCTCTGTTCACTGGTGTAACAATTCACGTATACTTTGGAGTTGTTTATTTATGTAGATGGGGTCTCACCCCATTGCACAAGCTGGAGTACAGAGGTGTGATCATAGCTCACTGTAACAAACTCCTGGGCTCACGCCATCCCCCTGAGTAGCTAAGACTACAGGTATGCGCCACTGTACCTAGCTAATTTAAAAAATTGTTTAGTAGAGACGGGGTGTTGCTGCGTTGCCAGCCCTGGCCTCAAACCCCTGACCTCAAGCGATCCTCTTGCCTTTACCTCCCAAAGTGGTGGGATTACAAGCGTGAGCCACCATGCCCGGCCTGCACTCTGGAGTTGTTAAATGTTAATGGTGGAACCCATGAGGCCCATAATCCCCGCTGCCATCTGTAAAATTTAAAGTTCAGACTTTTATAGTAACGACTGTCTTAACTGTATTGAATGAGTCTTGATTTTCTTCATCTGACAATAATGTGAGAAAATCCACACCTCTTTGGAAATTCACGTTATTTAAAAAAGGAAATATCCCAATAGGAATATTGTACTTGGATTTAAAGTTTTATGTTCACTGAAAATTTCCTTTTATTCTTGGATTTGTGCATTTATTTAGCAAAGATTTGAGTGCTAACTGCATGACAGGTGTTTTTCTGGTCACTGGGCAAACAGCTGTGAACGAAACATTAAAAAACCAACAACTCTGCCATCATAGAGCTCACATTAAGAGGATGGGGGAGAAAACAATATAATAAATCATTAATTATATGGTTTTTAAAAAGCATGTTAAATACAGAAGAGAAAAAAAAATAAGCAGTGGAGGTTAGGAGTGTGGAAGAGTCAAGGGTTTTAGTACTAAGCAGGTGATCAGGGAAGGTCTCCTTGACTGAAAGGTGTTTAGGCAAAGACCTGAGGGAAGGGACGAGGGATTGTCCATTTGAATAACTGGGAAGAGAGTTCTCATCAGAGGAGGTGGCAAGGGCGAAGTCCCCAAAGAGGTAGTGTGCCAGGCCTATTCCAAAGGACAGCAGGAAGCCAGAGTCGCTAGGCAGGAGGCTATGAGGAAGAGTAGAAGGAGGTGAGGTCTGAGAGGAGTCAAGGCACCAAGCCCTAGGAGCCTGGAGGCGCATGGTAAGGGCACTGGCTTTGTCTTTGTCATAGTCCGTTTTGTGCTGCTATAACAAAATACCTGAGACTGGGTAACTGACAAAGAACGGAAGTTTACTTATTACAGTGTGGAGGCTAGGAAGTCCAAGATCTTTAAGCCAGCAGGCTCACATTGTCTGGTGAGAATCTGGTTTGTGCTTTCAAGATGGCACCAAGAACAGTGGATCTTCCAGAGGGGACAAAGGCTGTGTCCTCACATGGCAGAAGGCAGAAAGGCAAAAAAGGGACAAACTCCCTTCATTAAGCCCTTTTAAAGGGCCTTCGTTCCTTTCGCAAAGGGAGAAGCCTTCATTATCTAATCACCTCTTAAAGGTTCTATCACCACTACATTGGCTGTTAAGTTGCAACACCTGCATTTTGGAAGAGACTCATTCAAATCATAGCAGCCATTGAGTGAGATGGAAGCCATTGTAGGTTTGGGAGCAGAGGAACAGCATGACCTGAATTAGGCCTCTAAAGGGTCAGTCTTTTAAAAGGTTGCTGTGATAAGACCAGGTTTATTGGGGGTGGGGTGGGAAATACAAGGCCGGAAGCAGAGAAACCTATTGCCATCATCCAGCCAAGATGACAGTGGCTAAGAACAGGGGACTAGCAATGGAGGTGGTGAGAGGTGGTTGGATTCTGGATGCCTTTGGAAGGTAGAGATGACAAGATATGCTAAATCGGATGTGGAGTGTGAAGAAGAGAGGGGTGAAGGATGCCTCTGAGTTTCTTGACCAAATAACTTGAAGAATGGACTTGTCCTTTGCTGAGCAGGGAGCAGTACAACCTCCTGGTTAAGGTGTGGATGCTGGCACCAGGTCTGCCATGTTGGAATCCCAGTTATCCCTTCAGCAGCTGCACGATCTTGGCATGTCACTTAGCTCCTTCGTGCCCTAGTTTCCTCAGATATAAGTTAAGGTGATGATAAACTCATCTCATGGGCTGCTGTGAGGACTAAGTGGGTTAACACCTGTAAGTGACTTAGCACAGTGGCTGGCACATAATCAGTACTAAATGAATAGCTGCTATTCAGGAAGCATTGCTGGAAAGATTAGGAGAGAAGTTTTCATCTAAGTGGAACTGTCAAGTAGGTGGATGAAGATACACAAAAATCCGGAATTCAGGGGACAGGCCTGGGTAGAAGTTACACAGTTGAGATTGTCAACGTTTATGGATGGTTTTAAAATCATTTTGTTATCTATCCCTGAATGTGTATTTTTAAATGTGGAGGTATTTCTGGTTACCAAAATAGGCTTAAAGCAAGGGTCCCCAACCCCTAAGCCGTGGACCAATAGCAACACATGGCCTGTTAGGAACTGGGCCACACGGCAGGAGGTGAGCAGAGGATGAGCGAGCATTACTGCCTGAGCTCCACCTCCTGTCAGATCAGCATGGGCATTAGATTCTTATAGGAGCACGAACCCTATTGTGAACTGTACATGCAAGGGATCTAGGTTGTGGGCTCCTTATGAGAATCTAATGCCTGATGATCTGAGACGGAACAGTTTTATCCCAAACCATCTCCTCCCTCCACCATCTGTAGAAAAAATTATCTTCCATGAAACTGTTCCTTGGTGCCAAAAAAGTTGGGGACCGATGGCTTAAGGGACACTGAGTTCGTTATCTGTTGCCTCTTCTTTATGATGATGATTGAATTTCCTCTGGCATCTTTGCTGTGTCCCTTTAAACCAAGTCTTTTTTATTCTTGGTAATTCTTTAAGTGCAAAGGCCAAGGCACTTGTTCTTGATATTCACATGTAAGTGCATCCTGTTGAAGTTGGAAAATTCCCTGTATGTTGCTGTAGGCTAGAATAAAGCAATGCCCTGGTTGCCTAATGCTGCTTGGCCAACATGTACTGGTGCGTGGGACCATGAGCTGCCCAAGTGGCCTTGGTGGCTTTCTGTTCTGGCATCCCTCTCAAATTAACCCTTTCCTCTCATTGCCACTCTTGGTCCAGTCCCTTGTCCTCCCTTCTGAGTCACTCACTACCTCAGATCTCTCACTACCTCCCCCAGGCCTGTATTCTGTATGCCCCTCCCACACAAGAACTAAGCTATGGTGAGGGCACCTGGATCCCTCTCCTGGGCCCTGCATAGATGGCCTGCAGTAGCCAGTCCTGCCTTCCCCACCCACTTACCTTTCTTGAGACTTCTTATGTGGATGCATTCCAGATGTGGGGGCATTCTTTACAAAGCATTTGTTCGTTCGTGTTATTCTCCACTGCCCTTCTAAACTTTTCTAAATGGGTGTGTCCCTTAAAACACAATTCACCTAGATTCTTCCAAAGAACCGCTTCTGACTGGCCCCATGCCATGGGATTGCTGCCCTCACTTGAGACCTTGCCACCCCCAACCAGAGTCTCTGTGCCTGGGCTTTCTTGTTTTACAGCTGTGCATGATTTCTCCAGGTATTTCATAAGCTACTTTGGGACAGAGACTATCTGTAATTAGACAGTTTTCTAATTCCTCACTTAAATTCTTAGGGAATTAAGATTTTTAAAAAATATATAGAGGGGTATTAATGATATATGCACAATTTGTGAAATAATGTTTTAAATCTTCAGACAGTACCTTGTAAACAAACACACTAATATTTTTGCAGCAAAACATGAATATGCATACCAAGTGGGATAAATCAGGAGAACAGACACCAGGTTAGGTTTTACTGCTACATAATTCAGATCATGGCAGGCTTTGTCACCAAATAGGATACAGATTTTTTTCCAGGATTTTTTTTTTTTTTTAAATGTTGGAATCACAGATTAGGAATTATGGACCCTCACTAGGTAAATAAAGAAGAGTACCATTGATTCTGCTGCCACATGATAAACAGCCAGTCCTGGAGGGACCAGAGCCTACTTTTGGGTTCCCATGCTATAGAGAGGGGGACAAGGCATAAAGGGAGTCGAAACTCCGGGGATGGTCTTCAGCTTGATCTCCTGCAGGGCCTCTGGTGCACAGGCTGCCCTTGAGATTGGTTAGCACCCAGCGCAGCTCCTGGTAGGCTTTGCCGCTCACTCACTGTCCCCACGTGTTGTCTGGGCTGAACTAGATCTCTCTTGGTAGCTGCTTTTATGGAATCACTCAGTTAACCCAGTTGACTGTAGAATCCCATCTGCAAAGAGGCACCCCCTGGAGGCCAGTGCATGGTGGTGCCATCAAACGAAGGCACTTCTGTTAGGGTTGGTCCATTCTTGGGCTTAGTCAGACCCGCCATAAGGAAATAGTGGTAAGATGTGACGGTGATGGTAATGATCTGCCTTCTATTGTTGGCAAACCTTATCTTGGCCAAATATTAGCTAAAATCTCTGAATTGGTCTCTGTTTCACCTAGATACCAATGGTCTACGCAGTGGGCTGTTAGCAACCTTGTATCACGAACTCCCCAAGTTCTTCTTTCTTTAAATACACTGAATTACTCAAAACCGGTTTTTTCTTTAAAGAAAAATCTTTTTAAAAGTAGATACGTGTTTGTTGCACACAGAAAAAAAAATCTGAAAGCGTCACATCGTCTCCTCCCTTGTGAATGTCCTTCCTAATTTGCGTCATACCCTCTGATGTTCGATGTATGTCATTTTATGTA
The DNA here is from genome assembly GCF_008728515.1 of Papio anubis. NCBI lineage: Eukaryota > Metazoa > Chordata > Mammalia > Primates > Cercopithecidae > Papio > Papio anubis. The sequence continues at coordinate 199,624,805 of NC_044976.1, forward strand.
AATACAATGACAATAAAATGACACTGTATTTGCTGTTTACCTGCCTGCTTTTTTTCATTCAGTAATACATTGGAAATATTTTCTAGGACTGTTAAATATATAACTTCCCTTTTAAAAAACCATATATCCCATTTTATGTTTATTTAGCTAGCTCTCTGTTAATGGACTGCTAGATTCTTTTCCTTGTTAATGCTAATAGTGTTGGGATGAATATTTTTGAATAACCTCTTCGCTCTCTCATTTAAAAGGAAATGCTATTTGAGATGACAATGTGTTATTTGGTTCTGAAAATGTACCAGGATTTACTCAATTTATTGCTGAGTTTGGCGACTGCTTTATTTTAGGTTTTGAATGAAGGTTCATAGCTGAAAGTATCTGTGGCCGGCCAGCTTGCCTGCCTTCTTTTCCTCCTTCCCTCCCATCTTCCTTCCTTCATCTAGCTTTGGCTTCAAGATTATGTTAACTTTGTAAAATGAATTTAGAACAAATTCCTAAATTTCTTCAGATGCTTCAGAAAAACTGATTTGCAAAGGAGTTATTTGTTTCTTGGAGCTCACCTTTCAGTGTCATCTAAACTTAGAGCTATTTTTATTTTAATTACAGTAATCCTTTAATAACCTTTTAAAATTCTTCCATAAATATTGACATACGTTAAGTTTTTCTATGTTTTACTCGAATTAATTTGATTTATATCTTCCCAAAAGAATAAATTTCCCTTGGATTTTCAGATTTATTGGCATAGTGTTATATGTATGTGCACTTAAATCTTTATTAATTATAAACTTTTCCCTTTTTTCTTCTTTAAAAATGCCAGTGATGTGTCTGTGTCTCTGGTTTCTCCTCCTTACTTCTTTCTCCTTTTCATCCTTGACATCCGAGTGCTGGGACTTTATATACATTCCACTGCTTTTCTCTGTAATGCATTCATGTGTGCCTGTTCCCTCTGCTTTCCTCTGCACTCCCCTTGCCACATGAGAATTGAATGTTGAATGTTTGCTTTATGTCTACTTAATTGGTTTCTGAGTGGTTTCTTTGGCTGAGTCTCACATCATACGAAATATAGTGTGATAATTTTGGTTATTTTTAAACCTACTTGTAAATGACCACTATTACTATTTCTCACCACTCTGGAATTCTATTTTTGGTTTCTTTTTGGGTACATTACTTATTTAGGAAAGAGTTTCAAAATGGTAAGAAACTGATTTTTTTTTTTTTTCTTTTTATCTTTTTAAACTTAGGTCATTGGGGATTTTTTTCCCCTCACTTTATTGCTGTGGAGTCAGACATTACAACTTTGTAATGTTATTATTTTGCATGTATGGAGGGTTTTACTTTGGGCATGAGATGTAGCTACCTTTAATTGAGATTTTTGTTCCAGGTGCTATACTAAGCAATTTCCATGCGTTACTCATTTAATTCTCACAACAACCCTATGAGGTGTAGGTACTGTTGTTATTGTTACTAAGATTTGATAGTTAGAGAAACAGAACTTGCCCCATTAAGCAGGCAGTGGTAAGGTCTAAACAACAGCCTGCCCCTAGAGGCTACAATCTTTACTTCTCATTTCTGTCAATATTTGATGGGTATTTTTTTAAAGGCTAGTAACATCTATACTCGTTTCAAAGTTCAAATGTACATGTTCAACCAACCTGATTGATTACATTCAAAACCTTTATTATTGACAAAAGCGTTTGAAACTCACATTACAGTGCTAGGAGTTTCTGCTTATTTCTAAGCATGAGGGGCTTAGAAGGTGTATATTCATGGATTATACCCTTATTGACATAAAGTTACCCCATTTTATTTTTTTTTATTTTTTATTTTTTTAATAGAGATGGGCTCTCTCTGTGTTGCCCAGGCTGTCCTTGAACAAGTTGTCTTTTTTTGCCATACATTTTGCTTTGCATAAATGTTAATCTCCTACTTTATTTCATTTATTCTTGATATATTGTTGTATTTTATTGATTTTCTTTCTTTCTTTCTTTTTTGGATGCCATTTTGTCTTAGGTTTATCGTTTATCTTTTGTAGCAGCATATATTTTGATTTTTAAGCCAACCTGATGGTCTAAAGTTTAATAGACTCTTAACCTTTTTTTTTTTTTTTTAAATTTTATTCATTTACTTTTTTGGAGACGGAGCCTTACTCTGTCACCCAGGCTGGAGTACAGTAGTGTGATCTTGGCTCACTGCAGCCTCCGCCTCCCAGGTTTAAGCGATTCTCCTGCCTCAGCCTCCTGAGTAGCTGGGACTACAGGCACATGCCATCACACCCGGCAAATTTTTGTATTTTTAGTAGAACCAGGGTTTCACCATATTGGCCAGGCTGGTCTTGAACTTCTGACCTCAGGTGATCCACCTGCCTTGGCTTCCCACAGTGCTGGGATTACAGGCATGAGCCACCACTCCTGGCCTCGTAGCCATTTTTATCTTTGGTCTGTCGTCTAATTGTTAATGTCATTTCATTTTTCTCTTGCTTTTTCCATCATGTTTCTTGTACAGACAACATATTTTGTTTCACTTCGTTCTTGTATTCTGTTGTTTGCTTGAGCCTTTTTTTTTTTGCTTAACTGAGAATTGCTTCCCATTCCCTTCATAAGAACCATAAGTTCATGATGCATAGAATTCTTGTTGTGTCTTTTTTTTTTTCTTTAAAACTCTGTATGTGTTGTTTCATTGTGACTGGTTTAGTATTGCCAGGAAGCAGGAAGCCATTCTGATTTTTTTTTCATTTATTATGTTGTATCAATTAGGATACTGTAGCAAAACAGACGTTAAATTATTTAACAAAATGCCTGGAGAGACCATCTAAGTCAGCTTCCCCTTGCCTGGGAGCTCTTTCTGACCTTCCTCAGCACCATCTTCAGCATTTGGGTTTTTCAGCTGCATCCTTTTTGCCTTACGTGGTTGCAGGAAGGCCGCCATAGCTCCATGCACGTGATCGCTTTCAAGGCGGGAAGCCGGGGGCCAGAAATGGGCTTTTCTTGAGTGTCTCTCTGCTCTTAACAGCAACCTAAATGTCTCCCAGAAATCCCTTCTAGCACTTTCTGTTATAATTCAGGGGCCAGAACTACGTCATGGCTATTTGTGACTGTGAAAGAGGTTGGTGACATGAGTTTGTCTTAAGCCAATTGAGACTCGCCCCTGGGGCTTCACAGTTCTCCCAGAACAAAATCTCTAAGATAGGAGCAAGAGGGAGACTTGTATTTGTTTCGTATTACCTAGAAGGGCGCGTGCGCCTTCAGGCATACGTTATAATAGAGTTACAAGGACCAAACATAAATACAGTAACTGTTGTGTTAGGAGCCATATACCAAATACCTTCTCGTTCTTTACCATAACATTCCGTTCTGTCATCAACGGGAAGTTGATTTTTTTCCTCCAAGATTCCAAAAGAATGCTGTTGTATTTGACATGAACAAAGTTTAGGAGAACTAGATGCTGGATTCGCCTGGAGAGGGTGTGAACAAGTCATGCCAAGACAAAGTTGGGTGTCCCTGTTTTTTACATGAACCCCCAATAGGCCAGGGCCAAGGGAGGGTTAAAATAGTGACTCTTTTACTTCAAACTGACATGCTTACTCTTATCCATGACTAGATGACCTGTTTGCCTTTCATCTTTGGAAAGAATAGAATCCGATGCAGCCTTTGATTACTGGTAATGGTAGAGTTAAGTGAAAAGTTGGTTTTTTGAGACGGAGTTTCGCTCTTGTGGCCCAGGCTGGAGTGCAATGGCACGATCTCGGCTCACCACAACCTCCACCTCTCTGGTTCAAGCAATTCTCCTGCCTCAGCCTCCTGAGTAGCTGAGATTACAGGCATGCACCACCACACCTGGCCAATTTTTTGTGTTTTTAGTAGAGACGGGGTTTCTCCATGTTGGTCAGGCTGGTCTCGAACTCCTGACCTCAGGTTATCCGCCTCGGCCTCCCAAAGTGCTGGGATTACAGGCGTGAGCCACCGCGCCCAGCTGAAAAGTTGGTCTTTTTAACCACAGACCAAAACAGAGCAATTCAGTGTATCTGAAAAAGAGTGGTGCCCTAAAACATCACCCTCCACGGAACTTAAGCTTTTCTCCTGTCCACTTGGGACAATCGGAATTGCTCAGTGGTCACACAGACTCCATTATTTGGCCCAGGTTTTGTGGGGGAGAACTGCAAGAGTAGGGTAGTAAAGAAAAGCAACTGCCTGAATAACCCCTAAGAAAAGTGCTCTAAAGGATTCACCACATTGAGACAGGCAGGAGCAGATAAAAGTAAAAGCACATCTCTTCATGGAGCAATGGAAGTAAAAACTAAACCCTCAGACAGCTTGGAATCGGAGCTCACATATCCAAGAGGACGATGGTGGGCACCAGGAGGCAGAGGGAGTTACTGCAGTTACTCTAGCAGGAGTAGGGGGTGCCACTTGTCCCAGGGGACTAGCAAGAGGGAAGAAATGGAATGTACAGTGCTTACATTGTCTGATGAGCGGCATGAGCCTCCATCCAGAGAAGGCAGCTTGTCCCCTGGCATCAGGAGGAATGAAAGTTTAAAGGACAATAATAATTTGGTCTCTCTGAAATGACTCCAGCCTTAAATCGTGAGTGGGACCGAGCAGCTGAAGTGCAGCCATCGGAGGGCGTGATGGGAGAGCTCATATGGCTTCATCCAGGGCTGTTATTTTCTCATCTTTCAATAGCTCTTGACTCTTGAAAAGTTTTCAGCTAAAATTTCGTGTCGGTAAAACTGGAGGTAATAAAGGACAAATGGTGCTCTTTGAATGAAGAAAAACATTTTTATTCCATCAAACGATGGCTTGCTGAAAGCTTCAAGGGGAAACCTAATGTTTTTCCTCTTCTGGTGGAGAATACTCACCTATTCTGGGCAGCATTTTCTGCGGTCGGTGCCGAAGCGTGGAGTGTTTGGTGAGCGAAAAGTGTGTGTTTGGATTCTCCGCTTGGCCCGAGTGTGTGTGCACGTTTTTTGCCTCTGGAACCCCTTGGCTTTTCAATGGGATTAGAGGACTTCAAAGGGAATACAGTAAATGTGATAGGCTTGAGTTTCCTGTGTCACGGGGAGGATAAACATTTTCTTTTAGAATATGCTTCCGACTCCTATGTGTTGCAGAATGCAATAGCCTGCAGTATGCAAGAAAGCTATTTTAGACTAATAATTTCAAAGTGAGACAAACCTAAGGTGATTAATGGAGCTTATTCAAATCTCCTGCCTACCAGATTTTTAAGAAGCTTGATTTCACAGGGGTCCTGCAGAGGTTTTTAAATGTGTTAGGATTTGGTTCTGTTTAGTTTTGAAAGATCTGTATAGAATAAACTCAGTAGCTATTAGAACTAATCAGAAATTAGTGGATTTGGTGGAATATTATGCCATTATCACTGTTCGGAGGATTATTAAGAGTATGTTTTAATTAAATGAACATTATACAACAGCTAGTGAACTTTTTTCCATTTTCCTTTTTTTGGCTTCCATTTCTAGTTTACATTCTATCCAGTAGCCTGCCTAGATTTTCTATAGACTCCATAGCAACACATCTTGAAAGTGTGAAGCTGAGCATCTTGTTTGGGATGGGCCCTAGTGGAAGTGCCCTGAGGTTGAGAGATTCATCCCCAGCCCAGTTTGGGGCTGGGCAGAGGAGGGCCTGTTTCCAGTGCCTCTTCTGCCTTGTGATGGATCCAGACTCTGGCTTGGGCTAGATCTTATTTTCATCCTAGTCATGTTGAGGCCTTATTCCCAGTGGCTTAGTCTTGACTCTGTCTGTGTCAGGCTTCATAGTCTTGGTAGACTTTGAGGAACACAGCGTGGGCTGCGCCACGTCATGCATGATGACCACTGGGGGTCAGATTGTGGTAGGGAGGGGGAATGGGAAACCAAAATCTGGAGGAGGCAGAGTTTTTCTGTTCTATATGGTCAAATACCAGAGTTCCAGGTCCAATTCCAAAGCTCTCCAGATGAGTCTAATTATGGCTCCATATTAGAGAACTGTTGCACTAATAATACCTCTCACTCTTCCGTGTGTTTCTTAAAATGAGTTCTAAGAGCAACCTGTATAAGCCTTGTCTTCAGGGGCCTTTTCAAATTCAGATTCCTAGGTTTCACCTAGACCTACTTACTCAGAATGGGCTGGGAGAGGCAGGCAGAGCCTAGGCGTGTTTGTTGTCATAATCTCCGTGAATGAGTGTTATGCTCACTAAACCGTCAGAGCTTTGTGATAATCAGAAATCTGTGGTCTTAAAGCAGCTGCCCTTACCGCAGAAGCAAATCACGTCTTGAATGAGGAGCACGTGCCCAGCCTGCAGTTGCCTCCGGCCTGGCTGGAGCCCCAGCTTCACAGCAGAGGCATATATGGACATTCTGTGTCCATGGGCAGCTGCATCAGGCTGCCAGGACAGTCACCGAAACAACAGACCTGCCTGCCCTTTTCTTTCCCTTGACATGGGAATCACGTAAGCATTTTCTATGGACAAGGGCAAGGAAACAGAAGGCATTCACCGCCTCCATTGCATCACCAGCTGTGTCCAGAGCCTTCATCCCAGCATCCTGAGGTGCTAACACCTTCCCCTTCCCACCGAGTATCTGTATATGAATGGGGAGATGGGCTGACAAGCAACAGAATCTATTTTAATATGTTCCTTTGATTTTTAAAACTTCTGGCCCCGCTGGCTAATTTAATGCCCCCACAGGCTCTCTTGGCTCATCTCGCCTGGCTGATGGGTGCACATGGAGACTCTCAGACTTTCAGGTGCTATGTTGGCTGGAGAAATAAAGCTCCAAGTGGCTGCAGGACTCCCTGGGCTGCTCCATCTTTCCGAACACATGTGGAGGCAGGTGCCTTGGCCTGGCTCAAAGGCAGGGGCCTCGCCACTCTCCTCCCAAAGTAAGTTAGGAGAGCCAGTCATCACACCCGTGGACATTTCTCCCCCTCCCCATTTCACTCACCCATCTAATGGTTGAGAAAACTACCTGTGTTTATTCAGCTGTAGAATTTGCTTGGATTTTTAACCATTTTTCCTTATGTAGAGTAGCTCAGATCCACTCTGTGACTGAAGAAGGTGGGAAAAACTGCAGGGTGTAAACCTAAAGAAAGCAGAAGGAAGGAAATAAGGAAGGTAAAAGAAAAAATTAATGAACTAAAAAATCCATTGGAGAGTACTATATAAAGCTTCATCTTTAAAAAATATAAATCTCTAAAAATGCTGATTAACAAAAATAGAGAAGAAACATTAATATTAGGTGTAAAAAAGCAGATATAACTAAGATCATAAGAAAATTAGAAGTATACTTTTATGCAAATAAATTGGAAACTTACATGAAATTGATAATTTTCTAGGGAAATTTAAGTTACCAAAATCTCTTAATAAAAAATAAGAATAAGTGCAAACCATACCATCAAAAGAAATTTTCAGCAATAAAAATATTTGCTTTCTCAAAAATTCACAACTCAAATGGGTTTGCATAAAACCCAGACTGTTTTAGAGAATAGAAAAGGAGGAAAGCTACCCTATTTCCTTCAGTAGTACCTAGCTATGAAACCAGACAGAGAAAGTATAAGAACAGCAAATTGTTCAATTTATGGTTATAGACTCAGAAAATCCTAAACCAAATACTAGCAAATCTGATACAGCTTTATATACACACACACACACACATATATATCCATATCCAAGAAGAGTTTATTTTAGGAATGTAAAAATGTTTGAATATCAGAAAATAATGTAATCTATCTTCTCAGTAAATTGAAGGAGAATAGCTGTAGGTCACATTAATGGATGTGGGAGGGAAAACAGTGAGATTCAGCACTCGTGAGGGAGTTTCCTTCACCTGATGAAAGGCATCTGTAAAACATCTGTGGCAGACACAAAGCTGAATGATAAAAATCTACTTGTGTTCAATTTAAAGATAGGATCAAGGCAAGGTTGTTTTTTACCACTTTTAAAAATTGTATATTGTGTTGCAGGCCATAATCACTGTCATCTTAAGAATCACAAGATGTGTGAGTAATGGAAAGACGGGGACAAAATGTAGATGTATTGATTTGTGGAAAATCTAAGAGAACCTGCAAACTGACTATCAGAACAAATAGAGCACAGTGAGGTGTTGAATACAGAGTCCACATACAAAAACAGGTATCAGTAATGGCCAATTCAAAAATGTAATAGGAAAAGAGACTCCTTTCACTGTAGCAAGCAGAACTGTTAGATACGGAGGAATAAATGCAACCAAAGATGTGCAAGACTTTCATGGAGAAAATTATAAAACATAACTGAAGGGTATTTTAAAATGTCCAGTATTATAGAAATACTAATTTATTCAAATTAATCCGTAAATTCAGTGCAATGTCATGCAGGGTTTTTTCATGGAACTTGAAGAGCTGATTCTTAAATTCATCAGGAAAAGCACATGGTCACAAATATCCACTGGCGTCTTGAAGAACGTTGCCTAGTAGGGGCCATGAAGAGTTACTGCTGAGCCACATCATTAAGGCAGCGTGGTACGGGTACAGGGTTACACACATAGATGACCCGAACAGAAACGGATGTAGACATAAATATTTGGCGTGACAGCAGTGGCATTACTAATCAGTGATGAAATAATGAACTAGTAAATCACGCTGGGGCAATGGATTATCTACACAGAAAAAAAAGGAGATTATAGATCTCCTTCCTCTATATATGAAGGATAGCATAGAACCTGTCTACATCCGTTTCTGTTCTGGTCATCTGTGTGTGTAACCCTGCACCTGTACCACGCTGCCTTAATCACCGTGGCTCTGCAGTAATGCTTCACAGCTCCTCGGGCATGTTGCCCTGCTATGTGTCGTTCTTCAAGACTCCAGTGGATAGTTGTGACCATTTGCTTTTCCTGATGAATTTAAGAATAAGCTCTTCAAGCTCCATGAAAAAACCCTGCATGATGCTTCACTGAATTTATGGATTAATTTGAAGAAAACTAATATTTCTGTAATACTGGGCACTTTTAAATGTCCTCCAGTTATGTTTTGTAATTTTCTCCACGATATACATGGATATACATAATCCTTCAATGTTTATGAAGGATATATAACCTGTTATAACTGTTAAAAGCATTTGTAGAAGTTTAAACATTTGAAAGAAAATTTACAATATATTAATGACCTTTGGTTAAGAAAGCTTTTCCTGAACATTGTTACCCCAGTATCAACAGTTTGAAAACTCTTAAAAAGTATTTTGACAAAAAGCATTATAAACAAAATTAAAGCATCTGCCACAGAGATTTTTGCAATGCATCTGGCTGACAAAGGATAATGTCCAGAGCGCATAAATTCCTACAGCCAAATAGTAGGTAAAACCTAATCAAAAAGTGGACAGAGAACGTGAGTAGACAATTAACAGCAGAAACAATCTAGTCAGCTTCCTAGGCATATAAGATGATATGTGGCCTCTCTAGTAATCAAGTACATGAAAGTTAGAATGATGCCTACTTCATACCAATCTGGTTGGCGAAATTTTAAAACATGGTGATACCTAGGGATGGTGAGAATACAGAGCAGTATGATCTCATGCGGGTCTGGGCAGGAGTGACACTAGGTCCAGCCCCTTGAGATTAAGTTGGCTATGTCAAGTAAAGTTGAAGAGGTTCATAATGTGTGACAAGTAGTCCTACTTGTGGGTAAATAATGCAGAGAAAGTTTCTCTGCTATCTAAAAAGACGGTGTCCACTGCAGTGCTGTTTCTAACGGATAGAATAGATAATCAGCAGAAAAGGGATGATGTGTGGTGTGTTCCTTCCTCCTGTGGAAAGCAGTACAGCAGTGGGGGTGAATGAAGTAGAGTTGTTTATGTCAGAACAAATGCACCTCCCAAAAGGTGAAAACAGCAAGTCACAGCACAGTGCCATCTCTGCAAACTTCGAATAGATGCAGAAAAATGCTCGATATAATTTATGAATATGTACATGGGTAGTTTATTTAAAATACACGTAGTAACAATGAAGCACCAAATTCAAGATAGTGATTGCCCCTGGGGAAGATGAGGATTGAGGTAAGGGCTGTAATTATTACCTGTCATCCTGTCATGTGTCATTTTATTTAAAATTTTTAAAATCAAAGGCCAGTATTGCAAGATATTAAGACTTGGCAAGCAGAGTGGTACATGGATGCTTCTATAATATCTCTGAATTTCATGCATGAAATATTTTACACACATAAACACACAGTGATGTCTGTTACTGCCAAGAGGCCACCAGAGGCTTATTGCCTTGGTGAATTTGTTGCAGTCTAAGACTTGCCCCTCAGCTTTGCAAACCCAGAAACTTTTTTTTTTCTTAGTTTTTTGCCAGCAAATCAAAACTAGATTTGTCTCTCAGGGGCAGATTCAAACTCAGTTTACAAATTGAATGTATCTAGAATGCCAATATGATAATTTGTAAATACATATCACAGCAATCAGGACCTTGGAAATACCGTGACCTTGCATGATCCTCGCGTTGTTTGCCCTGGAGTTTCTCCACAGGAACCTGAGCCACAGCACAAATACTTGCTCAAAGACATGCAGTTAGATGTAGCTGCTGTGGAGACCAGCATTTCACAGTCCCATTGCCAGCAGATTTGCTCCTACATGGGACTCCAGTCCCAATCAGAACACACAACTCCCTTAGAGGGACTTCACTGGAAGTGCCTACCGGCTTCAGAGAGGGACTGAGCACACCCCTTAGCACGGGATACCCAGAAAGTGCCTGCGGAGGCTTGGCATTGTTTACAACTTTCCTTTTTTATTTTTGAAAGTATCTATTCCCTATCTCTTCCATGACAGAATCCTGTCTTTGTATAGGCATAAACTAATGCTTACTTAATAATCAGTTAAGTTGTGTAGTATTTTCCTTACAAAATCTGAATTACAAGGGCAATTCAGGGAGATGGTGCCTATTCATCTAGGAATTTTTCTTTCCCGTGACCCTCTGTTTGGTCTTCGTGGCTATCTCATAAGAAGTGTGGTCTTACTGTTGGCCACATCCCCTCTCTGGACCTTGTAGAGGTTCTTGAACTCTTTCTTAAAGAGAGTTTATTTAAATATGTTTCTCCATCTTCTCCCACCTTTCCATCTACTGAGCCCTTCTTGCAGGCCTAGGAACCCTTCACCCTTTAACTGACAGTGTATTCTCTACTCAGAGCCGCTGCTGCCTGTGGACTTGAAAGGTGTCTCAGAGCCTGTCTCGTCGGCTGCCTCTCCAAGTTACTAGAGAAAGCTCCACTCTGACCTCCCAGTCACCATTGACACACAGCTGCCAAATGTGAATTATAACCCTCCATTCATTAAAGTGACCTTGACAGTTTTCAGAGTCCTTTTTCACACGTTTTTATTTGGTGTTCCCAATAATCAGGCAAGATTGTAAGGGCCATTTTCACAGATGAGGAGTGATGTTAGTTGTCACACATCACACAGTAACCAAGGTTACCAAGGGTCCTTTGCAAAAACACGAGGTCACCTGGGGTGAGGGTGGGGCATGGCCTTCCCCGGGTAGAGTAGGAAACCTGTTTCTTTATTCCTCCCCACACTGTGAAACAGCCTTCTGTGATACTGGACAGAAGCTGGAGCTTCCCAGTCCAAAGAGCTTGCATTTGGTTATTTCATCGATATCTTGATCAAGCCCAGCTATAACATCTACCGCAAAGACAGATTCATTCTTCCACCCTGAGAGACTCGCTAAACAATGTGGTTGTTTAGATTCACCAGTTTTTTCCATTTCCAGCTAACCAAGAGTTCAGGTACTGAAAGCCATCTGATGTCAGAGAAATTTAAAGCTAAATAAAGGATTCTTAAATCTCTATATGTCCAGTTTTTAAAGCCTCCATTTTACTGAGCAGGAAGTTTGCAGAATGATCACATTAGCACCAGAGCCTTGGACACTCAAGTGAACTTGAGCCCACAAAGTCAGCCTGAAACCCCGCCCACTCTTCTCAGAGTCACTGCTTCTAGCCTGTGTTGTCTGGTAGAACAAACCTTACTGCACACTCTTCCTGCCTCTGACTTCAAATAAACTACCGTTTCTACTCAATTCCCAGAGAAAGCTCAAGTATGAACGTGCCCCTGGCAGCCGGCTCCCCTGTTGAGTTACTATATTGGGTGTTCTTTCACTGGCTCTGGAGTAGTGAAGACTGGTTGGCAGGGATATGGCTCTTTAAATACAAAATTTATTCTCTTTCTTTTTAAAGACATTCTTCAAGCCGACCCCACCTTCTTGGCTCAATGTGAGGATTTATTATCTAAATTCATATACATACACACACTCGCTCTAACTCTGGGATGTAAAATATTTCTTAGTTTTTACTTTTTATCTCTCTTTGCCTTAAAAATCGGATCCCTCTTAAGTTTCCCAAATGCCAGTTCCTAGCAAAAATGGATGCCTTATGAATATGTAGATGAATTTTAATAAAATGATATGAAGGCAGCAGCTATGCGTGTTCTAAAAAACGTTTCCAGAGCCCCGTGAGACTTCCAAACCCTCCTGGAAGATGAGGCTTCCTGCAGAGAAAAGGAAAATGAGAGAATAGGACGTGATTGGATCGGTTCCGTTTACTACGATTTAGCATGAAAAAATGCTGCCTTATGTCTCTTTTTAAATTCTCCTATGGCTGCATAAGCCCATGTTGAGTAAGTCATTCAACCTAGGTCTGCTCGGCTCAGCAGTTCCCGCTGTGTTAAGTGGGACCTAATTGCAGAGGATAGCTGCCTCCTAGCGCGGCACGGAGTCCTTATTTCATTAGCATTACAGATTGGGTTCTTGGGAATGACATTCTTTGGTTTAATTTGTTTACAGTTTAAGTCTTGCAGATTGTCACTTCCTTAATCTAACAATCTGCTAATTCTTAAAATTGGAAAAAAGAAAAACCAGCCTATCAGTCTACTTGTCAGGAAAGACTTAGCTGTCAGGAGCTCTAATGAGGTTCGATATTAATTCCTGACTGTATTTTTCCCCCAAACAACAGTGAAGAGTTTCCCCCCAAACAACTAGTATATTGTGCAATTCCTCATGGTTAATTAAAATAGTAACTATAATAAACAAAAGAAGCTCATTTTGTGATTCGGACCTAATTGCTTTTTAATTGCACTGCTTTTCATGTTTCTTTTCAAAATTCGCTTTTCTGAAGTAGTCACGAGGGAAAATGAGTGTCTGTTGAACACTTTCTCTGAAGCTGCGGCCATTCCTGTGGAATTGCTGGTCAATGTTTGGCAGCTGCTAGACCATCCACTTCAGTTCTTAACTCCTTAAATGTTTTTAGCGATGGCTGAGTTCCAAATATGTATATATTTTTAATCTATCTCCTTTGTCCACTGATTTCCCATCTTAGATACATATTATCTCTAATTTTGGGAGCAGATAATTCATGGTTGTGGTAAACAATATTAAGAGCTACAGTGGGATTATATTAGGGCCAGGCGTGGTGGCTCATGCCTGTAATCTCAACCCTTTGGGAAGCCGAGGCGGGCAGATCATGAGGTCAGGAGTTCAAGACCAGCCTGATCAACATGGAGAAACCCCGTCTCTACTAAAAATACAAAAATTAGCGAGACATGGTAGCAGGCGCCTATAGTCCCAGCTACTCGGGAGGCTGAGGCAGGAGAATTGGTTGAACCCAGTAGGTGGAGGTTGCAGTGAGCCGAGATCATGCCACTGCATTCCAGCCTGGATGACAGGAGCAAGACTCCATTTCAAAAAAAAAAAAAACCCTACATAATTTTTAAAAAATGTCTTGGTCCCATGGAAGGCATAAGAGTGAAGGGATTGTGTCCCTCCCCCTGTGAAGGTTTGAATCTTTATGTCAGCTGAAATAAACTGACAATAGATTAATAAATTTGTTATTAATGTGCAAATGTGCACAGGAGCCACACAAAATATGAGACTCCAAAAGAAGGGCCAGATGGTTGAAGCTTAAATACTCTCTTCATAGGGGAGAGGCAAGTGAGGGATGTAGGCAATTTTAGAAGAGTAAATGATGTTTAGGGGAGATGATTAGTATGGAAATGCAGACAATAGCCTGGAACAAATTTCCTCCAGGGTGTCGGGGAGGTGGCGACAAGTTATGGGAAGGTGAGGGGCAGAACTCCACTGAGAACAGAGGTTATTTTATCATGCAGGTAAATCAGGTGACAGCCTTTAGAAGAATAATTGAAAGAATAAGTGAAAAGTGTCTCCAGGAGTGGGATCTTGGTGTGGGCTTTTAGTTTCTTCTGCTATATGAGTTAATCTCTGGTTAATGTAGATTCCAGAGAGGGGTCCAAGACAAATGCAAGTCTTCTGGATGAACTTCCCTCAGGCAGATAAGAGAACTTGAGACAAGGGAAGTTGGAGGGGGTGGGGAGGAGAAGATGAGAGAGAGACTTTGGTTCTGAGGCTCATTTCTGAGGTCTCTGAATCTGCTTGATTCAAAGCACTCAGCATGCCAAAGCAATGTAATTTGGGGTATCATTTTCTGAGCCTCAACAAAGATTTTGTGCTTCCTCAATTCCATTGGCAGTGTGTTTAACTGCTAGAGTTGCAGGAACATTGTGCAAATAATAAATGCCAGCAGGGAGGGAACCTCAGCATGGGACAGACGAACAGGCCCCTCTTGCCACCTCACAGGCAAGACTGTTCATCCTCATGACCACAGGGCATCAACATCACCATTTAAGAACTGGTTTTCTGAAGCCAAAGCCTCTTTTCCAAGCTGGTATCAGTAATATTACAATTTAGTAACTCTGAATACAGTCAAACCAGAAATTAAGTGTTTCCAGAAGTCCTCGCGGGCTGTCAGTCCTGCCCAGGTGTGTTTTTCTCTCAAGATTCTCTGGGAACATTGCTCTGTACTAGGTTGCTCTTCAAGTCTGTAGACCCTGCCTTGAAGGGTTCCTCCTGATGGGTTCTGCTGAGCCTGGTAGACCTCAACTGCTTATTTCTAGTGTATGATACTTTAGCATCTTCCACCTACACCTATCAGCTATTTTTTAAAATAGCTATTCTGGCTGAGCACCGTGGCTCATGCCGGTAATCCTAGCACTTTAGAAAGCTGAGATGGGAGGATTGCTTGAAGCAAGGAGTTCGAGACCAGCCTGGGCAACAGAGTGAGACCTCCAGCTCTACAAAAAATCAAAAAAATAGCTGAATGTGATGGCACACCTGTAATCCCAGCTACTTGGGAGGCTGACATAGGAGCATCACTTGAGTCCAGGAGTTCAAGGCTACAGGGAGCTATGAACATGCCACTGCACTCTAGGATGGGTGACAGAGTTGGACCCTGCCTCAAAAAAAAAAAAAAGCTACTTACTGTTCTTCTAGTCTTGTGTCTGTCTGTAGAGCTCAAATTTGAGAGGTGCCATGTTGAAATCTGCCCCTGCTTTGTAGATCTGGCCTCCGAATCAGCTTCTGTGCAGAAGTGATCCCAGGGTTCCTCCCTACCATTTACAGGAAAAGGAGAGCTCAGGCAGGCTCAGGGTCCCACTGACTGTACCCTCACTCCATCTCCCCATCTTCACTTCACCACTGCCCTCTGGGGTATTTGGGGATGGCCTTCCAGGACAAGGGACATGCATCCCTGCTGTCCCGGGCAGGGAAAACCTCCAGTGGGTCCGCTGTTCATGGTGAGAGTCAAGTTCCACATATCACCGGAGTACCACATGCTTGTTGTAGGCAATATAGAAAACAAGAAAAGAGCAGTGGCACACAGTTGGTTCTGCCCCTCAGAAATTACGACTGCAATTTGTGAAAAGCGCATCTCTAGAGGTGTATCTGCTTGAGAGTAGAAATGGGATTTCACTGTTTTAAAACACTTTTTTTTAACGTGTTAGAAAGATGTTCTCAATATGTTACTTTTTGCCGGAATCGTTCATCTCTCAGAACGTAACTCCGGTTGTGTTTTTCTGTTTCCTTATGTCCCATTGGCAGTTCATCTCAGAACAGGCCAGGAACTTCTGCAGATAACAAGTTAATCATAGCGTGTCCATCCCAGTTGATCGGTCTGCTTGTTCTCTCAAGGGCTAAACAAGCTGTGGCTGCTCTGGGGGTTGTAGTTCAGGGGGCCATCTTTCTCTTCCTACAGGTGTCAGCGGAAGCAGTGGCGGGTAGATCTGCCGGCCACCAGCGTGGTGATCACGTTTCACAATGAAGCCAGGTCGGCCCTGCTGAGAACTGTGGTCAGGTGAGGCCAGGAGATGCACCTGTCAGGGGTGTTAAGACATTAGCTGTGTCCCAGGCACAGTCAGGCCAGGGCTGTCAGTGGGGGCTGCAGACAGGGTCTCCTGACTACTCCGCATAGGGTGCGATGGGTAGCTCCTCCAACCAAGGGTTAGGACCAAGATATGAGAATTTCCTACCCCAGGCTAAAAGTTTATACCCGTAAAAGACCTTATAAACTTTATCTTCTTGTCTTTTCTTAGTGTGCTTAAGAAAAGCCCACCCCATCTCATAAAAGAAATCATCTTGGTGGATGACTACAGCAATGATCGTGAGTACTGACACTGATTTCATCCCTGTGTCTGGCTCTTCTCTGGGCACCAGTCTTCCTGTAGTGTAGCGGGGGTGCTGATGAAGTGTGAACAAGCCAGAAATCAGATCCACAGAAAGAAGAGGTGCCTCTGTGATGCCCAAGGAGATAATCGGCCCTCAGATGATTGAGAATGCTGTGGTTGAATGCAAAGCCCTTTATGAACTCCAGATTCAGAATGCTGTGCTTCTTTTCTTTTCCTAGCTGAGGACGGGGCTCTCTTGGGGAAAATTGAGAAAGTGCGAGTTCTTAGAAATGATCGACGAGAAGGTAAGATTCTTCTTAATTGAGTACCAAGACAGTTGAATTCTGACTTTTCCTGAGCCCAGTAATAACATAAAGAAGTGCTTTAGCTCAAAGAGCAATTAATTGTCTAGCTTTTTTTTCTGTCTCCCTCTACCAGAGCCACTTGGGAGACTTCTCCCACCAAACACAGGAAGGACATTAAAAGCTTGACTAATTGAAATTATTTGTATATTAGAGTAAGATCAAATTACATTTTTATTTATGTATTCAGAAAATTGGCTTCTTTCTTTCACAACCTAGGAGGTTTTATCAGTCCCTTGAGTACAAAAGTTTAGAAGAAAAACAAAGATTTAGCAATAAGAAGTTGAGTGACTCCATGCTCCAGGCATCTGATAAAATAACCGGGATTCAAGTTTGACAGCCTGCTGAAGGTGAACTATCCAAAATGGGGAGAGAGTACTGCAATTATATGCTTATGCGATTTTGCAAATGCCAGCCTTGAAACCTTCTGTCAGTCTTATCTGTGCTGGAGCTGAGCTCATGAAGACTATTTTATTGGCAGTTAGAAGAGAGGCTGTAAAGGAGGAAAGTAGTACTTTGGAGTGTCTGGAAAGGAAGCTCCAGTCACAATGTAATTAACTTCCAGTGTGTCAGTACTGTTAGATACCCTGATGACTGAATTGTTAGGCTCCTCTATGGTCGGGAGAAATCTTTCAGAATAGGAAAATCTCAGAGCTTTGGAGCCCGTGCCACATTTGCTATTTAAGTCTGACTGTTGATCCAGGAGTGGTGATTGTATTCCTTGATCAGTGCAAAACTCTTTCTTCTCGTTATATATACACTCCAGCTGGAGTCAAGGAGTGAAGTTTTTCTTACCAAGAATCTTACTGGCCAACACGGTGATTAAGCCTGTTAGAACAGCATCATATTTTAACCAACTAGCGTTATCAACCTAGACATTCAGGATACATAAACAGTGGGATCAGCCTTGCCTTCTAAACAAGCTCTGTTTGCCAGACTCACATCAGTCCACCAAGCCTGGAATAAACCAAAAAGGGGACAATTTACTGCCCCCTAAACAACCTTCAAAATAACTTTATGAATTTAAACCCAAAGTATCTGCCATCCCACCCCATCACCTGGCACAGGCTTTAAAAAAAAAAAAAAAAAAAAAAGAGGAGGAGAAGTGGGGAAGGAGGAAAGAGAGATAATGTTGGCACTGTAAATCACTTACTAGCCTTGTCTAATAGTGTCTTTGTCTTTAAACTGCTGAGAAATCAGAACAATGCTTCTCAGTATTAACTTTCCACTAGAATGTTCATTTGGGTTGAACCCATATTGATATGTTGGAGAAGGCATGAGAAAGGTGGGTTGCGAGAAGCCAGATTATGGGAAGCCTATATGAAACAGCTGAAGTCTGTAACAATTGAATGAGAAAATATGTGCACACTTGCACACACACTCATGTATATATGTACCTGTGTGTGTATATAAGAGCCCATCTATTTAAGCATACACACAAAGTGCTTGTAGTGATGCTGCTAGATGACAAAGTAAATTAATTGCCTAAAATATTACGGTAGTGAAAGAGCAGTCTTCGGATCAATATTCTGTGGATTTTATTGTGCATTGATTCTTAACCTAGCAATTTATTAGAAGCACCTAGGGAATTTAGGACCGTATCTTGCCCTCATTCACAATTAAATAGAAATTTCTGGATTTCTGTGGGTGGGACGTGGGCAGCTGCATTTTTAAAAGCTGCTAAAATGATGCCGATGTACAGTGGAAGTTGAGAGCCTAGTACTTTCATTTTACAGATGGGAGTACTAAAGCCTAAAGAGGTTAGGTGGCTTCCTCAAGGTCCTGCAGCTATTTAATGACAATAGTAGGACAAAAACCATGTTAATAATGAGTTAAACCTTTTTCTCTGCATTTGTGGAGATAATCAAGTGGTATTTCTTTTTTAATCTGTTAATATGGTGAAATACATTGGTTGATTTTCAGATGTTAAACCAGCTTTGCATTCCTAATATAAGCCACAGTTGGTCATGATACAGTATCCTTTTAATGTATTTTTGTTACGGATTTTTATACCTGTGTTCATGGGAAACATTGGTCTGTAATTTTCTTAAAATGTATTTTTCCAGTTTTGGCATTACAGTTTACTAGCCTTATAAAACAAGATGGAAAGTGTGCCCTTCTATTTTATTTTTGAAAAGAGTTTGTGTAATATTTTAATTATTTCTTTTTTAAATGTTTAATAAAATTAACCAATCTGGACCAGGACTTTTCTTTATGGAAAGATTTTCAGTAACTAATTCAGTCTTTTTAATGGATATAGACCTATTCAGATCTGCTGTTTCTTTTTGTGTCTGTTTTGGTGATTGTCCTTCAAGAAATTTTGTATTTCACCAGCGTTTTTATATTTATTGACACAAAGTTGCTTATGATATTGTCTCTTTTTTTACTGTTTGTCGGAGTAGTATTACTATTTTATTGATTTTGGCAATTTATATCTTCTTATTTTTTTCATCTGTCTGCTGTTCATCGACTGTTTATCTTTTAAAAGAACCAATGTTTGGCTTTTGTATTAGTCAGGATTCCCCAAAAGGACAGAACTAATAGGATAGATGTATATATAAATGAGAGTTTATTTAGGAATATTAACTGACACAGTCATGAGGTGAAGTCCCACAATAGGCCATCTGCAGCTGAGGAGCAAGGAAGCCAGTGCGAGTCCGAAACCTCAAAAGTGGGGAAACTGACAGTGCAGCCTTCAGTCTGTGGTCAAATGTCCAGTAGTCCCAAAGCTAAAGAACTTGGAGTCCAATGTTCAAGGGCAGGAAGCATCCAGCATGGAAGAAAGATGTGGGCCGGGAGACCAAGCCAGTCCAGTCTCTGTCTGAGTTCCTCTGTCTGCTTTCATTCTGGCTGTGCTGGCGCTGATTAGATTGCGCCCACCCAGATTAAGGGTAGTTCATTTACATGTGGTGTAATCATTGCTATGATTGGGTTTGGGTCTGCTCTTTGGCTGTTTGTTCTCTATTTGTATCATGTGCATTTTGCTTTTTGTAACTGTGTTCCTACTTTCTTGCCTTCTTTTGGATTCACTGATTTTTTTGGTATTCCATTTGAATTATTCTTATAGCTTTTCAGCAATACTTTTCATGTATGCATGGTTGCTCTGAGAATTACAACATACAGTTTTAACTTACGACAATCTGCTTAAGAGTCAATATCCATTTTGACTATTTCCATTTCCTTTCCTATGTACTATGTACTATCATTATCACGTTTTACTTCTACATTGGTCTTAAACCCCACAATACAGTGTTACATTTTTACTTCAAATAGTCAGTATCTATTAAATAAGGAGAAGAATATGTGGATATGTTAAGCTTATCCTCATATTTTCCATTTGTAGTATCTGTTTCTTTCCATAGATTGGAGTTTTTATGTAGCCCAAATAATTTTCTTTAGAATTTTTTCTCATAGGCAACACAATCTCAGGTTTTATCTGAAGAATTCTTTTCTCCTTTGTTATTGGAGGCTATTTTCTCAGAGTAGAATCTGAGTTGACAATTTTTCTTTCAGCCCTTTAAAGATTTCACTCCAGGCGGGGCACGGTGGCTCACGCCTGTAATCCCAGCACTTTGGGAGGCCGAGGCGGGCGGATCACGAGGTCAGGAGTTTGAGACCATCCTGGCCAACATGGTGAAACCTGTCTTTACTAAAAATACAAAAATTAGCCAGGCATGGTGGCATGTGCCTGTAGTCCCAGCTACTCGGGAGACTGAGGCAGAAGAATTGCTTGAACCTGGGAGGTGGAGGTTACAGTGAGCCAAGATCGTGCCACTGCACTCCAGCTTGAGTGACAGGGTGAGACTCCGTCTCAAAAAATTCATACTGTTGTTCCCTTGTATGTTGTGGGTCATTTCCTCTGGCTGCTTTTCGGGTTGTCTCTATATCTATAGTTTTTTTTAAAGCAATTTGATTATGATGTGCCTAGATTTAGTTTTCTTTATATTTATCCTGCTTCAAGTTTGCTGATGTAAATTGAATATGTAAGGTGATGTTTTCCACCAAGTTTGGGAAATGGCTGGCGTTTTATTTCTTCATGTATTTTTTTCTGACTCATTCTTGAACTTCAGTTGCACATATGTTATACCACTTGATAATTGTCCCATAGGACACTAGACTTTTTCCCCCTTAATTTTTTTCTCTGTCCACCAGATGGATCTATTTCTGTTGTTCCATCTTCAAGTCCACTTGTCATTCTGCCATCTCCAATTTGATGTTAAGACCAGTCAGTGGATTTTTCATTTCAGATAATTTCATTTTTAAGTTCTGGAATACCTATTTGGTTCTTTTTTATAGTTTTTATTTCTTTGCTCAGATTCCCCACCCATTCACTCATTACAATTGTTGCCTTTGAGTTATTAAACATATTTATAATAGCTGCTTTTAAATTCTCCCCTGCTAATTCCAACACCTGGGTCATCTCAGGGTGAACTTCTGATGGCTTTTTTTCTCTTTGGTGTCGTCCCCATTTTCCTATTTCTTCTCATGTGTAGTGATTTTTTAATTTTATAATGGACGTTGTGGATGATATGTTGTAGACACACTGGATTATGTTATCTTTCTCTAAAGAGTATTCATCTTTGTTATACTGGGCAGTTAAATTACCAGATGATGATGCTGAACTTCTGTAGGCTTTTTTTGTACTTTGCGAACTTTGCTAGGATGAGTATGGTTTTTTTTTCTTGTTTTTGTTGTTGTTGTTGTTTGTTTGAGACAACGTTTCTCTCTTGTTGCTCAGGCTAGAGTGCAGTGGCACGATCTCGGCTCACTGCAACGTCTGCCTCCTGGGTTCAAGCAATTCTCCTGCCTCAGCCTCCCGAGTAGCTGGGATTATAGGCGTGCACTACCACACCTGGCTGATTTTTTGTATTTTTAATAGAAACAGGTTTCACCATGTTAGCTAGGCCGGTCTTGAACTCCTGACCTCAGGTGATCCACCCGCCTCAGCCTCTCAAAGTGCTGGGATTACAGACGTGAGCCACCGTGCCCCGCCTGGAGTGAAATCATGAGTCTGTTTTTATGAGTCCCTTATTCATGATACATAGTTTATATTTCTATGTGTGGTCTTTCTGAAGTTCCTGTAGAAGAACTGAGGTCCTTACCAAGCATGTCATACTTGGCAGGACTCAAATTCCAAACTTCGTTTTCTCTGCAGTGGATAGCAACTGAAACTTAGTTTTTTCTGCCTTCTAACTGTTGCTTTTCATGTTGACTTGTTCCTGCGTGGTTCAGGAGTCAGCCAAAGATTTAACAGGTTATTGCCAGATTTGGGGCCTACCTCCTTTCCAGGATCTCCTCCTTCAGTTTCCAGATACCAGAAGCTCTGAACTCTCTATCCTCTGACAACTCAAGCCAATAAAGGCTGCATTGCAGTGGATTGGAGAGCATCCTCGCGGAAAACACCGTGTAAACATGGAGCTCGCTCAGTGTGATTTTCTTTTTTTAAGGGGTTGGATCCTGTCTAGTTTGTCTGCTTCTGGCCTTCAAATTGCTGCTTTTTACATTTTGCTCAGAATTTATAATTGTTTTCAGAGCAAAGGTTTGCCCAGTAGAAGTTGTTTTGCAATGATCACAACTTGAAATCTTTGGTGTTTTTCCCTATTCTAGCATGCAGCCACATAGGAATCACTGAAAACCCATTTTGACTGTGGAAAAAAGTACTTAGCAGCCTTGTCCTCACAGATTATGAATAGTTGCATCATCTTCACATAGAAAGCCCAGCATATATAGCAAAAGTCATTTATGACCACAACATCCAGGGATAAATAAACTATTATTTAATTGCATTTTTTAATTTATTTTGAGACAGGGACTCACTCTGTCACCCAGGCTGGAGTGCGGTGGCCCAGTCATGGCTCACTTCCCAGGCTCCAGTGATCCTCCCACCTCGCCTCCCAAGTAGCTAGAACCACAGGCACAGGCCAGCACCCACAGCTAATTTTTGAAATACACTGTTTATATTTTGTGTCATAATGAACATGCACATTATTAACAGATCACAAGTATATAAATTAGAGATTTTCCAATAGTATAACTAATTTTGTGTAAAAGGCAGACAGCAGGACTTTGCAACTTACATTATTTGGCTCCTGATAAGTCTTAGAAGACAGAGATAGTCACAACACTGTTACAAATATTATCACCACTAAAATCACCACCATTAGCACTGGAAGTCTCTGGGTGACACCTTCCTTAGCCTGGTTAGTTAGAGAACTGTTGCTGTGTCAGAGGAATGTAGTTTTAAAAGTTCCACGTTTCGGTTACTTGATAAAGGAGACTTCAGTAATGTAAAGGCCTTTCTCAGAAGACAGTAATTCTAGGAACGTTGTCCTCCCAGTCATCCAATATAACTATTGAAATTAAAAGTTCTGACAGTCATCTGTCTTGGTGACCAGGGGGCAGTTTTGATCTCATCCAGCAAGTTTACAGTAACCTCCGTGCCCAGAAAGCAGGCTGCAGAGCTGCGGGCAGGGAGGCGTCGCCGGTCGGCGTGGGAGCGTGCTGGCCCCGTGGCTTCTCTCTCCTGACGTGCTTTCCACCTCGCCTCCACAGGCCTGATGCGCTCACGGGTTCGGGGGGCCGATGCTGCCCAAGCCAAGGTCCTGACCTTCTTAGACAGTCACTGCGAGTGTAATGAACACTGGCTGGAGCCCCTCCTGGAGAGGGTGGCCGAGGTGAGATGACAGGGGCGGGGAGGAGGTTCAGGTGGTGGGTGGTTGGTAGAGGGGACAGAGGAGAGCATGGCCCACAGGAGGTGTAACGCGGGGAGTGGGGCGTCAGGGCTGGCAGGGGCTGAGCTCGCCATCTGCAGTTTTCCTTGACAGAAAGAAAATGCCTTTGGGGCATTGTAGAAAGACTGTTTTACTGGCTATAGGAATCCATCAGTAGGAGGAACCATCCGTTGACAGGTAGGAGGTGAGGATCAGCAGAGGCTGGTGAGAGCCTGATTAGTTGAAGGCAGCCCTTTTCACGGGAGCAGTTTCCTTCCCCGCCTACAGCTTCGCAGAGTGCTTAGAACATTGCCCGGCATCTAGTAGGTGCCGTCTCTTGCAGCTCGAAGAGCGGGGGGTGCTGGGGAAGCTGTTCCTGGGGCCACCTCTCTGCTCTTAGTGAGTAGGACAGATTAGCCCAGCAGGCTTCCAGGCTCCTGTGAGAGAGTGGGGCGGCTAGGAAGCATACAGGGACCAGTGGGGTTGTCAGAGGGTGATCCGCGGCTACTCTGCACCTTCTGCTTTCTAGAAACATCACTGCTAATATTACATTTGGCCTTTTGTCATTTCTCTTGTCTTCTGCTTGTCTTATTGACTTTTCTTTCCTTCCTACCAAGAAAGCACTTCCTTGGGGGCGATAAAGCAAACTTAATGAAAGGAAATAGAAAATGAACAAGTAGTTCTGCCTAAGCATAGCAAGGGTAGCTGATGGGCTTTGAGTCATGGAATACTAAGTAACCACAAGCTACTAGGAATTATGAAAATCGTATTCACTACCCTTTATCAAGTTGGGGCTACATGATGGACCTTTTTTATATGTTACCTTTGATGCACTTGTTATCTCCATTTGACAGGTAAACAGGCTGGGGTTCGGGGAACTTTAATAACATATGCAAGATCATACAGGTGATAGAGCCAGGATTGCAAAGCCAGTTCCATTAAATCCCTATCTGCGCCCCTCTCTTAATACATATGCACACAGCTATATCCAACAAGATCCCGCCCTGAGATCCCCACCCACCCCAACCCCACAACTTCTTGCTCTCTCTAGCTATGCTCCGCCAGGCTATCTCTCAGGGAAGCACAGTCAAAACCAAAACTCCAAAACTGCCATGGCAGTGTTTGGGTTTGTGAAGGCCACTCAGCTCTGTGGTCAGATTGTCAGAACTGCTTTGAACACCCGCTCCTAAATGAAGGAGAGAAAGTGCCAAACCTATTAACTTTCACTAAATCTAGCCTGATGAAACAAAATGTAAGGTAGATTATATTCTTTAACTCCTACACCTAGAACCAGACTGAGTCGGGCAAGGAAAGTTGTGTTCTTCTCTGCCCTCAATGCACCACACAGGTTACTTTTCCCTGTAAATTTGCACCTGGGCATTACGGAGCTTTGCAGTGTTCGCATGTTCCTAATTAGCATGATCCTTCACCTGTTCCTCTGATGTATGTTTTTAGCTCTGCTGGTTATGTTACTAAGTTGTATTTCTAAATCTTTCTTCTGGCCAATAAGGGTTCTCTAAGTGGCTCAAGGAAAGCACTTGCTCTTTGGTTAACTGTCAGCATGGGGCACAGTCCAGGGTCTGTCACCACCATCTGTCATTTGAACTTAAAGAAATTAGAGACGTTAAAAGGCCTTATGTTCACAAACTCTTACCAGAATGATGACAATGTGGCATAAAGAAATGGCTCAGTCTAGGGGAATTTTTTTTTTTTTTTTAATATAGAATCACAGGGGCTGGGTGCGGTGGCTCACACCTGTAATCCCAGCACTTTGGGAGGCCAAGGCGGGTGGATCACCTGAGGTCAGGAGTTCAAGAAGAGCCTGACCAACATGGAGAAACCCCGTCTCTACTAAAAATACAAAAATCAACCGAACATGGTGGCACATATCTGTAATCCCAGCTACTCGGGAAGCTGAGGCAGGAGAATCACTTGAACCCGGGAGGTGGAGGTTGCAGTGAGTCAAGATCACGCCATTGCACTCCAGCCTGGGCAACAAGAGTGAAACTCTGTCTCAAAAAAAAAAAAGATAGAATTACAGATAAGGCAAACTTAGAATCTGGAAATCTCTAGTTGATTTGGTTAACTTTCTGCTGTGATAATATCGGTACTTACCACCTCTCGCACACACACTCCCACATAGAAATATATTCCTAATTTTGATGTATGAGCATTTTAGCAGTGATTCCATTCCTCAGGTTTACTGCAGCTCACAAATCACTAATGGTATTTGGGCAAACAGAAAATGACCCTTGGGACACAGCAACACCGTTTTCACCTTTAGCTGGGTGAACTGATGGCTACCTGTCCCATAACCATGGGTGTCTCCACTCCTCAAGTGACTCCTGCTACACACCCACTCCTGACCTCCCTCCCTGCCTCCCAGCGGGCCACAGCACATCTGCGGATGGCCAAGAGCAAGACCTTCTGGGTCTGGGTGGGGAGGCTGGGTTCTTGCGGGCCTAGGGTAATAGGTAGTAAGGGCCAGTCGGGTTTGCCCTGTGCCTGCCTAACACTAATGCCTTCTATGGCTGGGCGGGTTTTTTGTTTCGCTGGATTTTGATAACTACTCCTCTCTTTGTTTGTATTTTAGGACAGGACTCGGGTTGTGTCACCCATCATCGATGTCATTAATATGGACAACTTTCAGTATGTGGGGGCATCTGCTGACTTGAAGGGCGGTAGGTGTCTGTCATGGTGCCCCTCCTAGCTCGTCCCATCTACACCAGCATCTGATCACCACTCCCTCTCATTGTCAGGAGTGACAGTGACAACAGTGTTCACGCCGTAGTGTGTGTTCTGAGTAAAAAACCCCTGTGTGCTTAACAAGTAGGACTTCATAAAGAGAAAAAAATAGGCTTGCTCCCTTAAAGAGCTTCCTGGGTTTCCCTTTCGCCTCTTCCTTGACCTTCTGTCGCTTTTGCGAGCCATGTGGTTCCATGAACAGATATGGCATCCTTTTTGATCAGAGATGATGAAGCCCTCCTTGCAGGAGTCTGGAGTGAGAAACTTCACGGAGCTGAGGCTTTGTGGGGTGCAAGGGGCTGGAGCCTGTCTTTGCTTTCTCTGCTCACCCTGGCTATTTCTCTGACAGGCTGGTCTCTTGCTGGTTGCTCAGATGGACACCTGTGGCATCCTCAGTCCCCTCTCCCTCACCAGGCCCACGTGTGACCCTGTTCTGCTGATACAGCCCCTTGCATATATCATGGTTTATTTTACCCCTCTTTCCCAGCCCAACACCTGTGCCTGCTTCACCCCGGTCCCCTTTCGTTGGAATGACCACACCAGTTTCCTGTATGTCCTCACGGCACCTGCCCTGGAGCCCCAAGAGCACTTTGTCTCTTCACCCTCTTAAAAATTATCAAAGACCTCAAAGAGCTTTCATCTGTGTGAAGATGGACTATTCTAGATAGACACTGAGCAGAGGGTCAACTGATGGTCTAACATCAAAAAAGAAGACAGTAAAACTATAAAATAGGGCCTTGGCCAGGTGCAGTGGCTCACGCCTATAATCCCAGCACTTTGGGGAGGCTAAGGTGGGAGGATTGCTTGAGCCTAGGAGTTCAAGACCAGCCTAGGCAACATAACAAGACTCTTGTCTCTATTAAAAAAAAAAAAAAAAAAAAAATTAGCTGCGTGTGATGGCATGCCAGCTACTCAGGAGGCTAAGGTGGGAGGATCACTTGAGCCTGGGAGGTCAAGGCTTCAGTGAGCCATGATCAAGCCTGGGAGACAGAGTGAGACCCTGTTTATTTGTACACTGACAAAGCCTCACTCCCTCCCCAGCTACCTCCCTCGGTCCCACCTGCCTCTTGCAGGCCCCGTCATCATGGGCAGGCCGTTTTGCCTCTGCTCCTCAGCTTCCCCATCTGGGAAATGGGATGATAATTGTGCTGGCCACACAGGGCGTAATAGAATTAGACATCAGCGGGAGGGCGGGCATGCTTGGAGGACTGTACCTATGATGGGAAACATAGCATTCGGGAAAGATTCCCAGCGAATGGTAAGAAGTAAAATGTTTGGGGACATTAAAGAGGAGGCATCCTTAGATAGCTAGAAAGCCTGGCTTTCAGAATGTTTTATTTCCCCAGGTATTGGAAGATCTGAGATCTACCGGGCTCTATTTCTCCCAAAGCAGCTGTGTATGTCAGAGCAGGGGCAAGAACAGCCAGGTGCTCCGTGTGGGGTGCAGGGCTTCTGGGTCAGAGGAATGGGACCACATTCACCCAAAGAGCTTTTTATGAAATTCCTTTTAAAAAGGATGCCATTCTTAGCAGATCTTTAATCTGCTATAGCCTCTCTCTTTGGACCAAATTAATAAAGTAAATAATAAGATAATAGTAAACCTCAAAAAATAAAGGAAAGGTTATGTCGGCTCATCCTTAACCTTCTCTGTTGGTGAAACAGCCAGTACATTGTTTCTCTGGTTTGCCTTCATGGCCTTTGAGGCACCGTGATAAGAGCCAGCTCAGGGACCCGTGGGGGTCTCCTCTCTATGCATTCCTGTCCCCACTGCTGGGGCCCCTGTCCATTTCCCTGTCTCTTTGCCTGAGGCCACTCTATCCTGCAGTGAGGGGGCTGGGAGACCTCTTTGTCCAGAGCCATAAATTCTTGGCCAGCCCAGGGTACTCAGAAACACCCACCCACCAGCCTTCAGTCACTGGGGCTGTCAGAATGGACAGACTATGAATTCAAAGCATGCAGACAAATCCAAACTTGAACATTGCAAAAGCCCTGTTGACAAAAAGCCTGATGGCAGAGAGCTTAAGAGGATTGAAAGATGCGTGGCCCTAGAGTCATTAGGTTTGGCTATCAGACCCTTGGAATTGGAAATGCAGCACCATAAGCCATGTGTTTGGCAAGAAGTGGCCTCCTGATGCACCAGGACAGCTTCCGCAGGTGGGGCCTGCTGGCCTCCAAGAGGCACTATGCATGTGACCCTGGAAGCGAGAGCAAGACCTGAGGCCCTGCAGATGCCCACAACCAAGTCCAGGTACAGGGTTCAGGCTCTTCCATCCTCAGGTGTCTGGATTCCAAAAATGAAATGCAGCAGGTGCCAAATATATCTGAAATTGAAGCTTATTTGCCCAGCTTGGCAACTTCCACTGGCTCATTTTCCCTTAAAGTTTTCATATTCCCAGCGTGTTCCCACTCCATTCTTGCTGCAAATACAGTCTGAAGTTTGCTGGCCCAGGGGACTGACAAAGCCTCGTTCCCTCCCCAGCATTCCCTTCGCCTGGGGCAGTGTTGGAGGTGCCACGGCTTGATTTTCATAGCGGATGCTCTTTGTCCTCACATCCTTACGGGCCTTGGACATGCCCTGGTGATCACCACACAGACCCCAGTTCTCTCCCCATATTTCATTTGTTCTTATGCATTTCAATATTAGAAAAGCCTGACTCACATTTTCTTTAGGGAGGGGCAGGGAGATTTCAACATTCACCCTCCCTGCCGGTCTCTCTCTTCCAGTTACACCCACGCCCCCAGTCCCCTTCTCTTTCCTCCACACCTTCTTTTTTGGCTTTGTTGTGGTTTTCATTGAGTTCTGTCCAAACGTCGAATATTTTTAAGCTGTGAGGAATGGGGGTGTCGGGAGGAAGTGGCCAGTCTCTTGTCAACACCCTGTTTCTTTTCCTGGCTGGCAGGTTTCGATTGGAACTTGGTGTTCAAGTGGGATTACATGACGCCTGAGCAGAGAAGGTCGCGGCAGGGGAACCCAGTCGCCCCTATAAAGTAAGTGCCAGCATCCTTCAGGGTGCCTCTCCCGGATGAGACCCCAGGTTCTGGCTTCTTTGCTGGGCCTGTGCCGTCTGGAGACCCAGTGGGGCCGTTCACCTTCTGCCCTCCCGTTTCCCCTCAGCTCAAAGATGAGCACCTTCCACCAGGTCATAGAATAAAGTCCTTGGAGATTTCTTTTCCACAGTCAAAGTCTCACATAGGTTTCTAAGGCGTATCTGCTGGGTCTGTGCATTCCTGTGTGTTGATACTGTAGAGCATTTCTGTAGCCGAGCAGGATCTCCAAGCCGACCCCAGGCCCAGGAGACTTACTGCTGCCACTGCCCAGCAGGCTTTTGCTCTCCTGCAGAGGAGGGAACCCATGCTCATGAAGCCCATGCTTTAAGATTCCCAGGCCAGGCAGTGGGCTTCCTGGTTGAGAGTCAGGATGCCTTCTCTAGCTGGGGAGAGAACGGGGCCACCTGTTCCAAGTCGGCACACGGTTAAGTGAGAGAGCCTTCACAGAGTACTTAGCACTGAAATATATTTGCTGACATTTAGCCAACATCTGCAGTGTGCTATAGACCTTCCCAGCACTTTACACTGAATTCTCACAGCGTCTCTTCTGGGAACAAAGTAGGGAGCTCAGCGTACATCTGTTGTCAGCCGCTTCCTGGGGTGATGAAGTGAGGAGCATGGTGGGTTCCCTTGTAGAAGGTGGAGCCTCATCTATGATAGTGATAATGAGAGCTTGTACTCTGGAGCATTTCCCAAGTGTGCTCAGGGCTTTATGCCCATGATTTTTTGCAGTTCTCGTAGCTACCCTATAAGGAAACTGACACACAGAAAGGCCGAGTTCTTTGCCTCTGCCAGCGTGTCAGGGAGTGATCCAGCCCCAGCAATCGCTCCCGCATAGGGGAGGCTCAGTCCAGCCCCTGGCACTGTGGGAACATCCAGGCAGGAACAGTAGGGGAGGCATTTGAAGGCAGCGATGGTGAAGCAGAGAGAGCGGCACCCTGGGCACTGAGCAGAAAACAGTGGCAGTGTGGCTGTTCCGAAGGTCAGCTTATTGTTAGAGAATCAAGGCTTGGCCTTGGCGCAAGGGTGCTGGCAATCTAACCTTGACTTTGCCCTCTCCTCCCTCCCCCCTCTTCTTTCTGCCTCTTTAGAACCCCCATGATTGCTGGTGGGCTGTTTGTGATGGATAAGTTCTATTTTGAAGAATTGGGGAAGTACGACATGATGATGGATGTGTGGGGAGGAGAGAACCTAGGTATGTACAAGCCTCGAATCTCAGGACAGAGAAGTGCCTCAGCTCTGCAAAAGGCAGGGTGCCAATTGGAAAAAAAATTTAAAAGGCTTCAGAGTGACCATTCACTGGGCTTAATCGATCCTTGCAAACACATACGTAACACCCCTTTTGCTCTTGAAAGTCTAATGGGTTGGGCATTAAAATGTGCCTCCCTAAGTTAGAGTGGAGGATGCCAGAATACAGATAAAGTCTTTGAAGGGAATGCAAACTCTTTCAAGTCATCTGAACCCAAGTGTTTGTAATGCAGGCTTGCAGAAACAGAGGGAAACAGTCCAGGAGCTTGGATTCATGCTGAGTGGTGGAGAGTGGAAAATGAACCCTGGCAAGGCTGGTGGGGTTGAATTGAAATCATGAAAATCCCATGGGGCAGGGAGGCCTTGGCACTTAATCCCTTCTCGACTACCTTTGTGAATGGTTCTCATTTGTTTTTTTGTTTGTTTGCTTTTAAATACCCCGTGCAAATCATTTTTACCCCGGTTTAGGCACAGTGAAATTTTATACATTGTGGTCTACATTGGTAGCCTTATATTTACTGCATAAAAGATAAGAAGATTTGTTTTGTTTGTTTAGGGTTTGGGGTGGGGGAGTTCTTGTTTTTTGCTTGTTTCAGTTAAAGCCTTTTGTTTCAAATGCTTGGCTTTCTGAGCAAATTCTCCTGGGCTGCTGCGTGTTGTTAACTTACATTCGTCCTTGGGTGAGTGTACCCTGGAGGACAGGGAGAAGGAAAGAGGAAAAAATGAGGCCACTCATTTTTCATAGTTTAAGATTTTGAAAATTTTTGTTACTTTAAAAGACAAAACTAGCCTAGCCTATTATTTTTCCATTGTTTTATGATGTTGAAGTCAGTGATACCATCTCATCTTTGAGGATTTCTCTGCCTTGGTTTGATGTTGAAAGCTTCTTTAGGCTCAATTACTCTACTGCGCAGGTGGAGGGACCGTGAGTCAAATTCCTTTTGGGTTTTTGTTTTAAAATGATACGTCAACCTCTAGGGAAAGCTTGAATTGAAGTCATTTGAGTACAGAAGGCTTCAGAATTGTTAACCCTCTAAAGAGAGTTCTGTCACCCTATTCCATGGGTATCTCCTACTGGTTTAGTGGAAATCCAGCAGGCCAGGGTCACCCAGTAGGGCAGCGTGTCATGTAGGTGGCCATTTTTCAAAAGCAGTGTGGTTTTCAGAAGTGTGCATACCATTAGCTGAAATGAGACATCAGCCAGCATTTTGTGTCATCGTGTAGGAAGAGTGTTGATTTAAATATCTAAGGAGGCATTCACCCAGAGACTGGGGGGAAGATTTGTTGTAAGGAGCTGCTTTATTGTGGTTTGGTGTTTGTATTTATTATGTAGCTGTGCCTAGGAGGTTCTAGGGCCTGAGCGGTTCAGGTTGGGGTGAAGATGAACTCTGCAAGCAGGAGCACATCTCTGCCCAGGAAGGCTGGGCTGTCTTTCCCTCCGTGACGGGCTCTCCTGGGTTATGCCAAGGACTTGGACTCCCCGTGAGGTTCAGTGGGCTCAAAGGCTTCCACATGAGAAGGCCATGCCATGAGCCTTTCTCCTTAGCACTGCTCTGGCTTCTGCTTCTGGGGGCCGTGCACACTGCTAGCCATTGCCGGCCTGAGGGGCCTTTGTGGGTGTGCATTGGGAGAGGTGTGTGGTTCAGAGAGGCCCAAGTAAGATCCAAAACTACCCCCTCAATGTGTGCCCCACTGGAATGACCAGAGCTTCCCATTTTCCTAATCCTGTAAGTCCTTATGTCACTTAAGCAACTAAAACGGAGGACTAAGAACTTAACCCTTAGCTCTAATGACAGGGGGTAAGGCTCCTTGGGGGCATCATCTGTGCTTCTCTACATCCCTGCGGTGCAAGGATGGTGCTAAGTACTTCCAGGGAATCATCTGTCTGTGCTTTCTTAACAGAGTGTGGTCTGCAGAGGGCTTGCACCTTGCCCAGGGTCTCAGAGCCAAGATGTAAACACTAACTGCCTAATTAAAAAGCCATTGAGTTTTACTAATTATCCTCAAAGTTATAGGGTTCAAATGAAATCAGCGCAGAAGATAACTGTAGTTGTACTTAGCCTTGAAAATATCCCAGAAAAGCCCTGGAAGGATCCCTCGTTGGCTTAACGGACTCACCATAGAGAAGCCAAGGGGATTTCCTAGTCCCGGATTCTAAATCTTCTGGTGAGGCAAATGGATATTTAAATTTTATTTTCTGAAATAGAGACAACTTTTTTTTTTTTTTTTGAGGTGGAGTCTCACTCTGTTGCCAGACTGGAGTACAGTGGCACATTCTTGGCTCACCGCAATGTTTGCCTCCCGGGTTCAACTGATTCTCCTGCCTCAGCCTCCCAGGTAGCTGGGATTGCAGGCGTGTGCCACCACGCCTGGCTAATTTTTTGTATTTTTAGTAGAGACAGGGTTTCTCCATGTTGGTCAGGCTGATCTCGAACTCTTGACCTCTGGTGATCTGCCTGCCTCGGCCTCCCAAAGTGCTGGGATTACAGGCATGAGCCACCGTGCTGGCCGACAACTTCTTAGGTTGTGTGGGAACTGTAAAAAGTAAAGTCAGAAACTTTGCTTATGCTTGTGTGATTGTAACCATACGTTTTCTATTACTACAAGAGAGCTGCTTATTAAAGCCCCGTAACAGCTGCATGGATCACCCATTCCTAGTGAGTGAGGCATTAGTTTGCTGGACCCAAGTAGAAACTCATGGTGTTCTGACCCCTGTGTTGTATTTCCTGCCGTGTTCCTGGCAGTCTGGGCACCTGTTGCCGTAACTAGGCTGACTGCAGGATTTGCCATCAATCCACTGTATGGTCTGTGATGGACCCACCCTTTTTCTGATCTGTCTGCATTTGGTGACAGTGGCTGCACACACTGTAGATTTTATATGTGAATATTTGTACTTCTTTTAATTTGTTAATTGAAGATAATAATTGTGCATATTCATGGGGTACATAGTGATATTTTAATACATATAATGTATGGTGATCAGATCAAGGAAATTAGCATATCTGTCATCTCAAACATGTATCATGTCTTTGTGTTGAGAACATTCAGTATCCTCTTTCTGGTTATTTGAAACTATGTAATATATTATCAGTCCCTAGAGTCAACCTACAGGGCTGTAGAACACAAGCAGGATCCCTCTTCTCTAGCTATAATTTTGTATCCTTAAACAAATCCCTACTCCTTCCTTCCCAGCCTTTACTGTCCTCCATTATACTTTTTACTTCTATGAGATCAATGTTTTTTAGCTTCCACGTATGGGTGAAAATGTGGTGTTCAACTTTCTGTTCTTATTTCACTTAATTTCCTGGGAATACTGTCCAGCCAGAAAAAGAATGAAGTCCTGTCATTCGCAGTAACTGTTGATTTTTGTCTTGCCTCCCTAACATGTTCTTAGGGGTCTTAGATGATACAGAGGAAAATTCCCTTTTGTATTATACAAACCTTGTGAAGAAAAACTGGTTTTTGCCTTTCAGAAAATCCTATCTTAGTTTTTCTGTCGAATCTGTTTCTTGCATTCAGTCAGACCCCTGACTCAGACTCCAGTCACTCACCTAGTCAGTGGTGATACGGGCAGGTACCTGGTTGGAAGGTACCTGTGTGTCACGAAAGAAGCACCAGTCAGTCTAGGCTTCTACTAAGTTCCAGTGGCCAGGGCAGTCTGTGTGTTTAAGTAGGTATGGGTAGTGCCTAGCCCTGCACGTCTCATTCCTCCTGCAGATCAGTTCTGTGTTGAAGCAGGTGAACAGCAGCCTTCCCCAAGGAGCATTCCACCTAGGCCAGTTGGTTACTGACGGGTCCAAGCCTGTGAGCAGTGTGGAGATATCAGTCAGTTACTTGACTGTCTTTGATCACTACCATAGTCCTTCAGGCAGTCCCTAAGTCCATGGTCCATAAGTCCAAACTCTGCCAGGAGGCTTGAGCCTGCTAATGCACAGGGACTTGTATTTAATAAGCTTTGCCATTTGAGGGAAGGGATTATTTTTCCCTGGATGGGAAAAGCCAAGATGCATCCTGGGGTTCAGTCTGTTAAAAATAAGTTTTAGAGAAAGATGACATATATGGTTGTCTAGAATATGTAACAATAAAGCTTAATTGTACATATTTATATACCTTCAGTGTTGCCTTTTCCCACAGTGTTGATACTAAGCAAGTGCAAATGATCGTGAGCCAGCTAGTGAGGAATTCAGCACAAGTGTTTCATCGCTCAGTAGTTGTGATGCTCCTGGGTATACATGATCTTATGCCAGGAGGCCTTGATATTTACAATAGGCCAAGAAGCAATCTTGTCTCGAGGTTTCTACTCCACATCTGAAAAATACTTCCCCGTGAACATTCTTTCTTGATTGTGTTGTGGTCCAGAGATCCAAGTGTGTCAGATGTCTCTCCTGTAGAGTTCTGGATCAGGTTCTGGAAAGAGGGAGGTCCTTATCAGGTCTTCTTCAGCAGCGGAGGGCAGGGGAGCCCCATGATGGGATGGTGGGGGCACCCGTGTACCTGCCTGGCATGTCTGCTGTTGCAGAGCAGCGTCCCAGGCTCTGCCAGTCACCCATGTCTTATTCATCATCTCAGAGATCTCGTTCCGCGTGTGGCAGTGTGGTGGCAGCCTGGAGATCATCCCGTGCAGCCGTGTGGGACATGTGTTCCGGAAGCAGCACCCCTACACGTTCCCGGGTGGCAGCGGCACTGTCTTTGCCCGGTAAGTAGTGAAAGGCTGAGCGGGGTCCAAAACATTGCTGACCACCCTGAAGGCAGGACTTGACCTTGGGCTGTTTGAGGGCAGATGTCCTTCGGTGGGTGTGGTGCATTTATGCAATGGAATACCACTTAGCAATTAAAAGGCGCAGTCCACGGATGCAGGATACAGCCTGGGCGCCTGAAAGGCACAGTCCACGGATGCAGGATACAACCTGGGCACCTTTCCAGGAGAAGCAGTTACATGCATGATTCCACTCATGTCATAGCCTCATAAAAAGCGCAGCTCTAGTGATGGGGGCCAGACCAGTGGTGGCCAGGAGCTGGGATGGCAGGGAAGCAGGGAGTGTGACTGCAGAGGGGCAGCACCAGGGATGTTTGGGGGAGAGACAGAGCTGTTCTATCTCCTGGTTGTGGTGGTAGTTGGACAAATCTTCATGGGCGTGAAGGCTCTTGGAACTGTACACCACCCCCAAAAATGTTATGGGGAAATTTTTTAAAGAAGAAAGCTCATTTTTTAAATATATATATATATATATATATATAAAACCATTCAAGGTACAATTAAAAGCAACATTGTCTTAGTCCATTTTACGCTTCTCTAACCAAATACCACAGACTGGGTAATTTTAAGTGAACAGAAATTTATCGACTCGTAGTTCTGGAGGCTGAGAAGTCCAAAATCAAGGTGCTGGTGTCTGGCGAGGGTCTTCTTAATGTGTAATCACATGGCAGGAGAGGAAAGAGCAAGAGGGGGCCAAATTCTCCCTTTTGTAATAACATCAATCCCACCCATGAGGGTGGAGCCCTCATAGCATAGTCACCTCTAAAAGGTCACCTCTTAAAGGCCTCACCTTGGCTGAGCGTGGTGGCTCGTGTCTGTAATCCCAGCATTGTGGGAGGCCGAGATGGGCAGATCACCTGCGGTCAGGAGTTTGAGACCACCTTGGCCAACATGGAAACCCCATCTCTACTAAAAATACAAAAACTAACCAGGCGTAGTGGTGGGCGCCTGTAATCACAGCTACTTGGGAGGCTGAGGCAGGAAAATTGCTTGAACCCAGGAGGCGGAGTTTGCAGTGGGCCAAGATCACGCCACTGCACTCCAACCTGGGCAACAGAGCAAGACTCTGTCTCAAAAAAAAAAAAAAAAAAGAACAGCCTCACCTCTTAATACTGTTACAATGGCAATTAAAGTTTAACATGAGTTTTGGAGGGGACAGACATTCAAACCATAGCAAATATTAAAAGTCAAGCTGTACTAAATGTGTATACCACAAGACATCATGATACAGAGTCACGATTCTTGATGGCCAGTAGATATAGTTTAGTAAACATGAAGATGCCAACAGAAGGGCTTTCTGAAAGTAAAATAGCAGGTAGCCATTCTGTCAAGCCAAGTATTCTCCTAGGGAATTCTCTTACGTGCTAAAGATAGAACATTGTACAAGCCAGACCTCAGGGAGCTTGCCTTCTCTTGAGTGTAAACAGTAAAACACACAGCTAAATAAGGTAATTTCAAACAGTAATCAATGCTGTGAAGAAGATAAAATGCAGTCATGTGGTCAGGCATGATTAGGACAAGCAGAAGGAGAGGTTTTCAGGTTAGGAGAACCCTTGAGGAGGTGTTATGGGAGTTCAGACTTGAAAGGTGGGAGGAGGTCACTCTGGGACCGCGAGGAATCGGACTCCCTGTAGGAGGAGCAGATCCGGGCTGCTGAGGTAAGAGTGCATTTGGCATATCGGCAGAATGGAAGCCAAGGGTGGCTGGAACCTAGAGAGTGAGGGGACAGTGCACAGGGGCAGAAGAGCTAGACGGGCCCAGGCCGTGCACCTTTGCAGGTCATGGGAAACGTTGGATGTTACTTGATTCTGGAGGAAACCATTGGGGCTTTTCAGCAGTGCCCGATGTCTGTTTTATGCTTTGGAAAGGTCCGTGTGGTTGCTGGGCAGAGAGTGGCCAGGAGGTGACACTATGGTGAAACTATGGTACGAGTGTCCCCTCCACTTTTGGAGCCAGAAGCAAGGGTCCTGTGAGCACTGTTGGAGTAGCCCAGGCCAGAGATGTGATGCAGTCATGCACCTGTAACAGCGTTTCGGTCAGTGGCAGCAGCCCCTTAAGATTATAGTACCGTGTGTTTACCTTTTCTATGTTTAGATACACAAATACTTACCATTGTGTTACAGTTTCCTCCAGTGTTCAGGACAGTCACCTGCTCTACACGTTTGTAGCCTGGAAGCAATAGGCTGTACCATGTAGCCTAGGTGTACATTAAGAATACACCATCTAGGTTTGTGTAAATACACTCTATGATGTTCGCGCAATGACGAAATCGCCTAAGAATGCATTTTTCAGATTGTGTCCCTGTCATTAAGCAGCACCTGGCTGTACCTGGAGCGGGTGTGTAGCAGTGGAGATGGGGTCAGATCCAGCTCCATGGTGAGGCAGGCAGTTGTTTGCTAATAGGGTGGCAGAGAGAAGGGACGTAGAGCAGGGAATTAATTTAGGGTGATGCCCAGGAGCTTTGTTACACACTGTGCTGGCGTGCTGCCCCTACTGAAATAGGGAAAGCCTTGGGGTGGGTGTGGGTGTGGGAATTGCTAGCTTATCTTTTGTCTAGTTTTTTTCTTGAGACAGTCTTGCTCTGTTGCCCAGGCTGGAGTGCAATGGTGCGATCTCAACTCACTGCAATCTCCACTTCCCAGGTTCAAGAGATTCTCCTGTCTCAGCCTCCCAAGTAACTGGGATTACAGGCATGTGCCACCATGCCCGGCTAATTTTTGTATTTTTAACAGAGACAGGATTTTACCATGTTGGCCAGGCTGGTCTCAGACTCCTGACCTCAGGTGCTCTGCCCACCTTGGCCTCCCAAAGTGCTGGGATTAGAGACATGAGCCACCATGCCCAGCCATTTTTAAACTTTTTTTTTTTTTTTGAGACAGAGTTTCAATCTCATTGCCCACACTGGAGTACAGTGGTGCGATCTCAGCTCACTGCAACCTCCACCTCCTGGATTCAAGTGATTCTTCTGCCTCAGCCTCCTGCGTAGCAGGGATTACAGGCATGTGCCACCACGCCCAGCAAATTTTGTATTTTTAGTAGAGACAAGGTTTCTCCATGTTGGCCAAACTGGTCTTGAACTCCTGACCTCAGGTGATCCGCCCATCTCGGCCACACGCCTGTAATTGCTGGGATTACAGGCATAAGCCAACGTGCCTGGCCATCTTTAAACTTCTTAAAAGTACAGATTATACAATATACCTATTATACAGAAGTCAGATTTTTAGGACAGGGAATCTGATTTCTGAGAAAACTAATAGAAGCCAAAATAACAAATAATGCTTCTGACCAAATTATCTTCTCTCAAAAAGTGTGTTTCTTCACAAATGTTGAAGCTTCATTTTTGTTCTTTATTAAAAACAAAAATATGATCTTACACAATAAGCTTTACAAAATCGAACAAAAACGTGGATATATGTGCTTTTTCCTGGGGCAGCATGAGATTCTTTATATAACATATTAGACACCCCACACCAAAGCCTCCCAGCAAACAGTGGGATTTCAGAAAACAGTACGTTAAAGTACTCAAGACATTGCACTCTTTGTTAGAAGAGAAACTTTT
Source organism: Papio anubis (assembly GCF_008728515.1). Taxonomy (NCBI): domain Eukaryota; kingdom Metazoa; phylum Chordata; class Mammalia; order Primates; family Cercopithecidae; genus Papio; species Papio anubis. The sequence goes on from NC_044976.1 coordinate 199,663,688, forward strand.
TCAATTGTATTTCGCGGCTCAGGAGCCTGTATTCTCAAGATTTGGAAAAGAAGCTGACCCAGGGTTTGGTTATTTTGGGGCAGCATGGATCTGATTAAAAAGCCCTGCTGTTGACCTTCAGCCAGGCTGCCCTTTACCTCAGTCGACTCATCTGAAAAATAAAGACTTGGAATTATATGACTGTATTTCTGAGGTCTCTTTCCAGCTGCAGGTTCTCTTAATCTCCTATACAGGTTGAGTATCTTTTATCCAAAATGCTTGAGACCAGAAATATTTTGGATTTTCGATTTTTTCAGAATATGGAATATATATATGTACTACCTAATGAGATATCTTGGGGGTGAGACCTAAGTCAAAATACAAAATTTGTTTGTTTTATATAGACCTTATACACATAGCCTGAAGTTAATTTAATACAATACTTTTCGTAATGTTGTGCATGAAACAAAGCTTGTGTACATTAAACCATCAGAAAGCAAAGGTGTCACTGTGACCGCCCCCTGGGTTCATCTTGCCCGCTGCCCAGGTGGAGCTGACTTACCAAGATGGGAATTGCAATAGAGAAAGAGTTTAATTCACACAGAGCTGGCTAAGTGGGAGACTGGAGTTTTATTACTTAAGTCAATCTCCCCCAAAATTCAGAGGCTAGGGTTTTTCAAGGATAATCTGGAGGGAGGTGGGGACTAGGGAGTGGGTGCTGCTGATTGGATGGGGTGCAATCATAGGGGTGTGGAAAATGGTCGTTGTGCTCATGGAGTCTGCTTCTGGATGGATGGGTCCGCAGGACCAGCTGGAGATCTGGATGGAGTCATCAGAAGTGCAGAAGCCTGAAAAGACATCACAAAAGGCCAATCTTAGATTCTGCAATGGTGATGTTATCTGCAGGAGTAATTGGAGAAGTTGCAAATCTGTGGCTGATTCGTTAGTCCAACAGAGGCAGTCTGGTACCCAGACAAAAAGAGGGTTTGTTTGGGGAAAGAACTGTTATCATCTTTGTTTTAAAGTTAAACTATAAACTAAGTTTCTCCCAAAGTTAGTTCTGCCTGTGTCCAGGAATGAACAAGGGAAGTTTAGACGTTAGAAGTTAGATGGAGTCAGTCAGGTCAGATCCCTTAAACTGTCAATTTTGTCATTGTTACATTTTTTGCAAAGGCAGTTTCATCACTATCTCATGTTGGTGCTCAAAAAGTTTTGGATGTTAGGGCATTTTGGATTAGAGATGCCCAACTTGTAATATATGACATTTAATGTATAATATTTCGCTACCTAAATACTTGCAAATACCTGCAATAACAAGGAGGGCCTAGATAAAAGTGAGTCTCCCTAGGTGTCCCTGTATCTGCAGCACTGAGACTGTTTGGTGTAGATACCAAATAAATACCTGAGTGAACCAATAAATACATGAATAAAAGGAGCTAGCACTGAGTAGCACATGGAGGTCATTCTTTGAGGCTGCCTGGTTATCCTTTTCTGTTATGAAGATAGGAAAGAATTGCGTTTAGGAATTCTTAAGTGACTTAATCACTTCAGAATTTGAGTGATTTGAAAACAGTGTGACTAGAGTTCATAAAACCTTTAAACCATTAAGGCTGAAAGGAACCTAGGACATTCTGGAATCCAATCCTTTCATTTCCCTGTTGGGGAAATCCAGGTGCCAGATGTTACAAGTATTTAAGTTAATAACTGGTTACAAACTGACTAGGCATAGGTTAAGGCTGAGGTCACTTAGCAAGACCCCAAAACCTCACTAACAATATTTAGTGTCTCTTCTGAGAAATGATATATATGATCCAGCATCCCCCAGCACTTTAAGTGCTCATTGCTGTATCTGTATATTTTTTAACAGAGAGAAAGTAAAAATTCATCAGTCTCATCGCCAAACCAGTTGTGCCATAACGCTCTCATAATTTGATGAATTCGTCTGTCAGTATCTATTTTTCTTGTTTGCGCACTGGCTCTCCTGCCTCTACACACACATCCACTATGTGCAATTCTGCAAACTATTTTATTTTCCCACAAATCCACGACATCATTTATGTCAACATGTAAGATGCACACTTGTGTTTTAGTGGTCACAGAATATTTCATTTGATTCCTTCCTCATATTTAGTCATACAGTTTCTCTTTTTTTTTTTTTTTTTTGCTATTATAAACAAAGCGGAAGTGAGCATATTTTCACATGTATATTTCATTCCTAATTGATTGTTTCCTTAAGAGAAATTTCTAGAAGTAGAGCTGCTGGGTCAGAGAATAGGTGCATTCATATTTTCTTATCTGTGTTGAAAGGCATTGTAGATAATAGTCCATATTCCACTTCCTAAAATGAGAAAGTATATATATCACCTTAGATATAGGCCCCGTACAGAAATTATTTTAATAATGGTATCTCAGATCAGTTGAAAGGTTTGCCATTTTAAGGAATTATTTTAAAAGGCGAGCATTGCCTCCTTACTGTATTTATTTTGGAAGAACACGGTGCCTTCTCTATGGGATTCTTAAGGAGGGCTGGCTGTAGCCTGAAGTGGGAGCCTACCTTGTAGCTGAGACCAGAATATGGAAGCAAAGAGGTTTGCTGTGTGCTTGCTACTTCATGGAAGCTTTAAGACAATTCTTGGCAGGATGCGCTGCTGATACCTATGCAGATGATAGCCTTTAATGCCTGTCAGACACTCAAGAGTAGCTTGTCCCAGGGGCTTTATTTATGGCAAATCACGGTTCTCTCCATGAGATTTAAGTACATGGTTTTCTTCCCTTCTAGAAAAGCCGGCTGGGCGTGGTGGCTCACACCTGTAATCCCAGGACTTTGGGAAGCTGAGGCAGGTGGATCACGAGGTCAATATATCGAGACCATCCGGGCCAACATGGTGAAACCCAGTCTCTTCTAAAAATACAAAATTTAGCTGGGTGTGATGGCACATGCCTGTAGTCGCAGCTACTCAGGAAGCTGAGGCAGGAGAATCGCTTGAACCCGGGAGGCAGAGGTTTCAGTGAGCCGAGATCATGCCATTGCACTTCAGCCTGGCAGCAAGAGCAAGACTCCGTCTCAAAAAAAAAAAAGCCCACTGCACACAGACATGGGGCGTGGAACTCCCGCCACTTCCTATCACTGTTTCTAGTGCAAACATGGCAGTCTTGCCGCTCAGCCCTGCAGAAAAGAAAGTGATTTTCCCAGGAACTCTTATCTTATGTAGTCTGAACTTTTCCACAGAGCTGTCTGGTAGTGTCGTAGCCATGATGGAGAAGGCCGTGGGGCCTGGAATCTCCTTGCTGTGCTCTGCGGCCCCAGTCCTCTGCGGACACGTGATGCGAGAGTTTTTAAAGAGTGACTTTCTTTTGTCCTTCATGATACAGCCCCCAGTCCCTCCTTTAAAATACCAGGTTGTGCTGTAATTTCAACTCTGCCTTTTGCCCTTTGACCATCTGTGTGACAAGAAAGCCATTCTAATGGTTCAGTAAGCACCCGCTGAGGCTGGCTCCCCACAGATCCAGCTCGAGGTGCTGGTGGGGACAGCCCGCCCTCTGCTGTGTGCCGTGATCCCAGCTGGAGCTGCTGCACATCCAGAGGGAGCCGCCTCAGTCACACTCCAGCAGACAGGTGCAAATGGAGTGATGCAGACAGAAAGAAAGCAAATCACACCTCAAGATTTATTTTCTCTCTAGAAACACCCGCCGGGCAGCAGAGGTCTGGATGGATGAATACAAAAATTTCTATTATGCAGCAGTGCCTTCCGCTAGGAACGTTCCTTATGGAAAGTAAGTGGCAGTTCTGCGTTCTCACAATTACTGGGGATTCTTGGGGTGCGGGGGTGGGAGGTAAGGGACTACCATCAGGGTTGAGGACAGCTACCCAGGTGCCAAGGCGGGAAGGGGTTGTGGGCACAGGAGCGTGGGCAATCCACACCACACCACCTGCCCCAACCCCGATCTCAGCAGATTTTCAAGTTTGATGTAGAAAGCCCATCTATTCTTAAAATTTATAAAGGAATCTTATTTCCTTCTTCTCCAGTATTCAGAGCAGATTGGAGCTTAGGAAGAAACTTAGCTGCAAGCCTTTCAAATGGTACCTTGAAAATGTCTATCCAGAGTTAAGGTAAGTCCCCAGGGATCTGGGGTTTCACTTTGTAAGGGCTTAGAAGCCAGTAAGGCCAGAGAAGCAGCAGAGGGGAAATGGAGGTGCTGCTGCAGGCATGAGACTGGGCACCTGGGCCCCAGTGAGAGTCTGTGGTCTCACCCCGTGGCGTGGACCTGAGAATCTGTTCCCAAGTTGGCCTGCTGCTCTCCATCCTGCAGAGCTGCCCTCCCATGCTTCAGAGTCCCAGAGGCAGTCCCTTGGTTTTGGCTTGTTCTCCATTGGCAAGGTGATGGGCTGGGTGACCGGGAGGACTGGTGTCTGACAGGCTTTTTGAGTGTCTGGGAGCAGTCTCCAGGCTCCGCAAGTGTGCGCTGTCTGCGGCCAGCCCTCAGTCCCCCCCGCCGGGCGCCTTTGCCCACCTCTGATCTGCTGCGCTCACCCTTGCTGCTCCTGTGGGCCAGCAGGTAATGGCCCCAACAAGGCTCCGAGCATGGGGACCTGACCACGTGCCTCCCTCCTCCGAGCTGGCTTAATCACGTGTGAGACAGGAGTAATAATGCCGCTGCCCTGCGTCCCTCCGGAGGATTCATGGCAGAAACACCTTTCCGAGCATTATTTCCACACCCGGCCTCTTGTTTTAAGCGAATACGAGCTCCCATCCGGAGGGACCCGCTGATAACCTCGTGAGAAGACCTGTGGATCGGCTGGGGTGGAGGAGCCACCTGCACTTCGTCTTCTTAAAGGACTGTCAGGCAGATCGTGCCTTAATGCGGCACATTCCTTATTCTAAATATTCCCAGAGCATTTTACAGCGGCTCACATATCTCCAGCACAGTGCCTGAACGCAAGACTTGCCACCATTATCTTTCTGCTAACGGCTCCTTCAGAGCCCTTGTCATGGAGATTTGTTGGACAGTTAGGTAATGCGGCGTCTCTGTGTTGCTCCTGTTGGTTCACTTGGCTCTTTGGAACCATTTCCTCTGCTTTTCAAGTAACATGTCAGGCGCCAGGTGGCCCATCCCCCCTAGGAGGAGAACAGGAGAGAACACAGCGTCCTTCTCCCTCGGATCCCTGCCGCGCAGGACAGTTTTTGCTGGGGATTAAGAGCAGCAGTGGTCACCAGTGGGAAACCGCTGATCATCAACTCTCCGTCAGCCGAAGCGGGGCTTCACTTCAGTGGATTTTAACCCAACCATGCTACTCACTTTGCTTTTTCAGTCACAGTGGACTGCAGTTTCTCACAGAGGTCACTCATGGTTTGTAGTGACACTGGGCCCTGCACCCACTGAAGACCACACCTGAGCACCATCCCAGCTGGCAAATCTGCTTCCCCTACCTGTGGGGGGTGAGGGAGACACCAGCCTCATGTTTTGTGTCTGTAATATCACTGCCATTTACTGAGTACTTCCTACGAGCCAGGCACCGGGCCACGTGCTTTACACAAAATGTTTTATGTAACGCTTGCAGCAGATCTGGGCAGCCCGTAGCCTACGAAAGGGCAAATTGAGCTTCAGAGGAAGGGAGTCTTGCCTGAAAGCCAGCACCTGGCAGAGGTGGGCTGAGGTTCGGATCTGGTTCTGAAGCATGTTGTTCTTCCTCGTGGCTGTGGCTTTGTTCGCATCAGGCCACCTGACAAGTCTACTCACCTTTCCCGTCTTGACTGAATAAAGGTCAGATCCTAAGTGTATTGGAAAGTTCAAGGCAACAGGATCCGGCCACATTGATTTTCTAAATGACCTCCAATAAGACTAACATTGAAGAGTATCAGGAGCTTTTCCTTCCTTTCCAAAAAAAAAAAAAAAAAGACCTGATATAGAATATAAAGAATACTTCTCCAACATACAGTCTTAAAGTGTTGGAAGTCCAGAGCCGGGGAGAAATGCCGTGTCTCTGACACACACTACCTGTGGTAGGAAGGGGCACGATGCCTGGTCACTGGGTCTTTCTCTCGTTCTATTACCTGTCATGAAACCGCGAAGAAAGGGACTGGTGGACGGGAGCTGGTGGTTATGTGCAATTAAGCAGGTGATTCTCACCTTGTTTTTCAGGGTTCCAGACCATCAGGATATAGCTTTTGGGGCCTTGCAGCAGGGAACTAACTGCCTCGACACTTTGGGACACTTTGCTGATGGTGTGGTTGGAGTTTATGAATGTCACAATGCTGGGGGAAACCAGGTATGTGCATGGGGAAGCCAGGTCACCTGCAGGCCCAAAGAGAGCAGAGTCGGGGGTCCTGAGGTTAGAAGTCCTAGCTACCACCTTTCTCCTGGGATGAGTGATGTCTTTGAGGAAGCGCCTGGCTCCTGCTGGCCACAGCCTCTTTGGCAGCCAGCCCCAGGGCCAGATAGGATGTCATACACTTTGGTGCATCAGCTCTGTCATCAGCTTCAGACCAGGCTCTGCTGCAGTGGCAAGGGTGCACTGGTCACAGTTGCTGGTTGCAGGGCCTTGGTCTTCTTCCCGCCAGCTCTGTCCTCTCGGCCACGTGCACTCAACCCCAAAGCACCCATTCTGCCTCTGCGTCTGGCCCCAGAATATGATGTCTACACCTGCCTGGTACCCCTATATAACAGATTCTTAACTGTGGGCACTAAGGCAGCTGCTAGTTACAGCCCCTGCCTGTTAGATAATAATAGCTTAAGATAGAAGATATTCAGTATTAATTGCTTCAGTTACACACATACACACCTTTTCCTAGAGGCATAAAATCTCACAACTGCCAGGCGCGGTGGCTCACACCTGTAATCCCAACACTTTGGGAGGCTGAGGTGGTTGGATCACCTGAGGTCAGGAGTTCAAGACCAGCCTGGCCAACATGGTGAAACTCATCTCTACTAAAAATACAAAAAATTAGCCAAGCGTGGTGGTGGGCATCTGTAATCCCAGCGACTCGCGAAGCTGAGGCAGGAGAATTGCTTGAACCCGGGAGGCGGAGGTTGCTATGAGCCGAGATCGCACCATTGCATTCCAGCCTGGGCTACAAGAACACAAAACTGTCTCCAAAAAAAAAAAAAAAAAAAACACTACCTTCTCTTCTCCTGTCATCGCAAAGGAGAGGCAAAATGAAGGCTTGATGGGTCCAGCTGAGACTTTGGATTCTAAAAACAGTTTTCCCATGAGATAATAATAGGGATTGGGTGAAAATCCTGTGTCCTCTTACCACCTTCCTGAAAACTTGCCTGGCGCTGGGAGAGCCTGCAGTTTTTAAAAAGGCAGGTTAACTCCGTGTATGTATCCTGAATGTATTGATTTCTTAACTCTCTTTAACTGGAAGTATTTTTGAAAGGAGGCATGTGCTTTTGTGTAAAGCTGGGTGTGCCTCCCAAGTGAGTGTCCAGGCAGACCACAATCCACAAATACCTTGACTCCTTTCTTCACTTGGTGATGTAGTTTTAGCAGTTACTTGCAATGGCCTGGACATCCTAAATTAGAAGAGAGAGAGGAACCTGCCTGCCTGGGGCTTGACTGGGCCAGTGCCCATCCAGCATGGGCATGGGGCAGGTAGCCAGGGCCTGGCCCATGTTTCCCTAAATCCTCAGCCCTTAAATAGAAGATATTTCGCTTTGATGAGTCAGAAAATAAGAGACAGCCTCATTTTCTCGTGTGGTTTGGTAGAGTTGATCCTGGATTCTCCGTATCAGCGTCAGCAGTCTCGATGGTTTGGAATAGCTAAATGTGATGCTGTGTTTGGGAAAGAGCCAGTGGGTCAGGTTTGCTGACAGGTATGAGTGTGCTTCCAGTGCCTGTGCACGTGTGTGACACACACACACACAATAGCACATACGCTTATCACGTTCTCACACAACAGCTCTCTCCTCATGATTCCTGGGCTCAGTCCCCCTCTCTTCCTTATGCACATGCACCTAGACTCATGTGCTGCTTCTTTCTTCTTTTGCTCTGTTACTCAAATGCAGAGCTTGTTTTGCTGTCTGTTTCCTGTACATGACTTCATATCATTGATCTCTGTCCTTTTGAGAAATACTGTTGGAGGGTTTTCTACTTGGCGGTACTATTTTGTTAGAGAAAGGGATTAGGAGGTAAACAAAGCAATCCCTCGCCTCCTCACAGTGGAGTTCTTGAAGTGGAGGAGCCACTGTGGGTTATGAAACAGAGGAGGCACCTGCTCACCTCTGTGCTGTCCGGGTGGCTGCACCTCCTGTTATTCCTGTTGCCCTCACCTCCATGTTTAATCATGGGTTTCCCTCTGCCGCGTGGCAGGACTGCATGCCATTCCCAGGCTCCCAGGCCCTGGCGTCTGTGTGTAGCCTCTGGGCTGTGAGGACACTCCGGGGGGAGCAGGCTTCAGGTGTGGGTGCACATACAAGCCAGCCTTTGGCTGTAGCCTGATGGACCAGTTTTAGGTATTTCACACTGCAGCAGCTGAGCCCTCCTGGGTACTCATCACAGGCCCCACCAATGTCAGGAGTCACCTGGAGGGAGGAACCCATACAGAGGGAGGGAAGGACAAAGAGAGTGGAAGACGAAGCAGGTAAAAGGAGGAGGAGCCAGCTGGTATTGGGGGGGTGGGCAGAGGCGGAGGGGAAGGTGCTGTCCCCACTGTGAGCGTGCTTCTGTGTCTTTGTAGCCCCTCCTTCCAAGACCCTGCCGTTAACTGTGTTCTCAGTCACTGCTGGGAAGTGGGGGCCCAAGGGACTCACTCAGAGGTGATGGAGGGCCCTGTGCGGTGCTGTTGTGGCTCCTGTTGTGGTCCAGGTGTGATTGGAGGAGGCGTCTCGCAGGCTGTGTTCCTTCTACACTGATGACAGCATGTTTCTTTCCACGGTTTGGGCTTCATTCTTGAGATCTGGAAAGCAGTGAGCTTGGGAAGAGATATTTTGTGTGTTTCCATCTAGAACTTAGTGAAAATCCACCAAAATGCCCTCAGAAAAGCGGAGCTCCGTGAGGAAGGGGGAGGTGCTGGTTCTCATTCTCAGCAAGCTGGGTTTCGTCTAAACCGGACAGACGGTGCTGCAGGGCTTGGCCGGTCACACAGCATTAATGCGGGTTTCACCAAACACAGACGTGGATAATTCGTGTGGGGCTGGGTGAAGCTTACCTGTGGTCTGTGGATGACAAAACGGACGACGTGCCCACCCAGGTTCCGTACTGTCTGGGTGTTGGGCCTCTTGTGATCTCTAGCCAGACTCACTTCCGTGTTTAATCCCTGGAGTTCCCGCTGTCACTCTGCAATGTTCTAATGATTCACGGAAGGTTGGAGAGGTCACTCCTCTCTGAGTCGGCGCCTCTGCTGGAAAGCGACACACCTTATGCTACAGCACATTAAACAGAAGCGTGTGTCCAGGCCCCAGCCGAGAGAGTTGGTCATCAGAGTCTCTGGCCCCAGCTTCATCCCCTGTGGGTCAGGCTCTGTGACTGGCTCGCCCCACCGCCAGCATTGCTCCTTAATTACTGCACAGCTGGTAACACGAGACAGAGTCCGGGCCCTGTGGAGGCAGCAGGTCTACGGGAACCAAAGACTTGTGCAGCTGCTGCCTGTGACCCTCCTCACCTGCCCTCAGGAGGACAGCCTGTGTCCCGCCTTCAGGGCTGTGGCCCTCGCCCCCGCCCCCTCGTCCTGCCCAGTAGAGGGTCTCCAGGATTCCTCGCTGCACGGTGGGGGCACTGAGCAGAGGGCACAGTGCTGAGGGCAGCCACAGCACAGACCTTTGACACAGGGCACCCGTTCATCGCCTCTGCACGAACTTCAGGGGTCAGCGAACGGCTGTGCCAAGGAATCAACAAGATTGGATCTGCAGGGCGCTTCTCCCGCTCTGCTTTTGCTTTTCCTTTTTGCTAACGGTGCAGCCATTACTGTTCTCACACGCGGGCTTTCCCTTCGTTTCCAGCAGTAAGTGGTGACTCCCTGCCCGCTCTCAGTCCCCCTCCAATGGCCACATCCTGGAATTGCTCAGATAACTTTTTTTTTTTTTTTTGAGGGGGAGTTTGGCTGTGTTGCCCAGGCTGGAGTGCAGTGGCGCAATCTCAGCTCACTGCCACCTCCGCCTCCCAGGTTCAAGCCATTCTCCTGCCTCAGCCTCTCAATTAGCGGGGATTACAGGCACGTGCCACCGCACCTGGCTAATTTTTGTATGTTTAGTAGAGACAGGATTCCACTATGTTGGCCAGGCTGGTCTCGAACTCTTGACCTCAAGTGATCCACATGCCTCGACCTCCCAGAGTGCTGGGGTTACAGGCATGAGCCACCACACCCAGCCTGCCCAGAGAACTTTTACTAAATGCTGATGCTGGTTGCTGTGCCCAGAGAGCCTGATCTAATTTGTCTAGGGTCAGAGGGCACCACCAGATCTTTAAGAGCTTCCAAGTGATTCTAAATGAGGATTTGGCCTGGTGCAGTGGCACACACCTGTAATTTCAGCACTTTAAGAGGCCAAGGCAGGAGGATTGCTTGAGGCCAGGAGTTCAAGACCAGGCTGGACAACATAGGGAAGCTCCGTCTTTACCAAAAAAAAAATTAGCCGGATGTGATGGCCTGTACCTGTAGTCCAAGCTACTCAGGATGCTGAGACAGGAGGATTGCTAAAGCCCTGGAGGTCGAGGCTGTAGTGAGCTGTGATTGCACTACTGCACTCCAGCCTGAACGGCAGAGTGAGACCGTGTTTCTAAAATAATATAAATTAGGGCCAGGCACAGTGGCTCATGCCTGTAATCCCAGCACTTTGGGAGGCCGAGATGGGCAAATCATGAGGTCTGGAGTTCGAGACCAGCCTGGTCAACATGGTGAAACTCTGTACTAAAAATACAAAAGATTGGCTGGGCGTGGTGGTGGGCACCTGTAATCCCAGCTACTTGGGAAGCTGAGGCAGGAGAATCGCTTGAACCAGGGAGGTGGAGGTTGCAGTGAGCCGAGATCGCACCACTACACTCCAGCCTGGGTGACGGTGTGAGATTCTGTCTCAAAAACATAAATAAATAAAAATTTTTAAAAATGGGAGTTGAGGAGCAGGGGTTTTCTAGTGGAAAGATGAACACATCAGCAGGTACAATGTGACGTGAGACAGCAGGATGACATGATGCATGTTGATGCATGTTATAGCCTCAGCTTGGGAGCACCTTACTCCGTGGGCTACTGTCTAATCAGTGCTTTCCAATAGAACCATGTGCTATGAGGGGGATGCTCCAGATCTGCCATTCAGTATATCAGCCACATTGTGGCAACTGGGCACTTGAAATATGACTAGTGTGAATTACAAGTTTAATTTCATTTCATTCTGGTGAATTTAAATGTAAATGGCCCCGTGTGCCCTGTAGCTAGCACATTAGACAGTGTGGCTCAGATGTTCCAGCTCACAAACCCACTATGCGTGAGTCCTCTCTGAACTGACAGAAAGTGATGCTTTTTTGCATAGCATGTGACACGGATGAGAAACGAGAGGGTAAGTAATATTTCCCAACTGAAAATAGGGCCTGGTGCTTTGGAAGAGTGAGGTTTGTTATCTGGTTTCCTGCTGAACCTTGGCAGACACACAGGAAATGAGAAAATGAATGGCCATGCCTTTTAAGAGTGGCAGCTCAAAAAAGCATTTCTTAAATATTTATGAACTTTATTTTACAAATTCAGATAATTGAAATGCAACAGAAGAACAAAACGGCAACTAGCTCTGTTGTTTGCCCAGCTGAATTAGTTTTTCTGGAATCCTATGTAAAGTCTGCTTTACAGTAATTAAGCACACAATAGCAAGGAGGTTAGAGAAACATTCAGACATGATCTTTAACTGAGTGTCAGCAGACCATCCAGCATCTGCCAACACCTGCTGCCAAGGACAGTCTGGAACCCTTCTCCATACCAGCGTTGTCCCCCTTACTCAGGACTCTCCTCTTCATCGTGAGTGGGCGTCTCTATGTGCCACAGTTTCACATGTCCTGGTGGTGTCCCTGGTACTTGTGAGTGCAGGGACAGAACAATGTGCTTCTTTCTGGCCCTCTCCATCCTGAACGCCATCTGCATACGAGAAATACCCACGGCTTCCTCTCTACACTCCACGCCTTCCATACTCTGTGACCCAGTGAATAGGAAAAAAACAAGCTGCTTTTCCTCCTTTATACTCTCACCAAACTTCTCACCTCTGACACCAGCCATATGGGCTTTTCCCCCCACACCAAGCAATTCTCCAATTCTCTTCAGACACTGAGTGTCCTACCTGTCAATTCAGTTCTGACACTGCCTACCCAGAGTTAGCACAGACCCCATGGGTTAAAGGCTTCCTCCCACAAGATGCTCCTACTTCAGATGCCAGTCACAAGTCCAAGTTGTCACCTGCTGTCTGACTCTAACTCAAGGGCTCCCACAACCTCACCTTGAATTCATTCATTTGCAAGAACAGTTCATAGAACTCAGGGAAATGGTTTACTTCCTGGTTTACCTGTTTATTAGGAAAGACTGAAACCCAGGAGCAGCTGGATGGGAGAGATGCTTAACGCACGGTGTGGAGCTGGGGTGTCGGAGCTTCCATGCCCTCTCCAGGTGTGCCCTCTCCAGGTGTGCCCTCTCCAGGTGTGCCCTCTCCAGGTGTGCCCTCTCCAGGTGTGCCCTCTCCAGGTGTGCCCTCTCCAGGTGTGCCCTCTCCAGGTGTGCCGCTCTCCCAGCGCCTCCGTGTGTCCGGCAGCCACATCCCGGAGTGCAGGGACTTTGATGGAGGCCTCATCACATGGGCATGATCTCCAGCTCCTCTCCCCTTCCCAGAGGATGGGGTGGTGGGGGACTGACAGTTTCAAGCTTCTCAGCATAACCTGGTCTTTCTGGTGACCAGCCCCATCCAGGAGCCCATTTGCTTCATTAGAACAAAAGACACTCCCATCACCCAAGAAATTCCAAGGGATTAGGAGCTGTCTGTCAGGAACCGGAGTCAAAGACCAAACACTAGAATGAAAGACGGTCTTAAAACCCCTGTGGCTCAGGAAATGGCAAGCGTTTTAGGAACCTTGTGGTTGTGCCAGAAACCAGGGGCAGAGACCAAATAATTATGTTTATGATGTCATACTGTCCTAGAGTATGGGTGATGTGGAGTGCCTGTGGGTGCTTAGAAGAGCTGGCTGGAACTCACCCATGTTGAATGACAACATCATAGAATGTTGGGATTCGACTCAAAGTCGGGTGGCCTTCCCCAAAGAATGTGGCCGGCAGGAGTGGGTGGGTCAGGGCTCCCTCCACACCGTGTTTGGGATGCCACAATGCACAGGCCAAGCAGGTGCTTCTACTCTAGGACTCTTCAGAGCCTTTAATAGACTGAATTTCCAAGGGATAAACGCAGCACAACATCTGTTTCCCAAATTTATTTGACCTAGAATCCGTTTTTCCTAGAATTCCTCATGGAGTAGAATGTGAGGAACAAAATTAAGAGGTGAGAAAATGGAAGACCTGGGAAGTGAGCAGGCTTGCCCAAGCCTCCCTCCCTGTTAGGGGAGAAGGAAGTCTTCAGACAGGTGAAGGTCTCTTCACTGCTTCCTAGATGAGCATCCATGCCTCTGCATCCCCTCTGCTGATGCTGAGGGCTGGAGATGGCGCACCCCGCCACTGGTTACGTAAGGTCTGAATGCTGGACTCTTTAGGGTTTGGTTTGGTTTGGTTTGGTTTGGTTTGGTTTGGTTTGGTTTTGTGACAGGGTCTCGGTCTGTCATCCAGGCTAGAATGCAGTGGCACAATCACGGTTCACTGCAGCCTCAGCCTCCCAGGTTCAAGCGATCCTTCCACCTCAGCCTCCCAAGTAGCTGGGACCACAGATGTACACTACCACACCCGGTCAACTTATTTTTTATTTTTAGTACAAACAAGGTCTCGCCATGTTGCCTAGGCTCTCGAACTCCTGGCCTCAAGCAGTTCTCCCGCCTTGGCTCCCAAAGTGCTGGGATTATAGGCCTGAGTCACCACACCCGGCTGAATCGTCAGCTTTTGATGTTTTTCTAATGATGGACTATTGGTTCCAACATGATGTAGGTACTAGGCAGTGAGGCTTCTTTAAACACTATTTGTTCCTTTCCTTACTCTGTTTCCAAGAACCAAGAAAAAAGAAAAACAGTGTCTTCATAGCACATAATAGTTACAGAATACATTTATTTGTGTGTCTTTCATTTTCAGAATACACATAATAGCCTGTAGTTACAGAATACATTTATTTGTGTGTCTTTCATTTTCCCCACTAGAAAGTGAGCCTGGCTGTGTGACAGCACCTGTGTCATGCAGGTGTGCAGCAGGTGGTCATGGGACAGACCGACGGAAAGACAGGCAGACGGAGGGAGGGGAGGGCCACCGCAGCGTGCCAGGGCTTAGAGTGGAAGGGGATGGAAGCGGATAGTGAGTCCCTGTGGGGTTTTAAGCTGGAAAAGGCCTTGCTGCCTCTGGATATTAAGGGGTGTTCATCCCTTTGAGTGGGACAAGTGGAGAGTGATGGTCAGAAGCCCAGTCCCTGCTGTGGCCCTGCCCGGAACAGGTTCTGGCCTCCTCTGCCGCCTGGGACCATGTCTTGTTTAGTATCCAAAATGGTTGTCCTCTCACCCTGTCGCAGCCTATAACTTGTGTGTGTTTATACGTATATATGTGTTTCTGTTTGTTAACATCACGGGCTTGTGATTTAAACACTCTCTAGCTCAGTTTTCTCATCTATAAAATGAGAATAATAGTAGCCCTCATGGAGCTGTTGTATAAAGGGCTTAAAATAATGCCTGGCACATAGCACCTGATTAAATTTAGCTGTAATGTGTGCGGAGAAATGCATAGATCTATTCCTCCCGTTTTCAGAGGGCTTCATGAGTATCCATAGATCAATTAGCATTCACTTAGGAGGCTATACATGATATATTTTGCTTCGGTATGCAACGTGTTATTTACTAGAGTCCACATTCATCAATGCTGTTTGCAGGCCATACCTGCATGAGGGCAGTCATCCCAAAACAGCATGGGTGGACCAGTTGCCGAGTGTCTACCTGGTGTATAACCAAGCTTGTGCCACAGTTTTTACAATTCGCACTGAATTATAGAAAAATGAACAAGGCAGTCTAACTTGTATTTGGGGCTAAAATAGTTAATAGTTTTATTTTAGTTACTGAGATCCTCAAAGCAGTTCTGCACATCACTTAGCCATCTGACTGCTCAATTGTGAGGTTCTCCCACACCTCTGGTGTTATAAATTTGCCGTTAGCAAAAAGTAATTCTTTCGTTCTCAGGTGGCTCAGGGGTTCTGAATCTAAGCTCCGCACCCTGACCCCTTTCCTTTTGGAGCCCTCATTGGTGCCCCTTCTTTCCTTTCACAGCCCTGTGCATAGCACGCCTCTGACTTCTGGTTTTGTGTTCCAGGAATGGGCCTTGACGAAGGAGAAGTCGGTGAAGCACATGGATTTGTGCCTTACTGTGGTGGACCGGGCACCAGGCTCTCTTATAAAGCTGCAGGGCTGCCGAGAAAATGACAGCAGACAGGTACGGCTTGCAGGCACCCGTGGGTGCCCATGATTAACCCAGACCAGGGCAGCCACGGCCTGCGCCCTCTTGCTCTGCGCAGCCTCACGAAGCATCCATCTCTGCGTGTATTTAGGTGTTCTTTTGCATCACTATAAATAATGTCTAGCCACCCTATTGGACTTAAGCCACAAGCCTACTGTTGCTTATTTCTGATTATATTCTCATTCTCTTCCCTATGCCACTGAAAATCTTAAAGAGAAATTGTCTATTTTTGTTTAATCATCAAATACTTTTTTCTATTTAAATTTACAGAAATTCTAAATGATTAATGTTCAAATGGATGGTACTTGATACATAATGCAAGTGTGTGTGTGTCTGTATATGTGTGTGCATATATATACACACATATATACACATACCACATATAGATACACATATACACGCCACATATATACATATATAGATACCACATATACACATACATGCAGACCACATATATATACATATATACACATACATACATATATACACACCACATATATACACACCACATATATACACGCCACATATATATGCATATATACACACCATATATACATATATACACATACACACCACATATATACATATATACGCCACATACATATATACATGCCATATATATACATATAAACACACACATATATACATGCCACGTATACATATATACACGCCACATATATACATATACATGCCACATATATACATATATACAAACACCACATACACATATATACACACACCACATATATATACACGCCACATATATATACATATGTACAAACCACATATACATGCCACATATGTATGCATATATACATATATACATGCCACATATATACATATATATGCCACATATAGACATATATACATGCCACATGCATACACATATAAACTACGCATATATACATGCCACATATATACATATATATGCCACATATATATACATATACAAACACCACATATACATATATACACACACCACATATATACACGCCACATATATATACATACATGCTGTATACATATATACACACACCACATATACACATATACACGCCATATATACATACATGCCACATATATACATGCCACATGTATGTACATAACACCACAGATTTACATATATACATACCACATATATACATATACATAGCACCACCGATATATATGTATATATACACGTCACATATACATATATACACACCACATGTATACACATATATACACATACACACACACATATAAACACAGTTTCTTTAAACATTTCAGAATAGACTTTCTACCTGCCTTCTAAGCTGGTTTTCTCTGACATATTCCCTTGTGGCAGCTTGTGGGCACATGCTTTCTCAAGGCATGGGGTAACAGTGTTAAGAATAGGAATGCAAGCACAAAAGGTCGTCCTAGCATGCCCATACTTGGAATGCCTGCCCCTGTTCTTACAGTTGGTCCTTAGAGATAGATGGGATGTAGGGAAACTGAGGCTCGGAGCCTACTGGAGCCAAGTGTGTATATATATACGTGTATATATACACGTATATATTTCAACCCCAAGACTCAGGCTAACCCTAGTCCAACCCTAATTTCACAGCACAGAAAGCTGAGGCTCAGAAAGTCATTGCCTCCAACCTAGAGTCATCTGGGAAGACCAGGCCAGGACCGAGTCCCCTGTTCAGACCCCAGTTGTCAGGGAGATGCTTGCAGAGGGCCCTCTTTCACCTGTCTGTCTCCAAACCCCTGCGCCAGCTCTGGGTGCTCCTCCTTCCCTGCTCTGTGGAGTCCCAGATTCTTGGCAGCGGGAGCCCCTCTGTAGGGTTCTGGTCATAATCCATATCTCTAAATGTCCATCTGTATTGATGACTTGATACCAAAATGTGTAAGGGAGTGCCTGTTAAACAAGAGAAGGCTACCATTGCTTGGACCCAAACCACCTAGAAACTGCCTCCCTCACTGGCCCCTCAAGAGGAAGCTCCTCGAGGGCAAGGCTGGCATCTGCTGAGCCAAGTACTGGGTGAGTCTCAAACACATTCCCCTGGGATGTAACGGAGCAGAGCTGTCTGGATGTAACAGATTGATAAAGTGATGACTTTATGACACCTTTTTAAAAAACAAATGGTTACTTCAATATTGCTTAATTTCAAGAACTGACAGGTGTTTCTGCTTCAGTCCCAGTTTTGGGGAACCATAACTGACATGCCTTAGGACCTTCGTGAAGCATGAGAAGACCTATCAATAAGAAGTTTTTCTGGATGTATGGCGTGTCTAAATGGGGATCTGTTAGGT
Organism: Papio anubis; assembly: GCF_008728515.1. Lineage (NCBI taxonomy): Eukaryota > Metazoa > Chordata > Mammalia > Primates > Cercopithecidae > Papio > Papio anubis. The sequence continues at coordinate 199,681,492 of NC_044976.1, forward strand.
TTTCAACCCCAAGACTCAGGCTATTATAGAGGATGTGGGGGCCATTTCAGTAGGGTCTGGCTGCCTTGAAAATCTGTGCTGCACCCCCGCCACCACAGTCCCATCAGACAGACATCAGAGCCGACAAGGCCACCTGTGCGAGACGGAGCTGGGGTTCGGTTATTGTTTTTCTACGGTTCTTCATTTAGCTGATGCTTTGACACATGACAGGCAGTCCCTCCAGTGGCCAGAATCAGATTCCGTTCATTCCCAATTCTTTGTTGAGGAGATTCCTGGCCACTCAGAGTGACAGGGCAGCCTCAATACACACTTTACATGATAATGGAGAGAAACAGCATGAGGGGTGATTGACAGAAACGAGGGAGCGGGAAATGAAAGAGGAAATGATGGGCACTTAGCAAAAGCCTCCCCTGGCTCCTCTGATTGCACTGTCTTTCCCTGTTGGCAAGAACTCCAGGTGAGCAGGTGGATGGAAATAAGGAAGGCAGGGTCCAGGTGACAACATCCTTGTGGTGTTTCACGCAGGTCGGGTCCCCAGCACTGGGCTCCTCTGCTTGCACCGGCTCTTCCCTGCCTCACTCACTGGCCCCTCGAGAGGAAGCTCCTTACAAATTTTATCTTGGAGCTGAACTGGCTTTGCAGTTGGAATATTTGGTTTCCAGGCACGTCCATGTTTTCGTATTATATGCATATTTGCAGAGTCAAAGAGGAAAGGGTGGCAAGAGTGAGAAAATTTAATTCTGCAATGTCAAAAGGATTTGCAAAAAATACTTAGGTGAAGGAGCTTTAGTGCACACAGTATAAAAAATTAATTAGAACCACAGACTTCATTATTTGAAACAAGAGCTTTGAGGAGGAAAAAAATGGTTACTTTTTGTTTTTTAAGAACAAACATTAGAGATTTTTAAATGGGGATGGATTTTTGCTTTCTTTTCTTTTTTAAGAGACAGGATCTCGCTCTGTTGCTTGAGACTGGAGTGCAGGGGTGGGTATGACCGTAGCTCACTGCAGCCTCAAACTTCTGTGCTCAAGTGATCCTCCCACCTCAGCCTGCAAGGAGCTAGGACAACAGGCAGGCACCACCATGCCCTGCTAATTTTTTTAAAAAATGTTTGTAAAGATGAATTCTTGCTATGTTGCCCGGGCTGGTCTTGAACTCCTGACCTCATGCTATCTTCCTGCCTCAGCCTCCCTCCCAAAGTGCTGGGATTACTGGTGTGAGCTGCCCGCACTCAGGCTGAAAGGGGTATATATGTTACTTGCTATAAACAGGGCTCCTCAGATTTCCTTCAGGCTGGGTTGTGTGCTTTGATTTCTGGCTTGGTTGGTGGGTAACGGGTGCGTGGGTTGAGTTTGGTTGTTTGCTTGATTTGAGTGTTAGTAAAGAGGCGTCGTACCCTATACTTTACAAGCGGCATGTTCAGAACTCAGCAAACACTGGTCCCCGCCATACAGAGCACCAGGGGCCTCAAGGGTAGCAGAGACAAGTTTCTCATATCCACCAAGGAGCTTGCACACCACATATACAAACCAGTAGAGAACAGACCGCATAGAAATAGGCTTCTCAACCCTATGTGTTCACACAAGCATCTCTCTTCCTGACATTTGGCCTGACATGGTTCCTCTGGCTGCCCCGAGCAGAAAGCCCTAAGTGGGAGCATGGAGGTGCCCAGACTAAGGCCTCCAGGTAGGGCTACTTCCCAGCAGCCAGGGGAGGAGCCGGCTCTGCTTTGTGTGGATCTCTTCTTGGGGTGAACCATCACTGGATCAAGCTTTCTTATGAAGGCATGCAAATTCCCCTACATCAAATCCTTGTGTTAATGACGAAGGGGTGGGTGCCCAGAGTGCTGGGGCTCAGAGGAGGGGACACCCACAGAAAGGTTGGGGCAAGAGAAGTTCTGAGTTTTGATCCAAGGCAGAGAATACGTTTCCTTCCTGGGCCCCCAGCAGCAGCACAAGGCCCTGAATTCACACGGATCTGTTTGTACTCCTTTGCTTGGGGCCACACTCTAAGGCATTCTCCTGTGTCTTGCAGAAATGGGAACAGATCGAGGGCAACTCCAAGCTGAGGCACGTGGGCAGCAACCTGTGCCTGGACAGTCGCACGGCCAAGAGCGGGGGCCTGAGCGTGGAGGTGTGCGGCCCAGCCCTCTCACAGCAGTGGAAGTTCTCGCTCAACCTGCAGCAGTAGGAGGGCCCGGGAGGCCCTGCCGTCCTGTCTCCTGCACCATCGGGTGGAGTCTGGTGATCACATTATTGATTATGTTTCTTAAACTTTCCGCGAAACTAATATACCTCAGTATTCCATCATGGTCTGAAAGTCGAACTTCGGCAAGGCACGGACGACTGTGCAGACACAACAGCGGCAAGAAGCGAGAACTGCCCTCCCCCTCCTCTCGGTGCAGCCCAGCTGGGCCCCCTTCCCCAGGCCGGAGAGCCCCTCTTCCTTCCAGCTTTCACTTCCACCGGCTCCGCAACTGAGTGACATCCAGCAACAGCCGACCAGGGAGTGGTAGAAGCAGCAACTGAACAGACGCATGCGAGCTGAGGGCAGGGCGGGAGGAGGGGGCACACACGCCCAGGGGAGCGAGGAGAACTCTTGAAATCTCCATTTTCGATCCCATCGAAATCACGTATGGTTTCCACAAAGCCGAGTCGTGTCACGTGGCGGGTTTACGTCGATAGCCCCTCTCTCTGCTCCTCCGTTCCCGAGTGTCTTCCTGGTCCAGACTCCCCTCCACCTGATGTACTTGCTATCTCTGAGGATGAAGTTTTCTAAGGTGGGACGCTAAATATAAAGCTATATAGAGAAAGAATGTACGGTCAGTTCCCTATGGTTTCTGTAGGTCATCATCATCTTGTAAATTCCCCACAAAGCCGTTCGCAGCTTCCGGGAGAAGGGGCCAGAGCCCGGTGGGGCCAGGTTCTCACGGAGGGAGGAAGTGGCCTTTGTCCCCTGGAGCCCGATCAGCCAGTTGGTGCTACTGCTGTGGCCAGCTGGCGGGGCTTCCTCCAGACCACCGGCCTCGGCCCCGGCATCCCTGTTGGGCGTCAGTCAGCCTGAGAGTCACTACTGTGCGTCAGAATCCACTTTGTGTGCTGTGTGTATCTGTGAACCTGGAGGGGTTACTTATTTTGACAGATATCACTTTGGGTCTTTTTACATTAAATTTCTTTTCTCTAAGGAATATAAACAACACCCCATAGCTCCCAATGTGAGCCAGTGATACCGCTGCCCCCTGGCGACAGGGCAGACCAATGATGCCAGGCAGCTGTCACACGCTAGCATTGGCCTCATTGTGATCTCAGCCCTGCATGCTGGGCCTTCAGAATTAATGGCCAGCAGTGTCAGGGATGAGCCTCTCAGCCTGGGCACAGGCCTGGCTCACAGTCCTGCACACCTGCGGGCCTGGGGAGCTCCAGCCAGGCAGCGAGTCCTGCCCCGCCCGCAGCCCCCTCCCACACCCCACCTGGCCCACGTGACTGCTTCAGGGGGCTTTGGGGAAAGAATTAGGAAGGGTCAGAACCAAACAATACCTGCTCATTTACACTGAGGATTCAGGGCAGGAGACAAGAGCCTTGGGGTCCTGTTAAACCACAGACAGTTATGAACCAAAAGTCGTAACAGGGAGAGGTGCCTGGAGTCTGCCTGGGTGCTCAGGAATGTTCGTCGTCACCCCGCCACTCTGTGGTTGGTGCCCTGCTTCCTCCTCCACTCCCGGCCACCTTCTCCAGCACCGCACACACAGATGCTCAGTCTCAGAGAGGCTGGCACGGCCTGGCAGTCTGAGAAAAGCATCCGATAGTCACACCTGCAGGCCCCTCGGAGGGACAGCGGCGGCCTTGGAGTTAGAAGCCGCCCTGGGAGGTTGTGCCGGTGCCGTGCTCCTCCCTGTGTCTTGTATGAAAGAGGCCACTGTGTGTCTTCCTCCCCGACAGGAGCCCCATGGGTGTGCACTGTAGGACAGCGGCCCCAAGGTGGAAGCCTGGCTGGAGGGCTGCCCTATAGGTCTTCTCTTCCCACCTCCCCTGCCATGCAAGCAGATGTGTCCTGAGTGGGCAGTGTGGCCCGACACCGGAGTAACTCCACACGCTTCTGTCTTTCACAGTGGGCTCTTTGGGGAGCCTGAGGAAAACCCCCTTAGGTACCTGTGCGAGGCTGTGGAATGCAGGCCAGAGCAGGGCATGCTTAGCCCCCAGCACCCAGGCGCTTTTGTCACACCCTGTCACCTGCGAGCTGCTACTGCTGTTAGGAGGGAAAAAGAATGGATGAATCTGGCTCGTTTTAAAATCAAGTTTTGCCCCCACACCTTCACCCTGCCCGCACCCCCAGGTCCTTTCAGCCTTCGTGTCATCGGATTTGTCTACCCAGGCCCTTGTGCGGCCATGCCCTGGGGGCAGCGTCCTGTCCCTGAGCTGGGGGGCGGCTTTGGATGGTCCGGGTGTCAAGAGCAGAGGTGGGCTGGGGAGGGGTCCTTTGCGGTGAGCTATGTTTACATGACACAGTGTGCCAAAGTGACTTACTGTGGTTGCGTTATTTTTTAGTCATCGGGACTATCCCACCCTCCCACTCCTGTTTTTAAAACTCAGAATTCTTTCCTAAGGGCCCTTCGAGCAAAGCGTGCCGAAGTTAGTTGTCTTCTCTGTGGTGGTCCTTTCTTATGTCTTCATAAAAGCTCAGATGATGGTATCTGTGAGTATGTTTTGCAAATTCAAAATATAGTTTGGTAATTTTTTTTCCAGTTGATTTTTAAAAAGAACTGCTGTACAGAGCTTGTACTTTGTCCATTTTATAGATGGAAACCATCCTTGAAAATTGTTTAACTTAAATAAAGAGAAGATACTTTCTAGATACTGCGCTTTGCTGGCCGGAGTCTGTCCTAGTGTGTGAGGGCTGGGTGGGGTGGGTGTGGGGACTGGGATTGGGGTCAGCCTTCTGCAGCTCCTGCTCAGTGGCCGTTTCTTATCACCCTTTGCAGATGTGCTTTAATTGCTGTGCCCTTTGGTTGGTTATTCTTATTTGTAATAGTAATCATTATCATTTGTGGAGTGTTTATGATGTGCCAGGCACCCAGCCAAGCCCTTAAATACATTTGCATTTTACAGCCACAGGGGAAGCTGGTGACGGAAGTTGCTAGCCTGCTCAAGGTCAGGTCCTTCCTGTGTACCTGCCTGGAACCTGCCCCTTAGCACTCGAACCCAGACCCTGTGCTTCATACCAGGGAGGCAAATATTTTTACAGTTTTTCAAGTAGTTAAGATTTATAGACTTGTTTACCCGTTACCTGGGGCTCACCAGTTCCATCCAAGCCTCTCTGAGGTTCTTCAGATACTATTTATTTATTTATTTTTATTTTATTTATTTTTTTGAGATGGAGTCTTGCTCTGTCGCCTAGGCTGGAGTGTGGTGTTGCAATCTCGGCTCACTGCAACCTCCACCTCAGTGACTCCAGTGATTCTCCTGCCTCAGCCTCCCAAGTAGCTGGAATTACAGGCACTCACCACCATGCCTGGCTAATGTTTTGAAGTTTTAGTAGAGATGAGGTTTCACCATGTTGGCCAGGCTGGTCCTGAACTCCTGACCTCAAGTGATCTGCCAGCTTCAGCCTCCCAAAATGCTGGGATTACAGGCGTGAGCCACTGCACCCAGCCTTTTGTTATCTTTTAAATTCCTACATCTGAGCCAGGCCACAGTAGTGTGTGCCTGTAATCCCAGCTATTCAGGAGGCTGAGGCAGGAGGATCATTTGAGCCCAGGAGTTCAAGACCAGCCTGGGCAACGAAGCAAGATTCCCATCTCAACAATAGAAACAAAAATACCTACATTTGAACAGCCCCACAAGGGTTCAAGGAAGCATAACCTTGACCAATTATTTAGCAATTTTTTTTTTTTTCACGACAGAGTCTCACTTTGTCACCCAGGCTGGAGTGCAGTGGTGCGATCTTGGCTCACTGCAACCTCTGCCTCCCGGGTTCAAGTGATTCTCCTACCTCAGCCTCCTGAGTAGCTGGGATTACAGGCCCCCACCACCACACCTGGCAACTTTTTTGTGTTTTTAGTAGAGACGGGGTTTCACCATGTTGCCCAGGCTGGACTCAAACTCCTGACCTGAAGTGATCCGCCCACCTCGGCCTCCTAAAGTACTGGGATTACAGGCATGAGCCACTGTGCCCGGCCCAATTATTTAGCAATTTTGATTGAGATTGGGGTGAGGTAGGAGGTTGGCCACTGGCAGGACTGGCCCAAATGAATGTCTGAAACCTTCTAGAGACCACATGTAATCCATTTTCTTTCCCTATTATTTGGGACACTAAAAATTTGCTGCCATTTGAGAAAACTAAAGGAACTCTCAGCATCGTTTTGTAGCACCCACTGGAGCCCCCCTAGGGATCCCGTGCGTGGTTCCTGCTCTGATAACAGGGAGAGGTTTATTTATTCGGTAACTATTTGTTGAAAAACTGTTGTGCTGTTAGTCCCAAAGAAGACCTAGGGTGAGGAGGAAACATGTTAAATGTTGACAAATAGGACATGCCAAATGCAGGCTCTCGGGGCGGTGAAGGTGGGGGGTGGTCCACCCTTGTTGGAGCCATGTCTCGAAGGTTCTGTGGAATTGGGACTTGGCGAGGGAGAGCGTTGCCGGCAGGGGCGCAGCGTCTGAGAGGTCCCAGCCCCGGGACACAGCAGCAAGACCCCCTGATGGGCACAGCACAGGAGGAAGAAGACAGACTGGCAGGCAGGCCCGTGCGTGAGCATTGTGAATGCTGGGGAAGGCTCTGGGGGCGGGAAATGACAGGAGATCCTGACTGGAGCAGAAAGGGTCAGGCTTGCAACGCTTTTCAGGATGAAATACCCAACCCAACTCAGCGATTGGATTCTGCAGTATAACTTCACATTGTCAAGAATGTTCAGCCAGAAAAATAAAACGCCTCTGACACACTCTTCTGTTCGTGGACTTAACCTACAGAAGGACGAGAAAACTCTCTTCTCAGCAGTTCTTGCCTATTTCTCAGCAATCTCCTAATACAATGTATATGTATTTGATTTTATGCATTGTGTGTGCCTGCAAGTAACATACATCCTGTTTCCAAAAGCTACCGTCTCCCCTAGGGTTCCAAGGAGGTAAATAGGAGTGTTCGCTCAGCAGTTTCTGCCTGAGCTCCTGGGGCCCCAGGCTGGAGTGGTCTGGGCAGGGGCCACAGCCCAGGTGACACCCACGGGTGAGTCAGATTTGAACCAGACTCTGGATGCAGTTATAAGGAGCATCATAGAGCAGTAGCCATGATTTCCTCTTCAGGAATAAAGACCCAGTCTCAACAAGGCGCCAGCCTCCTGAAGGGCGTGGAAAGAATCCTTGGGGGGCACCTAAGCCACTGCGGAGTTTCCCCGAGACTGTCCTCTGCTCTCAAGTTGGGAGAATTCTCAATTGGAGAGCTTTCATAAAAAGCCCACCTAAATGGAGGTTAAATTAAAAGAGATGTTGTCTTGTATAACAGTAAACCCAAAGGTAATGGAATTCCACGTTGATCCTGGGGCTTGACATTGCTGTGGACAAACTGCTCCCTGTCCGACCGCCCCTCCCCTCGATCCCCTCCCACTGGTTCATTTCAGTACAGTGGATACTCAGGACTCAGTCTGTTCACGTTGCTGTAAAGGATACTGGAAACGGTAGGTTATTTGGCTCATGGTTCTGCAGATTGTACAAGGAGCATGACTCCAGCTTCTGCTTCTCGGGAGGCCTCAGTAAGCTTCCACTGGTGGTGGAAGGCAGAGGGGAGCAGGCATCACATGGCGAGAGGGGCAGGAGGAGCCAGGCTCTTTTCAACAATCAGTTCTCACTCACTCCTGTGATAATGGCACCAAGCCGTTCAGGAGGGACCCACCCCGAAAATCCAAACACTTCCGCCACGCCTCACCTCCAACATTGAGGGTCAAAGTTCAACATGAGACTTGGAGTGGACAAACGTCCAACATTTATCACTCAACAGACCTGGAGCATGCTTCCTCCTGTGCATCTTTGCTTTTTGACTTAGGGAAGATGCACCTTTGCCAATGACCATCCCACCCCTTAGACTCCCTGCCCCTTTGACTCCCCGCCCCTTAGACTCCCCGCCCCTTAGGCTCCCCGCCCTTTAGTCTTCCCAGGTTCCACTGCCGAGACCCAGGTCCTCGGGAAGCCAGGAAGCAGCCACCTCCCGCCTCCTCCCATGTCATGGAAGTGGGTTCTGCTGGCAAGGAGGACAGGGAAAGGATGGCTACTCATTGAACAGCCTCGTGCCCACTGCACTCGCCATCACTGGAAGAATTCTGGCAGCAGCAGATGGAGGGGTGGCAGCGTGGTCTCAGGATTCCTTCGTCCTAAGAGAGGCAGTCGCAGACCCTGCTGAGCCCCTTCACCCTGTTGATGCCACGGACTCCTTCGGCGTGAGCCATCAACTCAGGGCCTCCTCTCAATTTATTCAAATGAATAAAACACATTGATTATATGGGATTACAAAGAAGACTAATTATACCGAGACACAGTTATCAAAATATTTTCCTAATATGTGCTTCTTAATGCATTAAATAACAAGTCTTCCTGTCTAATTGCTGCCATAATTTAAAGTAGTGATGAGCATAAACAATGTTTTCGAAAAGCTGCAATAATTAATGTGATGAAAATATCTGTGATTTTTTAATTAGTGACAAAGTTCCTATTTTGTTGTCGGCATTCGTAGTAGAAGGAAATATTCCATTTCAGTTGGAGGCTGTGAAAATAACGTCATTTTTCCCATCTAAGTTGCTGGAGCCCCTAAATTCTGAGCATCTCCATGTCAGTGAGATGTGTGGTCCCCACTGTCCTGGAGCCTCCGTGACTTTGTCATCTCCCTGCTGCAGGGTCAAAGGGGTGTTCTCCAGGACCCAGGCAGCTGTCCAGAGCTCTGATCCTGATTCTGAGAGCAAAAATGGGAACAGGCGCTGCTTGAGCCATGAGACTCACAGTCGGTCACCTGATTTGCATTTATATTGAGAAATCACAGCTGGCGGGTGCCCTAGCAGATGGGTGAGGCTGAGCCACTCAGAGGCTGTACGGAAGCCACGCCATCCTCACAACGCCCACCCATTGTGACACGTGGGCCAAGGGGAGTGGGATTTTGCTGGTCAGCTTCTCTCCCTATTGAAGCCATGTGGGAAGGAAGTGGGCAGAAGACTGCTTGGCAAGCAAGGAGCCGGAAGACAGAGCGAGAGGACCTCCACAAAGTCCCACTTGAGGTGGAGAGACGGAGGCGTTTCTGCGCTGCTGCGGGCGTGGCCTCGACCGTGAAACTGTCACTCGGAGACTGCTTGGCCTGGGCTCCAGCTCAGGACGTGCAGGGCGGGTGCTGCCTGATACCCCTCTGAGCTCCTCATCTGGGCCTGCCAGGTCTGCAGCAGGAGGGCGGGCAGGATGGGAAGGAGCCCGTCTTGGGACAGAGCACATAAATGCGTGGCTACCACTGTCGAGTGCCACACAGGAGTGAAGTCCAGGAGTGAAAAGAAAGGCTTGAGGGAAAGGAAAAGGGGCAAACAGAAGAGGTGACACTGGATGTGACCTCTCAGGCCCTGGAATGGGTGTCCCACAATCCAGATAACCTCTCATCTCTACACAAAGACGTTGTTACCCCTATTTTACCCCTGGGGAAACTGAGGCTCTGATCAGCTAAGTCATTTGCCTAATTTACCCACACAGTGCCAAGTTAAGCACCCAGCTGTGACTGTCCTCTTCCTGGTCCAGTGGGGACACGGGGACAGGAGGTGATGGGAAGTGAAATGGGCCTTTAGTCGTGGCCAGGGGAGGGGCAGTGACTCTTGTTGCTAACAGGGAAAGCTGGAGTCACCGCCGCCGGCTCCTGAGGGCTGGAGGGGAGGAGTCAGGAGGCTCGGGGTGGGAGAGATGGGCTCCACCGCTGCATCCTGCTACCCACCACCTGTGTCACCATGAGATGTCACTGAGCCTGCTCTGTGAAATGGGGATCCTTCTGTTCACCCTGGAAGATCATTGTCAGGATCAGAGGGGAAGCATGAAAAGTGCCTCCTGGCCACGCAGTGGCTCTGCCTGCAATCCCAGTACTTGAGAAGGCCAAGGCAGGAGGATTGCTTGAGTCCAGGAGTCTGAGACCAGCCTGGGCAACATCGTGAGACCCCCATCTCTACAAAAATAATAATAATAATAAGCTGGGCATGGTGGTGCACCCCTGTGGTTGGGCTACTCGGGACTGCCTGAGCCCAGGAGTTTGAGGCTCCAGTGAGCCGTAATTGCACCACTGCACTGCAGCCTGGAGCAAGACCCTGTCTCAAAAAAATTTTTTTTTGATTCGCCTCCTGATCCAGGCCAGCAGAGCCGCAGCCCGGCTCCCATGAACCTCCCCAGCTTTCCCTGCAGGTCTGTGGGGCCGTCCAGAAGGAAAAGGACTGGAGCAGGGGAGCCAATGGGATTTCCACATCTGCCAAGTCTTCAGGGAATGCGGGATGGTGCGGGGACCCGGGAAATAAGGGTGGAGGTGTTAGTCCTACATTTTTACAGCCTAGAAGTGATGTCAGAGACCACCAGAGAGGGGGACGGCAGAGAGAGGGAGGACGGGGGCCTGGAAATACAGATCCACACACAGGCTGGAAAGAACCAGCAAGATGCTGCTGGCTGGGAAGAGGCAGCTGGAAGGAAGGGAAGGAAGGTGCGGGACAAATGAGGCTGCCCCGTGGCCCAAGCCAGAGCGTGGTGAGCTCTGGGAAGAGGTACCTGGATTTTTGGCAACAGGGAAGTTGGTCTGATGCTGGCAGGTGAGGAACACCCTCCTCACGTGAGGAACACGGGGCTGGAGGAGGGGAGGACGAGGATGTGGCCGCTGGTTCAGGTGGGGACGTCTGGGAAGGACCTGAGAAGCTGGGGCTGATGGGACAGCGAGGGGCCAGAGAACTCTCCGGAAGCTTCTGGCTCTGGGGCAGAGAGCCGAGCTGAGGGGCGGCGTGGGTAGCCAGTTTCCCTCCCACTCTCGCAGCCCTCTGCACCGGGGATTTTGAGGCTGTCTGTACTTCACGTGTTTGAGAGAAACCCACGATTGTAGAGCTGAAGATGTGGAATTTGGCCCGCAGCTAACTGCACACCTACCAGGACCACCCTGCTCATGAGCTTCACTGCAGCACTCATTTCGTCACACAAGGGGCCAACCAGAGGCCAATTCAGTAGAGTCAATGTCTGTGTGCCTCCACCCCAAAATTCACAGGTTGCAATCCTAACCCCCAGCGCGATGGTATTAGGAGGTGGGGTCTTAGGGAGGTAGGCAGGTCATGAGGATGGCCCTGATCCAGTCTGACTCCTATGCTTCTAAGAGATGATGCAGACACAGACACACAAAGGGGCGACCACGTGCAGACACAGGGAGAAGACAGCCATCCCACACCATGGAGAGGCTTCAGGAGCAACCAACCCTGCAGACACCTTGATCCGGGACTTCTGGCATCTGGGGCTGTGCGTTGTGCAAGCCCCCCAGCCTGCACTGTTTTGTTCTGGCAGCCCCAAGCTGACACACACAAGGCCAGAGCCCTCGTAATTCCCACATGCCACATGTACGGCTCAGCTGCACCTCCTGCCAGCTCCAAACCCCATGGCACAGGGTGCACACTTGTATGTCCGTATGGTCAGCTTTCAGCACCGGACAGGACTTCTAAGGTCCCATCCGAAGACACGCTCCCCAGCATCTAAGTCCTCCTTCCGACACTCCCAGCGTGCATTCCGGCATCAGCTGGGGGCCGTGCTTGTGCTGGGAGCTTAGAAGATGAGAGAGAATGTTCACTGGGCACCTGCCATGCTCCAGAAACGATGCCAGCTTCTCATTCAGGGCTCACTTCCAGCTTTCAGCAGATGGACCAAGTAGGACTTAGAAAGCTTAAGGCATATGTGAGTCACATCCAAACAGGAATTTGAACCCAGCTCTCGAACTTCAAAGCCCTGTTCTTTGTATGACACTTGTGCTTCTCAAACCTTGCTGCATATTCCAATTACCTTGGGAGTTAACAACAATAACAACAGATGCCCACCTGCAATCCCTGGAGCTAAGCCCTGCTATGTTTGCAAAGCTCCCCAGAGGCTCAGAAAGTACAGCTAGGTTGGAAACCAAACCAGTGCTTCCCCAACCTCAGTGCACAGAAGAGTCTCCAGGAGGGCTTGTTAAAACAGAATCCAAGGGCCCAGTCCCCAAGTTTCTGATTCGGCAGGACTGGGGTGGGATTTGAGAATTCATGTTTCTTTTCTTTTCTTTTTTTCCTTCTTTCTTCTTTCTTATTCTTCTTCTCCTGCCTCCTCCGCTGCCTCCTCCTCCTCCTTCTCCTCCTCCTCCTCCTCCTTCTTCTTCTTCTTCTTCTCCTTCTTCTTCTTCTCCTCCTCCTCCTCCTTCTCCTTCTCCTTCTCCTTCCTCTTCCTCTTCCTCTTCCTCTTCTTTTTTTTAAGATGGAGTTTCCCTCTTGTTGTCCAGGCTGGAGTGCAGTGCAGTGGTACAATCTCAGCTCACTGCAACCTCTGCCTCCTGGGTTCAAGTGATTCTCCTGCCTCAGCCTCCTGAGCAGATTACAGGCACCTGCCACCACGCCCGGCTAATTTTTGTAGTTTAGTAGAGATGGGGTTTCACCATGTTTTAGCCACGCTGGTCTCGAACTCCTGACGTAAGGTGATCAGTCCGCCTCAGCCTCCCAAAGGGCTGGGATTACAGGCATAAGCCACCATGCCCATCCTCGTCTTCATTTTTTTAGAGACAGAGTCACCCACACTGGAGTGCAGTGGTGTCGATCATAGTTCACTCCAGCCTTGAACTCCCAGGCTTAAGCAATCTACCCACCTCAGCCTCCTGGGTAGCTTGGGACTACAGGTGCACAACACCATGCCTGGCTAAATTTTGTATTTCTTGGAGACACTGGGTTTCACTATGTTACCCAGGGTGGTCTCAAACTCCTAGCCTCAAGCAATCACCCACTTGGGCCTCCCAAAGTGTTGGGATCACAGGCATGAGTCACACTGCCTGGTGGAAATTTACAGTTCTAATGACTCCCAGGTGATGCTGATGCTGCTGGCCTGGGAATCACACTTTGAGGAGGCACAGGGCACTTAGTTCAGGCCGTGGCTAGTTTGACAGCCCCCGTTAGACAATAGGGATTGCCCACACTTCACACTAAAGGGTTATTACTGAGTCGCATGGCGGCCGGGAGAAGCGGTAGTGGGTAGGGCTCAGGTTGTGGTTCTGGGGCCAGACTGCTTGGTTCATGGTCTCGGGTCCTCTATTCCTGCGCCCTTGGATACTTCATGGCTCTGATGTGGACCCTGTTACATGACCTCAGTCTTGCCATCTCTGCTCTCTGTGTTCAAGTTTCTTCCTCAGTTAAATAGGGAAACGAAATTCACAAAGTTGGCCGGGCGCAGTGGCTCATGTCTCTCATCCCAGCACTTTGGGAGGCCAAGGCAGGTGGATCATGAGGTCAGGAAATGGAGACCATCCCGGCTAACATGGTGAAACCCCGTCTCTACTAAAAATACAAAAATTAGCCGGACGTGGTAGCACACACCTGTTGTCCCAGCTACTTGAGAGGCTGAGGCAGGGGAATGGCGTGAACCCGGGAGGCGGAGCTTGCAGTGAGCCAAGACCGCACCACTGCACTCCAGCCTGGGCAACAGAGTGAGACTCCGTCTCAAAAAAAAAAAAAAGAAAAAGAAAGAAAGAAAAAAAGGAAATTCACAAAGTTAGAGCGGTGGGGTGGTGAGATTCTCTCACTCCCCCTCTACCATGACCTGCTTCCTCAGAAAACCATTCCCCCTTCTGCTGCTTGAAGGGCTTTAATATCATGGATCTGCACCTCGTAGTTTCAATTTGGAATTTTTTAGTTCAGAGGACTTTGAGTGACAGACATTTTAAAAATCAAAGTAGGTAACAAAATGAATAAGGGTTGCAGAGAGTATTCAAATGCGGACAGTGAGAGCTCATGGAGGTGAAGAATCAGGCCTTGATCTGCGCAGTTCCCCAGAAAGTAGAATCCCTCAGGGACACCGAGCTGGGGCTGAGGCCGCTGGCTCCCTCTCTGCACTTTAGAAAAAGGGCTGCATGTAACCCACCTAAACACAGCCCTCTAACCTCTCTGTTCTTCTTCTCCTGGATGAAAGATTTGGGTGATGAATAAAATGATAAGCTGGGCCACCCTTTTCCACCTCACCGAAGGGCCAGGAAATAGAACTAAGAAGTGTGTTTAAGGAATCATTTTAGGCCTGGGGCAGGAGCTCACGTCTATAACCCCAGCACTTTGGGAGGCTGAGGCAGGAAGATCACTTGAGCCCAGGAGTTCGAGACCAGCCTTGGCAACATAGTGAGATCCTAATACATAACAAAATTAGCCGGGTGTGGTGTTGTGTGCCTGTGGTCCCAGCTACTTGGGTGTCTGAGGTGGGAGGATCGCTTGAACCTAGGAGTTGGAGGCTGCAGTGAGCTGTGACTGTGCCACGGCCCTCCAGCCTATGGGAAAGAGCGGGACCCTGTGTGTAAAACAAGGAAGAAATCATCTTAGTACAACTTCTTCCTTTAGAAAAATTTCAAACGCTTAATGACTTTGTTTGTGTTCACTCTTTAAGGAAGCGGCTGGGTACAGGGCCAGCTCCCTGGGGAGAGCGGTGAAGTGGGGAGCCTGGGGAGCAGTGAGGCGGGGAGCGGTGAGCTGAGCGGGGGAAGTGGCGAGGGAGGGAAGTGGTGGGGGAGAAGCGGTGAGGGAGGGAGCGGTGAGGTGGGAAAGCCGTGAGAGAGGGAGGGGTAGGGGGGAGCGGTGAAGGGGGGAAGTGGTGACAGGTGGGAGCAGTAAGGGAAGGAGCCGTGAGGGAGGGAAGGGTTGGGGGGGAGAGGCAAAGCGGGGAGTGGTGAAGGGGGAAGCGGTGAGGGAGGTAGCGGTGAGGTGGGGAGGGGCAGATCCTCTTCTAGGATGGCTGTTCTGTGCCCCTCATCCTGGGGGGCTGCTCTGCCGCCCAGTTTCTCACACTCTCCCTTGGATTCGAATGGCAGCATGACCTCAGGTCCTCTATTCCTGTGCCCTTGGACACTCCGAGCAGGCGAGGAAGGGGAGGAAACAGGTTCCTGGGACTCTAGCCACGTCGGGTGAGTAGAATCAGGAAATGTCCACCACGTCCTCGTCCTGCTGCCAGGGACAGCAGGGCTCCTGAGACGGACGCCGCATCCCAGCGAGGCAAGGTCGGAGAGGGGCCGGGGCACAACTGCCAGAGTGATGCTGTCAAAAGTCCCTTTTCATAATGGCCATTTTGGGAGAAGAGAAGCTCAGGCTGGCAGCTTGGGTCTCATATACCTGACTGTCATTAATTGCCTCTCACGGGCTCTTGCCCTCTCCACCTCTCTCTCTTTCCCTCTCCCTCCCTCTCTCTCAACCTGCCTCTCTCTTTCCCTCCTCTGTCTCTGTCTCTCTCTCTTTCTCTCTCTCTCTACCTGTCTCTCTCCTGACCTCTCTTTCCCACTCCCTCTCTCTTTCCTTCTCCCTCTCTCTCTTTTTCTCTCTGTCTCCCTCTGTCTCTCAACCTGCCTCTCTCCCTCCCTTCCTCTCTCTCCTTCTCTTGCTCTAAAAACTCAGATGTTTTCTCCCCAAACATGTTTTTTTGTTTGTTTTTGTTTTTGTTTTAATTTTAGCCAAGTTAACTCCAGAGGCAGCAAATCCAAATCGTGAGGCCACCTCAGGGGTGCATTATTCCAGGGAGGGCCTCTCTGAGGTGTCCGTGGGGGAGACTCTCAGAGCCAGGAGCAGATGGGAAATCTCACGGACACAGCCTGCATGTAAGTGGCCTGGGTCCAAAGCCAGGTCTTTCT
This sequence comes from Papio anubis, assembly GCF_008728515.1. NCBI lineage: Eukaryota > Metazoa > Chordata > Mammalia > Primates > Cercopithecidae > Papio > Papio anubis. The sequence continues at coordinate 199,697,342 of NC_044976.1, forward strand.
AAGAGCCGTTGCCTGGGCAATGAAATGGAGAGATTTTAAAAAGCCCCTCTCAGCGTGTCTACACCTGTCCTGCTGGCACGACACCTGTGATGTTATTAAAATTGCTTGTCCTGTGGTGGCTCCTGCTAAAATGTGTCTCCCAGAGGGGAGAGCCACAGTTCATTAACCTGATTATTAAGCTTCATTAACTTGACTCATCCGCTACTAACTAACCCTGCACTGCCCCGAGAATCAGAAGATGGCCTCACAGGCAGCAAGAGAAGGCAGAGACCCAGAGAGCCAGATGCACCCGTGTCCATGTGTGGACCAGGCAGCATGCTCTAGTGGAAGGCACCTGTGCTCCCGATGCCTGGCCGGACTTTTCAGGCGGTTGGTGCTGCCATCCTGGAGATGAAGAGCCCCCTCCAATAAGCTTGTCAATGCTTTTCCCTGAGAACCTTGTATGAAGGCATCTTTCTGTTAGGAAAACACACAGATATTCACTGTCTTCAGGATTAAACCACGTGCATGCTGGCATCCAGGCTGGGACACGCTGGCATCCAGGCTGGGAGGCTCTGAGGACCCAGGACAGGTGGGATTTGAGGCAGAGAAGTCAGTGAACAGGGGGAATGAGCAGGCGGGCGTCAGTAAGCAGCTGAATGCAGTTGGAGAGAAACGAGAAGCTAAGCCTGAGAATGGACGCCAGCCCCGTCACCCTCTCGGCCTGAGGATGCTGGATTTGCTGTGGTGCTGTCATTGTGGAGGGAGACAGATCCCAGGAACTTTCACACCAGGAGGCCCGTGTCAACCTGCCTCTGTCCTCCTTCTGCAGGGACTATGCTGGCCTCTTCAAAGTCTGGGTCTTTCCAACCATCGTTTGTGGAAAGACTTTCTGGCAAGGACCTTGCAAGAGGCAGCAGACTGGGATGTCATTCATGAGAGAATCTGTAGTGTCTCCCCATGGGAAAGCCTGCTCTGTGGAGAGGGCAGAATGACCATAGAATTGCTTAGACTCGGTGACCCGGCAGGTGCTGTGAGCAAATAGGTAAACAGCTTCAGGACAGCAGCCTTCAATCCCTTATCCTGCTCCCAAGCATTCGGGGAGAGGGGCCTGGAGAGAGACTGGAATGGTACAACATGCTCAAGGAATGAAACGGCTTGTGGAGGGCTGTGCAGAGATGGTGTGTCCAGTTCAAGTCAGCTTTGCCTCTGTTCATAATCCCACCCACATCAGGCATCAGCCAGAGCTGACCTGCAGGCCAGAAAGAAAGAAGGGGCCAGAAAGTTTAGTTCCATGAGGGCCAGATGGCCTGAGCAATGCCCTTCAGTCAGACTTGTCTTGGTGATCACTAAGATACAACTGTGCTGAAAGTGTTTTACTGTTAGTAAAAAAAATACTCTGAGGCTGGGCAGGGTGGCTCATGCCTGTCGTCCCAGAGACTTGGGAGGCTGAGGCAAGAGGATCCCTTGAGGCCAGGAGTTCAAGACCAGCTTGGGCAACACAGCAAGACCTCGTCTCTACAAGAATAAACAAATAAATAGATACACTTTGATACAGTTGATGCAATCATATCAGCTAACACTTGGATAGTATTAGGTTGGTGCAAAAGTTATTGGGGTTTTTGCCATTACGTTTAGTAACTTTTGCACCAACCTATATTTATAGTAGACTGAATAATTGCCACACAAAGATATTAGATCTCATATAGGAGCCATGAGCCCATAGGGTGCAGGCCCAAGCCACAGAGGGTTATCGCCAGCCCGGAGCCCTAATGGAACCTGCTGGAACGCCTGCTGGAGTCCCTCATTGCGTGAAACTCGTGACTCCTTTCTTCCTTTCACTCTTCCCTTTTGGAATGGGAATGTCTATCATTGTTTTACTGTTACACCACACCTGTCCCAACATTGCTTTTGGAATAAATAAGTAATTTTCTAGTTTCACAGGTCCAGAGATAGAAAGGAATTTTTTTCCAGGATGAATCAGATCTAGAGTCTAACCCATATCTTAATTAGAGGCTGTGATTTGGAATTTCTGAGTTAATGAGATTTAGATGAGATTTTGGACGTGAGTGGATTGTAGTGGATTGAGACTTTTGGGAACGTTGAAATGGGGTAAATATATTTTGCATGTGGAACAGACATAAATCTTTGGAGACCCAAGGGAGGACTCTGGTAGGCTGAATAATGGCCTGCCCAAAGATATTAGGTCTGTTATCCAAAAGACCATCGGAATGGCTAACTAGTAGGAAGGAGAGCTGTACTGCTAGCATCAGCTTGCAAACCGGGAAGAGATCATCTCCAGTGTGGATTGAAGGTGCTCTCTTCAGAGGGGAAGGGAAAGGCTGGGTTTTATGCCTAACAAGGTCCGCATGACACCAAAAAATTATACATATTCAGCAGGTTTGAGGGAAAAGCTATGCATGTTTATGAGGGGAGTTGAGCACATGTGCAATGGGTAACCATGTATATAACATACATCCCATGTTCTTTTTGGGGCAAGGTTTTAGCATTAAAATGAGGTGGCATTTGGCTCAAGTCAGAAGGTGAACTATAGGACACAAAGTTTGTGTGCAGCCTCTATAAGCTGCTGAAACTGGCTTCAAGTCCGCAGGTGTTTATCAGAAAAGGACATTTGTAAGGCTGGTCCTCTGTCCAACAGAGTTGTAGTGGTCTGGGGTGTAAAGCCGAGTTAGGCAGGATCTGATTATTTGCTTGATAGCTCTTACTGTTAGGGAGTTTTGCAAGACAGTGGTTTTCCTTACGGCTGTAAGAATTTAGAAATTTGCCATGCCACTTGGGCCCCGAATCCTCGACTCCTAGGTACCTTTTGTTTCTTTAACATTAGGGTCTGTCTTAGTTGATAAAGGGGTGTCTATTTTGGTTTCTCAGATCACAGGTCCTAATTTTTAGAGCCTTAAATGTTATCTTATAAGGAAAAAGATTCTTTGCAATTATGATTAAGTATCTTGACATGGAGAAATGATCCTGGATTATTCAAATGGGCTTTCAAACCAACCATAAGTTTCCTTATAAAAGAGAGACAGGCTGGGCACTGTGGCTTACATCTGTCACTTCCAGCACTCTGGAAGGCTGAGGGAGGAAGATTACTTGAGCCCAGGAGTTCAAGACCAGCTTATCCAACACAGTGAGATCCCTTCTCTACAAAAAAATTAAAAATTAAAAAATTAGCCAGGTATGGTGGCATATTCCTGTAGTACCTACTACTCAGGAGGCTGAGGCAGGAGGATCACTTGAGATCAGGAGGTTGAGGCTGCAGTGAGCCCTGTTTGAACAATTGCCCTCCAGCCTGGGTGACAGAGCAAGATCCTGCCTCAAAAAGAAAGACAGAGGGAGATTTCACACACAGAGAAGGGAATGTAAAGATGGCGGCACAGATTGGAGAGATGCATCCACAAGCTAAGGAACACCGGGCTACGCCGGCGGCCCCGGGGAGTGAGAAAATGTGAAGAACAGATTCTCCCTGAGCCTCTGTAGGGAGTGCAGCCTCAGAAGCCTGGCCTCCAAAATTGTGAACATTTCTGTGTTGTTCTAAGTTATCAAGGTTTTGGTCATTTCTAACAGCAGCCCTAGGAAATGAAGACTGTACTTTACACAAAGCATTTGCACACACTTTTATCTCATTTGATAATGCGATGCTGGGCACCCAGCAATCACCCAGGCCCTTCCAGCCACTCCTGGCAGTCAGTCATTTCTTTCCATAAAAGATAAAGAACCCGGGGCTTAAGGGGAACCCATGATTGCATGAGATCATCATCAATAACAGAGCTTGGTGGAAATTCCCAAGTACTGACTCCACGGCCAGAGATCCTCTCTCCATTGGAGAGCGATTTCCTGTCTCTGGGTATGTGTGCTGTCACTTTGACAACCAGGCCCTGCCTCCACTGCTTTAAATGCAGGGTCAGCCTGAGGGAGGGAAGAGGCAGAAAAAGGGCCCGGGGGTGCCAGATCTTCCTACAGTGGCCCCGTGCCAAGCGGTTCACCTGGAGGGAGGTGAACCACGTGCTTCCCAACTGTCCTTCCTGTGTCTCCACACTGGTTGTGAGGCTCTTCCCAGCAGACAGATCACAGTGGACCTGTCCCTGTTATGATCCTTTGTTTGATGACAGATAAACTGGGCAAAGTCTAAAGTCTGCCCCTGAGACCGTACTCATGATTACAAAGATTTTTCTAGCCGCATCATCTTCTTAAACTTTCATTTGACTCCTGTTCCTCACGAGCACAGGGAGAAATGAGGGCTTCGTTCCTTGAACCAGAAACACAAAAGCGAGTTCTCCAAGCTGATCTGTGCCTGTGCATTCGGAAAGGACAAAAGCAGATGCTCTGATGTGACTGTTCCCTGGTTCTTCCTCTTTGCATGGAAACCTGCTTTCTCCGCTGTTCTGCAAATTCACCCGAGGGAGTAAGGTGCTGGGCGCCTGTCACCACTGTGCTGACTCGAAACTCCTGAATGTGACCACTGCCCTCAGAATCCCTCCAGGGCCTGAAATCACCTCCATATTGATTACTTGTTGCTGCTGTAACAAATGACCTCAAACTTGGTGGCTTCAACAACACAAATGTAGTACCTTATAGTTCTGGAGGTCAGACGTCTGACATAGCCTGCCTGGGCAAAAGTAAAGGCATCTGTAGGGCTGCAGTCCTTTCTGGAGGCTCTGAGGGAGGATTCCACTTCACACCGTTCCCAACCTTTGGAGACTGTCCATGCCCCTTGGCTTACATCCTCCGTGCATCATCAAAGCCAGCGACGTTGCACCTCCTGCCTTCTTCACAGCTGCGTCTCCCCTGTGAACATGGCTGGGAAGGGTTCTTACTCACAAGGACCCTAGTGATGACATTGCACCCACAGGATATTTCAGGGTAGCTGATTGCTACCTGAACTCCTCTGCTATCTGAATTCCTGTTTGCTGTGAAAAGTAACATAGGCTTAGGTCCCGGGGACTAGGAGGTGGGCCTCTTTGGGGGTGGGGGGCTCCTCGTTCTGCCCACCACACCTCCCATTAAGGCCTGCCATCATGATGGGCCATTACTGAAATGAGGGTGTTACCTGGGCCGTGGGGGTTTGATGCCATCCCCACCGCTGCGCACCAGCCCGCTGACCACGAGCACAGTGCTGGTCATAGTTTGCTGAGAGAGGGAGGTCCTAGAAGACTCCAACAGCAGGAAAGGTAGGTTTCTCTAGCGCTCCTGGGTGGATGCCTTAGAAATAAAAGAGAAACAAACAGCCTCTGGGCCTTGAGAGGTTTGGATTTCCCATTTGAAGCAGAGGTGGTGTGCAAGGGGAGGGCCGGGGCCAGCACCAGTTCAGAAAATGCATTCCCCAGAGATGGAAGCAGGTGATGGTGTTCTCACATTAGTTGTGCTGAAAGAAAAAGTTTTTTTGTCCCAGCTGTGCCCAAGGCTTTATTCATAGACTCCCGCCTCTCCCAGGGGTGCTGGAAAGACCCTGGGGACCTCCTTACTCTTCTTGCTGGAAGATGCTTGTTCTGCAGTACGTGAGACGCTAGCTTTGCCGGGGTGGTCACACTGTCAACTCAGTGCCTAGCAACGATGCACCCGGCTGGGCATAAAGACAGCCCGGCCCGCTGAGCAGAGAGAGCTTCCCCTTCACCACCAGGCCGCTGACAGGAGCGAGTGGGACAGGGCAGGGAGGAATCAAGGAGGCACACCCAGGAAGCCCGAGGAGGGGGGCCAAGCTCTGTCCAGACCAGACATGGTGGCCGAGCACCCTGCTGAGGCTCAGTGGCTCTGGCAGCCCCTCACCTGCTCTCTGGAGGCCTTTGCTCTCCAGTCCCCTCCCTTGAACTCTGAACTTCCACGGGGGTGACAGAATAATGGCTTTATTTTCCCAGTCTGAAAAAATAATAAAGGAGAAAGACCAACTGGGCCTTCCTCTGCATGGAGTTTCCGCTCCCACGAGCGTGTCCTGTGTTCAGCATCGGCAGCCACCTGGCCATGCCAGAGTCGGTGTGGCTCTGTGTCTGCGGTGCATAGACATTTATGGTATTTCCAGTGGCCTGTCAACAGTGCCTGGTGTTCTCTAACAAGTGCTGTGGCCTCCAAGGGCCTGACCACCTACAGGGCCTGAGAGCCACAGTTCAAGCAAGGTGAGACAGGGTTGGCAAGGCTGACCTTGGCGTCTCCACAGGTTGGTTGGTCCCCAGTCAGGCAGGCCACCCTGTGGGCTTTGGGGCTGCTTTACCTCTGGAATCTAACTCAAAGCATTTTTTTTTTCTTTTTCTTTCTCTTTTTTCTTTTTTCTTTTTTGAGATAGAGTTTCGCTCTGTCACCTAGGCTGGAGTACAATGGTGCGATCTCTGCTGAATGCAACCTCTGCCTCCTGGGTTCAAGCGATTTTCCTGCCTCTGTCTCCTGAGTAGCTGAGATTACAGGCACCCACCACCACATCCTTTTGTATTTTTGGTAGAGGCGCGGTTTCGTCATGGTGGCCAGGTTGGTCTTGAACTCCTAACCTCAAGTGATCCGCCTGCCTCAGCCTCCCAAAGTGCTGGGATTACAGGTGTGAGTCACCACACCCAGGCTCAAAGCCTCTAAATGAGCTAAGTGTCCCGTGTTTTTGAGGGCACTGAGAGCTGGGCTCCAATGGTCAGGGCAGCCTGTCCACGATGTCGGCACGTGGATCTCTGGCTCCTTGTTGGACAGGGTCTCTGTGCAGTAGAGTGGCGGGAAGGTCACAGAGCCCTCTCTCTCCACAAGATCTCTGGGTAAAGAGTGCCTGGGGTGTCCACCTCCAGCACCGCAGCATGCTGGAATTGCTGGCCGTCTCTTGGGTTTCCTTCTAGAACCTTCTCTAGAGCTCTGCTATTCACAGAATGGATTCACAGCTGCTAGAGTGGTAAAACCTGTTGCAGATTGTTCAGACTATTAGACAAAATTCTCTTGTATGGAGCCCAAATTTGCCTCTAATTCTGACCCCTGAACTATATTGAATTAGTCCAGTCTTCTTCTCATGGCAGGTTCACATCTTTAAAGCTGATTGGAAGCCTCAGCAAGGCCCTTCCAGTGTTCCCACTTCTTTACGGAAGCTTCCTCCCAGATGGGATGCACCCGAGACAGCCCCTCCTCTAGATCCGGCCTCTTTACTCACTCCTCCTGCAGATCAACTCGGGGGGCCATACTTTGAGCTCTGCGCTCTCTCCATTCAAATTGCACTTTTAAGAAGCCACAATAACGACCTCTGAATTTCATGTTGCCTTGTGTATTTTCTAAGTGGTTCCACAGACTGAAAGCAGGTTTTTACAGGCTGGCTGAAATCTACCTGCAACCACATCTTAGCCATGTGGTGTAATAATTAAAAGTATGGGCCATGGAATCAGGCTGCTTGAATTCACATCCTGGCTTGATCACTTACGAGCTGTGTGGTTTCGAGCAAGTTGCTTAACCTCTCTGTGCTTCAGTTGTCCATCTGCCGATTAGCGATCATAAGAGTGCCTACCTCAAAGTGTTGTTGTTAGGATTAAAAAGAGCTAATGTGTGTTAAAGCCTTTAGTAGAATGTGTGGTTCTTAATAAGTGGCATTAAAACGGTGTTAGCTGTTTTTATCTTTAAGCTTCTCTGCAACCCCAGAGTCCCCAGAACTGTGCTGAGGACCCACTGTCTCCCAGTCAGTAATCATTTACGGGTCCAGATACCATAGCACCATGTGAAAGCACCCGGTTGTCTTAATACAGTATGTAGTCTCAACTTTCATCCTAAGGATGGTGAGTCTGGGGTCATAGCAGACCTCACCATCCACCAAGTTGGCCATCACTTCCTTTGAGGGCAGCCCCTCTAAAACACACTGACAGCTCACCATCTGGCGAACAGATTCACAGCAGCTGGAGTGGTAAAACTCATTGCAGATTGTTCAGACCATTAGACAAAATTTTCTTGTATGGAGCCCAAATCTGCCTCTAATTCTGACCATTGTAAACTGTACATTGAATTACTCCAAGTCCTCTCCTCACGGCAGGTTCAAATCTTTGACACTGAGGAACTCTTCCAAAAGCTCTCGGTGATGCTCTAAGTGACAAGGCAAGATTAAGTGACTTAAATAAGAGTAAAGGACATTGTGCTACTCTGGAAGTGAGGGACTCAGCTTCTGATTCCAGTCTGCACAGACTCCCCAAGGCCTGGGAATCGCCCTTTCTTACTCTTTCCTCCAAAATAGATCCTAGTTTATGAGTTTCCCTCTCTCTTCCTCAGTGAGTCCAGGCCCAGCACTGGCATTCTCATGCCTGGTGGAAGCAGGTTGGCTTTTCTGCAGCCACACTTGCCTCTGTTCCATACTTTCTCCACCTAAGAGTTAAAGTAAGGTTTGTTTGTTTCAGGTGGGGTCTCGCTATGAAGCCCAGGCTGGCCTTGAACTCCTGGGCTCAAGTGGTCTTCCCGAGTAGCTCAGACTACAGGGATGCATCCTGCACCCGGCTTAAAGTGAATTTCTAAAAAGAGATCTCATATGAAAAGATGCTCGACATCATTAGTCATCAGAGAAGCACAAATTGAAACCACAGTGAGACACCACTTCATACTCACTCAGAATCCAAGGGACAATAACAATGGTTGGGGAAGATGAGGAGCAATGGGAACTCTCATTCATTGCTGGTGAGATCGTGAAACGTTGCAGCCACTTTGGAAAACAGTCTGGCAGTTCCTCAAAAGATTAGCTGTGGAGTCACCATATGACCCAGAGATTCCACTCCTGGCCGTCTACCAAAAGAAATGAAAATATATTAAATCCACACAAAAACTTGTACACAAATCCCATAGCAGCACTATTCATGATAGCCAAAAAGTGAAAATCAACCAAATGTTTATCAACTGATGATGGGTGGATAAATAAAATGTGGTGTAGGCCTACATGGGAATATTATTCAGCCACAAGATTGAAGTACTGATGCACGCCACAGCGTGGAAGAATCTAAGCGAAAGTAGCCAGCCACGAAAGGCCACACGTTATACGATATCACGTACATGAAATGTCCAGGATAAGCAAATCTGCAGGGGCAGAAAGTGGACGAGCGGTTCCCGAGGGTTAGAGGGTGAGGGAATGAGGGGTGAGGAGTGGCTGCTGACGGGGATTATTTGGGGAATAAAAAAGTATGTTCTAAGATTAGATTATGGTGATGATTGCACAACCTCGTAAATATACAAAAAACCACTGAACCTTACACTTCAAATGGGTAGGCTTTTTGGCTTCTAAATCATAGCTCAATAAAACCATTATGTAAAAGTGAATTTTTAAACTATTTTTTATTTTACAGTTTATATGTTTGATAGTACAATTTGCACAATTTATCATACATGTTTACATCTTAATAAAAAGAAGAAAGAAGAACATATCGGTCCAGGCTATTAAAGAGTAGCATAGGGAGTTTCTTTGGGGAGATAGGACAGTTTCGCGTCCTGACTGAGGTGGTGATTACTGGAGTCAACATGTGTGATTAAATGTCATAGATCTGTACACCAAGAGGAAGGGACGGAGGGAAGAGAGAGAAAGTTTAAAAATGGGTGGGGCCGGGTGCAGTGGCTCACACCTGTAATCCCAGCACTTTGGGAGGCCTAGGTGTTTGGATTACTTGAGGTCAGGAGTTCAAGACCAGCCTGGCCAACATGGTGAAACCCCATCTTTACTAAAAATACAAAAATTAGCCGAGAGTGGTGGCGGGCACCTGTAATCCCAGCTTCTTAGGAGGCTGGGGCAGGAAAATCGCTTGAATCCGGGAGGCAGAGGTTTCAGTGAGCCAAGATCGTGCCATTGCACTCCAGCCTGGGCAACAGAGTGAGACTCTGTCTCAAAAAAAAAAAAAAAAAAAAAGGAGTGAAACCCTAAGATGGCGTGTGCCTGAGTTAATGATACAGAGTATATGAACAAGTTTCCTGGTTTAGAAAATGTGCTATGGTTGTGTAGGATATCATCGTCGGGGGACACTGGATGAAGGTACAAGGGAACTCTCTGTACTATTTTTACATTTTTTTGTGAGTCTTGAACTATTTCAAAATAAAAAATTATTTTAAAAAAGACAAGAGGGCCAGGTGCAGTGGCTCATGCCTGTAATCCCAGCACTGTGGGAGGCTGAGGCGGGGGAATCATAAGGTTGAGAGATCGAGACCGTCCTGGCCAACACGATGAAACCCTGTCTCCACGAAAAATACAAAAATTAGCTGGTGCACACCTGTAGTCCCAGCTACTTGGGAGGCCAAGGCAGGAGAATCCCTTGAACCTGAGAGGTAGAAGTTGCAGTGAGCTGAGATCGTGCCACTGCACTCCAGCCTGGAGACAGAGTGAAAAAAAAAAAAAAAAGAAAAAAAAAAAAAAAAAAGGAAAAAAAAGAAAAGAAAAGAGATGAGCTTGCTTCCATATTTAAAAAAACAAGAGGCTGCTTCCACACTTAAAAACTCAAGTGGCTTTGCAGCGCAGTTAGTGTGTGACTCTGCCTCCCGCCCAGGGTCCTCCTGGGGTGGGAGTTGCTACACCAGCCTGCCCCGTGCCACACTCCCTGTGGTCACTTGAACCAGCTGACATCCACAGACAGGGTCTGCACTCCATACTGAAAGGAAATATCTATGCCGAACATCTGATCTCCCACTAATAAAACTGACCAATGGACATAGAAAAAGATGCGTGACTTACAAGGAGGCAGCAATACATTCATCATAAGAATGAGAGTACACTCGACACCCTTTATCCTCTTTTTTTTTATAAAGGGGTCTCGCTCTGTCACCCAGGCTGGAGTGCAGGTGCAGTGGTGCAGTCATAACTCACTGCAGCCTTGAACTCCTGGGCTCGAGCAATCCTCCTGCCTCAGCATCCCAAGTAGCTGGGACCACAGGTGCGCACCACCACTCTGGGCTAAACTTGACATCCTTTATCTTGGCACAACCTAAAAAGACTGATGGTATTCAGTGTTGCTTTGGCTAAGTGGAAATGGGTACTCTCATCGGTGAAAATATAACTATAGACTGGCATAGCCTTTAGAAAAAACACGGAAGAATACAAGAAAATTCAAGACCCAGTTGCACCCTGAGGACTCTATCATACAAAAATACTAAAAAATGGATACAAAAATACATACGGCCAGGGATCACGCAGCAAGTTTTGTAAAAGCCAGGTATCCTAAAAGCTTATCAATGGGGGAATCATTTTGATATCTTTGTACATATATACTGTGGCATGTATTACATCATTTAAAAATAGTGTAGACACATACAAATAAAGAAAGATCAATGATAACACAAAAAGTGACAAATATGTATAATCTGATCAAATTAGTGTTTTAAAAAAAGAAAAAGAAGGCTGCGTGTATGTAGAAAGGCCTAGAAAGAGCTCTGTATAAATCTATTTTGCACTGCTATAAAGGAATATCAGACACTGGGTAATTTATCAATAAAAGAGGTTTATTTGGCTCACAGTTCTGCAGGCTGCAGAGAAGCATGGCACCAGCATCTGCTTCTGCTGAGGGCCTCAGGGAGCTTCCAATCTTTGTGGGAGGGGAAGGGAAGCTGTCATGTCACATGGCAAGAGAAAGGGAGCGAGAGAGAGAGGGGAGGACATGCCAGGCTCTCTTTATTTTATTTACTTATTTTTTTGAGGTGGAGTCTCACTCTGTCACCCAGGTTGGGGTGCAGTGGTGTGATCTCGGCTCAGGGCGACCTCTGCCTCCCAGGTTCAAGAGATTCTCAGGCCTTGGCCTCCTGAGTAGCTGGGATCACAGGCGCCCGCCACCAAGTCCAGCTAATTTTTGTATTTTTAGTAGAGATGGGGTTTCACCAATGTTGGCCAGGCTGGTCGTGAACTCCTGACCTCAAGTGATCCATCCAGCTAGGTCTCCCAAAGTGCTGAGATTACAGGCATGAGCCACCAATTCTGGTCCCAGGCTTTTTTTTTTTTTTTTTTTTTTGAGACTGAGTCTCATTCAATCACCCAGGCTGGAGTGCAGTAGTGCAATCTTGGCTCACTGCAACCTCTGCCTCCTGGGTTCAAGTGATTCTTGTGCCTCAGCCTCTTGAGTAGTTGGGATCATGGGCACCTGCCACCATGCCCAGCTAATTTTTCTATTTTTAGTTGAGATGGGGTGTCACCATGTTGGCCAGGCTGGTCTTGAACTCCTGACCTCAAGTGATCTGCCTGCCTCGGTCTCCCAAAGTGCTGGGATTATAGGCGTGAGCCACCGCACCTGGCCCCAGGCTCTTTTTAAACAACCAAATCTCAAGGTAAGTAATAGAACAAGAGTTCATTTATTGCCATGGGGATGGCACCAAGCCATTCCTAAGGGATCCACCCCATGATCCAAGCACCTCTCATTAGACCCCACCTCCAACAAGGGGGATCACATTTCAACATGAGATTTGGAGGTGACAAATATCCAAACTATATCAAGCTCTGAAAGTAAAACTCAATTGGTGCACAGTGGTCACCTCTCCCAGACTCAGAGGGCAGCAGTCAATGCCCTGTCATGGTGGGAGTGGAGGAAGGAAGGAAGATGTGTGAAGGTCAATTTCATCATTTTATGAAATGCATGAATACTAATGAGAATTTCTTATGATGACATGTCCAATTATCTTTTGGTAATTTAAAAAAAAAAAGGTTGTGCCAACAGCAAAACGGGGAAGGAAGGATGTTTATTGACAGTCATCTACAATGACAGGAGTTTAACTCATTGGTCTCATGGAGACATTAAAAGCATCTCTAAGTAGAGTTGATGTAGCCTTCCAAGAGTGTATCCCCGAACCTCACCTGGAGCCCAACAGCAAGCGTCACAAACAAGTCAATGCTTTTAGTTTACTGAGAAAAAAAAAATCAAAGTCTGAGGCAAGGGCACTTAAGCTTAAACAGTTGCAGGTTGATGGAACCTTTGTAAATCTGATGAAATCTATGGACTTCTTCCCAGAAAGAAAAAGAAGGTCACATATACATACATAAAACAATATTTTCCTTGCAGTTGGAGCCCTGAATTCCTGCCCTACAGAAGAAATAATGATTTTCCTGCCCGTGAGGCCCTTCAGCACTGGGGCTTAATCCACTTTTTTGACTCCCAACTACTCCCTCTCCCACCCAACCCCATTCACTCATTGGCTCCCTACCCGACACCTTCGCTCACTCCCTGTCTATGTCCAAGGCCTTCCCTCCCTCCACTTTCCTGGCTGGCTCAGCTTCCCTCAGATCCTAGTTTTCTCCTGGTCACTCCCCTGGAACTCACCGCAATACACTGTAGCCAATCAATTCTGCCTCTGCCTGGGTCTTACTGGTCACGGCATGCTGGGCATTCAGGAAATCGTTAAAGCTGCTTCTTCCTTGAATAACTAACCAGGTGAATGAAAATGAATGACAGCAAGCAACTAATTATCATTAAATAGTTAATGGAAGAAAGTTCTTCTATGTTACCTTTGGGGATAGTTTTAAATAAGAGACACTTAGAGAGTGAAAGCAGAGAGGATCTAAGGTGGGAGCAGTGGTGGTGTTTCTTTTCAGTAGAGAGGATGCTCAGGGTCCTTCAGATCCCATCAGGGGAAGCAGTGCCTGCTGCCTGGGGTTCCTTCCAGCACGCAGCTCACGATGTCAATCAAGTCTACTATCTGCAGGAGCAAAGGAAGAATCTGTTATTTGTAACTCACTCCTCCTGTGGGAGCCAATCCTCAGATAATGGAGAATCCCTGAGGAGGTCCCTCTATCTGGGCTGCTATTTCTCGGCAAGATTAACCTGGACCATTCTGGAAAGAATGCTGTTTATCCTTGTACCAAGAAGACATTCGGAAAGAAAGATGCATCATCCTCCCTGCAAAGTCCTATTGGGCTAACCACGCTTGTGCCTGTTGCTGGCTCTGTCTCCCTGGCACTTAGACCTGTGCAAAGGCGGAAGCACCTTGTGATTTAGTTGTGAGAGCCAAGCAGGAGTCTAATATCCTGCTTAGTGTCCGGCTGCCAGGTGGCTGGCGGCCAGGTCCTGTTTCCTGATGTCCACTCCCCTATTGTGGTACAGTCTTAGTCATCACACCTAGTCAAAGCCTTCTGGTCTGACTTGGAGGCAGTGCCTCCTGGATAATCACTTGGATGTGGACAGTCAGCTTTGGGCCCACCGGGTGTGCTATATCCCTCTCTGGAATATCCACCGAGTTCTCAGCCCCTACTCTTGAACCAGGAGATTTGCAGGCATTAGTCAATCATTAAGTAGCAAGTGTCCCTTATTACCAAAAGGAAGGATGGACCCTCCACAAAGAGGGGCAGCTGGTGGCACACACAGATTTCAGAGCAGAGGGATTTCCTAGGGTTCAAGTGATCTTGAACCCTGCAGGGCTAGGGGTGGGGAGGCGGGAGGAAGGAGGGATCCAGGACTGGCTCCCAAAATCTATTCTGCACCTCTCAGCTCTCCCAGGCCCTAGATATGGCTCTCATGTCCCCTCCCCACATCCCTTAGACCTTTGCTGTCCCCGTCCCCACTGCACTTTGGGCTGGACCGCCTGTCATTCAGCTCCACTGGGTTCTGCTGCTGCTTGTGGCTGGGGAGGGTGGCTTGGAAGAAAAAGAGACCACGGAAGACAGCCTCCTTGGAGTTGAATCTTTTAGAAAGTCCTAGAATATGTCCTGTATGATCCATGTTAGGCTAAAGGTATGTTTCTTCTACTTTACCTTGCATTATCGGGCCCTGGGAAAGGGGACACGGTGCAGGGCTTGTCTTCCCACACCAACGACTCTTCAGATAGGTACAAGGAAGGTGGAAGAAAGAGGGAAAGGGAGGCAGGAGTGTGGGGCCACTCCAGACAGCCTCCATGGTCTTGCCCGGCCAGGCTCTGGAGGTGCTAAGCTTCCAGAACCGTGCCCTCCTGTCCCGAGCCCTCCCCAGTGCTGCCTGGCTCCAGCAGGCCTTGAATTTTTTTTTCTTTCTGTTTTTAAGAGACAGAGTCTGGCATTGTTGTCCAGGCTGGAGTGCCGTGGCGCCATCATAGCTCACTGCAGTCTCGAACTCCTGGTCTCAGGTGATCCTCCCACCTCAGTCTCCCAAAGCGCTGGGATTACAGGTGTGAGCCACCACACCAGTCAGTCCTTGACTTCCACTGGACTTTGGAGGCCAACGGCACCGGCACCATGTGAAAATGGGCTCTGCTTCCATTTCAGTTGTGTCTCTAAAGACCAAGCAGAACAAGCTGAGCCCCCAACCCTGCAAAGTAGGTCGGTCCCAGCCCCAGCACAGGGCTCAGCACCCCCTTGGAACACTGGGGATAGAGTTGGGGGATAGGCGACCTCTTTGTGCCAGCTGTCAGGGTGCTGTGGGCTTCCTGCCCCCTTGACACTGGTTGGGGGGGGCCTCCTCCCACTGAGTGGGTGAGGGGGTGGGTTCCAGAGCTACCCAGGGCTCTCTTGCAGTTGGGCCACAGGAAGAGCCATCAGGTATCCTGGGGCATCTTAGGAAGATCCTTCCTGGCGGGACTTGGCCCCAGGCAAGGGCAGACAACCCTGCCCAGAGCCCAGGAAAGCCAGCCTCCCAGCGCCTTGGAGGCCGGTTGGGGATGGAGGCAGTACAGGACTGTCTGGAGCTAACCTAAGTGGCCCACACCCCTCCACACCCCTCCACATCCCTCCACGCCCCTCCACACCCCTCCACATCCCTCCACATCCCTCCACATCCCTCCACACCCCTCCATACCCCTCCACACCCCTCCACGCCCCTCCACGCCCCTCCACGCCCCTCCATGCCCCTCCACGCCCCTCCACATCCCTCCACGCCCCTCCACGCCCCTCCACATCCCTCCACATCCCTCCACACCCCTCCACATCCCTCCATATCCCTCCACGCCTCTCCATGCCCCTCCATTCCTCTCCACATCCCTTACACCCCTCCATACCACTCCACGCCCCTCCAGGCCCCTCACTCCCCTCCATGCCCTTTCTGGTGCTGCCTTTCAGATGCAGAGGCCAGAGCACGGGGCCCAGAGCAGCAGCCAGACAGATCACACCTGGCCCCATGGGCTGCGGGCCTGGATAAGGGTCTCAAGTGGGATGGGTCCCCTGGGCTGAGCACTGCCCACTGTGGTTGCAGCTGAGTCTGAACCAACATCACTGTGGCCTCTGAGAGCCCTGGGGCTGTGCCACCTAACAGTGTGTTCAACACAGGAGGGAGCGAGACCATTCGGCCAATGGAACCCTTCCTCTCCTGGGTTTCATGGTGTCCTGAGGGTTTTGCATGTGACTTGTGATACCTGGATAACCTGGGCATGCAGGTGGCAGTGCTTAAGACTGCATCTGTAGCCCTGAGTTCAGGTTCAGACTCACTGCACATGCTGTGAACCCTAAAGGAGTCAACAGCCTTTCTGGGCCTCATTTCCCCGCTACACAGTGGGCATAAGAATACCTGCCCAGCTTTCTTCCCAGGGTCCTTGTGAGACATCAGGAACTGGAGCTCCCAGGTACTAGAGTCCTCACTGAAGCCACCTCAGGGCTCAGCCAGCCGAGTGAGAATCCCAGTGCACACTGGGAGTAAGCACTGTGGCTTGACAAGGCCCCAGGCCACCTGCTCTCTGTGCCCCACAGTTTCTTGTGCATGGCCAGAGTCACCAGAGGCGGTGCGGGTCCTGGGAGAGCCCTGCAGCCCCCAGCCCAGCTTCGCTTCTCACCATCTCGCAGCAGTTTGTGGGTGCTGCCAGTCTGTCTCCCGCACATGCCACCACATTGGCTAAGGAAAGGCTTGCAAATGAGACATGAATTCCCCAATTAAGCTTGCTGGAACGGTGCCCCCAAATAAAGAAATTAATTAAAGTCTTTTTGCCAACATCAGCTGGGCTGGAGGTGGGCTTGGATGTCCTGTCTTGGAGCTCATGCCTCCTTCTGAGAGCGCAACCTTAACTCCCTGGTGTCTTGTGCATTGAAGGCAATAAAGGTCCAAGGAAGGGAAAACCTCAGAAGCTTGGGTGGCCCCACTGTGTCCCCGCTGCCTGTTGGTGGCCCACAGTGTCATACGGGGTCAGGGGGAGGCTGAGCTGTCCCAGGTCAGGAGGCATGACCTCTTTACCACCTTGACTGTGTCCCTGCAAGTTAACCAATGACACAGAACAATCCAGATGTTTGTTGGGAGTAGTGGCAGGAAGAGCTGCTTGCTCCTAGATAATTTCCAAAAGAGAGATGAGTCACATGGTCTGGGAGAGGGTGTGATGTTGAGGAAATGCGGGAGCTTTGGGTTCAAATCGTTCTGGGTTCAAATCCTGACCATCCTTTACTTAGGGAGGTGAGAGCGTGTTTGAGCATCGCTATTCTCATTTGTAAAATGGAGAGGAAGTCATGAGGGACGAGAGACAGGGCTGTCCAGGAGCCTTGCTCTAGACCAGCAGTCCTCAACCTAGGCCTCAGGGGAACCCAGGCACCTGCAGTGATTCCAACGCAGAACGGCTAAGGACTAGACTGGGGTGGGTCCTCGGAGTCACTTGGCAGTCCCTCTTGTTAGACCTTGCTCCAATCTGGCCTCTCAGGGAGCCTGGCTACACCAGCCTGCTGTCCCCACTCCCTGGCACTCCCCAGATCCTGCTCTGTGTTTTCCTTTTCCGTAACACTCGATGTCCTTCAAAAGGTTCTGTTGAGGCCAGGCGTGGTGGCTCACACCTGTAATCCTAGCACTTTGGGAGGCCAAGGTGGGTGGATCACCTGAGGTCAGGAATTCGAGACCAGCCTGGCAGACATGGTGAAACCACATCTCCACTAAAAATACAAAAATCAGCCAGGCGTGGTGGCGCGTGCCTGTAATCCCAGCTACTTGGGAGGCTGAGGCAGGAGAATCACTTGAACCTGGGAGGTAGAGGTTGCAGTGAGCCAATATCGTTCCATTGCACTCCACCCTGGGAGACAAGAGAGAAACTATCTAAAAAAAAAAAAAAAAAAAAAAAAAAGATTTTGTGACCCTTTTTGTGTTTATGGTGCTCTCTCCTCCCACTGGAACATAAGCTCCATGAAGGCAGGGATCTCTGTGTTGGTGACTGTCCCCAGAAGTGCCTGTCCCTAACAAGTCCTGGTAAACACTGGCTGGAAGCCGAAATGTGTTTCAGCAAGCCCCTTTTCTGTTCCTGTCCCCATTGCTTTAGGTTCTATAGTCTTGATGACTTTGCTTTTTGTTTCCATCTCTTGCTCTGGACCAGCAGAGATCTCATCTGTCTTATTTAGGGCAGTGTCCACAGTGCCTGGAACACTGTCCACTCCAAACTCAAAAGGCATTTGTTGAAAGAATGCGCTATGGTGTGCAGGGGATGGAGGTTCATAAGGTGTCCTCTGCTGCTCTCTGCTGGGAAGCCAGGGGAAAGGTTTCATCTCCAAGAAGGTGGACAGACTCTGAAAAGGGGGAGGGTGAAAATTTGGTTTGGGAGCCTGAAGAGTAGGTTGTTAATTACATATTTTTTGTTTTAACACTGTTAAAATCAGACAAAGCTGCCTACACCTTCCCACTCTCCTGGGCCCTTCTTCATTCCATCCATGCCAGGACAACAATCCTGGATTTTTATTTTTGTTTTTTTCATTAAGACAATTTTTAATTGATGCCTAATAGATGTACATATAGTTTCGGGGCATCATGGATTTTGAAGTATTCCATCCTGTTAACTCCATGAATACACTTATTCTCGCAGGTACTGGCTCCCCGTTTTGGGGTTGGACTCCCCTCTCCTGGTCTCTCGACATTTTGCTTTGCTGGAGGGTGAGTGTGAACAGAGCCACTGCCAGCATTGGGCCTCACTCAGGCCGCATAAGGCCAGACTGCTGCTAAGGGCTGGGGCAACTGGGGGAAGGACAACTCTCCATCTTTTTCTAGTTCCTGGGACTGGGGAGAGTGTTAGGGGGACAGAGAGGTGAATCAGCCACAGCCTAACTGGGAAATGCTTGGCACAGAAAAATCCCATGTCCAGTTAACTTTGGCTTCCTCAGGATCCAGAGCCTCCTCCCTCCAGACTGTTTACTGTTCCTTTAGGCAGATTTCTTTTTCAATTTTTAGTTTTTAGAGGCAGGGTTTCACTGTGCCTTATCTAGGCTGGACTGCAGTGTCGTGACCATAGCTCACTGCAGCCTCAACTACCTCGGCTAAAGTGATCCTCTTGTTCCAGCCTCCCCAGTAACTGGAACCAGAAATTTTTAATGTGTATAGACTTCACATTCTCTTGCCTTGTACTGTCAGGTTGGTTTAACTAGGGCAGAATTTTCAGGCTCATATCTATTGGCCCAAGATCTTCCCAGTGACAAATCCTTGAGCTTTTTGGCCCTAAATCAGCTAGTGACACGTGAGTTTGTTCCAAAAAATGAGTCTACTCATTTTGTAGAATAACATCCACACCTGACCTCTCTCTGGCCAGGTCAGTCTCCCATAACAATTACTTTTAAAATATTCTGCCCCAGAGACAGAACACAATTCATGTATCCCCATTTGTGGTTGAGAAAATATGGGCATCATTCCTTGATTAATTTTTACATACTATTATTATTCTGGCCACATGAGATAATGTGTTTGTGTCTCTCCCACTATTTGACAGCTCTTGATGGCAAAGACTGTCCTTGCTTATCCCCTTGGTGTTTAGCACAGTGCTTACTGATTTAGAAGAGCTCAATGAAAGTTTCTTAAATGAGTGACTTAGTCCACTTGCCCTGTACTATTCTTCTGTTCAAACTAGAAAACAGCTGTTTTTTTTGTGTTTGTTTATTCCTGTGCATGCCCCCAAAGGCCCACACCCCTGGGAGATGGTTCTGTTTTTTTGTTTGTGTGTGTGTGTGCATGTTTAAACAAACAGGGTCTTGTTCTGTCACCCAAGTTGAAGTGCAGTGGTGCAATCAACGCTCACTGCAGACTTGAATTTCTGGGGTTGAGCGATCCTCTGCTTCAGCCTCCCAAGTAGCTGGGACCACAGGTGCATGCCACCATGCCCAGGTTTTTTTTTTTTTTTTTTTTAGACAAAGTTTTGCTCTGCCACCCAGGCTGGAGTGCAATGTGCCATCTCGGATCACTGCAACCTTTGCCTCCCAGGTACAAGTGATTCTCCTGCCTCAGCCTCTTACTGGGATTACAGGCGTGCGCCACCATGCTCAGCTAATTTTTGTATTTTTAGTAGAGACAGGGTTTTGTCATGTTTTCCAGGCTGGTCTTGAACTCCTGACCTCAAGCGTTCCACCCACCTCAGACTCCCAAAGTGCTAGGATTACAGGTGTGAGCCACAGCACCCAGCCCAGCTAATTTTTTTATTCGTTTTTTAAGAGACAGGGTCTCACTATGTTTCCCAGGCTGGTCTGGAACTTCTGGCCCCAAGTGATCCTCTTTCCTTGGCTTCCCAAAGTGCTGAGATTACAGGCATGAGCTACTGCACCCCAGCACCACTGGAAGATGTGATCAGCATTCAGCCTGGGCCCTGGGATCAGTAAACTAAATCCCATCATCACATTCATTTATAAATCGGCTTTTGAATCCTCCTTGTTGAAGTTTTTCCTCATTCTGGATGTCTCTACCCTCAAAATATCTTGGATACAAAAGGTTACATCCTCACCCTACTACTGTTGAGAGGGGAAGGTCCCTGTGCACTGTGGGAACCCTGAGGCTCGAGAACCTGTATGCCAGGTGATGGGCTGGGGGACGGGCATCCAGAGGGGGACATGGAATATCCTGTGCTCAGCAAAGGAATGTGGGGGAGGGGAAGAGGAGAAGGGAAGAAGAGAGGGAGGAAGAGGAGGGAGGGAGAAAGAGAAAGAATAGTTATTTGCAAAGGACAGAGTCAGAGGCCATGCAATGTGGAAAAGAAAATGAGGGGCAGACATATAAAAGATAGCGGAGAAGGGAAGGCACTGATTTTATAAAATAAATGATTACATCAGGGATAAACACAACAAAAGTAAAGGTAAATTTAGTGCTTACTAAAGAGTCTGCAAAGATTTGAACTCATTAACATTTTAAGAGTGTTTGATAATTATTTTTGGCTTATAGAAAAACAAGGAATAATGTTTGTTATACTGTGCTGTAAAAACACTTGAATTCCTGTGTTAGATGGAGAAACACAAGCTTCTCAAATTTTTTTCTCTTTTGTAGATATGGGGGTCTCACTGTGTTGCCCAGGCTGGTCTCAAGCTCCTGGCCTCAAGTGGTCCTCCTGCCTCGGCCTCCTAAACTGCTGGGATTACAGCTGTGAGCCACTGTGCTCAGCCCTCAAAATCATTTGTGATTAAAAAAAAAACAAAACAGAAAAAACCCTGGAAATTGGGATCCATCACCTCACTTTATATAGAGATTTTCTATGATAAGAAAAACAATGCCCACTTTGTGACTGTCAGGATAATGCTGCTAAAGCCAACATCGTTCTGAACTGCAATAATGAAAGCATCTGACTGGGTGGCATTTGCTGGTGAAACCGGGGACATGGTGAACGTCCAGTCACGAGCGGGCAGCTGCAGCTCTCCTGGAGTCCTTGGCATTCTGCATACACCAGTGCTCTTAAACACTGCTTCCTCCTGTTCCTGCTTCTGACAACAGCGCTCACCCCACATTCTGGAACCTTTTGAGGAGGGGGAGGAGAATAGCAGAGACCCATAGGGCCGTGGTAATGACAGCAGCCAGAGGAGGTACAGGCTGCAGAATCCGGTCTGATGGTGGAGGGAAGATGGGAGGGGAGAGGAGGAAGACCCCTGTGGGGATCCCCTTGGCTTTTCCCAGGGTCAGGGGCAGGGTTGAGGAAGCTAAGGTGTTAGCACATGCCTGAGCCCCCTGAAGACCCCCCTGCCCTGTCATTCCCTCTTCATCATCCAGAGAGCCCCGGGGTGGGTTTCCCAGGCCTGGCCGACCTCCCTTGCTATTCATTTCCAGCAACAGACCTCATCATGCTGTCATGAGCGTCCTGTCCTGTATCCTCTCTCCCTCATCAGCCACCCACAAAGAAAGACTACCAGAGAGAAGAAAACAGAATGCATTTGACCGCATTTCAAAGGCAGTGACTGTAAACAAACTTGGTTGAAGAAATAAGTACCACATGACAAGATGCCTGAATCTTTTTTTTTTTTTTGCCATATTTCACATTTGAGAACCCAGAATTCAGCTCCTGTTATACACAATTTGTAAAAATTTATTGCCTTGGCGTAAAGTCAAAATCATGTCTTGGCGTAAAAAATCATGCCTTGGCGTAAAGTCAAAATCTTCACAGAAGGGTATGCTTCGTGTCACCAAATGGGGGTGCAGCTGTGTGCTATCTGTGCAGTTTTTGATAAAATTTTTCTGTGAAAGATTCTTAACTGGAACTTGGAAGGGAAAACAAAAAGAAACAATGTAATGTAGTGGTGGAAACAAAATTCTCACGATGACTAGCAGTCTTTCCAGATTCTTTGACACAGATTTCCTCATCGTGAATGGCGGCTCTCCTGAACTAGGAGGGAGTGTGAATCTCCATTTGAGGAAGGGGAAGAAGAGTGTGGAGGGTGAGGGCCTCCCCCTGAGAGAGCCAGTTGTGTTCATGATTTTGGTTCCTTCTTCCTCCTCATTAAGCATCTGCCCAGGAGCCCAGGAGCCAGGGCTTAGCTTCCTGGCTATTTTCATCTCTTCTTAGTGAGGATCAGCATTGCCAGCCCACTGAGCCCAGTAGGGTCACCCCTCCCCACTGGGAATTGCACCCCCTACCCCCTGCCAGAGCTCCCTGCAGGAACCAGCTGCCTCTAGTTGGAGACACTGAGTAAAGGCAGAAGGGTCCCTCCTTTCTGGGGTGCCCTGTGCTAGTGTTGGGCAGCTCTAAGTTTGGAAACTGCTTTCCCCACTGAGCTGAAGGCTGCCTCCTGGGATATGCACCCAGTGGTCCCCATTCGGCCCTGGGAGCCACTCACATCAAGTCTGGCTGTATCCCAAGGGTGACCAGGAGAGCCCTGTGAGTGGCAGTTCCCCTCCTGGAACACTGCCTCACCAGCTCATCACCCCAGTCCTGTGGGCTGCTCCTCCCTCACCTGGTTTCTATGCGGACCCACCATCCTTGCCCTCCTGGACCCCTAAACTGGCCCACGTGCTTTGTTGTAGAATGGCGGCCAGGACTGGACATGTGGTTTGATTGCTAAGGACCCAGCAGAGGCTCATTGTGTGGTAGACTCTGTATTTTATCGTGTGTGTGTGTGTGTGTATGTATTATACACACACACATACAAGATATATACATAGTAAGTGGACACTGTGTATATATATCTATATGCATATATATGTACACATATGTACACACACTGTATGTATATACATACATATATGTATTATATATGCATACATATATATGTATGTATGTATTAAGTGGACACTGTACTTCTGATGTGGATAAGGTGATGAACCTAAAAAGTCACACTATTCTATGGCATTATGTTTAGATGGAGCCTTAACAATCCTGAAACTCCAGATCTTCAATTTACCCTGAACACTGTACGCAATTGTTCTGGGCCCATCTTTATAATCTATTGAAATAACAGGGACTGTGTCCCCTGCTTCCATCCACTGTTCATCCCTTTTGTGTTCTACCCACTGGGAGGGAGTTCTCAAGGGGGAAGCTAGAAGTCGTTTTAAAAAGACAGGAAAGCCTAGAGAAAGAACCAACCAAAAAGCGAAAAATGCTCATCTGCCTAGTTAGGGTGTTTTTTCCTACCACGACTCTTGCCAAAATTTGGCTGTTTCTTAGTGGAGGAAGGTGGACATGAGAATTGAGCTGGGAACAAGGAACCCTCACATGGATCGTCAGGCTGGAGGAGGAGGTGGGCACCATACTTCCTTTGAGAAAACAGAAGCAAGTATAGGACACTGTGGAAGTGAAAGGAATAAACTTACTTGTGTTTAGGAGCTAGAGCCTTCCTTTTGGCTTGGGCATGACCTCTTGGATAGCTGGGAACACTGTCCCTGCTCATGTTTGGGGCGTGCCCCCCGGATAAACACATGCATACCTGGCTCTCAGGGCGAGCTGCAGGTTGGCAAGTCCTGGTCAAACGCAGTGTGACTGCAGCCTCTCGAGGAGGCTCAGACTCTTGTGTTTGCAGGGATGTGCTAAGCCAGATGCATGTGATGGCTGCCAAGCAAGGTGGAGCATCCAGGGGCTGCTAGGTCCAGCAGCAACACCGACTGCCACCTCCCCCACACGGGGTCTCAGCCCCTGGCTGGAGCCTTCCTTCGGTGGAGAATCAGCCTGCTCTGTGCCCCCCATGGGCTTCAGTCATGGCACCCTCAAGGGCACAGATCACGTTGGGGTAACGTGTGCCTAGTTCTTAGCACAACGCCTGGCCTGTAGTAGTGGCTGAGAGCCAGGAAGCCCTGGAGCAGACGGAGTGAGGGTCAACCTGGCTGCATACTCTGTAGTCACCACGGCTCTCGGAGCGTCACGTTCCCATCACAAAAGGGAGACCGATGGTTCTCAACTCCCAGGACAATGCTGAGCACTCAGCAAAGTAACCATACAGGGAGACATGACCTGCTGGAACAGAAACCCTCCTTGCGCACTAACCATCACCCTTTAGTCCAGCGAGGCTTGGGTGAAGATGGCAGAAGAATGAATGAAAGACTAGCGAGATGCACCAAGAACAGAGGTGTGCTGCCCGGGGGGGACCCTTGGGGAGGGGAGGGCCAAGGCCGATTTCTCTGTTGGGCTCAGCCTCACCCTTCACTCCTTCACTTCTCACTGAACTTCCTTGGCCACAGGATGCCCCTCCCACCTGAGGGAGCCAGGAGGTTTGACGTGCGAGTGAAGCCGCACACACTCCTCCATCGCCTTCCTAGGTCTCTCATACAAGCCCAGGTTCTCCCCACCCTTTCTGTTTTCATCTCCAAATACAGGCACAAAAGGTCAAGCTTCCAAGCAACTAAGGAAAAAACCTGAAAAATGGTATCTGCTCATAGAGTAGCTAGTGAGATGGAGTGCACAATCAAAACTGCGGCGGGAGTCTCCTTGTTAAGACCTGAACGTGGGTATACACGGAAGGGTGCAGGTGTCCCACCCCCACGGAACACAGTTCACACACAGCCGCCACCAGCGCCAGCACCACCGTCCTACACTCAGAGAGGCTGCCCGGCCACCACCAGACAGAGGTCAGAGCTAGGAGAATGTGCCTGGGCTGCTGGAGAACTGGGCTGTGGACTGGGCACGCCAGGGAGGGAGGGACACACAGATGGCTAAATGGCAGCGAGCTGCAGGGCCAGAGGGCTTGCTCCCTCTCCGGTGCTATTTTATGGCAACAGCTCTAAGTGCCACTTTGGCACCTGATACTCTTTAGTTCTTATTGGGAGAGAATGACATACCTGCAAAGAAGGCTGAGAAATACTCTCGAAGATGAGACACACAGAAGCCACAAAGAAAAAGGGATTAAGTGATGGAGTCAAAAGTGAGAAGCCTCAGTTATGTTCCTGATAAGGACGGAAGGTGTTTGGGTAGACAGCCAAGCCCGCATTGATTGACACAGGGCTGTAACGGGAGAGATTTCTTCACAGAACTGTTTTCCAAAGGGCTGCAGAGGCCACCGGTGAGGCGAGGGCACTGGGGCACTTTCCCTGGCCACTACCTTGTGAACTTCTGGGGACTTCTTTCATTTGGTACCCCCACTACACAAGGCTAAGGCTTTCCACCGCCAAGGCTTGGCAAGCCCTTGCTTAAGGAAGAGGGATCAGAACCACAAAGCTGGCATGTGGGTGAAGATAGTGCCTCTGGCCTAGATCCCAGGGCACTCTGATGAGACCCATAGCTGACTCCACTCCCCACCCCATCCCACTCTCCCCATGCTGCGAGCTGGGGCCGTCTGGGTGAGGAAAGTGCTGTGGTTCTGGCTCAGGGTCTGGCGCAGCCAAGGACTCTCCGTGTCCAAATGCCCCCCAGGATGGTGGCTCCCTACCAGGTGAACTTTAGCTTCAGTTGTTGTTAAGCTCCAAAACACCTACCTCCATCTAGGATGAGAAAAGGACCCAGGTGGAGGGTGATGTCCCAGAGCTCATAATGAGTGTTTACAGTATTTGGATCAGCAGAGAGGATTGGATATGGAAAGGAGAAAAATTCCCTAGAAAGGTGTCAGGTAAGTCAGGGATAAAATTCCCCATCCTCGTGATGAATCGGGACAGCCAGTGCCCACAGCAGTTAGGACGCAGCCTCCTGCATCAGGCAAACCCAGGACTGCTTACCTAGGTGAGCCACTGCACCTCTCCACCTGGGCGTGGTGAGAGTCCATGCCTAACCCACAGGGATCCCTGTGAGGAGTAAGGCCCTCGGGCAGAGGGGCCACCCCAAGCTGCCTGGAAGTGTGCCTGCTTGTTAGCCACCACTGTCACACCCTTCATTCCAACACAGCACCCTCGAGGGTGCAGGAGACAGATCTGGGAGGCACCACACCCAAGGTCACCTTTCTCCCTGATCAGTGTGTCGTTGACTTGTTCTTGCCCCAATCCCAGGCCAGTGGGGAGGTTTTTTGCCATGAATGCAGACTGGAGGAGAATGTGGAGTGGGCTTGTGGAGTGGCAGGTCCCCATGGTCCTCCCGGGCCTGCCCGGCTTCCTCTCAGCCTGATGCTTGGCGACCCCCCTCACTGTTGGGGGCTAAGCCTGGGTCCCTGGGGAGGATGGTGACACATGGGCCACACAGGAAGGATTCAGAACCTTCCAGGCTCTGTCCTGGGGGCCTGCGATCTTCTTGCCTCTTGCACGCTGCAGAGTTAACTCAATTTTGGTGACCAGGCCTGGACTGATCTAGTCAGTAAACTGGATGCATTTGCTCAGAATGACCCGGCCACCAAGACTTTCCATATGACTTGCCTGACTTTTGAAAGATGACCCTAGTATAATGTCCCATGGACCACAGGAAGACTTTGTTCAAACTCGAGGCTTTTTTTTTTTTTTTTTTTTTTTTTTGAGAGGGAGTCTCACTCTGTCACCCAGGCTGGAGGGCAGTGGCACGATCTTGGCTCACTGCAACCTTCACCTCCCCGGTTCAAGCTATTTTCCTGCTCAGCCTCCCAAGTAGCTGGGACTACAGGTGCTCACTACCATGCCCAGCTAATTTTTGTATTTTTAGTAGAGATGAGGTTTCATCATATTGGCCAGGCTGCTCTCAATCTTCTGAGCTTGTGATCCGCCCGCCTTGGTCTCCCAAAGTGCTGGGATTACAGGCGTGAGCCACCGCACCCTGTCTGTTCCCTGACCTTTTAAACAAATTCATGTATTAACAGAGAATCAACATCTAAATAGACTTTTATTTTTATTTTACTTGTTTGGACAGAAAAGAAAATTCATCGGCTTTCATTAGAGTCTCCTTAAGTGTTGGAAACACATTAAACTCAGAAATAGTGGACCTTGTAGAAAAGCATCACAAATTAAAAATATATTTCTCCATGTGGTAAAAGTGCTTTCAATCCAATCAAAGGGCACGGCAAGGGTATTTGGAAACACAATCTAAAATTTGGCCTGCAATCCGTGGCATCGAATTCCAACCACAGGGTGGGGGAGTCACCGTGATCTAGAGCACAGGAACCACGTGGGGCCCGGAGCATGCGGACAGCAACACTCGCAGTAACTGAGTGAGGACGAGGAACAGAGTCCCAAAGCCTGAGTAGAATAGATTCTGCATTTGTAAAAAATGAGGTGGTTACATAAACTGGGTTGAAAGGGGACCAGGTAATCCCAGAAATTCCTTGTTTCTGGTCTGTGGGGACGGTCAGATCCGCCCACCACTCTGGCACCGAGGCTTCCCCGGAGACACATAAACCTGGGTTGGGAAAGAGCCCAGATCTGCCTGGGGACACGCGAGCCTCGCTGCCAGCGTTGGGCATGCAGCCTCTCCAGTCCTGCGGTCAGCAACCGCCTCCGGCCCTCGTGTCAAATCACACCTGACCAGGGTTGTCACCACAGTCCCGTTTTGGGGATTTTCAAAGGCCAGCCCTGTTGTTCTGAGGGGCCACTCTGAGAAGGCAAACAAGGTCACTCACTACACACGGAGGAAAGACAATGAGCAAATGGCCATCGCAGAGAATTCGGTTGTGTGTTTCAGCAATGCTACATATTTTTCAAGACAAGTAATTCTGCCAATGATGACATCTGCGACAAAGCTTAGGGCCCGCGGGCTCCCCATGGGCCTGGTGGAGAGCAACCACGTCTGTTCGGAAGCCAGCGGCCCTTCCCGGCCCTGCCACAGGCCAGAACACAGAACTGTGGTCATGCAAGGAGCCGTGACTGAGGCCGGGGTTGGCGAGGGGGGTGGAGAGGAGGGGACATCTGCCTTTTACATTAGATCTGAAGCAACAGTAAGAAAATAACCTGAAGATATATTTAAAAATAAAAAATAGCATCACCCTTCACTCCAATTTTTTGGCATTTCCCTTTCTCCCCTGCCCACCAGCTAAGCAGAGGGAATGAGCAGGAATGCCTCATTTTTCAGAATGGGCACCCACTCCCCATTTCACTACTGCACACCCAGGATGCGTGACTTCTTCTAAGAGACCGGCTCAAAGGTGCTCACATGAGGCCAGTGCTGGAAAACTCCCCGGCCTCCCCCGACACCCAAGCCACTGTAACCAAGCAGGGCGTCTTTGCTTCCTTCAAGTCATGAACTTGAACCACGTCCCAGACGACTGTAGATCTTTAGGAAGCAGACGCCTCTCTTAGAGCATGCTCCAGCTCATTCCACCACAGGGCCTTCCTTCGCAGTCACAGTCCACGTTGCCTCCCAAGCTCCACGGATATCAGGAGAGAATCTGCCCTTGAGAACTTGGGTGTAGGTGCTCACTACGCTGGCGGCACTGTTTCCCGAGGGAGGATGTGCTCTTCTTGGAATGCAAATAAGGATAGCAACCGTCCTCTGATCAGGTCCATCCTGTCCCTCCAGAGGCCCTGTGTATCCCTCCCAGGCAGCAAACCACACACCAGGCCATCTCCGGGTCTCTGATGGGCAAGTTGGAACGGCAGGCTCTCCTCCCCCTCTCACCCCTCCCCTGACCGAGTCCTGCATCCCCAGCATCAGTGGGTCGGAGAGGCGTCCTCCAAGCCCAGCAGCTCTCTGACGAGTCTCTCCCCGAACTGCGCCCGGCTGTACCTCTTCACGTGGTAGGCGTCTGACATTTTGTACAGGATGTAGGCATTGTTGATGGCGATGCTGATGGCGAACCAGAACACCTGCTGCCAGGTCTTGTTTGGTTTATGAGAAATGAAATACCTGAAGACAGAGGGGAGAAGAACCGCTGACCTGATGGTTCATGGCCCCCGGAGATGCATCCCAAACGCCCCCCTCAGCACGGCCCGTGCGACGCTGCAGGCTCGCCCCCGACAGAAGCAGGAGGGCTGTGGGGGCAGGAGTCAGGCTTGGGATGTTAGGTGAGCTCTAGCTGGGGGCTTTGTCACAATAAACTTCACTTAAGACCAAGGAAGTGGAAAACAACAAGGTTGCTGGAGGAGAACCCGAAAGCCAGGTGCCAGGTGTGCTGGGGTGGCGCACAGCCCCGGAGTGGACAGGCACCTGGCAGCCCCTCCAGCTTCCCTGCTTGCTGAATGCTCCTTGCAAGGCTGTGTGTCCTGTGCAGCTGCCACTCCCTCGAGGCCAAGCTCTTCCTCAGCTCCAGGCCCCTGCAGGGTGTACCCTGTTCCCGAGTGTACCTTTGCCATCCCTGTAGATGGAAGTACAGAGGTCGCCCCTCTGGGAAGCCCACCTGGACCCTGAGGACACTGGCCTCCTTGGGAGCACCAGCCTCAGGCCTCACTCACTGCACTGTCTTCTCCATTTGTGAGTTTGCCTCAGCACCCTGTATAAAGTATGGGAGGATCAGTGTCCTCAATATCTCACTATGACTGAAATGCCCAGCACACAGCAGGCACCACAGACATCTATTCCACAAATGCCAGCTGTTGTAGAACAACCTCAAAGAACACAGGAAGGTGCCAGTACATAGTAGGTGCTCAGTGAACTAAATGCCAATGTCTTTGTAACAACCTCACGGAATTTAGCAAGGTGCTGAGCACATAGTAGGCGTTCAACAAAGATTTGTTTGATGAATCACTAAGGAGTGCGGCTACCTTTCACACACAGGCTGTTTTCCAGAGAGAACCGGGTCCTTGTTTTTCCCTCTTTATCACGAAAAAGGCCAGGAAGTATAGGTTACCCTCAAAGAGGGTTCAGTCAATATCCGATTTTGAGTTAGTCCAACCCTGTTCTAAGTGGTAAGGCTCAGTCCCAGTGATTTAATACTTTTAATGTTCAACAGCTATCATTTTTTGAGTTCCCATGATGGTGGCTATAATGGCACCAGGTCGGAGGTGGCATCATGGGTGTCTGGACGTCTGCACATTGTGGATCTTGTCTATGCTGTGTGTAAACTATGCATACTATGTGTATACTGAACATGAGACCACATCTGGTGATCTAAACAGGCATCCATATTTGAGAACATTAAGGCACCCATGCTAGAAGATATGTGACTTGGGGTAGAAGTGCCTGAGCTGATGCCCAGTGTGTTAGGGGTGTGGGGGAGGACAGCAATTCAGGACAGAGGACTGGGGCAAGCGATGCCAATGGCTGGGGTCTGAGCTCACTGCTGAGGGACAGCTCAGTTCAGGTAAGCAAAGGGAAGGGTGCCTCTGGGCACAGGGAATGTGAACCTGGCATTGGGAGAGCAGAGGACGCAGAGTACCTGGGCAGAGGACTTCCACGTAAGGCCAGGTGTGCACAGGTGAGGCCAGAAGCCCAGACTGAGGGCAGGATCTTACCTCCCAGGGTCTTCGTCCTGCAGTTCTTACACTGCAGAAACTAGTGATCATCTGTCAAGACATCTATGCCGAGATGGCACAACTATGAGAGTCCTTCTGTGATGGAGGCACCCGGCCACTTACTTGCTGTATTTGTCATCATATCTGCAGATGTAGCTCAGGTGAGCGGCAAACGCCTCCACGGCCAAGGGGCATGGGATCTCCCCACTCTTCCTTTTGATGATGACTCCTGAAGGCGAGAGACAAGATAAGCCCCTTCCTCAGCACCTCCTCCTAATGCCAATTTATAAATGTGCCTATCTTCATTCAGCTTAGCTGCCCCCGACTTAATAATGAGCAGAGGAGGAGGATGGCGAGGAGGAGAAGGGGAGGGAGAGTTGAAGAAGAACAATCAGCACCAACCATCAGGTGCTTCAGAGGGGTTGAGGAAAGCATCAGAGTCAGGTGAGTGCCATGGTATGTGCCAGCCCAGACACAGCAGCCCAAGTCATGGGGGTTCGCAGGCCTGCAGGACCCTGGCAGGCCTGAAGGGGCTCTAAGCAGCACGGGGAAGGGTGCTGCACCAGACTGGGCCTTGAAAGAGTGAAAGCGGCGACAGGACTCACTCTTCCCTCCCTCCCCCTTCTGCCAGGCTGGGTGAAGGGTGCTGGGAAGAAGAGGTGGTGGATGAGGTCAGAGAGCACCACGGAGCCCTTTCCACCTGCCTTCATCAAAGCCAAAGGGTGTCGGCAACTCGTCGCCCCACATAGGGTGACTGCAGAGTCACCCCACACAGAGCACTAGACCTCACTCCTCCTAAGTTGTGGTTCTGCATCCTTCGACAAATCTCCCAATAAGTGTGTGAGATGATGGATATGCTAATTACCCTGATCTGATCACCATACATTATATGTATCAAAACATCACTATGTGCCCCATGAAAATGTACAATTATTGTTTGTCAATTTAAAAAAGAAAAGGAGGCTGGGCACAGTGGCTCACGCCTGTAATCCCAGCACTTTGGGAGGCTGAAGCGGGCGGATCACCTGAGGCCAGAAGATTAGCCTGGCCAACATGGCAAAACCCCATCTCTACTAAAAATACAAAAATTAACTGGGCACGGTGGCGGGTGCCTGTAATTCCAGCTACTTAGGAGGCTGAGGCAGAAGAATCGCTTGAACCTGGGAGGCGGAAGTTGCCGTTTGCTGAGATTGCTGCCACTGTACTCCAGCCTGGGTGACAAGAGCGAAACTCTGTCTCAAAATGAAATAAAAAATAAAAAAGCAAAAGGGTGTAATTATTATCATTATTTTTTGAGATATGAGGTCTTGCTCTATCACTTAGGCTGAAGTGCAGTGTCATGATCACAGCTCACTGCAGCCTCAAATTCCTGGGCTCAAGGGATACTCCCACCTCAGCCACCTGAAGAGCTGGGACCACAGGTATGTGCCACCAAGCCCAGCTAATTAAAACAATTTTTTAAATAGAGACCCACCATGTTGCCTAGGCTGGTGTCAAACTCCTGGCCTTACAGGATCCTCTGCCTGGGCTTCCCAAAATTCTGGGATTACGCGTGCGAGCCTCCATGCTCAGCCAAAAGGAATTAGAGGCTCAGAAGCAGGAGGCAGCTGCCCTTTCCAACCCTCCCATCCCCCAGCTCCATCCTTTCATGCCTCCTCGAACTTTGGGGGCCCTACACCCTCAAACACCTTTTCCTCTACTAAGTACAGCTGGGAATGTATCCCAGGGGCACCGGGAAGGTCACAGCAAGATGAACAAATCCCATTGGCGGGGCCTGAGAAGCACACGGAGACCCATGAGCCCTCCCTGCCCTGCTGCCAAGCCACTACAGGCCATTCTGGCTTCCAAGGCCTGCCGTATGCGCCACCCACCGCAGACAACATGGAAGATGGGAAGGACGCATTCTTCCACACAGCCGCGGCCATTCAAAGGTGGCTGGAGTTGACCTACCGTTTCCTTGAACTGGCCCTCCCTCACAGCAGCAAGGGACTATGGGCACAGTGCCATTTTTCTGTATTTCTTTTTTAAGGGATTAGCTCACAGGATTGTGAAATTTCAGCAATACTTAAATGGACATGGTCAAAGTAAAACGGGCATGTCCTTTGCAGGTCCACCGGAGCTTCGTCTGGGTCCAGCCTCCTCCCGCCCCCACAACTCTCACTGAGGGACCGTGGCTAAGGAGACCAGGGTCGTGCACATCTGCAGATATACACTGAGCCGGGCTCTTTCCTTCTTTCCTCAGAAACAGCAGCATTTCACACGGAAGAAACACTGGCCAGCTTGTGGGAACCTGAGCTGTCAGGCCTGTCCCAGAGATGCAGGACCGGGGAAGCGGCCCCGGCAACGCATTTCCTAAAGCTCTCCAAGGGCCAGAAAACCACGGCGGCCCCCACGCTGGAGCTTTCTCCAGCTGGAGCTTTCTCCGGGCAGGAAGACGATGGCCTCCTTCGCTTGCTTACGGAGCCCCTCCTCCTGAGAGGTGTTCTGCTGTCGGGGGCCCGCAGTGGGGGGTTCTCCAGGGCTCAGCGTGCCAGGCTCGAGGGAGGGCATGTGAGCCTGCAGTGCCTGAGGACTGCCGTCTCTCTCTCCAATGCCCTGGAACCCAGTAAGGGTTCCTGTCCCGGCCCCTTATTTCAGCTGCATCTGCCTCCAAGACCGAGTGGGAGGAACCCCTTTTCACACACGGGGCCCCAGCACGTGGCCCGTGCAGGTCTCCCATCTCCAGCTACGTTTTGATTTGCCTGACCTCCAGTGACAACCTCCTCTGGGTCTCAGGAGCTCTGGCCCCTTTAGGGTTCCACGTGGATGTGAGCAGGTGCCCATCCCTATAAAGAAACGGAAATCCCCTCAGTTCCTTTCCCGGGACTTCCGGATGCCCCGCTCTGAGTCATTAGTGTCTCTGGTGAGTCAGTCAGGGCTGCGCTCTGAAGATTCTCGGGGCTTCCCACAGCCCCGTCCGCATAGCCACCGACCTTGCAGCTTTTCACCTCCTGATTTCAGCCCAATAAGAGCTGAGGCTCCTGGACTACCACTGTCCCAATCTGCCTCACCACGGGACACGGGAGACCATCTTTAACTCTTCATTTCTTTCCCATCCTTTTTCATCACTTTAAATTTAACATGGGGGTTTCAGCTTGAAGCTGAGCTATTTCCACACCATATCTGCATCCTCTCCTTGAGCATTTCCCCAGTTTATAAACCAGATCACCCTCCTCTCTCCCCATGATATTTTGGATTCTCAGATAGTACCCCAGCTGAAAAAGGCAAGGCAGCTGTCCTGTGACACCTTCTGATTGCTAACATTGGCAACATTAGCAAGAGGGAATCTGATAGTGACTGTCTTGACTGAGTGAATCACTGAGAATGGCGTGTACATCATGCACGACTTCGTGGTGGACGCTGTTTTCAATGCTATATGGGTCTGCACACATGTCTGTCTTCTCCGTGTCTGTCTCTGTGATGCTCAAGATCCACATGGCCCTGTCTTCCCATCTAACAGCTGTTCTGTCTTAACACCTTCCTCGGCTGTTAGTGGTTTGACTGACATTCCTGCTACCCTTCTGCAAATTTAAGTGAATGAATCAAGACCTGACTCATTCATATACAGACATTCTGCATTCTCATTAGTCTTAGTGAATCTGAATCCTAAATGGGCAGACTCCAGGAGGAAGATGATAGACCCAAGGTGGATTTCGGAAGAAAAGCAAAAGGGTTTGGCTCACAATGTGAATACACCTTGACATGTGACAGCATTTAACGTTTTTTATTTTATTGAGACAGTCTCACTCCGTTGCTCAGACTGAAGTGCAGTGTCATGATCTCGGCTCACTGCAACCTCTACCTCCTGGGCTCAAGTGATCCTCCTGCCTCAGTGCCCCACCAACACTCTCCCCCGCTCACCGAGTAGCTGAGACTACTACAGCTATGCCATGCCCAGCTAATTTTTTTTTGGGAGGGGTATTTTTTGTAGAGATGGGGTTCTGCCATGTTGCCCAGACTGGTCTCAAACTCCTGGACTCAAGTGATCCTCCCAACTTGGCCTCCAAAAATGCTGGGATTACAGGTGTGAGCCATTGTGCCCAGCCTGCATTTAACTTTTTAAAAAGCCTGTGCAGGCCGGGCACGGTGGCTCACGCGTGTAATCCCAGCAGTTTGAGAGGCTGAGGCCGGCGGCTCATGAGGTCAGGAGATCGAGACCATCCTGGCTAACATGATGAAACCCTGTCTCTACTAAAAATAAAAAAAATTAGCTGCGCATGGTGGCGGGCGCCTGTAGTCCCAGCTACTTCGGAGGCTGAGGCAGGAGAATGGCTCGAACCTGGGGGGTGGAGCTTGCAGTGAGCCGAGATCACACCACTGCACTCCAGCTTGGGCAACAGAGGGAGACTCCATCTCAAAAAATAAAATAAAATAAAATAAAGGGATAAAAAGCCTGTGTATATGCTCACACTCTGTGATAAAAAGGTTCATGTTTCCTTAGAATCTGGAGTAAAAAATAATAAACCAATTCCTAAAATGTTCATACCTAGTTACATATTTCCTAAAATTGGAAATTCTGCTCAACTTCAACCAGAGTATATATGGTCATAATAGAACAGAATATAACATACAGCTGAGAAGCAGTCTTTAGAATATATGATGTTTCAGTTTATCATCTGAGATACATATATACATATTTGAGACAGAGTCTTGCTCTGTGGGCCAGGCTGGAGCGCAGTGGCGCAATCTTGGATCACTGCAACCTCCGTCTCCCGGGTTCAAGCGATTCTCCTGCCTCAGCCTCCCGAGTAGCTGGGATTATAGGCATGAGTCACTGCACCTGGCCCTGAGTGAGATTTAAAATAAATAGGAAAAGGATGAATTACTCAATAAATGATTTAGGCACAGAGGTGCAGCCGCTGGGTCAATCCACCCTGGCCACTTAACAACAACAACGAAATAGTAGAGGCCC
Organism: Papio anubis; assembly: GCF_008728515.1. NCBI lineage: Eukaryota > Metazoa > Chordata > Mammalia > Primates > Cercopithecidae > Papio > Papio anubis. The sequence goes on from NC_044976.1 coordinate 199,732,961, forward strand.
ACTTGAGGTCATGCGTCAAAATAAATTTGAAGTGGATTATGGTAAAGAGCACAAAATTATACCATAAAACAGCCAGGTGAACTTATACTTATCTGGCCTTGGGACAGAGGAGAGACCTAAAGCATGAGAGCAGAGAAGAAACCAACAGATCCGCCTATGGAGAAATGAAAACTACTTTTATGTTAAATAACACTAATCATAAATAAAAACAACAGGAAATGAAATACAGAAAACAATGTCTAATAGGCAGAAAACTTCCTCTCAAGTGAATGAGAACATGACAAATATCTCAAAAGGAAAACTGTAAGGAACATAAAGAAACCACTCGAAATTAGCCAATCAACACATGGAGAAATGTGTAACCTCTCCAGCAATAAGACTGATTGATATTTAAAATCTGGGGGCATCTTCACCCATCAGAATGACAAATACAGAATAAAATAGTAGTGCTGGTAAAGCTGGAGGTGCACCCTGTGCCCACTGTGATGGTACAGAAGTACAGCCTGTACTTCACCAGCAACCTTGAACACATCACCAGAAACCTTGACATCGGTCCCACCCTTTGACCCAGCACTTCCGCTTTTGGATTTACCCTGAGGAAGTGATGAAAGATGTGCCCAAATGTTTAAGTATGAAGACATCACTGTATCATTATTAATACTGTGAAAAAGTGGATCACTGATAGGGACACTGGCTGAAGAAATTATGGCACACCCGAAGGGAAGGAGTACCAGGTACAGAAGATGATCTCTCTTCATGAGAAAAAGAACTCTAAGATGTGAACCCCAAAACAGATTTCCTGGGGAGGAGCAGCTACGAACTTTACCTTCCCCCGGGCAATTTCCCGCTCATTTCAGCTACACCCAGGTCTGTGCCCACCTGAAGCACCCACCTGAAGTGCTCACTGAGCAAGTGTGAACTTCCCCGGAGTGCTTTCCAGAGGTACCAGGGGAGGGGACAAGGGCCCCCAGAGGTGGGGAGGGAGGCTACAGTGATGCTGTGGTCATACTCTTTGGGATTTTTAAGGGACACTAGGATTCTGAACTTTATGATGTAAAATAGAATACTTTGGATCCAGAAACTGTAAGTACATTAAACACACTAAATTTCAACAGATTTAAAAATCAATTCCCCCATCAATATCCTCCTTACATGTTCCTTTGGTGTCTGCTTTAAGAGCTCCAACCCTTAAAATTAGGCTTTTAACATTTGTCATCTTAAATCCTGGATAGGATTTTGAACGTCTCCAGCTGCATTCTTTTCTCTTCATTATCTCCTTTCACTGAGCCCACATGAATGTGATGTCCTGTCCTGAGACACCTTTTCAGAGGCCATCACTTAAAATAATTTGGTGGGGCTGGACATGGTGGCTCATGCCTGTAAACCCAGCACTTTGGGAGGCTGAGGCTAGAGGATCGCTTGAGACCAGGAGTTTGAAACCAGCCTGGGCAACATAGTGAGACCCTGTCTCTACAAAAAATATAAAAAAAATTAGCCGGGCACAGTGGTATGCACCTGTAGTCCAAGATACTCGGGAGGCTGAGGTGGGAGGTTGGTTTGTGCTCAGGAATTCAAGGCAGAAATGCGCTATGATAGCACCACTGCACTCCAGCCTGGGCGACAGAGCAACACCTTGTCCCCAAAATAAATAAATAAACAAAATAATTTGGTGGGAAGCAGTTCCTGCCCCTGACTCTCACACTTGTTCCCTGGAAATTCCCTTGCCCAGAACCAAGACCCTAATCACGGGAGTCTGGAAGTTCAACCCAAACTCTAGCCTTCAGCTTGCAAGGCCAATTCTAAGCCTTTTTCTTCTTCATCTCTGCTCTTCTTCCTCTACTTCCTCTTCCTCTTTCTTCTTCTTTCTTCCTCCTCCTTTATTTTTTTTTTCTGGGTAGATGGGGGTCTTTCTATGTTGCCCAGGCAGGCTTTGAACCCCTTGGCTCAAGTAATGTCCTGCCACAGCCCCTTGAGTAGCTGGGACTCCAGGTGGGTGCCACCATGCCTGGCTCAAACCTTTCTTCAACTGATCCTATACACAGCACTCAAGAGCACAGCTCCCTGCAGCCCTCTACACCCTAATCGAGTACTGACACCCATCTGCTGGGGTCCCTCGATTGCAATCTCCACCGAGGCGTGATGCAACTTAAGCTGGCGGGAGGTGAAGGATGGGAGTAAACTAGCAACATACATTAAACATAGATGCACAAACTGCACTGCAGAAACATACACACCACACACACCACACACACACATACCATACCCATAACATAAACATGCACGTGTATATACACACCAAACATACAGACTACACATACCATACCATGCAAACATATACACACCACACCACACATATAGACCACACACACACCATACCCATAACATAGACATGCACGTGTATACACACACCACACGTACAGACTACACACACACCATGCAAACATACACACACACCATACAGACCACACACACACCATGCCCATAACATAGACAAACACGTGTATACACACACCAACATACAGACCACACACACCATGCAAACTTACACAGCACACACCACACAAACAATACACACACTACACCCACCATACTACACATACCATACCACATACACACTCCACACCACAGTACACCACACCAATATATACACACACACACCACACCCACCATACTACAAATACATATCACATACATATTCCACACCACACAAACACACACACGTCACAGAAACATACATATCACATACTCCACACTGCATACAACACACCAATATATACACACACCACACCCACCATACCACACATACCATACCACATACACACTCCACACCATAGTACACACCAATATATACACACACACCACACCCACATCACAAATGTGTATCACATACACACTCCACACCACACACAACATGCCAGGCAAGCTTACACTCCACACACACGTACATGGGAGAGCACAAATCCGCACACAACACCGGGCTCCTTGGCAGTGTCCCTTTACTAGTGAAGGGGAAAGAGGCCTTTCTTTTCGACCTCATTTGCTGTCACTTGTCTTGAGGACAGCCTCTGGGAAAGGCAGGGGAGGCTGCCCCCAAGCGCTGTGCGGCCGGGAACATTTCTGCCAGGGCCCCTTCGTCCTTTCAGTCCTTTCAGTGTTCTTTGCAGTGGTTTAGTGACGGTTTCACTGTACATTACTTTAAGCATAGGCTCCTCGCTAAGTAAGTCCCTTTGTTATGAATGGATTTTAAATCCCGAGTAAAATCAATAAAGAAATCAGGGAACAGCAGACGGACCAGACGGCGCACATGCTTAACTTCTAAGGAGGACCTTGAAAGATAAGAATGGATTTTTTTCCTCCCATCAGAACAGATTTGTCACAGAATCCCAGACGATAAAGTGAAATGACATTCAAATGCAGCCCATTATCACACCCCGTGTACAACCTGCGGGCTTCCAGGGGCTGCTTGAGCCACCTGCAAACCCCGTCAGCCTGGCATCGCTCAATAGCTTACAACGAACGGGGAGCTCTTCCCTCGCTGCTTACCCGCTGCTTCCACGCAGCCGCCACACTTAGGAGCGTGGCCCCAGACGCTGGTGAATAACCGAGGGTAGTCTAGTCCCAGAGCAGCACAGCCCACAGCGGACGCCACATCCACCGCAGCGCTGGGCTCGGCCAAGCTCAACCAAACCCAGCGCGCCCTGCGGTGCCAATGCGGGCCGGCACTCACCCTGCTGCACCGGGGAGTAGGCGTTGGTCAGGAAGCGGAAATGTCCTTTGTTGTACCAGCAGATCAAGGACATGTTCCCCTTCATCTTGATTTGGTACTGGCCCCGGGCCGGGGGCGTGGCTGGGTTGGTCAGCATGGACAGTGGGAGGCCGGTGCAGTCACTCTTCCGCACGCTGAGCAAGCCGCAGCAGTAAATCCCTGGGGGGAGAGGGATGAAGGATCATACACTCACCATGGTCGGAGATGCCAGTGGCTCCTCCGCCCCGCGCACCCTCAAGGAAAGGACAGGACTGCCTGGTTCTGAGGCTGATGCTTGGGAGTCAGACCCTCTAGAGACCCCTCTAGAAGAGACTGCTGGAGTTTTGAGGTCTCGTATCCCTCTGTTGTCTCTCCCTGTGGCAATCTCCCCAGGTCCCTCCCTAAGAACATACAGTATGCTAAGACTGCGTGTAGGATCACAGCACAAGCAATACTGGCAGCAGCAGCAGGAGCTGTCACCTGGACCCTCGCTCAGTGTCCAGCACAGCACTACGCACGTGCACTCATCATCCCATCTACTTCAAGAAACTTCTGCACTCCATAGGTTATGGCACACACATTAGAGAAGAACTGAGGCTCGACAAGGGCGAGGCCCCCAGACTCACAGCTGGGAGGGTAAACACAAGCATGAAGCCCAGGACTGTCCAGCATCCTGGCCATGGTTACATCATCCTAATGGCATCACCAAGACATGGCTGGCTGTAAGCCCAGTGCTGAGCCAGTCCACACTGCACCCCAGGAAGCTGTCAGATGGAGCCCTCATCTCCTTGGGGAGGTATATTCAATGTGAAGGAAAGAACCATCAAAGAATGTGAACTAAATCAAGTGACCTTCCATGAGTGGGTGGAGAGCTTCCTGAAGAGCAGGAGCTTGCACTTGGTCTCTAAGGCCTGGAAGATTGGCATGCGGTGGCTGGTGGGCAGTAGACACCGGTATGAACAAACGTCCACCGTGGACTTGCTCACTTCCATCCTGGACTCGAGGCCTTTCAGGTCCTTTCACATCATAGGCCCGCCCCACCCTGCTGGGCCAGAAGGCCACAGGGGCCACAGGCACTCAGCTGCTCCCCAGCAGCCTGGAGGGGATGCAGAGACCCTGGGAGCCGTCTCAGCCTTTACTCTCTGCTCAGCTCCTGGAGGACCGACAGTGCCATCAGTCATCTGAACACATCCCATATCCCATGCATCTGCTTTCCTCATCCCCGCATCCCACACTGCACCAGAAGAAGGACAGTTGAATGAATCTTTCCCTCTTCCGAACTCCTTTCCTGGTAGCAGGTGGGAAGGAAGATGCAACCGGAGGTGCTTTCGAGTCTCACAGCTGAAAAGAGGAGGGGTCTGCTGCTCGCAGCTCCATTCCTAGCAACCGCACATGACCACTCAAGCTACTCTCATCTTGAGATGTAAAAAGGAGAATCTGTTCTTAAAAACAGGGAGGAGGATGACATGAACAAGGGTAAGAGTGTCCGAACTCACCCATCTGGGGCTCAGTCTACACCACCAGCCAAAGAGAAGCTGCATGTTCGTAAGAGGGAAAGAAGAATATCCCAGCAGCACCCAAGTTTCCATGACTCCATCCCTTTATAAACACAGAAATTATTCTAGGAATGTCCTTTCTGGCTTTTATTTTACAACGGTCCGTGTGACCCTAGGAGGGACAACCAGACTCTCAGCTCCGATTCTTCTCCTCAACCTTGGCTGCCTGTGAGAGTCTCCCAGGGTGGGGGGACACTGGCCCCGACCAATGCGATTTGTGTCCTGAGGAGGCAGGGTGCAGCCACTAGTGACCTTCCCTGCGGATACGCTGGAGGACACTGCCCTCAGTCACGGCGGAGGAGATACATGATGATGCCCTGGTGAAGAGCTCAGTCAGTTTAGACGCTTCTAAAAATAGGCAAGGAGATCTTTTTTATCTCTTACCTAATCTTCTCTTGAAAAAAATCCAAATTCCATATCTAAATATTTTCTTTCAGCTAGAAGATTCTTTTCCCATCCTCCTCCTAATTCTCTGAGCCAAGACGCATCCCCTTCTCAGAACCACAGGAGCAGCACACCCAGCTCTTTGGGAATCATATTGATGGCCCGGGATAGTCCTCTGGCATCCGATGGCCCAGGACAGTCCTCCGGCATCCCCACTCCACCTTGTCTGCACGGCATCCACCCCACTCGACACAGGCACACATACACAGGTATACACACAGACACACACGCAGACACAGAGATGCACACACATACAGACACAGACACACACACACAGATACAGACACACACAGACACATACACACAGGTACATATACACACACCCAGACACAAACACAGACACACACACACACAAACACAGACTCACACACAGACATAGACACACACACAGATACAGACACAGGCACACACAGACACACACAGACACAAACACAGATGCACACACAGACACAGACATATACATACACACACAGATACAGACACACAGACACATACACACAGGTACACAGACACACACCGAGACACAAACACAGACACACACACAGACACAGACACACACACAGATACAGACACAGACTCACACACAGACACAGACACAGATACAGACACAGGTACACAGACACACACACAGATACAAATACACGGATGCACACACACATACAGACACACACAGACACAAACACAGATGCACACACAGACACAGACATATACATACACACACAGATACAGACACAGACACATACACACAGGTACACAGACACACACAGACACAAACACGGACACACACAGACACAAACACAGACTCACACACAGACACAGACACCGATACAGACACACAGACACAGGTACACAGACACACACACAGATACAAATACACGGATGCACACACACATACAGACACACACACATAAACACAGATGCACACACGGACTCAGACACACACACAGATACAAATACACGGATGCACACACATACAGACACAGACATAAACATAGATGGCCATTAATGGACACAGACACACACACAGGTACACACACACATACATAGACACACACACAGACACAAATGCACACAGACGCACACACAGACACAGCCACACAGACACAAACACACTGATGCACACATGAACACACACACAGACACGCAGATGCACACAAAGACACACATAGACATACACCCACACACCAACAGACATACACATACAGACACACACACACAGATGCATACACAGACACACAGACCTACACAAAGACACACACACACACACACACAGACATACATACACACAAACACACATATATCCCCTCTACTTTCAGTCCAGGTTGATGGTGTGAGGCAGGGAACAGGCCCTGGAACACACACAAACATCACACTCGCCGTTCCTGCACTCAGCCTTGCACAAGTCGGCAGGAGAGATGGCAGTCCCGGTTCTCACTCTGAGCTCGAACAGAGAACCCACCATTCTTCCAAAGCAGCTGGGTACTGTGCTTCAGGTACTCAATTTTCTCTCGCTTTACTTTCACAGCCCCACTTCACATCGTCTGATCTCTCTACCCTTGATTCTTCCAACAAATAACTATTGAGCCCTGGGCTTTGCAGATGAGTAAGATGCAGCTGAGGCCAGCAAAAAGCGAAGTCCAGGGCTGCGGCCTCACTGCAGCTGCCAAGGATCCAGGATGTCAGCTGTCTACATCTCGTTACTTAAGAGGGTCTAGTTTTAAGGCCAGATGTCTGACTGCTGCTAGGCAAAAGGTCTGTAATTCTAGTCTAGTGGCTGCTGCAGGGGAGCTGGCACTTTTTGTGTTTCTCCTGAGTGGACCAGATCTAAATCCCCAAAGGCAGGACAAAGTGAAGGCCAAGGCAGCTTGCCACGGGGCTCCCTGAACTGGTCCAGATCTTCTTTTTCTATAGCCCCTATTTCCTCCAGAGCCATGGAAGGGTTGCCTAGTCTTTGCCACACATGCACCAAGCACCTGAGCACTCAGAGTACCTAAGACTTTTCTGAGGCTCACTGTACTGTTCCCTGTCTTCACACAATTCTTGTCTGTCTCCTGGGAAGGGGCCACATTATAGAGGATGGGTGAGTTCCAGAGACTTCCTAGAGCCTTACTAGGAGCTGTGCCCAGAGGACACAGACTTTTGATGGCTGCGGATTTCCAACAGGGGACATACAAAGAAATGCCCCAAAGACCGGGCAGAGCTTGGTGCAAGGTCTAGACACGTCCTCTAGACCTTGAGCCCGTGGCTCACACACCTTGCAATCTCTAGTGCCCAGCGGGGTCCAGCACACAGGGTGGCTGAGATGTATCTGTTCCCTCAAGGAAGGGCCTCATCACCTGGCATCCTGTGGTCTGTGCTGGCCACCACGCATCTGTATCCCCACCTGAACCTCTTCCACCACTTTCCTGGGGGAGGCAGGGCCACGTCCCCACTAGCTCCCCACTTGACTTACCTTGCTTCTCAAACTCCTCAAACAGGGTCAGGCTGGTGATGCTGGGCCCGGTGAAGATGATGTAGTTCTTGCCTGCCGCGTTCCGGCACAGGCTCCTGGCCACCATGCTGTGGAGCTGGGGCTTATTCTTCAGCGCGTCCAGGCCATCTGGGCCCCCGCCTTCCTTCAGGTGGACGTAAATCTTTAATAGAAACAGACAGAGGTTAGCGTGCTCACAGCAGGGTCAGGCTGGGAGCCTGAGTATTCAGCAAGCATGGGTCTCCCGGGTCTCAGTTATCAGGCTGGGAGCCCGTGGAAAAGCCCCCATCATCTTTTCAGCTCACAGGGGCTCTAGGTCACCCCCAAGCACACCCCGTGGCCTTGACGACTGGTGACTCAGCGCCAGATGCTTCAGTTTGGAAAAGTCAAGGCGGAGGAGGAAAAGAACAAGCAGCTGCGGGTAATGGGACTGTGCAAACACATTCCCCAGCTTTCAAACACAGGAATGATTTAAATTCACTATAAATAAAGTTAAAGGCAATCTCACCTGTTAGGAATACACGTATCTGTGTACTTTCCATTTGAATACAGCTTTTTAATTGACAAGGTATGTTCATAATGACTGTTTAATTTGTTCTTTACAGTGACCCCCATCAGGCAGGCAGAAGAGGTTGATTCCCCTCACGGTGCAGAGGAGACAGGACTGAGGGCTAAACATTTGCCCATGAGTCCAGGACCAACAAAGAGGATGTGTGCGAGCAATTTGTAAATGTTGTTTCATGCTGCGTCCATGAACATCATCAAAGGGGTAGAGGCAGGAAAGTTAATGGGTTGAAGAACAGCATGTTCAAAAAATCCTCCAGTACAGGTGCAAGAAATGTGACTTAGCGAGAATATCTTAAACAAACAAACACAACACAACACAACATAAAATGTGGTGTTGGATGACAGTAAGTCACTACAAACCAGAACTGCTTGAGAAGTTCGATGGATCTGAGCCTGCCACAGATTATTTATACATTAACACACACAGCTACATGTTGCCTGTGGTTTCTATACAGATATCTACACTCAAATTTTTAAATGCTGTGTATTGTTTTTTTAATTGCTGCATCACAAATGACCACAAACTCAGTGGCTTCAACAGCGTCTATTTATGAGCTCATAGTTCTGTAGGCTGGAGGTCTGAGCAGGGCATGGCTGGCTTTTCTGCTCAGGGCAGCACAAGGCTGCAATCAAAATGTTGACTGGTGGGTTCTCATCTGGTGCTTGGGATCTGCATTCAGGTTGTTTCCTTATGGCTGCAGGACTGAGGTCCTGTGTCCCTGCTGGCCATCAGCCAAGGACTGCTCTCAGCTCCCGGGGGCAACAGGTAGTCCTTGCCACATGACCTTTTCCATTGTCAAAGCCAGCATTGATTGGCCAGGCATGGTGGCTCACACCTGTAATCCCAGCACTTCGGGAGGCTGAGGCAGGTGATCACCTGAGGTCAGGAGTTCGAAACCAGCCTGACCAACATGTTGAAACCCTGTCTCTATTAAAAATGCAAAAAAGTAGCCAGGTGTGGTGGCAGGCGCCTGTAATCCCAGTTACGTGGAAGGCTGAGGCAGGAGAATCACTTGAACCCAGGAGGCGGAGGTTGCAGTGAGCCAAAATCGTGCCATTGCACTTCAGCCTAGGCGACAAGAGTGAAACTCCGTCTCAAAAAAAAAAAAGCAAGCCAGCAATGGGGACTCTTCCTGAAGCTGCATCCCTCTTGTGCTTTCTGTTAGGAAGAGCCTGGTTCCTTTTCAGGGCTTACTTGGTTAGGTTGGGCCCATGCAGGATAATTTCTTGTTAACAGATTTAGGACCATAACACATTTGCAAAATCCAAATTCCTTCTCATCAACACCCACATTAGTGTTTGAGCGAATAATGGGGAAGTGTGTGCACACCAAGGGCAGGAAGCCTGTGAGTATCTTAGAGTTCTAACACACTGGGGCACACTGCTTCCACACCAGGCACTTCTATGCATCTGAAGAACTACAACGTGATAGCTGAGAAATGGACTGCTTCCCCACCTTATTGAAACCAGCAGAGCGGAGATGACGTCAGTTTTACTCCCTGGGAAACAGACTGATTCAATGTACTTTCATGAAGACCAACAGTGAACGACACCTTCCCCGTCCAAACACTTAGCGTCAGTGAGGATGTGGGGGAAATGAGCACTGTGGTGACTTGGTATAAATACATGTAAACTTTCTGGAGGGAAATTTTGCCCATGAATCAAAGACCTTGAAGCATGGCTGTTATGGAAAACGGTATGGAAGTTCCTCAAAAAATTAAAAACAGAAAAACCATAGGATCCAGTAATCTTACTTCTGGGTACACACCCAAAGGAACTGAAATCAGGATCCTCTAAGAGATACCTGCATTCTCACGTTCACTGCTGCGTTATTCACAATTGCCAAGATATGGAAACACAAGTGTCCATCAGTGGATAAGTGGATAAACGAAACGTGGCATATACACAAGATGAAATACTATTCGGCCTTTAAAAAGGAGGAAATCTTGCCATTTGCAATGACATGGACCTGGAGGACATTAAGCTAAGTGAAATAAGCCAAGCACAGGAAGAGAAATACTGTATGATCCCACTTACATGTGAACTTCAAGTTGAACTAATAGGAGAGAGTGGAATGGTGATTACCAGGGGCTGGGGGATGGAAGTGGGAGTGGGGAGGTATTGGTCAAAGAATTCAAAATCTGTTAGATAGAAGGAATAAGTTCAAGAGATCTATGGTATCACATAGTGACTACAGTTAATAACAACATATTCTTGGAAATTGCCAAGACGGTTGATTTTAAGTGTTCTCACCACAAAAAATGGTAACTATCTGATGTGATGTATATGTTAATTGGCTCGATTTGGCCATTTCAGTGCCTACATATTTCAAAGTATATTGTACACAATAAAGATATACCATTTTTATTTGTTAATTTAAAAATAAATCTTGTAAAAACCTTAAAAATATTCATGCTATTTTACTCATGAGTTTCACTTTCAGGAATTCAATCCAAGGTAACAATCAGAAATGTGTTAAAAGGATTTATATATAAAATACCGTGTCCATTTCAGGGTTTTTTATAATGGTAAAAAAAATTAACAATGACCTAATTATCTTACATGAAAAGGAGACTGGTTAAAATTATATATGTAGGTATAATGGAATGTGGTACACTTTAAAAAATTGTAATGTAGAAAAAATATTTAATAACATAGAAAATGTTCACAGTATCATTGCAAGTAAAGTAGCCAGATTATAAAACAGTGCAAGTGTGTGTTTATGTGTGTGTTTATACAGAAATGTTGACTATACACTCAAACAGCTATTTCTGTATAAAAAGTATTTATTAGCATGACAGCTATGCTGGACTTTTAACATTTTTGATGTTAAATATATAATACAAACCTAATCAGAAAAAGACCCACTAAAAATAATTATAAAATAACTTCCTTATCAGGATTACTCAAGCATAGGAGTATTTGGAATTTGCAGTGTCTGTAGGGTCTGAGTGAATGGTTATTCATCATTTCCACACCTGGAGATGATGATGACTCTGAGAATCAGGGCAGCCTCTTGTTGTCTTGGAATTAACATATTTTCCTAAATGCCAGTGAGGTGCAGCTGAGATTTTACAACTCCTGGGTAGGATACGGAAGGCAGCACTGTTGCAGGACTGTCTTGAAATTACTCAGCCTCGTGTCTACACATGCACCTCTGAAAACTGCCATTTTTCCAGACTCCAGCCAGTCTCTTCTGAAGAAGCAGACACTCAAATGGGATATCAAAGGAGAAGGGGACAGGCACTGAGCCAAAGGCACTGAGGCAAAGGAGACAGGCGCTGAGCCAAAGGTCAAAGATTTCTTATTAGGAAATCTGGAAGAAGGATACAGCCAAAAAGTGGCACCAATGAGAGTCCAAAGAGAGTCCCAAATGTGTGGCACTCATTGCTATAAAATAATGAGTTTCTAAAAGTGAACATAAAGTAGGACCTTCATTTAAATAAATACAAAAGATGGTAACCTTGAAAGCCTCAGTTGAGGGCATGATTTAGAAAAAAACTGTTGGCAAGGTAGTCAAAATCTGGCCAGGAAAAGGCTCAGTCCAAGAGGTCCTGCTGGGTCTGACAGTCAGGCAGGTCTGGTACCCGACTGGTCCTGGTTTGCTTTGACACAATAACGTCAGTGTTGTCAAAGGCAGTAACTTGTTTCCCTTAGTTGGATGAGCAACCTCCAACGAAGTCTTATCCCATCCATGCCGTATTGCTACAAATGCTTAAGCTATACAAGCTATGCTAATGATTGCGTCCAGGTTTAAGAGACTATCCTAAGGAATCCTGCCAGTAATCTGAGACACAGCAAAATCACTGGGAACCCACACATGTATTCAGACGCTGGGTTGGGTACTTTCTTTTTTTTTTTTTTTTTTTTTTTTGAGACGGAGTCTCGCTCTGTCGCCCAGGCTGGAGTGCAGTGGCCGGATCTCAGCTCACTGCAAGCTCCGCCTCCCGGGTTCCCGCCATTCTCCGGCCTCAGCCTCCCGAGTAGCTGGGACCACAGGCGCCCGCCACCTCGCCCGGCTAGTTTTTTGTATTTCTTAATAGAGACGGGGTTTCACCGTGTTAGCCAGGATGGTCTCGATCTCCTGACCTCGTGATCCGCCCGTCTCGGCCTCCCAAAGTGCTGGGATTACAGGCTTCAGCCACCGCGCCCGGCCTGGGTTGGGTACTTTCTACAAGAGCTCCCCAGACACAACACAGAAGGAAATACCATTCACTTAGATGTGTGACTACTTCCTGGTCTGCTTTTCAAAAAGTCAGATATCTCCCTAGACATTTCTAGAGAAGGCATTACCATACTAATATGCTTCCACCAAATGTGTAGACATAGATGACTTCCTATCACTGGGCAAAATGCAGCCAGCCACAGACACTGAGCTACAAGACTGTTTGACAAGTATCTCTAGGGCAGGAAAATGTACCATTTGGTGGTTGCCGAGCTTTTCACTTTTCCTAAAAAGTTTTGTTTTGCTCCTATGATTTATTAATTTTTAAATCCATATATTTAGGAAAGTAGGCATGAAAGTTTATTACTATATGGCATTATACTTTGCCCCAGACTAGCATTCCCAATGTTGCATACTTTATACTGACATTACAACAAAAAGGATCTTAGGAAATATGGATTATAGCAGTTAATACCCTGGGGGACACATACAGCACATGGCATTTATCTTAGCTCTCCTGAAACGCCCCCGCGACCTCCAGAGGCAGGATCCAGTTCATCTTTTCCCTCAACTTCTCAAAAGAACAGTAAGGCTAGTGGCAGTAGCTGCTGACTCCCCAGCTGATAGTTCCACTAAGCTGTTGCTGGGATCGGGGGGCACCCTCCTGCCTCTCCAACACAAAGAACTGGAGAAAGCCTAGTTCAGCTATACTAGTCTTGACCAATGAATGACCCTACTTCTCTTTCAGCACAGAAGCGAATCAGTTTCCTCAGTGAAGAGCAGATCTGGGGGAAGGGTATCACATTGTAGGGACTGGTGATCCCTTCCTTGAGTCTTTTATTGCTAGTGTGCAAGGAGCCATGAAGGTGTAAGTAATTCAGCTGTGGGGAAACAGCACAGCAGTGCATGATCTGCACTCACTGAAGATGCAGAATGAGATTGGGGGTGTGTGCAGCTGTCACCTGGGACATCTGTACGGGACAGCCACTTGAGAGAGCTGTGAATTGTAAATGACAGTCACTTGTCATGAGAGGAACTGAGGCAGGGAGGGTGAGTTCTGGGATACATGGGCACAGGCTGTCATTCACTGGCTTGTGGGTTTTGGGGCAAGTTACTTAATTGCTCTGAGCCTTGCTTTCCTTATCTGTAAGGACAACACCGCCATATGCACCTTGCAAGGTCGTTGTCTTTAAGTGAAAACTGTGCACATAGAAGTGATTTTTTAATATAGCAAAGCTCTGTAACTGTGCTCCCAGTGTGGCTGCCTTCAGCCACATATGGCTGTTTTCATTTACATTTAAATTAACTAAAATGAAAAATTCAGTCCTGTGGCCACACTGGTCACAATGCAAATAGTCAACAGTCACACGAGGCTAGGAACTGCTGTCACAGAGAGCACAGATATGAAACATTTCCATCACTGCAGAGTCCTGCTGGACAATGCTGCTTGTGCCATCTTCGTGTATTAGCTGGGGCTTCCAGCAAAGTCTCTAAGTCATCACCATACTGATGACTTTCATCTCTCATTGCCCAGTTTCTCTCTCATGCCTCTCATCGTGACCATGCCCAGGAAGAGCTCATGTGCTGAGTCTGTTCATGGCCCTTCTCCTCTCTGGTTGTACCTTCAGCACTGCTGACCCCTGTGGGAGCCTTGCCTTCATCTCATCCCAAAGCTCAAAGCCTGAGGTGGTTCTTTCAAAATGACAGGTTGGAGGAGGGACATGTATCAGCATGTGGGCTCTCTGTACATACTCATGTCCATGCAGTTGAAGATTCTAAGTTCTTTAAGGAGAGGGCTGAATCTGATCCACTCAGTACCTGGTGCACTTACCTGGGCACTTAATAAATACTTCATTGTCATCTTTGAAGTCCTATTCAGTAAAGAGGTATGGGTGGATTAACTTCATTCAAAAGATGGAGAAAGAAGGTAGTTCTCAGCTACTTGCTCAAGGACACAAAGAGGTCCACAGTGATGTCTTCTACCTCAGCCAATCCCATCCTCAACTTACTGCATCCAACCTGGACAGGATCTCATGCCAGCATCCTCCTCACTGCACAATTAAACAAATGGACACATGTCCTGCCCTGCCCAGCTTCTGAATCCACAAGCAAAATTCACTCTAACCAATTAATTCCACGGTGGCCCTCACTTTTAGAGCCAATTCAATTAGTTATCGGTCAAGAGCAAAATATTTCACTTAGTATGTACAAAGATTGAGTCAAATAAGCAAAAAAACACTTTAGCGCAACTTCCTTAAATTCTTTCAACATAAATAGTATGTCTCAAAACAAGGGAAATCAGTGACATGGATGCTAGACCACTGTCCTACCAACAATCAAGCTGGATAAAAGATACTTTGCTTTTTGTCTAAATCAGGAAAAGTTCTCTCCTTGGGGGAGTCAACATAGCCTGTTGGTTAAGAAGGTGGGATCTAAGGTCAGAATGGCTGGGTTTAATCCCAGGTCTACTGCTTTACAGATGTAATTTTAGGCAAGGTAGCAAATTTCTCTGTGCCTCAGTTTCCTTACCGAGAAACAGTGGCAGTGACATTACTTGCCTCATGAGGCCCCTGTGGAGGAAAAATGAATACTGCATGTGAAGTGTTTAAGCACAGAGCCTGGCCCACAACACACACTCTGTAGATGTTCGTCATTCTTTCCTGAATGCCAGAAGCAGCTGCCAGAATCCACAGATGAGACTGAGGAAGGAAAGGGGCTTCCAGGTCAGCTAGCTTAGCAGCACGGGGCGCACGGACCTCATTCAGAGTGTCCCTCACAGATGTCCTGAGGGCTCTGCCTGGACAGATTCCATGATGTGTGCAGGGGGTAGGAAGCAGGGGTCCTTTTGCTTGGGGGTTCCATCTTGAATTCTGGCTTCTAAAGCCCATCTACTTCCGGAGTATGTCAATGCCCAGTGTGAACCTGAAGCCCTGCCTCCACTGAGCAGGGCTGTCATCCAGAATTGCCTCCTTGACAAGACAGCCACTCAGTCCTCTGAAGACAGTCTGTCCTGTCTTCTTCAGATGACACCTCCTTATGTCCCTCCAAGCCCCACTCAGGACACCACTCAGGACACCTCCCAGGCATCTGCTCTTCAGCCCCTCCTCGGTGTTTGTCCATCTGTCAACATCCCAATAGGAACATTGGTCTCATGCTGCAGAGGCAGGTGCCTGGCCCAACACGTGCAAACGGGAGAAATCTGCTCTTTTAGATTATACCATTAAAAGAAAATAGTGGACCATTTTTTTTCCCTGCTCCAAAGAATCTTGGGGCTGCATTAATCACTAAAGGTCGACAGAACATTAACCTGTTGGCCAATTTTTCCTGCTGGATCCTCGATCTTTTTGACATTGTGAAGCCTGAACAGCAGTCTCTGCAGAGAACTGCTGGAGGGTTTTCTTTCCACCCACAGACAGGGCACAGCCTTCCAGGATGAGCAGCCACAACATCTTGGATCGAGGAACTCCAATCGCCCAATTAGTAGGCTTTTCCCTACACTGGAAGATTCATCATCGTATAAACCTCTCCTTTTTCATCTCCTTGGCTCACAGGGGAGCCTGCAGATGAGGGGAGAGGAAGGGAACCTTGGCTAGCTCCCATGCTTGCACCCCCTCTGCAAACAGGGTAGGGCTGGAGGGTGTTTTGACGTCTAGGTCAGTCCTTAGGAGGCCTGTGACACAGAATAAATACAGATAGTCTCTAATTTACACTGGTTTGACTTAAGACTTTTTGACTTCATGATCATGTGAAAGCAATAGGCATTCAGTAGAAATTCCTTCAAATGTTGACCTTTTCCTCGGCTAGTGATATGCTGTGCAATGCTGCGTGGCGATGCTGGGTGGTGGCAGTAGCTGCAGCTCCCCGTCAGCCAGGTGATCATGAGGGTAAACAACCATGAAATATTCAACACTTTATTATAAAAGGGGCTTTTGTGTTAATTTTGCCCAGCTGCAGGATAATGTAAGTGTTCTGGGCATGTTTAAGGTAGACGAGGCTAAACTATGCTGTTTGGTAGGTTAGTTATATTAAATGCATTTTTTTTTTTTTTCCTAGAAGTGGCGTCTCATTATGTTGTCCAGGCTGGTCTCAAACTCCTGGCCTCAAGCAGTCTCCTCCCTCAGCCTCCCACATTACTGGTACTACAGGAACTTGCCACTGCACCCAGCTTTAAATGCATTTTTGACTTAAGACATTTTCTTTTTTTTTTGAGATAGGGTTTTGTTGTGACACCCAGGCTGGAGTGCAGTGATGCAATCATGGCTTATTGCAGCCTTGATCTCCCAGGCTCAAGGGATCCTTCCTCCTCAGCCACCCAAGTAGCTGGGTCTACAGGTGTGTGCCACCACACTCAGCTAATTTTTATATTTTTTGTGGAGACAAAGTTTTGCCATGTTGCCCAGGCTGGTCTTGAACTCCTGGACTCAAGTGATCTGCCTACCTTGGCCTCCCAAAGTGCTGAGACTACAAGTGTGAGTCACTGTGCTTAACCTGACAAGACATTTTCAACTTACTAGGGGTTTATCACAGGGAAATAACCCCATTATAAGTCGAGGAGCTTCCGTATGCTGTCTTAAGTGCACCATGGTATCTAGCAGTGGGTAACCAGCAGTGGGAAAGCCAGCCTGGGTAAACAGCAGCGGGAAAGGCAAAAAAGAAGGCATTGGCTGTGGCCTCATATATACCCAGCATTCTGCACCCAAGGAGCAAGCATATCTCAAGATTTCCTGAGCCCTACCTTATAAATAATTCCCTGCCTGCTTATTCTTGTCTTAAGTGCTGCTATTAAAACGTTGGGTGTCTTGGTGCTTGACCTGTGGCAAGAGCTCATAGCTGCTCTCTCCTTTGCACACCACACACCCTGCCGCATACGCCTCTGGGGGTGTTTCTTACCCCTACAGGGGCCTTCCTGTAGCCCTGCGATGTACAGACACACCTCCAGTACTGCATTTGTCACTCTATTTTGATGAGTATTTTTAACGTGTCCATCTCTCCTACTGGAGAGGCAGTGAGGGCTCCCTCTATCTCTAGTTCTGAGAGGCCAAGCACGAAGCTCAGTCTATGGTGGTGTGGTTAACCAAACTGTCCAGGCCTAGATTTGCATTGGTACAAGTCTTATCTTCCCATCTCTTTATTGTAAAACTTCTTGAAAACAGGGACTTGTCCAACTCTTACCAATAAATAAATAATAAAAATAAATAGAGATTATTAGCTAAAAAAAGCAAGACTGAAGAACGTATTGCCCTGGCCCTCTAGTTCAGACTCCCAGGTGGTCAACAGCAGTGAGAATCAGAGAAGCAAACAGGCCTGAATAAACCAGGTGCACCAGAGGAAGCCCCCTGTAGTAGCCAGGATTCTCCCGAGACACAGAAGCAGTAGTGTGTATATAAATACAATTATGTATGGAAGGTGGGAGGGTGGGAGAGTGGGAGGAAGAGGCAGAGGTATTTATTTTAAGGAACTGGCTCATGCAAATCAGAGGCTGACAAGTCCAAAAATCAGGGAAGCCCAGCAGGCTGGCTACTCAGGGACAAGGTGCTGCTGAAGCCCGAAGGCCCTCTGCTGGCAGAATTCCCTTTTTCTCGGGGTACAGCAATCATTTTCATTTTCTTTTCTTTTTTCTTTCTTTCTCTCTCTCTTTTTTTTTTTTTTGAGATGGATTTTCACTCTTGTTGCCCAGGCTGGAGTGCAGTGGTGCAATCTCGGCTCACTGCAACTGCCGCCTCCCAGGTTCAAGCGATTCTGCTGTCTCAGCCTCCCAAGTAGCTAGGATTACAGGCATGCGGCACCACACACAGCTAATTTTTTTGTATTTTTAGTAGAGACTGAGTTTCACCATGTTGGTCAGGCTGGTCTTGAACTCTGACCTCAGGTGATCCACCCACCTTGGCCTCCCAAAGTACTGGGATTACAGGCGTGAGCCACCGCACCCGGCCAGCAATCACTTTCTTAAGGGCTTCAGCTGATTGGCGGAGGCCCACCCACATTATGGAGGCTAATGTGTTTTCCTCAAAAGCCACCCATTTAAATTTTAATCTCATCTAAACAGCACACCTTCCCAGCAACATCTAGACTACTATTTGACCAAATAGCTGGGTACCATGGTCCAGCCAAGTTGAGACATCAAAGTGACCATCACATCCCCAAGCCTGGCTGATATCAAGGGGTAAAGCTAGAAAGCCGGCTCAGGCAGGAAGTAAAGAACAGGCACTCCCAGGCATCCCTGCACCCCACAGAGACGCTGGAGGACGGACTGGCTCAACAACGCTACAAGTCAGTGACCGCAAGTACTGCCCCTGCATGGAATGCAGACAGACGGTGACAGGGCTGAGGGCCAGGAAGCACATGCGCTGTCCCAGCCATTCATCTGTCCCTCCCTGGGAGCCCCACGCGCAGTCCTGGGAGAGCGGGAGATCGTGGCCAGTCTGACCCAGGGAAGTGAGACGAGCTTCACGGGAGACAGAGTAGAGCTTGCAACTAGACCACGGCCCCTCCTCCGAGCTCCCAAAGCACTGACAGGGAATCTGGAAGGCACCTGGGCTCACGGGAGATCCACCACTTCCAGGTATCAGTGCGCTATGCAGCTAAGAGATGTGCCCTCATCTGCTGCAATGATGGAAAAGTTCTAGAGAGGATGATGGTGACAGCTGCACAACACTGAATGTAGTTAGTGCCACTGAGTCACACACTTAACAATGGTGAAAATGGAAAATTTTATGTTATCTGCATTTTACCACCACAAAAAGCTATGCTTGTTGATAACAGAACCATGCCTCTCTTTTTATCCCTCACAACATATATTTCATTTCTCACCATTCCTCATATTAAAGTTGACCAAATTACCAAAGACCCGAAGATCCACGTGCGGTAATCTACTTCTCAGAGCAACGTGAATGGCCTCATTTGACAGTTTCCATTGGCCTGGAGCACTTCAGGTTAGCATCTTCGCCCACTGACTCCTTTCCAAGTGCTGGGTGCTCGGTGAAACACCAAAACGCACATTTTGGATCCAAAGACTTTTGAGATAAGCAGTTCTGCAGGACAGCCCTACAAATGTCAAGTGGGAGATGAAGCCCGCCCATCCGAACCAGTGCCTCTTTTCAGAGACTGCTGGAAGAAGACTAGGAAGAGGAATGTGAGGACAGATAAGCAAGACCAGGTTTCAGAGTGGGATGGCATTCACGGGTGGTGTCACTCACACTCTGCAGTAAAGCTGTGTCTGTTTCTCATCTGATTACTTATTTCTCCTCAAAACCTCCTCAAAAATTGCTTCCTGCGTTCTCAGCAATGCAGGCCATTAGCACCTTAATTTTCAGAACTATAGTTAACTTAATCTCTTCCTCTCACTTCTATCCTACCACATGCCTCCCTATATTCTTTAGTTAAATTATTTAAGATCTTTAACCACTTTCATCAAAGACTTCCCTTCAAATGAATTCAAGAGCATTACACCTATAAAAATATACTAATCTATTAGAGCTCTTCTAAACACCATCACCATTATTATTATTTTTGCCCAACTGTTAGTTTCTTCCTTCTCATCCAAATGCCCTTGTGGGGATCAACTGACCATGTTTGAGGCCCTGATGATCTGAGCTGGCTGTACTGAGTTCCCATTCAGCTTTCCCACGGACCTTTTCTGGGACCACTGGCCAATCTGGAACTCCTTTTCCTCACTCACCCCTTCACCTAGAATCTTTGAAGTGGAGCTCATCCCGCAGTCGCCCCGCCTGTCAGAAGAATGCAGTCGAGCCAGTCAAAGGCTCAGGGTCTTGGCAGGATGAAACTACAAAGCTGGGGCAACAACGTCTATGCATCATTTGGGCTCTCCTGGAACACACCTGGACACCCACCACCCCTTCAACACTTCATCTTGGTCCACATTAGATGGTGGCTGGAAGAAAGTTATCTGGTCAGCTGTGCAGACCTAACTGATAAGGCTCGTGGGTCAATTACAGTGGGTCTCAAACAACCACAAAATTGATATGCCATGTAATAAACATTTACTAAGCTCCCAGGTTTTCAGGACCCAGGTGATCCATCCTGGTCATTTTCTCATGGCCAGGGCAGAGAAGCCAAAAAAGGAGAGGTATGCACTTGCCCCTTCCGATCTTTTCACGTACCACAGCTGCCTGCATCCTACGGGCCAAAGCCAACCTCAGAAACAGGAGGGCGTGGGGCAGGTGCTGCACTAGCAGCACAGCACAGCACAGCACAGCACAGCACAGCACAGCACAGCGGGAGATGACCCTTAACACGGCCAGCTGCAACTGAGCTTCTCCACTAAGTCATTCAGGAGAGCTCAATTCATCTGAGGAACTACAATGAAGAAAATGGCCTGTGTATAGAACCTCACATATGACGTTTACAAAGAAGAGAATCATAGAATGGCAATAGAAGGGACCTCACTGGTTACCTAATTCCATCCCTTGAGTTTCTAGATGACAACTCCATGTTCCAGAGCAATGACTGAGCAGCTAGTTCACGTGGGAGGTAAATGCAAGAGCAGGGGCTGTGGATGCCTTGGGGATGGATGAGGGAAGAGGCAGGTCGAGGCCCATGGGAGAAGCCAGTTCTGCGCTGACCAGCTGCCTGGCAGGTAAGCCCTGTGAGCCAAAGTCACCTCATGTAAGAAATGGGATCGATACTGCCTGCTCTCTCTGTCTTACAAGGCTGTGGGGAGGATCAGGGAACTGCGGGTATGAAAGCTCTGACGTGTAAGGTATTGTTCTGCCCCAGGGCTGTGCTTGCCCAGGCTGCTGACCTTCAAAAGCTGTCAAACCAAGATTAGCACCTGGAGAACCACGAAAAGGGGCAGGACACTATGAAAACAACTGTCCCCAGGCCATGTGGCTCCTCCTCTGCATCTCCTGGCTCCTCATGGGC
Source organism: Papio anubis (assembly GCF_008728515.1). Lineage (NCBI taxonomy): Eukaryota > Metazoa > Chordata > Mammalia > Primates > Cercopithecidae > Papio > Papio anubis. The sequence goes on from NC_044976.1 coordinate 199,754,791, forward strand.
AGAGATGTCCTTTCCCTGCTCTGTGCCCGCCACAGGCACCTTCAGCTGGACCTAGGAACAAAGAGAGGGACTACGGGGGCTGAGAAAGTTCTCATGCCAGTCCTGTCACAGCACAGCCTGAAACTGCCGGGTAATTAATTGCCTCCTTGGCTCTGCACTTCTAAGCACGTTTTGAGGGCTGCCCCTGGCAATGGTGGAAGCGACACTGCTTCTTACTGGGAGTTGTCAGCTTCAATTCTGGCTTCTAGAAACAAACCTTCACACTGCTGCAAAACCTCCTAGAATCAAGAGTTTTAGAAATGAAAGGAAACTTCAAGGTACCAACCCAAACTTCTTACATTTTAGATGTGGGTTTGATAGATTTTATAAAATTGGGAACGAATCTGAACTGAGAGAGATCGATCTGTGGCCTTTTCTGGTGACAGATGTGATTTCTAGCTCCTCACTAACTGTAGAAGGAGAAAGAAGTGGTGCCAGATGCACACAGGGTCCGCATGTAAACATTTGTTCCAAAGCCACACAGGACCGATATGGGAGCTCTTGCCTGTAATCCCAGCATTGTGGGAGGCTGAGGCAGGATGACCACTTGAGCTCAGGAGTTTAAGATCAGCCTGGGCAACACAGTGAGACTCCATCTCTACCAAAATGAAAATAAAAATAAATCAGTCAGGAATGGTGTCACACGTCCATGGTCCCAGCTACATGAGAGGCTGAGGTGACCGGATCACTTGAACCTGGGAGGTTGAGGGCGAAGTAAACTATGATCATGCTGCTTTACTTCAGTCTGGGTGACAGAGTGAGACCTGGTCTCAAACAAACAAACAAACAAAAACACCAAACCAAACCAAACCAAACAATAAAGCTACCTAGGCAGACCTCAAGGATGGCAGGACCATGTCTGCATATCCCAATGCCTGGCAGGTAGCAGGTGCCCAGTAAATATTTACTGAAAGAATGAATGAATGTCCCTTTGGAAAGTTTATACAAAATGAATCCGATGCACCTGTACCCTATGGGCGTATCATCACAAAAGGCGCTACAGAGATGGCAGAGGACTCTGGAGAATGTAAGCTGAGGTTGCACCTCCAGGAGTGAGGGAATTCTGCTCTGGGATAGGTCCAGTCTGGCGAGACCCCAAACAATGCCTATGCACAAGCAGAGCCCCAGAGTCTGGCTTGAGATCCTGGCCCCAACTCAGACTGAAGGTCCCTCAGACCTGCAGACGGAGCCGAGATGGTGTTTTGGAGCATTTTCCTGGAGCAAGTACACTTTCCCCACTGTGGTTCTGGAGTGGATGTGGCGGGGAGATGTTCGCTGGAATCTTCCTACGAATCCTGCTCTAGTTCAGGGAAAGATGGAAGTGCAAAAACCCTGTGCCTTGGGGCCTGGAGATGCGGTCAAGCGAGGGCAGCGAGTGAGCGTGCGGTCAGCTGTCACCACAGGGCTGGTCTGCCTGTCTGATGAGAGAAGGTGTCACTGCGGCAGCACGGATGAAAAACTAGGCAGGGAGACGTCACCTAGGCACCACATTCTGGTGTTTATCTGTCCCCACCATCTCCCTTTGTGTACTCTACTGCTCCTGGCAGCTCAACCTCAGATGCTTTTCCTGGGAGTATCATCACAAAAAGCAGAGCTCAGGCACCTCTTGTAAAACATGCCCCCATGTTGGCCACGCTGGTTCCCAGGGCCGATGACTCGGGCACCTGCTCCTGGGGAAGGCTATTCACAGTTTCACCAGCAGGCTGTTGGTGGTGGTCTGTGAAGAAGGCATCCTGGAAACAGGAAGGTTGGGCAGATAGCTGGTGGGAGTGGGGAGGCCTCCTGGGACAGCCTGAAGTTTCAAAGCCACGAGTCCGTAAGTCTTGAGGGACAGCCTCCAGGGAGATGTTAGTCACCTCATATGACCCACTGTTTGGGTGACACTTCTAGCCAACATTGCTAGGGACTGAGCCTTGATGAGTCATTTACCCAGATGGGCTTGAGTCTGCAGGAAGAATGTGCAGGGAACGGGGCCAGGTGTGGCAGCAGCCTCTCCAGGGATGGCTACCCGCTGCCTCGGGGAGGAGGGAGCAGCCCAGCCCTGGCCTCTGCAGGAGCATCTGGGTGGACTTGGACACACAGTGAAAAGGGTATGTGAGTACGTTCTTGGGTACCAGATGAGCCCATGTTCCCCCGATTTACTTCCCCAACCCTCTTCACCGACCCTCCTCGGACTGAGCCCAGGGCTCACCTGGATGATGAAGCCAGTGGAAGAACACTGTCTGACCCAGAGGCTGAATTTCCGCTTTTTCCTCTTCCGCAGCTCCCGCTCTGTGCACGTGGCAATGAATACAGGATCCTCATCGATCAGGGGTTCATGTAGCACCTGCCAGGAGGGAAAAAGCGGAGGCTCTCACGGAAGGCAGCATGAGCTTGAGGGCTCATCAGATTGGAGCTCAAAATCAGCCTCTGCCTTTGAGCAGCTCTGTGACCTTAACTAAGTTACATTACCTCTCTGATCCTGACCCTTCTTATCTATAGGAGGGTAGTATCATTATTTACACTACTGTTTCTAGAAAGGATGCAGTAAGAAAGGATTCAGTAAGATTCATGCAAAATAGCACCAGGCCTGATACACAGAAGATATTTCATCAGTGGAATTTATTATTATTGTTATTATTATTGGCCTAAGGTCCCTTGTCCCAACTCTCATTTGGTTGCGGGATCTCTGGCACAGGTCCCGTGTCCTCTGGCTGGACATGCCTGGTGATGGGCACCCACTTCTTTTCATGGAAGCCCCTTTCACTCATGGAAAGTTCCAACTGCTAAAAAAGTCTTTCACTGATCCACAATTTATCTATATTTAACTTAAACCTAAGGATGTGACTTCTGTCCAGTGAGAAACAAAGAAAAAAAATGTTATTTATTTTTTTTTTTTGGATTTTCAAGACAGCCCTCGTGTCAGCCCACAACCTCCTTCTTCCAGGCAGAACCTCCTCTTTTAATAAATCATTCATCAAATGACCCAGTTCCCTGTTGGCCTGTTGCAACGCACAGCCTCTGGCTCTCCTCTGGGTTGTCGTGTCCTTTCTGACAAGATTCCCAAGGCAATTTTAAAACTTATTTCCTCTATTTCAACTTTTTGATAACATGATTATATGACTTTTCCCAATGATAAGACAATAAAGAAAAAAGAAATGGCATAATAAAAATAGGCTCCAAGGAGTGGCCATAGATCTGCTTCTTCAAGGTAAAGTTATTTTGGGAGGCTTTAGGGTAAATTTCAGGGATGTGCTACACTTCCCTCCCTGATCCCAACTCAAGCTTAATTAAGAATTAGAGTGTGCATCTGTAGGGAACAGAAATGAAGAGTACAGGCAATGATTCCCAGAACTCTACACGATGCCGTAGATCAGGGGTCAGCAAATTACTGCCTAGTCTGGCCCATGTCTGTTTTTGTAAATAAAGTTTTATTGGAACACTGCCATGCTCATTTGTTTACATATTGTCTGTGGTTGCTTTGGGGCTACAATAGCACAACTGACAACATGCAACATCAGTCACACAACCCACATAAAGTCTAAAATACTTACCGTCTGGCTATTTACAGAAAAAGTTGCAACAAACTAGTCACCTGAGCATCCTGCTAAGATGTGGATTGTGATTCAGTGAGGCCAGGCCTGAGACTGTGTTCCCAACAAGCTCCCAGGTGATGGCAGAAAAAGGTCTTCCAAGGACGAAACGGAGGATATTTACCATGTGTGATGTGGACAATATCCTTCCATTCTTCTAGGAATGGAAGATGGGTGGAGGTTGAATGCAAATTGAAAGCACAGTTACCTTGCATTCAATTTTTGAAAAGTGACAGCCCTACATTGTTCAGTCTTAGCAGTGCATACCTGCCTCCTCAGTTTTTCTACTAATGGACACATGGGGACATCACATGTGGTCTCCCCTGTCTTGTGAAGGGGAAGGCTGGGAGGCTGGCCTGGCTGCAACATCTCCCCTGGCCCTCACGCCTGGCTTCTTGCACTCGCTGGCTCTTTGTAGCTCATTAAACATTCAAAGCCCCATTTGGAACTATTCAAGTGCAATGGACAAGTCCTCCACACAGTGGGAGAATGGGAGCAGATGGAGAAGGGAAAAGATGGCATAAAAAAGCCCTCTGCCTGTCCTTTCCCTGCCCAATGATCCTTGCCGAAGACATGCATCCTACTCTGTCCTCTGAGGCCACAGAAAATGAAAATTGCCCTCTCTCATTCTCTTCAGAAAGAAAGTGCACCTCTGTTCCACTTGCATTGAACATATGATCAGTTGCAAATTTATATTTAATCACATGCCTCATCAAAGCAAAAGGGCCAGCAAGAATTGCTGACCCTCAATGATCTTTTTCCTTTTCTACCATCATTAAATGAATTCTGAACGTGTCATGACTAAATGCAGCACAGAACGGCATGCTCCCCAAAGCTCCAAAAACTTTGCCTGCCAGAAAAACCACTTGCTTCTCCTCCAGGCTACAGATTGGTCAGCATTTCTGTTACACAACTGTATCTCCTGAGCCTCCTCCTGTGCTGGACAAGCGTGGTTTGAGGTGTGGAGGGTGGTTATGTATGGTAGGGGAAAGACAAAACATCCATTTATTGATTTGCATAATCCCTCCCCGAAAATATTTCTCTAATTAATCTGGCTCCAGTTTTGAGGAGATGCAGTGTCTCCCCATTTTTGTTTGTGTAGAAACACACACACACACACACATACACACACACACACCCCCCAGCTGCTTTGGTTACTGCTAGATTCTGGGAATCCTCTGAAGACTCTAAGACCAAACTCATACCAAAGGGTCACAGCTGCTGGAATAAAAAGGCTCCCTTGGCCGGGCGCGGTGGCTCAAGCCTGTAATCCCAGCACTTTGGGAGGCCGAGACGGGCGGATCACGAGGTCAGGAGATCGAGACCATCCTGGCTAACACACGGTGAAACCCCGCTCTATTAGCTAAGAAATACAAAAACTAGCCCAGCCAGGTGGCGGCGCCTGTAGTCCCAGAAGCTACTCGGGAGGCTGAGGCTCGGAGAATGGCGTGAACCTGGGAGGCGGAGCTTGCAGTGAGCTGATCCGGCCACCACCCAGCCTGGGCGACAGAGCGACCCGTCTCAAAAAAAAAAAAAAAAAAAAAGGCTCCCAAGACTGCAGGCTGGAGGGTGTGAGTGAGCTCAGTGTGTGAGGTGAGTGTGCTGTGTGTTTGGAGTGCAGCCCCGAGGGATGGTGTAAGGGACGGGTGCAGAATGATTCCTGGGATTCTGATCCATACACACACCTGATGAGGGCAATGGGAAGAGAACTGCTCCGACTTGTGTCTGCGGGCAGAGAGGAAGACCCTCCCAGAAAGCCCTGAGGCTTACAAGCAAATCATTGCCTCTCTGTGAGCTGAATGTTTCAGGGTCCAACAGGGATTTTCACAGAGCAGGAAAGCTAGGAATCCAAGGCTCCTTTAGAGCCTCCAGCTTCTCCAATCAAGGATCAGGACAAGAACCCTCTTCCTTCTTTAAGTGGCAGATGTGTCTCTGAGAAGAGCATAAATGCAGGAGCCGAGCAGGGCGGGCCAATGCTGGCAGCCTGGGGAATGACAAGGCCTGCAAGTCCCTGGGAGAGCCAGGCCCACCCAAACTAGAAAGCCCGGGGCATCCTCAGCAGATGGGGCAGGCTGCTGCTCCAGGGAACGGAGGGCACAGGTGATGTACAAGAAGCCCCAGGAAGCATGAGGTTCTGGTCATAGTAAACACCCAACCGTACTCTCGTTATGACTTCATCTCCTTTGACTTACCCTGCTCCACACCTACTGACACGGAGCTGGTGCAACAGGCTGCGTGGCACCAGTCAACCCTTTGACTCTCCCAGAGCCTCATGCCCCAGGCTGTACGATGGGGTGAGCTGGGTGTTCTGTGTTTGCCCCCCAGGGTCACTTTCCATCCTGCAGACCCTGCGCTGAGGCCTGGAGGTCAGCCTCTTACAAACTATCCCACCCAGCTTCTTTGCCCCCAGTTTCTGGCTTGCTCAGCCAAGTGGGAGTCATCAGAAAGAGGCCGGAGAGCAAGGGAGTAAGGGGAGGGGCCTATGATCAGCCCCTTCAACTTATTTCAAACTTATTTCCTCTATTTCAACTTTTTGATAACATGATTATATAACTTTTCCCAATGATAAGACAATAAAGAAAAAAGAAATGGCATAATAAAAATAGGCTCCAAGGAGTGGCCATAGATCTGCTTCTTCAAGGTAAAGCTCTGCCCACCTGCCCTGAGGCCTCTCCCTGGGCTACAGCCTTCTCTGCTCCCTTAGGGTCTCCCCTAATGCTGATTGCGCCCCTAGCAACAGTCCCTGCATCAGCATCTCTTCGGCTGGACTTCTAGATAGAGCTCAGCATCTGTGTCCTGCTGGGATCCTCACTGCCACGGAGGAGTACCGAGTAGAAAACGTAGCAGGAAGAAAATGTAATTTCCCATATATAGTAAAATAAAAACAAAATACAAAGTAATAGAAGGAGAGCAGAATGAGCCTGAGGAGAGGGAGGAGGAAGAGGTGGAAACGTGAAAGCAAAAGTAAAGGGGAAAAAGCCCTAAACATGACCTGAGAGCCCTTCCCCAGATTAAGCCTCATCTCAGGCCCTGCTTCTGCAAGCCTCATCACCTGGAAGCAAATACAAGCAGTGAGCGGCAGAATAACAGGATCATCCTTCTAGGCTCTCCCTGTTCCTGGTAACCCAGCACTGCCCATCTGAGCCATGTGCTAAGGAGGGCAGAGCTGCTCCCTCGGACACCTGCCTACCTGCCCACCTGCAGTCCAGCCACTGCCCACCCAGCTGGGCTCAGCAACGCTGCTGGGCCTCCCCTCAGGGTACCTGTACCTGGGAGCTGCAGAGAGGCGAGCCCACAAATCTCAGAATTCCTAGTGGGTGTTGAAGTGTGTCAGAGAGGCCAGACACTCACCCTGGACTTATATTACAGATACCTCTTGACAGATACTTAGGCACAGCGTGCACAGAGCCTTCTGCAGCACCGCTCCAAATGTTTGACCCCAGCATGGTCTGAATGTGTTATTTTTCTCTTGCATCCAGGCAACTGTCTCTCATTTGCTTCATTTTCAACCAAGCAAGTATTTAGTGAAAGAAAAGATAATGTGCTCAGGCCCGTCCTTGGGCCTATCACAGGGCCTGTTATAGGGCAGGGCTCATGTCCTCGCAAGTCTCCACTTCTTGTTAGGAAGGTAAATGACACACTGGAGGATGAGGCACAGTGGCATCTGGCTGCCCCATCAATTACTGGGGGTAATTCAGATAGCAGGGAATCCACATGGGACTGTGGGCCTTACACTGGCCCTGGAGAGTGGATGCATTTGCAAAGCAGAGAGAAGAAGGCAAGGCGTTCCAGGGGCCAGAAGGCATGCTGCAAACACTCGGAAATCGTAACGAGCCTAACATGTTCACCAGACAGTGGGGAGAATGATCCAGAGAGAATGGAAGGCTCCAGCAGACATGAAATAGGGCACTACCTTCCCCACAAAACCTTGTGATTTTCAGCTGTGTGCGGGAAAGGCACACTATAGAGAGAGAGAGGACCTACAGGAGAATGTCAACAAGAATTGGAGGTTTATTTAGAAGAGCCTTAGAAGCAGCACAGGAGAGAGAGATGTGCGATGGGTCTTTAAACACATACATAAAATTGAACTGAACTTCTGCTGCTACACAGACCAAGTCAAAGGGAATGGGGCCCACATGGGCCAAGAACTTCCTGGTTCGGGTTACAGACATCTCTGGAAATTAGCCATCTCATTGGTTTGCTAGACCAGCAGGGCAATTTTTGAGGAAGATTCTGGAGTTCTGTCTCCCCAGGGCCAGGTGCTATTGTCCCAGGTGCAAGTGGATACCAGCGGAAGGCAGGGAGGGGCTCGGGAGCCGAGAGTAGGCAGAACATTTTCTTCTGGAATTGGTTGGGGAAAGTATTAGGGAATCAGACCAGTGATGCCCGGAACTCTGCCAAACCCTCATCCAAAGACTCTGGCTCTGCTGTGTGTGGCCACAAGTAACCCCTGATAGTCTGAAGAATGGTTCTAATTCCAGGCTCACTCCCTCTGCCACCCAGGACGCTTCTAGCCTCCTTTCATCGCCAACAGGTGAGGTCATTCTCAGAGAATATGACAATAAAATTAATATTCACCTGAGCAAAACATCATTTGGAAAGTATAATTAAATGAAGGATAGGGAGAAAAGAGGAGGAAGATTGCCTCTCAGAGCAAAACACTGAATTCTGACTTCTCTGAGGGCTGGAGCTATTATTACTATTCCCCTTCGATCTCGTTTGGATTATGTGGATTAATGGAATGGAAGAATAGCAGAGGTGACCTTGAAGTGAACTCAGGGCAGGCAGGACACCCCAAAGCCCTGCCGCAGACAAGGCTAGGCCGAGAGAGCGAGGACACCTGGCCGAGCTCTTACCTCCTGCGCGGGCCTCACCTGGGTTTGGGAAGGCCTGAAGGCAGCGTCGAAGCTGTTCTGCAGTGAGTCGAGGAAGGGCTGGACCTTGTAGAGCCCGTGCGTGGTCTGGCTGGAGCGGAAGGCCACAACGTGGAAGTACTTGAGGATCTTCTCGAAGCGGGCCTGGCTCATGACGAGGGCGAGGCTGCGGTTGCTGTAGAAGCCGCCGCTCCAGATGCTGAGGACGGACTCGCAGTGGGAGATGCTGGTGGAGATCATGTAGCCCAGGAACGCCTTCATCTCCGTCAGCGTCACCTCCACCCAGGCTCCGTCGCTCCCAAACCGCTCCTGGAACTTCTTGGCGTACATGTTTGTCTGCACCACCATGTTCTTGAGGACGTTGTCTGGGACAAAGAGCTGGAAGAAGTCCACGGCACTGGCGCTGGGGGGCATCTTTCGGGTGGGACCTGAAACCCAAAGCCAGGCGGAGCGTTCCTTAGCACGGCCGCCACACCCTGACTCAACACCAGAACGGCTGCATTTCCAATCCCTGCGTCCCTGCCCGAGTGCCCCCGCTGCCTCCAATGCTACCGTCTTCCCCTCCAACCTTCCAGAAGCTGCTGCAACCACCCGACAGTGCTGGCTCCCGTAGCTTTTGTAACCCCCTTTGCTCCAAAACAGCCAGCTCTCCTGCTGTGTGTGTGGGAGCGCGGCTCCTCCCGGACACCACGGGAACAAACGGCCCCGACATCCGGAGTGCAAGGTGCAGCCTGCATCTCCACACCAGACCAGAGAACAGCCCTCGGGGGGCGCAGTCGCGTCCCTGCTCGCCAGAACCCGCGTAGCACAGAACCCGTGTCGGTCTGGGGAGTTTCACACACTCGGGGCACAAGCCGAGTCTTAACTAGAGATGTACACACACACATAAATGTGTATGTTTAGAGATATATATCGTATAAATGTATACATCAACGTTTTAAAATTAAAATATGCATATTTAGACATACAAATTAAAAGCACCGTCTGCCAGTCTGGAGTACTTCTCTGTACAAGGAAGGAAGCATGCATATATACACATATATGTACACATACATATATACACATACATACATGTACACACACATACACAGGCACACACACATACACATATATGCATTTAAAAATACAGATATTACAAATACATCGATGTATAAATACGTTTATATATAAAACAATTAAAAACAAAAGGCACTCCCCCAGACAGCAGAGAACAGCCCCTCCTGTTCCTGCCACGCCATCACACGGGGCTCCTCCCTCCCCTGCAGACGCCATGCTTTCCCTGGGAGTGTGGGGCAGAATGCAAGTTCTTACAAATCTGGCACATTCGGTAAATACTGATCTGAAGAGAAAGGGCACATAAGGGCAGGGAGGAGATGCAAAGACACGTGGAGTTTCTAACACAGGGGCGTGGCTACGGCTTTCTGGCTTTCATTTTCTGGTAAGTTGAAGCGGTTTTGTAAGTAAAACGTTTTCACCACTTGGGGCCTGAAAAATTCCACCTAGGAAAAAGCAATTTTCATTAAGCATTCCCTATGCAGTAACTCTGTGGTGACTATGGACTAAATCTGAAGGGGCTTATTTAGATAATTTCACATATAGGATAAAACCTCACAATTTTTGATGAATGCAGCCCTCTGAATACACACCCCCCCCCCCAGAATGTTTCAGTCAACAATAACTGCATATAGGATGGTGGTCCCATATAATTATAATACTGTATTTTTCCCATACCTTTTCTATGTTTAGATATGTTTGGATGCACAAATACTTACCATTATGTTACACTTGTCTATTGTACTGTATTCACTAGTCACATGCTGCACAGGTTTGTAGTCTAGGAGCCATAGGCTATGCCATATAGTATAGGTTTGTAGGAGGCTGTACCATGTAGGTTTGTAAAATAAATTCCATGATGTCTGCACAACAAAATTACCTAACATGCATTTCTCAGAATGTATCCCTGTCATTAAGTGAAGCATGACTCTGCATGTGTGTACACACACATATTTTTAAAGAGCTATGGCTTACAATTCTATGTAGTAACCTAAGGTAGGCTAACTATATGTAGAGATTTGTAGGAGACAAAATTTGCTTCTATTGCATCTGTATATCGACTTTTCTTCTCTTTTTTTTTTTTTTTTTGAGATGGAGTCTCTGTTGCCCAGGCTGGAGGGCAGTGGCACAATCTCAGCTCACTGAAACCTCCAACTCCCGGGTTCAAGCGATTCTCCTGCCTCAGCCTCCTGAGTAGTAGGATTACCAGATGCCCACCACCACGCCCAGCTAATTGTTGTATTTTTAGTAGAGACAGGGTTTTGCCTATCTCTGGCCAGGCTGGTCTTGAGCTTCTGACCTCAAGAGACTGGCCTGCCTCGGCCTCCCAAAGTGCTGGGATTACAGGTGAGAGCCACTGCACCCCACCTGTATATAGATTTCTAACAAAAGTTGTTCTTATTCTTCAGATTTTAATCATCACTCTCTCCAACCTTCCTTTATTACTGATTTAGTTTCTGAAAAACAAGTTTCTGCAGAAAAATAAAGGGAGATAATGTGCATGAGACAGCCCAAGTTTTAGAATCAGATTGATGGATTTGGGGCTCTGACACCCTAAATTTACTTCTAGCTAACTGCACAGTCTTAGACGAATTGCTTAATTTCTCCTAGCTCTAGTTTTCTTGTAGAAATGGACACAGAAATACCTACTTTGAAAGGCTGTCATGCAGCGTGAAATAAATGAGATCATGTGAATAATGCACCTCGCCTGGTGCCTGGCCCTAAGGGAGGTTCCCGAGGCTTGGTAACTTTTATCGAGATATCATCAACAGAAATTCATTGACAGCCAGGCCGAGAGCTTTCCAAGGAAGACTCTGTCTGCATTTTACAGAAGCAACAGAGGCCTGGAGGATAAAGTGGCACCACATACATCACTTCCACCAACTGTTCTTTGGGCACCAAACAGGTCTTGGAGGAAGAGGTCTTGGCTGGCATGATGATGAGGCCAGTAAGAATGAGGGCCGATTCTGCAGGTGTAGCCTGAAGCTCCACACCTACTCCTAATGAAAATCATTTTATTTCAGCACAGCCTTGCAGCCTCTGGTGGGTGTAGCCATCAATTATTCAAGGATAGTGCTCAAAGAGGAGGAAAACCAGCATTTTAATTGCTACATCATGCTGACGAAGCAGAATGGAATTTTCTCTGCTTAAAGTTACGTTGAAAGTAATTTTGCCTCCTAGGTCATTTCAAAATGAATTCACATGCAACCCCTGGCCTGGGCCAGCTGCTTCATGAAGATACTGGGAAGCAGCCGGCTCCCTCTTAACTGTTTGGTTTTGATTTACAAGCATTCTCTCTGGCCTCTTTGAGTTGCTGTGATTACTGGGATTTGAAAAGTCCTGGCACAGGTGAATCATTGTGACCTGTGGAGGGAAGGAGGAAGGGAAGGCAGGAAAGAAATGCTATTCAGGAGTCAGTGATATGGTCTGGCTCTGTGTCCCCACCCAAATCTCATCTTGAATTGTAATCCCCACGTGTTGGGGAGGGACCTCATGGGAGGTGACGGGATCATGGGGGCGGGTCCTGCATGCTGTTCTTGTGACAGTGAGTCTCACCAGATCCGATGGTTTTATAAACGTCTGGCATTTCTCCTGCTTGCACTTCTACTTCCTGCTGCTCTGTGAAGAAGGTGCCTTTCTTCCCCTTCCACCATGATTGTGAGTTTCCTGAGGTCTTCCCAGCCATGTGGAACTGTGCGTTAATTAAACCTCTTTTCTTTACAAATTATTCGGTCTCAGGTATTTCTTCATAGCAGCGTGAGAATGGACTAATACAGCCACTCCTTATCAACAAGTTAATAACAAGGACCATTTAACAATATGGCCCTGGTATGGGCAGCACCCCCAGCCAAGATAAGACTGGGATCTGTTTATGGAGAGCTTTCCCAGATATCACCCATGTAATCCTCATAACATCTACATGAGGCATCATCCCATTTGGCAACTGAGGGAACGGGACCTCAGAATTGGAAAGATGCAGCCCAAGGGCATCCACTCTAAGTGACTCACGGTTGGGGAGGCCTTCCTCCCAGGCCAGCCTGAGCGCACCTGCTGCGGTTATTAGCAGCAGCCCTTCTGTCCCATCTACATGGCTCTCCTACACATGGTACCCACATACAACTGAAGTCATGGGATGGTCTTCCCATCCTCCTCCCTCTTCCAAACCCAACACTTCCCTCCACCTCCACAGTGTTCACGTGTTGCTGGGAATAACTCAGGATGAAAATGCACAGCTACAGTAACTCTGAAGCAGAATGGAGAACCCATGTGGGTTAAAAAAAATCAAAGGCAGAGTGGAATTGGGAAGGAGGAGGTGGGGAGACCCGGAGGAGGAAGAGGAGGTGCTGCTTCGGTGTACCTCGGTGTCTGGGCTAGGGTGAAGGGTTCTGCATGCTGATGGTGCGTTGCCAGACAAAACTCATTCTGCCATGTCCCTTCCTTCCCCCGCCCCACTAGGCAATTAATGTCAAGGCACCCATCACACCACCTACCTCGGTTCCCCACTCCCTCAGACCCAGGGCAGCATGTATAGTGGCTTGGTAATGCCCAGTCCCCCAAAGGGATCCCCTCTCTCCCCATCCCCAAGAGAGGAAACAGATTCCCTCTCCTCAGCAGTGACTAGAAAAGGAGATGTTCCATTTATAAAGGGGATTATAACGCAAGGGCAATTAGGGAAACCACTCATTCAATGGGCATTTGAGCACCATATGGATCCTGAAAGTAGAAAGGAGTTAAGACTCGCTATTCCCTCGCCAGGAGCTGACCAGGTAGTAAGAGGAGCAGGCAGCAGACAAGGAGCCAGGCTTGGAGGAGAGCTGTGCCCACGAGAGGGGCCCCCAAACCCAGGCCTCAGGGGAGGCAGGATCCTAAAGACTTCCTGGAGGCACTCCCTGAGATGGGCTTAAAAGGGTGACTGGTGAAAAGCCATCAGCCCCAGTGGGGAGTTTCAGGGTATTTCCAGCAGTGAGAACATCTCATGCAGAGGTCCTGTGGCCAGTGAGAATGCCTTGAAATTAGTGCAACTGAGCAGGAAGGGGAGTGGGTGGGGCTGGAGGCATCAGTGGGGCGTGAGGGCCTGGTCGCTGTCACAGGGCTCAGACTTGCCCAAGGGTGCGGGAAGCCAGTGAAGGGCTGTGAGCACCACGTGACCATGTTCTTGCAACTTCAGCAGGCTCGATCTGCTGCACAAGGGGTTGGGGGGAGGATCTGGTGGCTGTTCCCGCAGTCAGGTGAGACCTGGCTGGGATTTAACTTGCTCTACCGGCTCCTTCACCTCCATGCTCTGAACTGAGTTTCCCTACAGGTGTGCAGGGCACGGGGAATGGATTACAGGGCGGCCAAGGCAGGCCCATTGCCTCCATCCACAGCAGTCGCTGCCTCTGGCCTGGATGACAGACCTTTGTGGAGGCTTACCAGGGAAGTCTGTGTCAGACCTGGACCGTGGCAAGCTCTTTCCCACCTCAGGGCCTGATCCTCCTGGAAGGAAGCCCTCTTGGGGCTCCAGCTTCAAGAAACATCACCCTCTGGGGGACCCTCCTGACCCCCAGGCCGGCTTCTCCATCTCAGCCCTGACTCGGTGCCTCTCCTTGGGTTTAGCACAGTTCACAGCTGTTCCATCGGCCACTCATGCTCGTTTTTGGTCTGCTTGTGTGGCCCGTCCCCCGACCCCAGCTAAAGTGTGAAGGCAGAGGTCAAGGCTGGTGTGTTCTGTGTCCTTGGAGCCTCGTATACAGCATGTCTACCTCTTACACCTGTTGACCACTGGATGACAAAGGGGAGGGGAGAGGCCTTGGCCCAACCCAAGGGGAGGAGCATCTTTTCTAAGTTCAGTGGGAAGCATTGGGTCTCTATGGCAACAGTCCCCGTGCTAATGCCTGGTGACAAGGTTACATCAGCCAGGGACACCTGTGCGTCTGGGGAGGCCTGAGTGGGTGGGTGGGACGAGGAGTGAAAGACAGCACGGTGGGCACACCTCTCGGTCACGTCCCTGAGGATGCCCACGCCATCTAGGAAATCAAGTGGGGGTGGGCCTGCAGAGTCCCAGGTAAGAGATGGCCTGAGAATTCGGGACACACAACCTCTCTGCATTTCAGTTTCTTTATGATCAAGTGGGAACCGCCCCACAGTGGGTAAGAGGGTCACGTGATCTCGCACACACAGGCAAGATGGCAGCTTTAGGCCTTGGCAGTGCAGGTCCTGGGAGCCGCTCCTGCTCTCTCCCTTCACTCAGATCTGGAGGCCAGCTGAGCACCCCACAGGTGGGACTAATCCCCACCCTCACATCCAGAGGAAGAAAATTGGCTCTGGCTGAGCATGAGTGGAGTTATGCCTGTAATGCACCCCAGCACTTTAGGAGGGGCGAGGCAGAGCCCAGATCACCTGAGTCAGGAGTTACATAGCCAGCCTAGCCAACATGGGTAAGAGCCAAATCTTTACTAAAAAGATACAAAAATTAGCCTGGTGTGGTGGTGCACGCCTGTAGTCCCAGCTACTCGGGAGGCCCAGGGAGAACTGCTTGAACCTGGGAGGTGGAGGTTGCAGTGAGCCAAGATGGCACCACTGCACTCCAGCCTGGGCAACAGAGCAAGACTCCATCTCAAAAAAAAAAAAAAAAAAAGGTGGCTTTATGTGCCTTCTAAACTGCAGCCCTTTAGGGCCTCAAGCACTGGTTTTGCAGGGGTTGGTGAAAAGGGCATTTTGCATTTTGCCTACGCTGGTATTTTTTGGTTCAAACTGTCAGCCGTTTTGCGATACAGATAGAATCAATATTTTAAATGAAGGGCTTAAGAGGATGGAATCATTTATCTCCAGGCTAAATCAAACAGGTACAAAAATATAACAGGAATGTTCTACAACACCACAAAAATATTCCTATCATTTCAGACACAAAGTTACACCCTATAAAAGGACAATGTAGGAAACAGCCAATCTCATTGTTTGCTCAATGCCAGCTGCATCTGGTCCTTATCTTCAGCTAAAGTAATCACCATTTCTCTCGCATCCCTTTTTCCTTCCCCCATGGGGCTGAGATGAAGGACAAGCCTATTGTCCACTTAGTAAACACCTGGGGTTCAAGTCACAACTGTAGAATTCAGCCACTCAGTCACTGAGTGCTTCAAAGACTTTTTCCCTTGTTCAACCTCTTTGTTCACGACTAAGTGACCAAAATAAACAAACTTGATTCTCAGCTCTATCGGGGTATTCCCACAGTGGTAGGTGCCCTCGGGATTGAGTCCTGGCTCACTTCCGGACACCACTGGGTTTGGCACCTTTCAATCTGGGTAGAAAGGTGAAATAACTTACACCTAATTCACTGGATGGCTGTGAGGAGTGTGAAGGCTTCCCCTTTCTGCACAGGTCTGACCTACATGCCTACGAATATTCCAAAATTATGTTCAGATTAGTGTTAACCTCCTAAATGGTATCTTCTAACCAAGGACATTTGAAGTGGCTAACCATTCCGTAGAGCCCTTAGAAAACATGCAGAAACTGCCAGAAAACGTCAAGTACAGCTTCAGTTGCATAAATGTATCAAGCAGCAGGGCTTTCTTGTTAGGAACAGAGAAGATAAACTCTGCATGCATGTGCACGCGTGTGTCTGTGCACTTGGAAGGTATTCCTCATGCTAACACAACACAGTGGTTGGCAAAGAAGTTAGCAATAAAAAGAAAATAGCTTTAGAATCAGCATCTGAGCTGAAGTTGTTCACAGGAAATATGAACCACAGAATAGTTGTATGGAGTCCCTAAAGGTTTAAATAAAAGCTGGTCAGGCATGGTGGCTCACACCTGTAATCTCAGCACTTTGGGAGGCCAAGGTGGGTGGATCACCTGAGGTCAGGAGTTCAAGACCAGCCTAGCCAACATGGTGAAACCCTGTAATACAAATACAAAAATTAGCTGGACGTGGTGGTACGTGCCAGTAGTCCCAGCTACTCAGGAGGCTGAGGCTGGAGAATTGCTTGCACCCGGGAGGCAGAAGTTGCAGTGAGCTGAGATCATGCCACTGTACTTCAGCCCGGGCGACAGAAAGAGACTCCATCTCAAAAAAAAAAAAAAAAAAAAAAAAAAAAAAGCGAATCAATTGAGTAATATAGATATTAAATCCATAACCTTGACTAGAGGTCATGTGACAAAGGGCTGGTGAACAGAAAATGAGTGACAATGCCCCCAAAACCCAATGTACCAACCATTTAAAGGCAGCTAACCTTCAAAATCAGTTATCATACAAGGCACCCGTACACATAAAAAAGCCATTCTCACACGACATGTAAGATTTCATTTCTGTGTGATTGGCCAACTCAAGTGCCTTCCACCTGCAGACGACCTTCTTAAAAACATGTCTCGGGAGTGCTCTGCTAGGCAGAGGTAGGCTCGACCATCTCTGAGGGCACGAAGTTAACGATGGAGGAGCGGAAAATAAAGGCTGGCAGAGTCTTCTCCAAGGTGAGCACTATACTGCCACATGCTTGGCCTGAGGACCCTCCAATCAAAATCCCCGTCACATGTACCTCCTCCCATGGGGGTCCCACCTCTATGTGGAGTAGCAGCATTTGACATTCTATGTCATGTGGATGAATGACTGTTTGGATGTTGTCAGTGGGCAGAGATCAGGTCATGCATGTTTATACAGATGGAACGAAGGATTTTTACCCCTTCAGCCAGATCTGGGGCTCAATGTAAACAGCAAGATAACACAGGAAGGGCTGCAAACATTGTGCCTAGCACAGGGATGACGGCAGGGCAAATCCTCTAATGTCAAACATCAGTCAAATGAATGAACACCTGCAAACAGAAAGCCCCTTTGTGATTTGACTCCCTTAGCAGCAATAAACTAAAAGGCCAGGAGGGGACAGGGCTAATCCGTGGCAATTTGTGAGTCCTGCCATGCCTATGTGTGCTATGGTTCTCTTCAGTCCAGGCTGCTCATTAGAAAGCTCATCCAGTAAGATATTAATACTCTGCTAACCAAACCATAGATTTCACTCATCCTTAGTACAAAGCTAAAACGCAGTGCTGTCTGTAGGGATGAGATACGGATTACCTGCAGATGGGGCTGGTGGGTGGTGGGGCTGGATCCTGTTCCTGGTTTTTTTCACTATCTATCTGAACTTCTGAGAAGCTGCAGTGTCTCTAGGTTTCACTTTTTTCACTGGTAACTTGCCTAGCTACCTAGCCTTATTTACCTTCTGAGACTAATTATAAGACAATCGTAAGTACTTTGAGGAATGTAAATTATTACGCAAAAGCCTCCCATTATTATTCTGAACTAGTTGCTGTCCAGCAAAGCTGAGCTCCTGGACTAGGCTCCAGCTCCTGGATTCATGAGATGTGTGACCTCGGCCAAGTTACCGCACCTCTTTCAGCCTTGGTCTCCTTGTTGGTAAAGTGAAGACAGCCACGGTGTGGAATTCACAGAGCTGGTGTGACGATTAAGTGGGATGAGATGGCTTGCATGGTGCCTGATTTCTAGTAATGCCCCATAAATGGTATCTGATCACACCCACGACAGCATTGCTAATCCCTCATCTCAGGCTTCTGTCCCCTTCCCGGGAGCCGACGTACAGATGGCTGTTACGAAACAGCAGCCGTAGCCACCACAGTTTATATTTCATTTAGGCACTGTGTCTATTTCTCACAAGTTTGTATTTTTAAAGCCTCTGCTTGGGTACCAAAAGGACGGCAGAAGTGTTTTTCCCACTTCCGTGGAACCTGACGAGGAGGAAGGTGGGGGTGAGGAGAGGCCCCATTTCACGCATAGTGACCCGCTGCGATGGGAGGGACCACCCAGGTAACTTGCTAACTTCTTCCACGACTTCACAGCTTTCTCCCTCCCCGCTTACTGCTCCAGTGACACCCTCTGTAGCTCTTCAATCGCAATCAAATCGGGTCCATTTCAGTTTTCCTTCGCTTGGGCTGCTGTTTTTTCAGGCTCCTTCCCCAGGTCTGCCTCCTCTTGTTCACTGGGCCCCGGCTGAGGCCACCGATGCCCTCAACTTGCCAAACCATGTACCATGGCACACGTTCTCCCGCCCTCCAGGGACCACCCTAGTCCTTCCTCCATGAAAGGCAACGGAGAAAGGGACCATGTCACCAGCCACGTAGGGAGCAATCTGAGTGATAAAAAGGATGCTGGCCGGGTATAGTGGTTCACACCTGTAATCCCAGCACTTTGAGAGTCCAAGGCAGGAGGGCTGCCTAAGCCCAGGAGTTTGAGACTAGCCTGGGCAAGATAGTGAGACCCCATCTCTACAAAACATTAAAAAAAAAAATAGTATCGTGTGGTGGCACGTGCCTACAGTCCCAGCTACTCGAGAGGCTGAGGTGGGAGGACTGCTCAAGCCCAGGAGGTTGAGGCTACAGTGAACCATGACTGTGTCACTGCACTCCAGCCTGGGCGACAGAGACCCTGTCTCTTAAAAAATAATAATAAAATTTAAAAAGGGTGCTCCGTCATCTAGGTTTCAAGAATTATACTCCAAGAATGTCCTTGACAGAAAAGCAGCACTCCGGCATACCCCATGGAGGCTCTTCATCATATCAACCACTACAGAGAGCATTCTCGGGTCCAGTTTCATTCTCACAACAGCCAAGCACAGGGCTACTGGACTCCTGCTCTGCAGGTGAACACAGAGGCTTGGGGAAGAGAACTTTCTCAAGGTCACGCAAGCTGGCACACCAAGGAGCTCAAGGTCCTGCAAACTGGACACCAAGGAGCTGGGGGTTCTCTTCCCCGTGCCACACCGCACCCCACATAGGCAGGAATGAATACTCCCCAGAAGGCTGGGTCTTTCTAGCTCTGTGGTTGCTTCTGATTTTCCACGGATGTGCTCAAGTTCTGACCACGCAGATGGTGGTGGTGAGGAGGCGGCTGTGGAGGAGGAATAAGGTGGAGGACAGAGAAGGCTTGGGGAGATGGAAAAAGGCTGAAGCTGACCACTGAAATATACATGGACTTGGCATTTCTTCCATGCCTAAAATAAATTCTTAGAAATGTGTGTTGCTGAGGCCAAGTGGCCCCTCCCCCAAAAGCAATCGAGAAGAGTGTGGGGCCTGGCAGGGCAGGACCAAGGAGTCTGACTGCTAAAGTGCAAACATGAAATTCTGAATATTTTTAGAGGAAGTCAGCAGGGATTCTGTCATTTATGGTGAATCCCTAGGGAGGGGTTAAAAGAAAAAGTGTGTCTAAGGTCCACACTGTCTGTCCTGTTCCTTGCTGTATCTTCAGGGCTTAGAACGGTGTCTGGCCCCAGGGGCACGTCTTGCAGAGTGAGTGAGCAAGTGAATGAGTGGGGAAATGAAATGACACAGGGGGATGATGACTCTTCAGGGCTTGAAGGTAGTCAACAGCATCCCGGCAGCACACAGAGAAAGTTGAAGTCTTGAAGGTGCTTGCTTGAAAATGATGAGGGAGAAAAGGAAAAGACAGAGGGACAGCGTCCGTAATGCCTGGGCCAGGTCTAGGGTGAGGAGCCCCTTCCGGCAGCCTGAGGTACAGGCAGGTCCTACACTGGTGAGGCCGGAGGAACGTGTGCGCATGTGAGTGAGTGTGTACGTGCAGAGGTAGGGTGTGCGCTTGGCCCAGACCTCTCGATCCCCAAGATGTTGGAATGTAGGCCTTTGTTCTTATAAGATGCCCCCAACTTGTATATAAACTCACTTATATACAAGTGAGCTTCAACACATGGTCTCAGGGATACACAGAATTGGTTGGACATAAAAATGTGCTACCATTTTTGTAACCCTATCTCAGTACTGAAAAAATTATTGGGAGCCCAAAGAAGCAAATGAACAAAAAGGAAGTGGCACAGGCCCCGTCTTGATCTCTAGAAGGCCTTGACCACAGGCCAGAGAGAATGAGAATCTCAGGTGAAGCCAGAAGACTGCAAGGCCCCAAAGAGTCTGGCTGTTTCCAACCCCAATGAAAAGGTAAGTGTCACATCACAAGGTGAACCCAGACCGTGGATGTGGAGGAGAGACCTGAAGACTTCCACCCCAGGACAGGAATCCCGCTTAAGCAGCAGCTCCTTGGCAGCAATGTCAAGGTTGTATGTTAGGAGGATGAAGACATCGACGAAATCCACGTGGAGCTACGCCTATAAGACAGGCTTAGGGGTCGGGCAACTGCTTGTCTTCTGCTCACCCCTCCACAACCAGGGGCATGGGTCGGGTCACAGGCTCCCCTCCCCATCCCAAGCAGCTTGCTCTGCCTGGCGGGTGCATCATCCTGAGAAACACACTGCACAGGGCTGGAATCACTGGTGCAATCCATTACCTGCTTTAACAGGCATGCCAGTCACTTGCCGAAGTTGCGCAGCCCTGCTCTGCTTGACCCCACACCTGGCTCCTTCTCTTCCCCCATCAGGCCCTCTGTGCTTACTCCGAGTTTGTGTGTGTGTGCTGGGGACAGGGAGAGAGTGTGTCACAGTATATCTGGGGTCAGAGGCAGTAGGGAGGGTCCACCGGCGGGGTCCTGATCCCTTCCCACAACCCTGGGGTGCTCATTGCATCCCATGGACAGACAGTGCTGGTCCTATCTCGCCACAACTGGTCCAAGAAAAAACCAAGGCAGGCTGGAGTTGCTTTCTCCCTGGCTACTAATTATATCCCTAGAATTCCCTGCATCCCCGCCCACACCAGGATGGGAGAGAGAAAGAATGAGAGAAAAGGAAGAGATAAGGAAAAGGGTAGCTAGGATGGAGACACAGATACCAGGATGCTGGGAAGGAGAGAAATAATGCAGCCCAGCCACTGTCCGCCCAGGGGCAAGTAAGTGACAAGGGCACAGGGCTCAGCTTCCTCATCTCACAAGGAGAGTTGGGCTAATGACAGAGACAGGAACCTTTGCAGATGCAGAACGTAACATGGAAAAGGAGACCAGAGGGAAAGGACGGGGGTGGAGCTGCAGGGGAGCAGGAAAGATGCTCTGCATTCCCCTTCAGCTGCTGCAGTCAAGACAGGGCAGGGCGCTACCTGCCTTGCCCTGACACGGCTGGTCCCATCGTGGCCTCCAGGCAGTTGGTACCATCCTCTTCATTTTCCCCGTGGAAACAAGGGAAAGGTCAGCGCTGTGGTTCCTGAGCTGTGGGGACTCTGCCCTCCAGGTCCTACTGCCCCCTCCCCTTTCTCAAGGTCACACTTCCAGAGCCCAGCTCCAGAAGTGTTACCAAGGTAAACATCCTATTTATTTATCAATAAATAGAAGCAAATCATGTATATTTATTTTGTAGAACCAACATGCATATGGCTCTACGTGTTTATGTCCAGGCTTGTGTTCTGTCTGCTTTACATAACTTGATTCACTTATTCTTTGATGACAAACCTATGAGATCTGCACTATTCTTAACCCCCATTTATCCGAAGAGGAAACTGAGTCACAGAGCGCTTAAGGGATGTGCCTTAACTCTTAGCCTCTAACGAGGTCACAGAACTTGTAACTGGTAGCAATAGAAATAGCCCAGATGGTCCACCTCTGGAGTCTCTGCCGCTGACCACCGCACTGTGGTCTTACTGGGAGACTGTGCTGTTCAGTGCACTCATGGCCCCAACGCACGTGGCTAAGAACTGAAGGAGAACTCTATGGAAATGACACAGAAAGCCAAGAGCCCCTTTGGTGTTCACATATGCCTCTCGAAGCTGCCTATCCGTGATCCGGTCCCATGTATTAGATAGAACGAAAGCCCTCAGGCACAGAGTAGGCACGCAAAACATGGTTGGCCGAATCACATTTCCTGGCATGACCTCGGGGCCTCCTTTTTCTCTTCTGAGTCTGGACAGGACTGGGGTACTCATAGACCCTGTTCAAAGGCACAGTCCAGTCCCTGCTCACTTCAAAAGGGAGACTGATTGTTATTTGTCTAAACTCACCTCAGCTTGCCAAGACTTCTGTTTGCAAGAGAACAAGCTCCGACAATTGTCTGTGCATACTTCAAGAGTTTTAGCTTTCAAATACAAAAGCTATTCTAATTTTGCCCCATCTTATGGAAATTCTATTTTTTTTTTCTAAGCTTGAAATTATGCAGTTTCAGGATGGGGTTCTCACAAAAAGGAACACAGCAATGGGACAAGGTGCCCTCAGATGAGATGCAAGTACTGGGCAGGAGGACAAGCAGCTTTCTTGAGATAGTCCGGCCAGGCCATCGAGCCAGTTCCAGGAGCCAGCTTCTGGCCAGTGGAAGGCAACCAGCTGGGACTTGAGTTCTAATCCAATCAGGGATATTAAGAAACACCTATTCTTGGAAGAACTGAAGACACAAAGGTTACTGCCACTTGGCTGCTCGACACAAGCATTTCACTGCTTAAAAGAACAGATGAGCAGAAACCCAGAGGCAGTTGTTTTGTTCCCAATAAAGTTGTTCAGCTTGGACGAGAGTCAGATTATTGCTTCGTGAAGGGAGCCTCCAAGGTGTATTCTTTAATTCTACAAGGTGCTAATTTTGAGATGTCCAGTATGTGAAGGGAACACTGACCTTAATTTGGAGCTGCCACACCACTGGGGAGTTATGTAGGATAACATCATATTTCCAAGAGAAATTCTACATGCAAGGAAACAGGCACAGAGCTTGCACAAATCATTCAACATCATCCACCGAGTGACAGAGCCTGGGTTTGAATCATGATTCCTTCCCGCATGATGCTGCCCTACCGTGGAAGCTCGCCACCTCAGTGCAGTACCTTAAGTGCTAATAAAACCTGTGGGGAAGCTACCTGAGCCCAGAGGATGAGGAGGCTAGTTGGGAATGGAAGAGGAGGGGATGGGAATATAAAAGGTTCCCATGGACAGGAAGCCCTACCCAACCAACACTCAGTGGCCTGTATCATCTAAGCATTCCAATACAGCACAAGTGATAGCAAGCAGGTCTTCTAGGCAATGCCCAAGAGAACTGTCCATGACACACAAAGCAAATGCATTTCTAATGTCATCAGCCTAGAAAAGAACAAGCTGAAGGCGTTTATGACTGAAAAAGCAGGGTACTCTGCAGCTCAGCTTTCACCTTCCAACAAATCAAATTACCCAAGTTAGATTGCACTGTGAGCCTGTTTACAGAGCAGTTTCGCTGCTGCTGAATTTTTCTGTATTCTCTTCCTGTTAAAGGGGATCCCACCTTAGGTCAGTTGCAAAGCATAACACAAGCGTTCTTGATCTTCATGCAAAAAAACAATCTAGAGTGAAAAATCAAAAGTGAAAGCTGTTAGATGCAGAACACTATAAACCTTACCTAGCAACATGCAAGAAGAACGTCCCCCCACCATCATCCCACGAGTGCTCTCCGATCTGATAAAGAGCTGCTCCTGGAGAGCACCCCCATGTAAATGCCAAGAACACAGAATACTCCTCTCCAGCAGAAACCCTCCAACTGATGTGGATACAGTGGGAAAGGCTGCCCCACTTCTATATAAATCCTAATTATTTCACAGCTTCTTTAGAGATGCTCTCTGCTAACAGACTCCATGACGGAAACAGTGATGGAAATGGAAGTTATTTACCCTACTCACCCTCGTCGTGCCATGGACTCATTTCCTGGACAGATGATCAGAATAAGTGATGTGTGAGACCCTTCAGAGATCCTTGCCGTGGTCACCCGAGGCACTGGGCAATGACGTTTCAGGGCCCTGCAGGAGCCTTCTTCCTCCCACCTCCTCCCCGGCCCAGCCTTCCTCTGTAGTGGGTCCCCCTCTCTACACATCGCCTCCTCCCAGTCTAACTATGCGGCTCTGCCGAGACCTTGAGGGAGAATGAAACACCAGTGGATAAAGCCTTCAGGTCCCTTCCCAAAGGAGTTTTCGCTTTAATAAAGGCTTCATGAATATCAAAGGCTTTGACTTCCTAAATCACTCCGGTGGTGGGGTGAGAACAGAGTGGCCGCTAGGTATGGGCAATGCCAGTGAGTAGGGTTACAATTCTGCATTTCAGCGTTTGCTCAGGTGCTCACAGGAGTATCACTCGTGGTGTTTCCAAAGCCACTCTGTGCAGGTGCAACCCGTGTCACCTGCACCTCACACACTCACCTCTTCAGGAACGAGCACAGCAGGACTTCGCACATCACTACAGAATAGGTGTCAATCCCCGATCCAGAGATAGCAAATAGGTTTTGGGTCCTGTGTTGGCCCCAGTAGTCAGTAGCTGCCCGGGGCCTGTGACTGCTGAGCAATGACTGCCATGGTGAGGGGGACCAGGGTGCGAAGGGCCATGGAGCGGCCATGCTTAGTGCGGGAGGACAAACCAGGAAGACAGTTTCCCTCCAAACATTTGAGCGTGCTTAAAAGACCAGCTCCCAGTGTTATTTAGAGCTTAAGAAACGTATTTTGTGTTTGTGGAAATATAAACAGGTACTAAATTTTTAAGGTGAAATATGACTTTGTAAAATGTTCCTATTTTTTGAAGTTATTCTGAAGGAAATAATCAGTAATACATGTGAGGTTTTTTCTTTTTTGATTCAGTGTCTTGCTCTGTCACTCAGGCTGGAATACGGTGGCTCAATCACAGCTCGCTACAGCCTTAAACTCCTGGGCTCAAGCGATCCTCCCACTTCAGTCTCCTCAGTAGCCTGGGCTACAGATGCACATCACCACACCCGGCTAATTTTTAGTTTAATTTTTCGTAGAGTTGGTGTCTCACTATGTTGCCCAGGCTGGTCTCTAATCCCAGACTTAAGCAATCTTTCTGCCTCAGCCTCACAGGTGTGAGCCACCACGCCTGGCCAGATGTGAGTTTTATAATACCAAAACCGTGCAGATAAATGAAATGCCCACAAATTGAGAAAGAATCAAAAAAAGCCTGGAACATCCATGATATGGAACTCTCTCTACATTAAAAGGAATGTTCTTGAGGAATATTTAAGAACATAAAAAAAACTTTCGGCCGGGCAGGGTGGCTCAGGCCTGTAATCCCAGCACTTTGGGAGGCCAAGATGGGCGGATCACGAGGTCAGGAGTTCGAGACCAGCCTGACCAACACGGTGAAACCCCGTCTCTACTAAAAATACAAAAATTAGCCACGCGTGGTGGTGCGCACCTGTAATCCCAGCTACTCAGGAGGCTGAGGCAGGAGAACTGCTTGAACCCGGGCGGTGGAGGCTGCAGTGAGCAGAGTTGGCACCACAGCACTACAACCTGGGCAACACAGTAAGACTCTGTATCAACAAAGAAAAAAAAAATTCATGAGAACACCTTTTATAGAGATTACAGAGCAATATGAATAGTATGATCCAAACTTACTTAAAACTTTTAAGAAGTGGGTATGCAATCAGAATGAAAGAATCTAAAGCTAAGCATCAGCCATGATCCCCTTGCTGTGGTAGGATTATAGGTGATCTCCAGTTTGTTCTTTATGCTTTTCTCAATACAATTTCTGGAAATAATTGATATCATGAAATATATGGCTTTTATGAGTAGAAAAAGAACAACTGCTGCTATTTTAAAGAAATGGCATTAGGGGTCCCGACAGTCTTCTCACCTTTTTCCAGGTAAAGGGCCAGTTTCATTTGCGAAACCAGAGAGCAGGATCAGGAAGTTTCTCTCCCCGCCACGGCTGATATTCTGTGTATTCCACCTTGTCTGCCTCAGCGTCAACTTATACTCCTTAGACAACATTTAGTCCTTAAATAAGCTTTTTATTCCTTAAATAGGAGGCCACAGGAGCCCATGAGGAGACAGCAGGCCTGGGGTCCAGGCCCTGGCCCTCCTTGAGCCCACTGCCTGCTCAGGGAGTGAAATCTCCTCATACATTTCCAGAGGATGCCCGGCCCTTTCTTCTTTGGAACTTCCCGCTTCCCTGACCTAAGTTTCCAAGGAGGAATAAGACAGCAGACAAGCAAAAGCATCCGCACTTGTGGAGATTGAAAGCAGTAGAGATCTCTAATTTCTAAAGATGAATTTCTAATCAGGCTGAAAAAACTAAAAGAATCCCTCAAATGTTAATATGACAGTCAAATACTTGTTTGTCCTTTCCATTGGTTGTAAATGCGTCTCTTCGTAACACAGGGTATTGCCTGTCAAGTCTCCGGGAAGTTTTGAAAAGCAGTTGTTGGCAAAACACAAGCAAGGTCCCTGATTAGAGGGGAGTGTATACAGATGAGTTGCTGGTGGAGGGCGGTGGGGGGACAGCAGCTAAATGCCAGCAAGTCACCCCCTCCTGCACTACACTCTCGTCTTCCAATTAGTCGTGAGTTGGTCCTAAACCCAGAATGCAAGCTGAAATTTCTGCACTGTATGCTTCAGACGTAGAAAGGAAAATAACTCAGCATCTTCCTAATCCCTTGTATGCAAAATAAATAGATGGTCAGGTTAGATTTTGACTTTTTAAAGACACCAGCTCATCTGAGCTTTCTATTTGACTTTTTTTTTTTTTTTTAAATATATGGAAGCAGCTCACAAGGAAAGCGGAAAATATCCAGGAGATCGTTGGCAGACAGAAGAGAGCTTTTTTCTTCCCTCCCCCAGACACGTACCAGTGTCGGCAGCTGTTGGGAGCACTTCTACTGTTTTTTGTTTTGTTTTTTATTTTTAAATCCTTCCACCCTCCCACACCAGCTAGAGCGGCTAAGAGTGGATGCTGGCACCAACAGCCAGGGTGTCAATCTGCCCTTTGTTGGTTGTGTGCCCTGTGTGAGATGCCTCAGTCCGCCTACCTTGCAGAGCTGTAAGGATTAAGTGAGTGAGCGCACATGAGCACGTGCTCGGGAAATAGCAGCTATTCCTACTGTCGCGGCTGTTGTTATTTTCATGGTCATCCCACAGCCTCTTTGTTTGACAGGGAGCAAAAGAGAGAGCTGAGCGTGGGCAGAGTGTCACAGGGTGTCCAAGCTGGGATGCATGGAGTCCTTCCTTTCTATGCAGGCACAGCTCCAAGAATACTTGAGAGAGCTGATGTGCTGTGTAATTTATTAGCACACTTCACTAAGAAGAGGACTCCAAGCTGGCAGGAGGCTGCTCCCTGCCTCCCATCAAACCTGGAGCTTGTCTCACCTGTCTCAGAGGAGTCCTGTCTTCCCGGACTGAGCTCGCCTGACCTGCTCTATCCAAGCTCCAGAGTTCCACCCTTGGAAGCCCAGAATTCTGCAGAAAGTAGAATTATCATCCAACACCACCTCAGAATGATCCTCCCACACCAGCTAGAGTGGCTGAGTGGATTCTGGCACCAATAGCCCGGGTGTCAATCTGCCCTTTGCTGGCTGTGTATCCTGCATGAGATGCCTGAGGTCCTGGCCTCTGGCTTCTTGTTGGATGGTTCCTGCCCTCTGCAGAGCTGCCCCCAGGGCAGTCACTGTCACTGAATGGTCAGCTCCTATCACCATTGTTCAGAATGTTCATTCTACCCCAAGGATCACTGCAAACACACAACTCCAGGGTCAGAGGCTGAATGCTGTGCCCGAGGCCTGGGGCTGAGTTGGGCAGCGGCGTTGTGTGCTCAGAGAGCAGGTGGGCAGAGCAGAGCGGAGGCAAGCACCAGATGGAGACAGGAGGGCTCAGGTCCAGCTTCACCTCCCATGAGCAGTGAGACACCGGGCAGCTGACTCAGTTTTCTCCTCTACAGAATAAAGGGGTTGGACTAAGGATGTCTAAGGTTCTTTCTGGCTCTTCAAAAAAACGAATTGCTTTCTCCAGGCAATAAGCAGGCCCTAACTTCATTGCTACTCTTCCTATTCTAAGAAGGGGATAATCCTCCTTTGCTCATAAGACTGTCAGGAGGAGGCACGGGATGGCATTTGTAAAGTGCTTAACACAGTGCCAGGCACTGACTAAGTGCTTAATAAACAGCAGCTACAATTATGGTCAGCTAGCAAGTTAAGGGCCCACTCAGGAAAGAGCACTTCTCCGGGCATAGAGCTGCCTGCCTTTGGTGCAGAGCAGAGGCCAGTCTGGCTGGGTGCAGAAAAAGGCCCTCCCTAACTGCAAGTGCATACGGTCCCTAGATCCATCAATGAGCTCCTACGTGCACAGGTGTAAGGTGCTGAGTTTGACTCCCCTGAAGCAAATGCCTTGAGATAAGAGGGAATGGTGGTTTACCTCCAACAGCAGAGAGGGACAGATGTCCTGCAGACAACTTAATCCTGATTCCAACATTGTGTGCCACTGTGGTTTGCAGAATCAGAGAGGTGAGCAGTGACTGTCATAGGCACAAAGAAGCAATGGCCATCCAGGTGAAATGCTGACATCAACACATGATAAATCCTTCATCAAGGCAGAAGCTGTAATGATGATGATGATGATGATGCCAATAACACATGGATGAAAAACATCTGTTGCCCAGAGCTGGAAGGGCCTTACTAAGACAGCTGTACCTGTGAATGAATTGCTCAGCTGCATATCCCGGCCGAGCGCTATGCTGAGCAACGGCACTCAGGTCCTGCAGAGTCCCCAAGAGCACTTTGCACAGAGAGCTCGAGTTCTATAGTCAGGCATATCTGACCTACCGAACACGTGCCCTGGTCAAGGTACATAACCCCACACAGCCTTCATTTCCCCATCTGTAAAATGGCGAAGATTAGAGTATCCGTCTCAAAGAATCATTGTGAGAATAAAATGAAATACTGTGCATAAAGCACAGTGCAGCATCCGGCTCATAAGCGCTGGCCATCATTACAAATGCCGTCTGATGCAATGCGAACATTTTGGGCGTGTGTCTCCCAATGCAGACATGGTAATCAGGCTCTTTCTTAAAGACCAGTAAGGCCAAATAAGAATGCACCTCTGGCTTGAGTTTGAGTCTGAGGAGGAGGAATGTGATATTTATACAGACTAAAAATAGAAAACATGCACTCCTCATTGAGAGCTCTTTCTGGCTACCCCTTTGAGTCCAAGTACAGAAAGCTCAGCAGGTGAGCATGTCACAGGTTAGCAGACAAATACCAAACACACTTTTACTTCTGGAATCAAGAGCAGCAGAAGTTATCTGGGGATGTTCATGTACCTCCTGGACTCTGATGAGGATTTTAAACTACCACATGGGAGCTAGTATTGGACTGCTTCTATGCCCACCTTCCCTGGCCTCTCCGGTAGACAAAGGATCTAACATAGCACAAAGAAATCACATCACTGCCATTGCAGGGATTATAATGAAATGGTCATCAGGTGGTTCCTTCATAAACAGGATTTGCTGCCAAGTTGATGCTGAGTACAAAGATAAAATAACCTCCTCCCATCATCCATCCCCTAAGGTCATAATTCAATCCCTTTTCTCTCTGTATTCAGAAATCTCCCAGTTACCTGGAGCCACACAGCTAGTTCATATATGCTCACCTACAAGCACCTGAGCATGCCTTAGGGTCTGGGAAGAAATGACATCAGTGGGACAGCTTGGAGATGCGAGCTGGGATTTCTCCTGATTGTGTGTAGTTCTCTGAAGGAAGGTGCCACCTCTCTCTCCACCTCTGTTTGAACCACTGCCTCCTTCTTGTCTGTTCTCTGCAAACCCTGCAAGGACAAATGCCCCCATAAAAGCTCTTCTCTGAGCTGCCGTACAGCCCTGAGCATGGAGGCTTCCCTTGCAGCCTGCAGATCTCAGCATGGCCAACATTTCCTAAAATGGGCAAAGACCATAATGTCTGGATGAGATAAGAAACCCTTTCACAGGCCTTCAGTCCTTCTGTCTTCTCAATAACCCTGTGAATAGGTTCGATATTACTCTTTCATAGACACTGATGAGTCAACCCAAAGAAAGCAGCCATTGCCTGAGGTCCCAAGGTGATGTATGTACAAGGTGAAAGGAGCTGATGGCCAAGTCACGAGCCTGTAGGGCTGCAGCCACCTTGAGGGAACCTTTTTCTGCTCAATGAAGCCACCCCAAGGACTTGGGGGGAGCTAAGGGAACCCACCTGAGGCCTCACAACCAACCATGGCCTCACTCACATGACTTCCAATTCTTACTCCCAGGCTAGCCACTGTCCTGAGCCAACCCTTAGATGTCAAACTTTGGGGGAGGAAAGACTGCACCCAGCATGCCCCTCACCCACCTGCTGCCTGCCCAACCTGCTCTCCCACTGTGTGACCAGCACCCCATTCACTTAGTAATTCACGCCACAGCCCTGGAGACCTCCTTTCAACCCCTGCTCCTCACTTCCACTTTCACATCCCATCCATAAGCTCCACGTTCAAATTACTCTCTCCAAGTCCCATCTGCCCATTTCAGGATGCCAGCTCCCCACCAGGTCCCATCAGCATCTCCTCAGGCTGACTGTAGTAGCCTGCTAATCAGACTCTGTTTCCATCATCATCATTAGAATTAACTTTCAAAAACACAATTCTCATCATACCACACCCCTCACTGAAATGCCCCATTGGCTCTTCAATGCCTACCTCTACTTTCTGTACCTTTTCAGTTTCAGCTGTACTAAAATACTCATGTTCACCAGCATGCAGTGCCCTTCAGGCCTCCTTGCTCTTGCATTGTTAACTGGTCATCTTCTACACACTCATTCCTACTTCAATACCCAGCCCAACTAGCCTGTCAACACCCCAGAGGTAGTTTCTACCTCCTCTCCACCCTCATAGTGACCGATCCGCCTCTCTGATTTGATAAACAGAGCCAACAGTTACCAAGCATGTCCTCTACAGTGCCAGGTGCTTTTCTAGGCACTGACACATGTTGGCTCATTTAATCTGCATCCTCCCCTCTGAAATCTTATCATCATCCCCATTTTACAGATGAAGAAAACTGAAGCCAGAGATTCAGGAACTTGTCCAAGTGGTGAGATTTGAACCCAGGAAGTCTGGCTCCCGCACCTTCATTACTACCCTCAGCATACTAGATTGTAATTACTGATTTCATGTTTACCTATTGTGCAGAGCTGGACAGGGCTAGGCACTTCCACAGAGCAGGGGCCATGTGCTATTTACATTTGCAGACCCAGAGCTCAGCAAATGTCACACACGTGGTAGGAGTTTGTGAAGCATCTGTCCAAAGGCAGATAGGAGGCCAGCCCCAGATGAATGGGTCTGCTAGATACTTCCTAAGTTAATGAAGTCAAATGGACTTCCCTTATAATCACGGGATAGAAAACAAAACCCTGTGTGGAAGAAACAGGCAGTACTTTCCTGCTGTTTTCCTTTACTTAATTACACACAGAAATTAATCCTATTGTGAGTTACTAATTCAGATGCCAGACCAGTGTCATTGGCAGCCACAGGGTGCTCTGCCTCCCTGTGCTGGGCCCTCTGGGCAGGGCATACCTAGGTGGGGCCCTGCAGGGTCCCTTCCAGGAGCCCACCCTAAAGGCTGGTCACTTGTGGAAGAAACTTGACACCCACCACTACCGTCTTGGGCAGAAACAGCACCTCCTTCTCCTCCCGGCTCTCCAAGTCAACATAAGCAACAGCCCCTCACTCTTGCTGCCAAGAATCTGTGCATCTGCAGGAAGGAGAAAGGAGATGCAAGGTACTATCCATGCCAAGCCCAGGTTACGGCTTTACGGTTTCCAAGAAAACCCTGTAAGCAAATGCACACCCGGTTTTGAAGAGGGAAGCTGTGCAGGTCAGCACCCACACCTCTACTCAAGAACCAGGTGCATCAATCTCTGCTTTCAAGACCCTGTGTCTTGGGTTCAATCACAGCTTGTGCCCGGCTCTGTCTGCCAAAGGGCTCGACAGTCAAGAGGAAGAGAAAGCTTAAGTGGAATAAAGACAGGAGCAGCTGAAGTGGCCCAGGAGACGGCAATGGGTGGAATCAACCCAGAAACGGGAGAGCGAAGAGTCAGAGTGCTAGATCCTGTGGACACAGATGGCTCTGGGAGGCCAGCTCAGGAGTGGGTGGCCGTCTGTGGCCGTGTTCTCCCTACAGAGGAGTGACAATGAGGCAAACACCATCCATGTGCACAGTGCTTACAGTTTATAAACCCACTGTCACACACACTCCTGCCTTTCTCCCAGTGAACCTTGAAATACCTACCATTTTGCCCATGTTATAGATAAGGAAACTGAAAGCCAAACAAGGTTGCGAAATTTACCTGGACTATAAAGTTAGAGCCAGCACTGAACCTCAGTTCTCTGTCTCCAAGCCCAGAGCACTTCCTTTCTCAGTATGTCCCGCTGCCAGGTTGTGAGCACACTCAGGTACAGTCTGGCACCAACAGACTGGCATCCCAGCCAGATGCCACCAGCCTACTCTCTGGGTGTCCCTGGGGAACATGCACACGCTGCTGCTGCCTGCACTCTGGAGCAGCTCCAACCTCTGCAGCCTCCTTCCTGGGATGGCCTGCCGTGATGGAGTTGTTCTCAGTCTCAGCATCCTGGCCAGGAGCCAGCACTGGACGTCTCACGCTGCAGTGGACCAGCTGTACACCCCAACCCTGATCAGAGGCTGGACCCTCTGCCAGCCTAGGCTTCCCCCATCCCTGCCTGAGCAGACTCCCTGGCTGGCCCAGGCACTTAGCAGTGGGATGAGAAAACCACCCACTACTTTCTTCTGTCCTATCAGTGTCCTTACTGCTAACTTGGCTGAATTCCTTGTTCTGAGAGCAGGGGAGCCCTTCTGTGCCTAGTCCAAGTCCCAGCCACCCTCCACGCCCAGGGTTCTCGGAGCCACCATCTACGTTCTCCTCCCTTGCAACTCTGCAGCTGGGCATCCGGGACAGAGTGTGAGCCGCCCCTCCCCTCTCATTTCCTTTCTTCCCTTCACCCCAGCATGCTGAGGTCACGGCGTGCTGTGCCCTCGGGCTAGAGTACCCACTCCTGTCCCTCTCCCATCCCACATCCACTCTCACAGAGCTTGCAAAATCTAGCTCAGCTGCTGCCCTTTTCATGAAACTTTTGTCATCCACAGCTTAAAAAAAAAAAAAAATGCTTCCTTCCTCTGGATTCTCAAATATTTCACATCTTTCTCATGCAAAGTTTAACTTTCTACTGTGGACTACTGTTGGGCGTTAGTACTGTAAGCTTTAGTCCTGCCTGATTCTTCCCT
Source organism: Papio anubis (assembly GCF_008728515.1). Taxonomy (NCBI): domain Eukaryota; kingdom Metazoa; phylum Chordata; class Mammalia; order Primates; family Cercopithecidae; genus Papio; species Papio anubis. The sequence continues at coordinate 199,788,224 of NC_044976.1, forward strand.
GTCAGCCCGCGTGGTTACTTCCTACCGCAGTTCCCAGGCCAGCAGGAGCCCAGCATGTAACCACGGAGCCCGGACAAGCTCAGAGACAGCCGTGAGTGTCTTGCTGCAGAATCGCCTGTGGTTCTTGATGAAAGTACTCACTAATGATTTGTTCCTCTACCTGGGCATTTTGAAGCATTTTAATTTTTAACAGGAAACAAGGGTCCTGTAAAGGAATGATATCCTAATGATGGAATTTCAGGAAAGTCCACTCATGTGGACTTTTCCATGGTCACGTAAGGAGAAGAGTCATTGAGTGCCAGGCCTTTAGCTGGCCAACTGTGAGCATATGAACTGCACTGAACAGGCTACACTGATGATGGGCAAGGAAACTCTGGCTTTTGTATTCTGGCCACCCCTGATCTCAGAGAACTGGCTCACTGATCCACTGGATACAGGGTGACCAGCTATTCAGGTTTACACAGAACAAAGGGGTTTCCTTAGGCCCTGGATTTTCCGCTCTGAAACCAGGGCAATCCTAGGTAAACTTGGGTGGTTGGTCACCTGAGAGGAGGTGAGTCTGTTACGAAAACATGTGCAAGGTGTTCAGGTATCTTTAGATTTTATAGGAGAAAAAGCATACACATTTATTGAATGTATATACGTGGGAGTCTTCAGAATGAAGACCCAACATTTCAATGAGTAACAGAAGCTTATATACTCTCTTGAGGTTACAGAAAGAATGGGGGCATGGGTCCTAGGAAAGAGGTTATGGGAGTGGGGAGAAGAGGAATGTTCAGGGAGGGATCTTTAAATGTCAGATGTTACTGCTTCACTGTAAGGATGCAGGCTCTGTATTTAAAACTTTCCCTGACTAGAGTTTGGTGGGGCAGCTGTCCAGGCAATGGTTCTCTGCCATCTTGCTATTTATTTTCCCTGCCATCTCACTGTCTCTATTTTATGTATGTATGTATATATGTATGTATGTATGTATGTAAATATTTGAGACAAGGTCTTGCTCTGTCACCCAGGCCGGAGTGCAGTGGAGCAACCATGGCTCACTGCAACCTCACAGGCTCAAGCAATCCTCCCACCTCAGCTTCCAGAGTAGCTGGGACCACAAGCATGCACCACCATGCCCAGCTAATTAAAAAAATTTTTTTTTTGTAGAGACAGGGTCTCACTATGGTGCCAAGGCTGGTCTCGAACTATTGAGCTCAAGCAATCCACCCACTTCAGCTTCCCAAAGTGCTGGGATTACAGGCCACCAAGCCCAGCAACTTAAAAAAAAAAATTTGAGACAATCTTACTCCGTCCCCCAGGCCGGAGTGCAGTGGTGCAAACATGCATCACTGCAACCTCACACTCCTGGGCTCAGGCAATCCTCTTACCTCAGCCTCCTAAATAGCTGGGATTATAAGTGCACCACCAAGCCTGGCTTACTTAAATTTTTTTTGTATTTTTCATAGAGACAGGGTCTCACTATGTTGCCCAGGCTGGTCTTGAACTCCTGGCTCAAGCGATCCTCCCACCCCACCCCACCCCATCCCCTCGGCTTTCCAATGTGCTGGGATTACAGGGGTGAGCCACCATGCCGACCCGACAGTCCCCTGAGAGACTCCCAATGCCTCAAAGTTGAAGAGCAGCAGAGACAGCACCGGGAGCCAGTGGCTTGTGAAGGGGCCTGAGCCCCATGAGCTTTGCCTGGCTTCTGCCTCTATTTCTGGCTTCCCAAACAAAACCTTTCCAGCGAAAGACACACTGTGCTGATGCCTTTGGACAAAGCTGTGTGGGTGGCAGAGTGAGCAGAGGAGGAGATGAAGCCAGTGGTGAGAGAAGCCCAGGTGAAGACAGCAGATCCGGCTCGGTCCTCCCCTGTGACTTCGGGGATAAGCAACAGTGGTGATGGAACCCGGAGAAACAGCATGCTTGTCCTGTCCGTCTAAGCACAGTTGAAAAGCCTTCCAACGTAAAACAAGCTGGTTTTCTGCACAGACAGAAAGATTCCCGATTTCTTTGGCGGAATTTTTTTTGCAAAGAGGGTCGGAGCAACTGGGGAAGTATTGGATGCTATATATTTCAACCATTTAGGTTAAATTTAAAAGTACTACTGACTGTCATGTTAACAAAAACAACAAACCACAGTAGTAAAAAGAGGGAACATTTGCCAATACTTTCAACGTTCTGACTCTGGATCACTGGGTGAACTGCACCAGGTGGGAGATAGGGGAGGGAGAAGAGATCTGAGGGATATATGTGTGGAAACTTGGCCAGCAGGCACAGCAAAGTGCAGTGAGACTGTGTACAGGGACTCTGGGGAGAGACCAACCCAGGTTCAAATTCTGCCCCTGGCATGTGAGGCTGAACGAGGTGTCCTTGGGCAAGATACGATCCCTCCTAACAGAGTTTCCTACCTGCTGAGCACCCACCGAGCACTGGGCACACGCTGGACAGCAGCGATAGGTGCCCTCAGTTCCCTACGGGAGCAGGGGGTAGTTTTATTATCCACATTTTACAAATAAACAAAACTTAAAGGATAGAAGGAACTCATTCAAGGCCACACACGCAATCAGGAGCAGAACAAGAGTGCTTGGTGTGTTTGACGCTCATGACACCTCAGTCTTCTCGTCTATAAAATGGGTATTGTGTGTGTTAAATTCTCTGCACTCAGGTGCTTAATTAAATATTAGTTCCCTTCTCTACCTCCCTTCCTCCTTTTAGTAGTGCTTAACCCATTGCTCTAAAAAGCTGTTTCCAGAAATACTGGTGTTGGTGAAGGGCCTGCTGACTTCTTAGTTGCTGTGGTTTGTTCACTTTTCTTGAAGCTGTAGCAAGGACCCTGGTTATAGGAGTATTTCAGTAAATATGTTTTTAATCATCGAACTCAACTTTGCTTCCAGCGAAGGTGACAGTTAAAATTGCTGCCTTTCATTTTGCCAGTCAGCCCAGCATGCCACATGAAGAGGCGTTTTTTTTTTTTTTTTCCTCCTTCATATGATATATTTACACCCAACGTTGGGGCTGCAATTTCAGTCTCGCGCACGTGTTATTTTAGGATTTCAGTGTAGATCCCCCCGCAGAACTCACTTTGTCCTCTTGTTTGCTGAATCACAGTGTCTTCTGGCTGTGGGGCCTTGACTTTGAATTGAGAGACAGATGCTTGGTAATTACAAGGTTTCCTTCCTACAGCGGGGGATTGGCAAGTAATTGCCTTGCTTTTTAAGGGAGAATTTTAAGCAGTATTTTAAAGAGCCAGACCCACAGCTTTTACGTGACAGGAAAAATGAAATAAGTCCTTAAAGTATTTCCACCTCCCTTCCTAATGCAGAAAGGTTTTCGGAAAAGGACTCATGACCGAGATTCCACTGAAATGAAGGCAAGATAAGAACGGCCCGTGTGGATGGGCACCAGGCGTTGCAGCAGTGCTGAGCCAAGGCTGATTCCTGCCCCAACTCCTTTTAGAGCGCACAAAGGTGATTCATTTATTATAGGGGAAATTAGAAAATACAAATAAGCAAAAGGAAAATACCATAAATCCCCACCACTCTGAGCTATATACTGTTTGCATGTTGGTAAATATCTGTCCAGATAAAATGAGGGAGAGCGTGTGTGTATATTTTACATTTAAAATATAAAAAAGAGCGGGCCCTCTTCTTTATAACCTGATTTTGCCCCCATTTAACATCACATAGTACACAAGTGTTTTGTCAGTAAATGCACACCTCCTCTCCATCCTGACTACCCTAAGTGTGGTCCCTAAAGCAGCAGCGTCACCTGGGAGCTTGTTGGACATGTAGATTCCCAGGCCCCACCCTGGCCCTGCTGAATCTGTATCAGCATTTTAACAGGTTCCCCAGCAACTTGTACACCCTTCAGAGTTTAAGGAGTATTGTACTACCTCATTTTAAGTGGCTCCCTCATATTCCATGTTACAAACGTGCTATGGCTATGCACGGTAGCTCATACCTACAGTCCCAGCACTTTGGGAGGCCAAGGCTGGAGGATCACTTGAGCTCAGGAGTTTCAGACTAGCCTGGGCAACACAGCGAGACCCCATCTCTACAAAAAATTTGGCAGGTGTGGTAGTGCATGCCTGTAGTCACAGCTGCTCAGAAGGCTGAGGTGGGAAGACTGCTTGAGTCTAGGAGGTTGAGGCAGTAATGAGCTGTGATTGTGCCACTGCACTCCAGCCTGGGTGACAGAGCAAAACCCTATCTCAAAAAAAAAAAGCAGTATAATTTAGGCAACCAACCTCTTATGATGTGAATATATGAGTTTCACTTTTCTAATTAGTACTGTGATGTGTATTCTTATACCAAATGTCGCTGTCTCCGTGTGGTAATCTGCCTAGGGCACAGTAGTAGAAGAAGATGCTTTTCTTAAGAGCACTGATGGAAGTTGCCAACTTTCACTCTTGTCAGTAGTGGGAGTGCCCATTTTCCATGCAAATCCTAACAGTTGTCCTTATCAACCTTTGACAGTTTGATAGAAATAAATGGTGCTTCATCACCATTGGCTAACTTCTCTGAATATTAGTGTGGTTAAACAGAAATTCATTTACTTATTGGCCTTTTGTTTGGATTAAACAAATTGTTTAGGTCCTTTGTTGGTTTTGCCTTGGAGGTGACTGTCATTTTTCTTCTCGATTTGGTAAGACATCTCTATATATTTAGACATTATCTCTTTGAAATGTGTTATAAATATAGCCCCGATTTCAAACATGGTGTTCTGCCTAGCACTGGGCTACGTTTCAATGGCAGGAAAGGATTTTGGAAAAGGAAGGCTGAATTAGGGGAATATGTATGGCATCACTATCTTCCTCCTTCTACCCACATAAATAGCACTGCTTGTGGAAGTGAGTTCAAGTTCCTAACCAAACGTCTCCAAACTGAGACGGTGTGTCCCTGCTACCTTAGGGGCCCAGAAGAGCCTCACTGAGCTCTGAAAAGGAGCATTCCCCATTTCCTTCTATTTTTAGATGCTGGATTGTTTTAGAGCATGGAGCTGGAAGCACTTCTTTTCAATAAACCTTATAGTCTAGCAGATAGGAAGTGGTATACAGAGTGTCACTTACATAAAATTTTAACTTTCTAAATGGCAAGCAGGCAGAAACATAACAAGAGATGTGCTTTAAAGCTTTTCATGTTTCTAAATGGTCTTCCTCATAACCTCATTTCCAGGATTCATTATTTCTGAGCCAACAATAAATTAGGCTTCCTGATAGTACCTTTCTCTCTTGACCCTGATTCAATTACTTATTAAGGAGTCAGCATGATTTAGATTTAGAAGCAGAATAAAGAATAAAGGGGGCAGAATACAAGGTGGCCCCACCCTCACTGAGCTGGCTGTGCACACCCAGCATCTAGGAGGCCAGGCCGGGGGAAGGCTCGGCAGGCCGTTAGGTCAAGTGACTAATCCAGGCCTGGTGGGAAAAAAGAGACTCACTTTGTTTCTTGGCAGGTACCTGGCTGGGCTCTGCCCTATGCAATACTTTCCAGCTATTCAGAGACACAGAGAAGCCATGGCTTGCAGAAGGCAGGTGATTCGGGTTAGGGAGATCAGCAGCCCCCAGGGAAGAAGAGGAATAGCCATGGTCTCAGCAGCACCTTCATCATTACTTTCAAGCCTGAAGTGTCCAACAACCTCATTCTGAATGTTCCGACAAGCTCCTAGGCTTGGGCCTGCAACTGCGTTCCAAAAGGTAACGAGGTATCAGCCCAGCAGATCACATGGGGAAGAATATTTTCAGGAATTAGCCATAAGGTTACATAATTGGAGGGGAAGTTATGTGGAGGGATGTGGCAGCAAAGGAGGGGCTGTGTATTTTGACAGGCCAGTGAGAGCAAATGCGTGCCATCAAGGGGCTGCTCCCCGTGTCCCCCAGTGATGGATGTAACTCAGTGTGCAGCTCTCTCTGCTGCTCCCAGCAGCCCCTCCCCAACCAATTCATGTTGGCCCGAAAGCTGAAATGTGCATCTCTGCTCTACTGCAATGGAGAGCCACTGAAGGGCTGTGCATGAGGATGGCCAAGATGGTAACTGCAGTTTTAGAAGATCACAGACTTAGGGAGGCTCGACACAGAGGGTAGCTTGGAAAGGACAAGAGCGGACATGCTTTGCAGCTGGGGTGCACGGATTTCCCACAAGGCTGAGAGCAGGACCCTGGCCTCCTGCAAGCCAAGCAGCGATGGGGTTGAGTGAGACAGGCACTGCCCCCCCAACTCAGACGCGCACCAAATCGTCCACTGGATGCACAGGACAACTGCGGCCACTTCCCCTTGTTGGCCACTTTTCTTCTGTTTTGTTTTGTTTGTTTTGAGATGGAGTCTCGCTCTGTCGCCCAGGCTGGAGTGCAGTGGCACGATCTCAGCTCACTGCAACCTCCACCTCCCGAGTTCACGCCATTCTCCTGCCTCAGCCTCCCAAGTAGTTGGGACTACAGGTGCCGCTACCACGCCCGGCTAATTTTTTGTATTTTTAGTAGAGAAGGGGTTTCACTATGTTAGCCAGGATGGTCTCTATCTCCTGACCTCGTGATCCACAGGCCTCGGCCTCCCAAAGTGCTGGGATTACAGGTGTGAGCCACTGTGCCTGGCCTGTTGGCCACATTTTTAAATGCCTAAGAATGAACTGCACAGAGGATGAGGATGGGAGGCTGCTTTCTTTGCAGGCCACGTGTTTTACCTCTCAGGGTGGCCGTGACTCCCTTGGATGGAAAAGCAGCAGAGGAGCTGCTAGCACCTTGGCCTCTGGTTGACTCAGGTCACAGAAATGGGGAAAGAAGGAGGGCCTCCTGGGCTAGAGACAGGAAAGGGCAGGATCCAGGGGGGCCCTCAGACACAAGGTCTTGTCAAGTGGGCTTTCTCCTATGCCCATCTCTTGCCCCAGTGCCCTGGAAAGACTGGGAGGAAGCTGCCCTGGGCTCAGACCGCTGCTGCAAGGAGACCAGGTGTGTGGGCCTAGCCCTCCAACTGACCATCTTCCCTCAAGCTCCACACTTCACAAGGCTTCGATGCAAATCTCTGCTATGATGCAAAACCCTTGGAGGTTCTATGCAAGTGATGACATTTTTCTTTTTCTTTCTTTTTTATTTTGAGATGGAGTTTCACTCTTGTCACCCAGGCTGGAGTGCAGTGGCGTGATCTCAGCTCAATGCAGCCTCTGCCTCCGGGTTCAAGCGATTCTCCTGCCTCAGCCTCCTGAGTAGCTGGGATTACAGGCGCGTGCCACTATGCCCAGCTAATTTCTGTATTTTTGGTAGAGACGGGGTTTCACCAGGTTGGCCAGTCGGGTCTTGGACTCCTGACCTCAGGTGATCTGCCCGCCTCGGCCTCCCAAAGTGTTGGGATTACAGGCGTGAGCCACTGCACCCGGCCAACATTTTTCTTATAAACGTCAACGCGCATGTATATGTAAAACTTTCCATAAAATATGAAGGGCTCCGACGACACTCAAACCTTGTCGCTGGACTTGCAGGATCTCACAGCCTTCAGGATGTCTGCAGAAGAGAAGCAGGGCTTTTCCATTCCTTAGAAACTGTGGGAACAGTACCCAGAAAATGAAGTTTAGAAGAGCTGTGGAAATGTTCAAGCCCGGAATAAGGTGGTATTAACTCCAAAATATAAAAAGCAGGTTGAAAAATCCAATTAGTAAATGTCCATTAAAATAATAAAGTTTAGCCTTATGCCAACTGGTCAACAGCAACTCAACTTATACACTATTGAGAATGTATAGGTGGTGTAGGATGTGGAAGAATGGAATCTGTTTGAACGATTTGGGATGGGACCTGAGGACATTACCCTGTCCCAAAGTGACACTGCCTAGGGTAGAAAAGGTATCATCCTCATTCCCCTCCCTTTTATAAAGGAGGAAATGGAGGCCAAGAAGATGAGTGACTTGCCTGAATCACACAGTCAGAAGGTGGGAGGGTGAGAAAATAGAACACAGCTCTGCAGTTAGAGGTTGACAGTCAGATTGCGATAGGCCCCAAAACGTACCAATCATCAGGCGAGGCTGCTCTGTGACATGGTGGGACACAGCAGAGAGGGGGGAGCCCTGCGACCAGAAGAACAACTCAATACCCTTCGCTCTGCCCACCATAAGTGGGTGACCACTGCTTCTTTACTGCTGCCAGTAAAGTTCCACGGTGAGCCTCTGTCTTCCGGGTGAAAGGGACTCAGATGCTCTCTCACCCACCCATGCCTTTGGGTCCACACAGCCTTCCGTCAGAGCTGGCTTCAGCTTCCTCACACCCTCCTTAGAATCACCAGCAGAAGCCCAAACCCATTCGTGGCTCCTCCCAACCCCTCTCACCTCACCTGCACATCTCACCCCTCTTCTGGGGTGCATCCTCTCTGGCTGCAGCAAACTACATCAGCCTATGTTTGTTTGACAATAGGTGTATTACTGGTGGTCTTTCCCAGTGGGCTTTCAGAGGGTGAGGGCAAACTCAAGTCTAAGGTCGGGTATCTCACCCAGAGGGTGAGGTGGTATCAGAATCACCTGCAGCATCTCTAAGCCCTGCCCATCCCTAGCTGCCCACTCCAGGGAGCCTGGGTTGCTCCTGCAGCTCAGAATCACAGGGCCAGGGAAGGCTGGCTGGGACATCTCGAGAAGCCCACTGGTTGGGTGTGTGTTTTAGAACAGGCTCGTTGCCAGTTTTCTGTTTTGTTTTGTTTTTGAGATGGAGGCTCAAAAAAAGGCTGGAGCGCAGTGGTCTGATCTTGGGCTCATCGCAACCTCCGCCTCCCGGGTTCAAGTGATGCTCCTGTCTCAGCCTCCCAAGTAGCTGGGATTACAGGCGCATGCCACCACAGCCAGCTAATTTTTATATTTTTAGTAGAGATGGGGTTTTGTCATGTCAGTCAGGTTGGTCTCAAACTCCTCACCTCAAGGGATCCGCCTGCCTTGGCCTCCCAATGTGCTGGGATTACAGGCGTGAGCTATCACACCCAGTCTCATTGCCAGTTTTCATCCACCTCCATTTCATACTGACTGGTCATAGTGACTGAGTTCAGTTCATCAGGAAAGCACCAGGGCACGTTGCCAAGGTAGGACAGTTTGCCTGAGTGTGGGGGGTGGGGTGGGAGGGAGCTGCTACCAGCCTGTCACCGTCGCTGACATCTGCAACAACGCAGATGGGGACTTAATGGTAACATCTCCGAGGGCCTGAGACATGGTCCCGACTCATCCTCCTTTTAGTCATCAAAACATTTAGGAAAGATTCAGAAATTGCACATGGGATGATAGTTTAGCAATTTTCCAATTTTGCCCCCTCATTTTCTCCCCTAGGAAAAAAGATGAGTTTGCTGTCTCCTTCCCTGCAGGGATGTAACAGAAGTTTTACAGATCGAGAATTTCTCAAATTGCATCATTACAAAATGGTATATGCTAAGGTGCACCTTACGTGTGAATTTCCTGGACTCAGGGAAAAGTATGACACAGAAAGCAAATGTCAAATCAGACCCTTTCTCCTCACCCCTCTCCCTCCTCCTCACACCTTAAGACCTCAGTGACGAGCTTTTGCTTCCTGTAGTAAAACAATTGCCAAGACCAAACTGTGAGGTATCAAGGAGAGAGAGCTGCATTTGGCCATCCATAAAACACAGCTCCTACCGTATTTTGGTGCACTTAGGAGGAAGTGCTATTTCCAGAAAAATAAACCTCTTCCTCACCATTTCTAGTAGCCAAAAAATGGCAGAGGCTTTATACTTATCAAGCAGCCCCAAACGCCTGGCACTGATCTTCGTGAAATTCAATAAGAAACAAGCCCCACGCTGCATGTCTTTCTTCCTTGCTCAGCAGTGGCCCAAGCCTGCCCCAGAGAAGGGGGCCAAGCTGCCCTTCTCCCCTAAAGGGAGCCCGACACAGGAGTCCTGCTGGGCGTTTGCTCATTTTAATGATGCGGTTAGAAAGGAACAGAAGATGAAATGAACTTTTTATAGGAAAAGGCCGAACCGAGGCTTACTAGGACTGTGAAGCTTCACTACCAGATCTCCAAATGAAAATCCCACTTGCTTTGATTTTTTTTCTCTTAAGAGTGCCTTGGTCATGTGTCATGGGGCTGATCCCCAGCTGCCACCAGCTTCTGCTAACCTCAGTGCTTCCTGGCCACATCCCCCCACACAGGGGCTGCCCTGAGAGGCGTGGGGGAAAGTCAGGGGTCCATTGGGGATCAGCACTGACCCACGGCCCTGGAGGGGCTTCCCTCCAGGATGAGAGGATGCCTGTGCCCCACGTACCCCTGCATCTTCCCTCCTTCTTTCCCACTGGGTGACAGTCAAGCTGGGGAAGGCCAGAGCCCGAGGCCAGCTGATGAGCCCCAGGCTTTGATGACAGGCCTGCTTGACAGGAAGCCTTCAGATGTCAGTTAATTCTAGGCAGATCTTCTCCCCCGCCAAAGCTGAGTTACAAAGCATCCGAGCTTTGTTATCTCCGGCTCACAGGAGCTCTGGGAGGGCAGCTGCTTTGGAACTTTGAGGCTGTCAGCCCTTGCCTCCTCCTGCCTGTCCTTCCGGGGCTCCTTGCAAGCGTGTCCCTCACCAGAGGACTGTCTGGACTTCCCATTACGAAAACCTGTGCTCCACGCCCACTCCTCAGCAGCGGCCTGCTCTCACCCAAGGAGATTCCCCATGAGGCCCTGAGGGTCCACCTCACGATGGAGACACAAGCCCCACGGCGCTTGGCTCTCTGGCCCGGGAAGCAGGGGCCAAGCTAGAGAAGTTCAGCCCAGCGGCAGGAACGCAGGCCTGGCTGACAGCACACCAGACCCCATGGGGCTCAGCCCGAGCCTGGAGCAGCAGGCAGAGACAGCTCCCCAACTGCAGCTGCAAGACAGGAGGAACTGGAGGGAGAGGTACAGGAAGCGGAGGAGGAGGAAGAGGGAGGAAAGGGAGAGCAGGCGGGTGGGGGGGAATCAGGGAAAAGGAAAGGGGGAGAGGGAGAAAGGAAGGAAAAGAGGAGGGGGATAGGAAGGGGAAGGTGGAGGAAGAGGAGGAAGGAGGAAAGGGGAAAAAGAAGGGGAAGGGGAAGAAAAGAAGAGAGGTTAGGGGATGAGGAAGGGGAGGAAGGAAAAAGGGAAGAGAAGGGGAAGGGAGGGGGAAGGAGGGAGGAGACACGGAAGCCAAGGGAAAGGAGGAGAGGAGGAGGAAGGAAGGGGGAAGAGCAGGGAAAAGGGGGAGGAGGAGGAGGGAGGAAAAAGGGAAGAGAAGGGAAAGGGGAGGGGGAGGGTAGTGCTGTGCTCAGGGGCCAGTGCAGCCACTCAACACAGGAGACCACTGGCGGGGATGGGAGGATGAGGCAAGGAGGCAGACTCTAGGAGGCTCACCCTAGGACACTTCACCATCCCACTTTTAAGGAGGTGGCTCACAGATTCTCACAGGACACAGGAGGGTCTCTGCTGCCAGAGGCTTCCACCCAATCGTAGTGTCCACTTTAGGAGACTCAGAAGGAGCTCAGAAAAGGAAATAATAGGCCCGGGGCCTGCCAGTCCACAGCCTGCTTAGAAACAGAGGTGGCTTCGCAAGGCCCTCTCCCTCACTGGCTCCCCGCCCGAGAGTCCGCCACACCGCCCCAGGCTGGTGTCCTCTGCAGGCTTCCAGCTCTCCCGCTCTTCTGGCTCATTCCGCCTCTGATTGGGCTACAGATCTTATAGAAACATGGACTTCTTTTATCCAAATTCTACCTATGGCTCCTCAGAGAACTCCGCCCCACATCCCATACCCATATTCAACAAAAAATGCCTATTTTATCTCCCTGGAGATCAGCCACTCCTGGATGGGGATCATCCCACAGGGCCAGTGAGGGTGCTCCTTCCTGTCTCAGGCCTGAGGACCAGGGTGAAGCATGCTAGGTAAACGTGCCCAGTACCCTCAAGAACCTCTGTTTCATTTCCCCTAAAAGCCTCCACAGGGACCAACTCTGACTCTGCCTTTCTATTGTGCTACAGGAGTGGCGGTTTTCGAATGTGAGGAGGGGGAGCCTACTCCTAGGATTTGCTCATTGTGGAGCACTGCTAATGGTGCTCCTCCCCTGCTGCCCACACCCCACCTCTGCTCCCCAAGCCCCTCCCTGTGCTGCTCCTCCCCCAACTGGCCAGGGTCCTCCAAGTTCTTCCCGCTGTGCTTCTCACACTCCTTCCCATCCCCGAGCTCCTTTCACTCCCTGCCCTCCTCTCCTAACCCCAAGCTCCTTTCATTGCCCACCCCCCTCCCCTCGTCTCCTCATGCTCCTCCCCATCCCTGAGCTCCTCTCTCACTTCCTCCCTCCTTCCCTCCACTCACACTCCTCCCTATCCCCAAGCTCCTCTCACTCCCTCCCTCCTCCACATTCCTTTTTACCCCCACACTCTTCCCTTTTACTCCCATACTCCTGCCTTTTACCCCCACACTCCTTCTCCTCTACTCCCTATTTTTAAGTTACTCTCTTCACCCTCCTCCCCCTTTGCTCCCCAAGCTCCTCCCTTTCACTCTCCACCCTCCTCCCCCATCCCCACCATCCTCCCTTTCACTCTATCCTCCTCCCCCTCAACATCCCCCTACTTCTGCAGCCAGGGTCCTCCTCCACTCACCCATACTCCTGTCAAGTTCTCCTTCCAGCCCCCTTGGCAGCTAAAGTACATTTTGGTGCCCCCCATTCATCTTGAATGGACCACAAGCTACTGAAGATGAGACCACGTTTAACCCAGAGACACACCTATCCTGAGGCACCTGAGGACGGCACACATGGGGGCATCACAGGAAGGGGCCTGGGCTTTGGAGTTACAAAACCGTGGTGTCCACCTGAAACACTGTGTACTGACATGAGACCCCGGAAGGCCACTCTGCTCTCAGAGCCTCCATTTCCTTGCATTTAAAACCAGGAGCATACACTGGTGGGGAGGCACCCTTGCCATGGGATTGTGTGTGGATCAGACTGCAGAGCCTGTAAGCAAGGTGCTATGTACAGTGGCCACTCACATTTAAAATCATGCTGGAAATCAGGAAATCAGAGCACTCCTGGAAATGTCCCACACCTATGGCCCTTTCTAGGGTTTTGGAGTCACACCCCATGGGTCCTTTCTAAGGACAGCTGGGAGGCACACTGTTGCCACTGGAGAGGGAGGGAGATCATCTTGGTTTATGCCAAATCCTCTGCTCTCTGTGACCCGATTCCAAGAGCTGGGAATCAAGGCTCCACTGAGGCCTCCCATCACCCACCCGCACACACGCCTGCATGCTCACACCACGCCTTCACCCCCACCACTGTGGAGGAATTCCTTCCCACTGTTCCCGCTCAGAAATCTGGAGGCCCACCTTGCAAGCTGTACTGATTTACCACGTGGAACTACTACCCTGGCTTTGCTAACCTCACAGGTTACATTTTCTAATTGTCTCCCTAACTATGGAATTCAAAGCAAAAATACCACCACAGCATTCAAGTAGCAAAAGTAAAACTTTCATCATTTGAAGTTCTAAAGCACAACAAAACCAATACAGAATCAAGCTTTGCTCGTTTCCTTAAATCTACCCAGTCTTCTAATTCCTAGTTTTTGACATATAAAGTGACATTTTTATAAAGATGAATCTTTAAATGGCAAATTAATCCAAGCAACAGAGAAGATTTAAGAATATTTATCAAGTTCATGCCTAAGAACAATGACATAAAAATAATTTTAATTACCCAAAGATGTCACTGCCATAAAAATAGCTCTGGGATATTTTCCCCCAAATCTCCTCAAGGAATGTCTGGGCATACACAGATGCAAAAACTGTGGGCCTGTGATTTAAGATGGTGATCTCCTTCCATAGGCATGTTACAGCTGAAACCCACAGCGAAGTCAGACCTCCTCAAGGAAGATCAGCAGGCTCAGAGCTTCTGAGCCGGATGACATTTTCCTTATGTGCCTTGCCTTCTCTAAAGCTTAACCAAAGGATGCTGCCAGGAAGAATCCAGCTCTAGGCCGGGCGCGGTGGCTCACGCCTGTAATCCCAGCACTTTGGGAGGCCAAGGCGGGTGGATCACGAGGTCAGGAGATGGAGACCATCCTGGCTAACACAGTCAAACCCCATCTCTACCAAAAATACAAAAAATCAGCCTGGCTTGGTGGCGGGCGCCTGTAGTCCCAGCTACCTGGGAGGCTGAGGCAGGAGAATGGCATGAACCCGGAAGGCGGAGCTTGCAGTGAGCTGAGATCCGGCCATTGCACTCCAGCCTGGGCGACAGAGCGAGACTCCGTCTCAAAAAAAAGAAAAAGAAAAAGAAAAAGATTCCAGCTCTATGTGAGAGCACAGAGTTGGCTTTGGGGGTAGCGTCTCCTACATGGGCACACAGACTCCTCTTGCTCAGAAGCCATCGCCACCTGTGCCCTGGAGGAGTCATTCCCCTCTCACAGATCTGCAAGGCCAGCTTTAATGGGTTCCCTTCCAGTCGGAAATGGCACATCTGGCACCCAGGAACTCCCACAGGACCCTGAAACAGTCCCAGCTGGCAAAACACTGAGTGGCACAAAGCTGAGACCGCTCCACCTGAACCCCCAGAATTCAGCATCCCTGCCTTGCTTTCCTCTCTAGCCTTGCACATCTCATAGGATGGTACATTCATTTGCTAAGCAGTCATAACAAAGTACCACAGAACGGTGACTTAAACAACAGAACTTTATTATCTCGCAGTGCTGGAGGCGGGAAGTGCGAGACCAAGGTGTTGGCAGGTTTGTTTTCTGCTGAGGCCTCTCTCCTGGCTCATACAGGGCGGTCTCCACGTCTCTGCATGGGCTCCCCCATGTGTGTCTGTGTCCTCATCTCTTCTTATTGGGACACCAATCAGATTGGATTAGGGCCCACCCATATGATTTCATTTTACCTTAATTACCTCTTTAAAGACCTTCTCTCCAAAGAAGGTCACATTTTGAAGTACTAGGGGTTAGGACTTCAACATATGAATTTGGGGTGGACGCAACTCAGCCTGTGACAGATGGGAGGCGCTGTTCAGCAGAACTAAACAGAACTAGGCAGTTCGAGGACAGAACTAGAGACAGGGGTCTTAGGCAAGGTCATCTCCCCAGCAGGCCAGACCATAAGCCCTCAGTAGGCAGAGCCCACCCAAGACCTCTGGGCTCCTGGCAGTGACCCCACCCCACAGCTCCCAGAACTGGGTTTTCAGCGGGTGAAGATCTCGAGCATCAGCACATTGCTCTCAGTCCTCAGCACAACCTCCCTCAGGGCCTGCACTGTCACATTCGATAAGATTCAAAACCCTCATGGAGTCCCCCAGAGCAGCTGGTCTCAGAAACGGAAGGGCTGGATGCAGAGTGCTCCGATGAGCTCTGGGCCAGGCTCCGAAAACTGGGAAAGACAGACCCAGGAGCCCAGCAGAACCTTTTCCCCACAAAATTCAATGGCTCTTTCAAAGTCTTGTTTCTTGGCAACTCTCACAGGTTACTAAGGGAGCCGGCTAAGTCTCAGGTGCAGCTCATCAGCGAGCAAGAACACACCAAGACAGCAGCCTGAGTTGGCAAATTAAAATACAGGATATCTAGCGCTATTTGGATTTCAAATAAACAACAAGTAATTTTTTTCACATGTAAATACAGCCCATGTGATACGACCGGCAAGTTTAAGCTGAACGATTATTCTCCATCTGAAATCTAAATTTTACTGTGTCCTGTATTCTGTCTGGCAACCCTGCTCCATGAGAACAGCCCCCAACTTTGCTGATACACACTTGGCGTTTTCTCAGGGAGTCTGTTCTGCCACAGAGCTGACTGCTCTGAGCAGGAGGTCCAGCCCAGGGATGCCCTGGGGAGCTGATTCCCGTGGGAGTTGGCTACCTGCAGACCTAACCCCTCACTATGGCCCCACCCTCTTCCAAAGCCCTCCCATGGGTCTGGTTACCTATATGTTTACAGGAGAAGGCAGGTACATGCCATCTCCTCGACACCCCTGAACTCAGCCATCACAGACCATGTAGAGCCTGCCTTCTGGTCTGGTCCTCTCTCAGACATCTGCTACCAGTGCTACTCCCACCGTCACCAGTCACGACCACAGGAATGTGCAGTGGGGGTAGGGTCAAGTGACTGAAGGATCCCCGCAGACCGCAGGACACTGCTGAGGGCACATGATACTCAATCCAAACTCACAAAATGACGCCTATTTCTCCTGCCCACGTTGCCGGAGATCCTTCCAACACTCAGTTCCCACGGTCGAAACATGCAATCCATCGGGGCAGCCAGCTGGTCCTAACTTCAAAACATGTCGGGAATCTGAAGGCGTCTCATCGTCTCCACCATCTCTTGCCAGGTTATGGTGGGAGCCAGATCCCACGCTTGTCCTCTTAGGGTCTGTTCTCAACCTGGCACTCACAGCATCTCTTTAAAACTTACACAGGGCTATGTTATCCCTTTGCTAAAAATCCACCAAAGGCTCCCCATCTCATTCAAAGTGCAAGCCAAGTTCTTCCCATAGCCTGCAAGGCCCTCTGTGCCCCGCCTCCACCCTGCAGCTCTCTGACCACCTTCCTCCTTCCTCTGCGCCTCGCCCACCAGGCATACTCCCGCCTCGGGCCTCACACTGCCAGGTGCCTCACCTGGATGGCGGGGATCTCCACTTCCCAGAAATGCACTGGGCCAACTCCTTCACTGCCTGGGAGGTTCGCTCAAATCTTACCTTCTGAATCAGGCCTGCCCACCCTATTTAATTCTGCAACTGATGCCTTACACCCCTCCCCCATCACTCTCAAGCCCCCTAAACCCGCCTACTGTTTCCTTCTCCTACAACATTTCCTTTCTAACATGCCATCTGCTTATTGGTTCACTGCTTATCGTCTGTTACCCACTCTAGATCATGCAGACCAGAATCTATTTGGTTCACTGATGTATTCTAAAAGCCCAAAACAGTGCTTGAGACATAATGGGTGCTCAGTAAAGACTTAAAACCTGGGTGCTTCACTATCCACTGCGTGGTCCCAAAAGAACAGTAGCAGGAGAAGTGCCAATACTTACTGAGTACTTGTCATGTGCCAGACACTAAGAAAGTTGTTTTATAAATGTTGCACAATTTAAGCTGGACACGGTGGCACATGCCAGCAGTCCCAGCTACTTGAGAGGCTGAGGTGGGTGGATCACTCACCAGAAGTTCTAGGCTGTAGTGTGCTGACTGCACTTGTGAATAGCCACTGCACTTTAGCCTGGGCAACATAGCAAGATCCCGTCTCCAACAAAAAGGCTGCACAATTCAGTGTTCACGACCACCTTGTAGTAAATCAGGTTGAAGTTCCTCTACTTTATAAATGAGAAACCGGACTCAGAGAACACATAACTACAAACTAACAAGTCAGAATTCTGACCTAGATACTAAAGCCCACGAGATTCTATCAACACCCTGAGAAGCACACATATAATCTACAGCTACCTGGAGAGTGTCCTTGTCCCCTTCCTCATTCACTGTCCCTCCCACCTGATACCTAACATTTACCAGAAGGAATGGCCCTATGCAGATGGTCAGGACAGGGGACTGGGCCGCATTCACCGTTAGGGGAGCTGCGTGGTGGGAGTTAAGGACGCTGGCTTTGGCGCCTGGGTCACAGGCTCCCTTGGGTCACAGGAACACATCCTGGCTCCACCCCTCACCTGCTATGGGGCACAGACAATGCACACTGGACACAGGAGGCGCTCATGGCAGGTCAGCATATGCGCACGTGTATAACACGGCCTCCAGCAGCCACTATGTGCTCAGGGACTGCTCATCCCCGTTGAGGTGGCTCTTCTCATGGGGAACTCCCGACTTGTCCCATGAAGGCCTCATCTGGCCTGTTGCTTGGGGCCAGGGAGGAGCATGAACAGCAAACAGCACTAAGGAAAGATCCAAGAAAGCACCCTCAAGCAGACCCTTGTCCTATGCCAAGATCAAAAGGCAGCAAGCCCCAGAAGGAATAAATAATTCTTTTACGAAATTTTCACTCACCTCTGACTTCCAGTGGGTTAAAGAAACACTGAAAACAGACTGGCCTCAGCAAGTAATCAGGTTTTACCCTTCATAATCTTCTAGGGTTTCTGCTGCCCAGGCTTTCCCCACATCAGAGCCCTCAGGCCTCCGGCCACATTTGCTGACTTCTAATCACGGGGCTTTCTTTCCTGGGGTCGGTTTTCTTCTGCACATGGGCTTGGAGGCACCCTGGCAACACAGGCAGGTGTGCTACTCACTTCCCCATACGACACACCTCCTGGCACACCGAGAGCCAACAGGGCTGACATCCACTGCTCCCAGGCCAGGACAGGCAGGGCTGCTGGCCTTTGAGAGCTGGATGGACTCTGATGAGCTGTGGAGAGGGAGAGGGCAAGGGCTCCTGAAGTGCCTCCCACTGTAAGACAGAAGCAGCCCCAGATGCCAAAGCTACTGCCAGGAAGTGGTGGGTGATGGGGAGGGGGAGAGAAGGGAGTTTTGATTTGAGTCCAGATGAAGCCTTTCAGGCTCAGATTTTTCCAGTCTTTCCTTAAAAACAAGAAATGATCATGCCAAGCATTACTAAGCAAATTCTGTAACCACATTTCCTGTGAGCTACAGAGTCCATGTGAGTTGATGCTAAATGAAACTGACATCCATGTCCACACACAAGTCATCACCCTAGAGGGAGTGGGCCTGGGAGTTGACTGCCTAAGCAGGCCTACAGAAGTCCACTGGCCTAACGCCTCTCCTCACTACCCTCAGGGAAGGTCCAGGAACAGTTCTTCAGGTAGAGAGTGAGAAGTTATCTCTAAAGACCAAAGCAAAAAGCTTTTAATGATAGCAATAGCAACATTTTAACTTTTTTTTTAATAGCAGGGTCTTGATCTGTCACCAAGGTTGGAGCGCAGTGGTACGAAGAGAGTTCACTGTTGCAGGAGGGAGCCTTGCCTTTGAGTTTAGCCTCAAACTCCTGGGCTCAAGCAATCCTGCTGCCTTAGCTTCCCAAGTAGGTAGGACTACAGGTACATGCCACCACTCCTGGCTAATTTTTAAAATTTTTTGTAGAGATGGGGTCTCGCTATGTTGCCCAGGCTGGTCTCAAACTCCTTGGCTCAAGCAGTCCTTCCGCCTTGGCCTTCCAAAGCACTGGGATTATAGGCATGAGCCCCAGTGCCCAGCCAGCAACATTTTAATACGTCTCAATGATTCTATATTTAGTCTGGTGGAACATATGTGACTCTCTGCCAATGATATGGCAGGTTTGAGCAACTGCTTATATGGCCGTTGAACTTGATGTTCCAGAAAGAGGTTTGTTAGGCAGACTTCTGCTTTTAATGGATCCTTGTCTTCATCCAAGCACCCACAAGATCAAGTCTTTGTAAACCACACATCACTCGATCGTTTTCTTCCCAGCTGCCCATCGGTGTGTCATTGTGAGGTCGTTAGAGTCCTACCAGACAAGAACAGCGAACACCAAGTGCTTACTGTATGGCAGGCATGCCTCCAGGCCTCTTCTCTAACAGAAACATGGGTGGCTGCAAAAGCACCTGAGAGTTTGACCAAAGCACACCCAGTTCGATTCCCGACTCCACCACTACTACTTCCTCTCGAAGTTTCTTAATCTCCCAACATCTGTTTCATTTGTGTAACGGGGATAACAATACTTACACCTAAGTGTGAAATAAAATAATTTAAGTAGAGTGCTGCCCTATCAGTGCTTACTCTTTTCCTTGAGATCAAGCCTTTCAGGTATCTGAGTGAAGACGGTTGAGCCCAGTCTCGCCCCCCACCCTCCACTTGTCCCCCTTCTGTCTCTACAGCACCGAGAAGAAGTGGCTGGGTGCACACAGTGCGCTTCCTGCTGGAGAGGTCAAGTGTAGGGCTTCCTCCCTCTCAAGCTGGAGGGGCCAGCCCAAGAGCCTCAGGATGAGGATCTTAGAGTCAAAGGCCTCAGGTGAGGCTGACCTGGGGAGACCTGTGGGCCCTGGAGGAAAACCAGCCCCATCCCGAGTGCTCTGCCTGGATTCCCAGGCTCCAGGGGCAAAGCAGCAGCTGCGCAGGAGGTGGAGCTGCCAGTCCCAGAGCCCACAAGCAAAGGGAAGGTCATGCAGGGTCCGCTCTGGACACGGGAAGAGCCGCCTTCTCTCCCACCATGGCAGGCCCGCCAACCCTACCAGTGCTCCACCAGACCCAGGCCCCTGAGCCTACAAAGAGTGATAACCCCTTCCAAGAGTCTCAGCAACATACAAGGAGGACAGCCCAGAAGAAACAGACACACCCCCAGAAAGAGGGAACTACTGGAGGATACAGACAACTTGAATTTCAATTAAAATAATTCTAGTGCTCAAGAGGATTCTACCGCAACATACACAGGAGGGGAAAAAAAGATTTCCTGTAACTGGAAAACATGATTTCCCAACTAAACAACTATTCAAGAAGAAGAAGGTGGGCACATAGGATTCTTGAATTACTCACTCAAAAGATCAAGACCAGGAAATAACAGAGTAGAAGATGCAGGGTGGAAGGCGTCAAGCTATGAGACTGTGAGGGTGCATCCTGAGACCTGGGAGGAAAAGGGATGGATGAACAGGGGCAGTGAAGACACCAAGCTCTAGATACATGCCATGAGAAAACATGCACACCGGCTACTCAGGGGCTGAGACAGAAGAACTGCTGGAGCCTAGGAGCTCAAGACCAGCTTGGGCGACATAGGGAGACCCCATCTCTACAAATAATTTAAAAAATTAGCCAGGTGTGGTGGCAGATGCCTGTGGTCTGAGATACTTGGGAGGCTGAGGTGGGAGGGGAGGATCTCTTGAGCACAGGAGGCTGAGGCTGCAGTGAGCTGCAACTGTGCTGCTGTACTCTAGCCTGTGTGAGACAGAGCAAGACCGCATCTCAAAAAAAAAAAAAGCTGGGCACGGTGGCTCATGCCTGTAATCCCAGCATTTTAGGAGGCCGAGGCGGGCAGATCACCTGAGGTCGGGAGTTCGATACCAGCCTGACCAACATGCAGAAACCCCATCTCTACCAAAAAATACAAAAAATACAAAATTGGGCGTGGTGGTGCATGTCTGTAATCCCAGCTACTCAGGAGGCTGAGGCAGGAGAATCGCTTGAACCAGGGAGGTGGAGGTTGTGGCGAGCTGAGATCGCACCATTGTACTCCAGCCTGGGCAACAAAAGCGAAACTCTGTCTCAAAAAAAAAAAAAAAAAAAAAAAAGAAGGGCTTCCCGAGGCAAGGTAACACTCAGCTATCACGATTTTTTTAAAAAAAAGACATATGAAGAGGTGAAACCCCGTCTCTACTAAAAATACAAAAAAATTGGCCAGGTGTGGTGGCAGGCGCCTGTAGTCCCAGCTATTTGGACGGCTGAGGCAGGAGAATGGCATGAACCTGGGAGGTGGAGCTTGCAGTGAGTTGAGATTGCATCACTGCACTCCAGCCTAGGCAACAGAGAAAGAGACTCTGTCTCAAAAAAAAAAAAAAAAATATATATATATATATATATATATATATATGAAGAAAAAAATTCAGAGTGCAGGTAACCCTTGAACAACAGGGGTTTGACCTATGTGGTCCACTCATACCCAGATTTCCTTCCTCCTCTGCCACCCCTGAGACAGCAAGACCAACCCCTCCTCATCCTTCTCCCCTCAGCCTTCTCTCCTCAGCCTTCTCTCCTCAGCCTTCTCTCCTCATCCTTCTCAACCTGAAGAAGGCGTAGATGATCCACTTCCACTAAAAGAATAGTAAATACATTTTCTCTTTATGATTTTTCTTCATAACATTTTTTCTCTAGCTTAAAGAATACAGTATATAATACACATAACATACAAAATATTTGTTAATTAACCATTTATATTATTGGTAAAACTTCCTGTCAACAGTAGTCTGTTATTAGTTAAGATTTTGGGGAGATAAAATTACACACAGATTTTTGACTGTGTGGGAGGTCAGTTCCCCTAAGCCTTGTGTTGTTCAAGCACCAGCTGTATATACCAACAGCCCCCATGGCTGAGGATAACAGCAAAAAAATGGTCTCTAAAAATATATGGACCAGAACCAAGACCTTATGGTGAGAAAAGAGGAGAAAGAACTGATGACCAACGAGCCGAACGGTCTTGGGCCTTCTCAGGGGTGAATGGTTGATGCCTATTTCAATGTTGTTTCTGACACCCTTGATTTGATGGGTGATTAGTGTCATTTAATCGTGTAGATTCTCATCATGCCTAAGCAGAACGCATTTCAGTGATATGCACAAGACATGCAATTCAGTTTTTAAATTAATGCCACAGTATTTATTTTTACAGATAATTCTAAGATGCAACTCTGACTAAAAATATGCTAAGGTGCTTTACAGTTTGAAATTCTGTTAAAGTAGAAATGTTTAGTTATTATTGCAAGAGTGAAGTGTTGCAATAATTAAAGACTGTAAAGCTGCTAATTTTATAGGCAAAAAATATTAAGAAATTAAGACTTCAAGTATATAAATTGAGAAACAGAATGACAGTTAACAGAAATATTATGAGTATGTTGCCCAGATTAACTTTAGAAAGAATATTTATCCTTTTAGAAATGACAGTTATAAAATTTAAGTAATAATACAAGACAAAACAATAGAGTTTAGATTGTATCATAATTATAATCTTTGGAGAATTATTTCATATATTAGCTTTCATAATACTAAATAGCCCTTAAGTACTTAGGATAATTTTATAGTCATTTAATTTTATTCAGGCTATAACTATTTCAAGAAACATTCCTATTTGGGAATTGTTCATCTGGTGATGATGAATTAAAAGCAAAAACTCAACTACACCACTTTAAAAATTCAGGGATAAAAATTTCACAATCAAGTTGACAATATCACTTTTTTTGAGACAGAGTTTCACTCTTGTTGCCCAGGCTGGAGTGCAATGGTGCAATCTTGGCTCACTGCAACCTCTACCTCCCACATTCAAAAACAATTTTCCTGCCTTAGCCTCCCGAAAAGCTGGAATTACAGGCATGGACCACCACACCCAGCTAGTTTTTGAATTTTTAGTAGAGACGGGGTTTCGCCACGTTGGTCAAGCTGGTCTTGAAACCCTGACCTCAGGTGATCCGTCTGCCCTGGCCTCCCAAAGTGCTGGGATTACCGGCGTGAACCACCATGCTCCAGCCCAAAATACATCATTTTCAATCTGGGACTAAAAAACAATATTCAGAGCTTGAAGAAAAGAGTTACAGAGAAATGTTTGTTTTCAATAATAGACCTCAATGTCTTAAGACAATTCCTTGTAGTTTTAAGTTTATGGAGACTAAAGCGACACTCAAAATGGCTGTTAAAATGATTATCGTGAACAAATTATCATTTTCAGTAGTTAGAAGATGAAGAATTGCTGAGATCTGCCCAAGCTATGAATCCTGATTATTAAGTTCCTCCTGGAAACCATGTTACAGAAAAAAAAAAAAAATACTCTTCCTTGAATTAATGTGCTCCTTCTGTGTCTTGTACAGCAGACATTTGGTTGTGCAAACACATCCAGGCCTTTGAGTCTGACAGCCTGCTTGCTGGATTAATGAGGAAATCAGCCATGTTTCTCCCTCCCTTTCTGGTTGGCTGGCCCAGGGAATTCTGGGTAACCAAACTGATGTGTCATGAGAGCATAAGTGTTTCTTACATGATATCTATTGTCTCTTTACGGAAGACACCAAAACTAATGTTCATAGAAAAAAAATCTGAGATGCAGACAGAAGTTCAAAAATGATTTTATCTTGAAAGAGAGAAGTATTGTTCCATTGCCACATTCCTAGTTTTTCCTCAAGCGACTGTGAGAGGAAACAATTGCATGCAGAAATATCACAAGTAAAAATTATAGTGGGGGCAACACCTGAAATTTACTCCTAAAAATATTCAAAGAATACCTTTAAGCAGTGAACCAAGGATTTGTTCATGGGTTTGTGTCCATGAAACTGCATCATGCTGTGGACTGGTCAAATCCTCAAGTCTAGGAGATGAAAGGAAGGTAAATCTTTACCTCAGAGAGCTACTGCTGGAGAGGATGGTGGAGACGTCACTGGCAGAAGCACCCTGTGTTCACAGTTGTAGCCCAAATTGCCTTGCCCAGTCCCCAGTCCCAACTGAATTTCCCTTAATTTTCACAAATACGTGGCAGAGTGACTACAGGTACAATCAAGCCACTGACAGCATGAGAGGTTACTATACCTATACTACCTTGTCAACCTTTATAATTTTGGATCTAATACAGTGCAAATTTTTTAAACAAAAGTTCAGGCAGTACTCCTGTATCCTAGAAATTCCTTCCATAATTGGCTTCGTCTTGACTTAAGCAAACATTTACTCACTTGGACAAAATGTATATTTGATGTATCTTGTGTGTATGCATGCATGTAATGTAAAAGAACAGCAGTCAATCTCTGGGACTGAGTATGATAAAAGTTAAGTAAGAACTCATGACATAGAAGGTCTTGTTCAGGGGACAGTAGTCTTACCTGGGGAAACAGCATACTGTTTTCAAATGACTCTAGAGCAACACACATTTTATTGTGAAGTAGTCAAGAAGAAAGGGACAGTTATTAAAATGGAAAATAAATTACAATCGATTGATTTTTGACACAGGTGTCAAAATAATTCAATGGGGGAAAAGCAGTTTTTTCAATTAATGGTGCTGAAGCAACTGAACATCCACATGCAAAAGAAAAAATGGAAACCTTACATCACATACCAAAAAAACTCAAAATAGACCAAAGATGTAAATGTTAAGTGTAAAATGATAAAGCTCTTAGAAGAAAACATAGGGTTACATCTTAGTGATCTGAAACTTGTCAATGGTTTCTTAGCTAGGACACCAAAAACGCACACAAACAAAGAAAAACAGATACATGGGATGTCACAAAATGTACAACTTTTGTGCTTCCAAGGACATCATCAAGAAAGTGAAAAGACAACCCACTAAATGGAAGAAAATATTTGGAAGTCATAGATATGATAAGACTATATAAGGAATATTCAGAACATATAAAGAACTCAATTTAAAAATGAGATAAATGACTCAATTTAAAAATGGGCAAAAGACTTTAATAGACAGTTCTCCAAATGGGATATGCAAATGGGCAGTTAGCATATGAGAAGATGCTCAACATCATGAGTCATTCAGGAAACACAAGTCAAAACCTCAATGAGCTTCCACTTCACACCCACGAGGAAGGCCGGAATCAAAACAACAGGCTAACAAGTGCCGGCAAGAATATGAGGAAGCTGGAACCTTCATGCACTGCCACTGGGATTGTAAAATGGTGCAGTCACTTTGGACAACAGCCTGGTAGTTTCTCAAAATGTTGAACACAGAGTTATTATATGACCCAGCAATTCCACTCCCGGGTATATGCCCAAGAAAAATGAAAACTATGTCCACACAAAAACTTGTACATAAAGGTTTTGCCATTATTCATAATAGCCAATAGATGAAAACAACCCAAATGTTCAAGTGATGAATAAATACAATGTGGTATATATATTCAATGGAATATTACTCAACAAGAAAAAGGAATGAAATACTGAGACATGTGACAACATGAATGAAGCTTGAAAACATTACACTAACTGAAAGAAGCCAGTCACAAAAATCCACATATGATATGATTCCACTGATATGAAATGTCTAGAATAGGCAAAGCTAAAGACACAGAAAGGAGACTGATGGTAATTTAGAGGCTAAAGTTTCTTTATGGGGTGATGAAAATGTTCTAAAACTGATTGTGGTGACAGTTTCACAAACTGTGAATATACTAAAAGCTACTGAATTGTACACACTAAATGGCTGAATTATTTTATAATAAAGCTGTTACTAAAAAAATGGAAAGTGAAGAACTTCCATATTATCAAGTAAAAAAAAAAAAGGATAACTTGATCAAAACATCAAAAATGGGGAAATGAGAATAAAAGCTGAATCAATAAAAATAAGATGCAAGAAATAAAATCAAGCCTGTTTCTTATTACTTTAAATGTGTACAGACTGATTTATTCAACTAAAGGGCCTATAAGGTTGTGTTAAAAATATATATATAAATCTATGCTGTTCAAGAGACATACCTAAAAGGACAAATAGGGTTGAAAATAATACACAAAACAAGGAGATACCAGGCAAATGCAAAGAAGAAGACAGGGATGGCAAAATTAACAGCAGACAAGTTGGACTTGAGCTTAAAGGCACTGATGGATAGAGTGATATTACTAAACTCATGGTTTTGGAAGAAATATAAAAGGTAGACGTATGTATGCACCAAATAATACAGCAACTAAAAATTCTTAAAATTCAAAAACATGACAAAAAGTTATTTCTCAAATGAGAATATTTCCCAAAGAGAAAACAATAAAGACATGAAGAAGAGAAACAGATAAACAGATACCCTTACTTCCCTCAAATAAGAATATACATTTTTTCTTATGCCTATGCCACATTTTTAAAGATTAACTGCATATTTGGCAACAAAGAAAACCTTTGCAAACCTTTAAAATTAAAAATTTAAAGGATACTTCGTTGATCACAGTCCAATAAAATTAGGATTAAATAATCAGGTAACCAAAAAATCTTAACTACTTAGAAATTAAGAAACATATTCTTAGATCAAAGAAGAAATCAAAAGGGGAACTGGAGGATATCTTGAAAGCAATGGAAAAGAGAACACTTCATATCAAAATTTATAGAACGCTCCAGAAGATTTTCTCTGAGGAGACTTTAGTGTCAAATGCCTTCAATATTAATGAAGGTATTTTACAAATAAAAAGGAACTTTGCACTAATCTTAAGCAATTAGAAAAGGACAGCTTCTACTTCAAAAGGAAGATTTTATAAAAAAGATAAAAGTTCAAACTAATAAAAAATAAAAAAGGACACATAAGCCCAAAGCTGGCTCTCTGAAGCGACCAATAAAACAGAAAAACCCCTCAAATGCCCAATTAAGGATAAGATAAAGAAAAGGTGAGTGTGGTGGGGGTGGTGAGGGGAAAGGCAGGGGAAAGAGTAAAGGAAAAGGGGGAGAGGCCAGATATAGTGGCTCACACTACCTGTAATCCCAGCACTTTGGGAGGCTGAAGTGGGAAGACTATTTGCGCCCAGGAGCTCAAGACCAGCCTAGGCAACATAGCAAGACTGTCTCTACAAAAAAATAAGGGAAAAAAAAACTAGTCAGGTATGGTGGCACATGCCTGTAGTCCCAGCTACTCAGGAGGCTAAGGTGGGAGGATTGCTTGGGCCTGGGAAGTAGAGGCTGCAGTGAGCCGTGATCATGCCATCGCACTCCAGCCTGGGCAACAGAGCACAGACCCCCATCTCAAAAAAGGGCGGGGAGGGGAAGAGAGGGAGGAGGTGCAAAAACAGACAAGATTACGACTGAGAGCAGGTATAAAAAAGCAAATAAAGTAGATATTTTTTAAACCATTAAAAATATATACTGCATGGAACTTCATGTCAACAAATTTGAAAGCCTTAGAAGAAACAGATGATTTCCTAAGAAAATATAAATCATCAAACGGATTCAATAAGTGGAAAAAATCAGAAAAGGGTACTATGACCAGACAGGTTCATGGCTGAGTTTTATCTAACCCGTAATTCTATTATTAAATGGCAAAAGGCAATTAAGAAAGAACAAACCAATTTATGAAACCAAGCATAATTTTAATTCCCAAACTTGAGAGATGAGAAATTATTAACAAATGTGGCTTATGATTGATTTGTTACAGAAACTCTGAACTAATATTAGCAAATAACAGAATTCAGCTGTATATCAAAGAGATCTACATACTGAGACCAACCTGGGTTTATCCCAGGAACATAAGGGTACCTCAGTACCAGAAAATCAATAAAATTCACTTCATCAACAAATTAAATACGGAAAAAACTATAGAATCATAGCAATAACAGCAATAAATGCTAAAAAGGCATTTAATGAGTTTTTAAAAATGAAGTAAAATAGAAATAGAAGTTATTCATGAGAAGAGCTTGACAAAAGGTATATAAAACGAACCTGTATTTGTTAAACAATGAACTCCCCCTAAAAGGAAAACCCTACACACGCACATGTATGCAAAAATGTGTCATGTATGAGAACCAAGTTTTCTACATGGGTTATGTAGACAGAGATAGAGGAGAATGGAGGGAAATTCCAAACAAAAAAGGGAAAAGGGTCAGAAAAAGGACTCCAGTCAAGAGCCATGTATAATATTATATTAATGCTTATCAATAAAATTACAGTTGGCCCTTGAACAATGCAGGGGTTGAGGGGTTGACCCCTAGCACAGTTGAAAATCTATGTATAATTTCTAACTTCCCCAAAACTCAACTACTAATAGCCTACTGTTGAATGCTATCAAGAAAATCATAAGGCAGAAAAAATGTATTTACTATTCATTAAGGGGAAATGGGTCATCCTAAAGTCTTTATCCTCATCATCTT
This sequence comes from Papio anubis, assembly GCF_008728515.1. NCBI lineage: Eukaryota > Metazoa > Chordata > Mammalia > Primates > Cercopithecidae > Papio > Papio anubis. The sequence goes on from NC_044976.1 coordinate 199,816,581, forward strand.
CATCAAGTGGGCCGAGGAGGAGGAGGACACAAGAGGAGGAGGACACAAGAGGAGGCTGAGGTAGGAGGATTGCTTGGGCCTGGGAAGTAGAGGCTGCAGTGAGCCGTGATCACGCCACTGTATTCCAGCCTGGGCAACAGAGCACAGACCCCCATCTCAAAAAAGGGCGGGGAGGGGAAGAGAGGGAAGATGTGCAAAAACAGACAAGATTATGACTGAGAGCAAGTCTTGCTGTCTCAGGGGTGGCCGAGGTGGAAGAAAATCTGTGTATAAGTAGACCCACACAGTGCAAACCTGTATTGCTCAAGAATCAACTGTATATATTTTCTCATGCATAATTTTTAACAGATCGCATGCAATATTACAACTACTAATAAAAAGCCCTCCTTTTGTTTTGAACTGCACAACTACCACCTGCCTTCCCAGTCCAAGTTTCAGGGTAACATACAGTAAGGCATTAACAGGTTCTTGGAAATTGTGACTTCAAGCAAAATAATGTAAGAAAACCAGTATTTTTTTCTCATAATTATAACAAAAAGACATTATTCAAGGGCCTGCTGTACATTGCTTTGCTTAAAGTTGCAGAAGAACCTACTGATGATGTTAAGTGAGGACTTACTGTACTTTGTGGTACATATTACCTTTAGTTGCACTCCCTAATGGAAATATGAATCAGACTACTGGTGGCAGGTCAGAACTCAGGCACAGCCATCCACACTCCTATCCGGACCCAGACTCCTGGCTTGCCAACCTCCCTATTCTGTCTCAGAGGGAGATATTCTGGAGCTGTTAAGGAGCAGAATTTCGAGCAAAAAATTAGGTATGGTGGCACACGCCTGTAGTCCCAGCTACTCAGGAGGCTGAGGTAGGAGGATTGCTTGGGCCTGGGAAGTAGCGGCTGCAGTGAGCTGTGATCACGCCATTGTATTCCAGCCTGGGCAACAGAGCACAGACCCCCATCTCAAAAAAGGGCGGGGAGGGGAAGAAAGGGAGGATGTGTAAAAACAGACAAGATTATGATTGAGAGCAGGTCTAAAAAAGCAAATGCAGTAGAGATTTTTTAAATCACTAAAAAAACATATACTGCATGAAACTTCATGTCATCTTTTCGTTTCCCTTGGTACCATCTGCATCCATCATGTATTCTGTGGCTCTAAAGATGCCTTCACACTGTCTCCTCCCAGGTGCTCCCTTAGGACCTAGGACAACCTGCTCATGTCAGCAACTCGTACACTGCATCACAATTATTTGTGGATCAGGTGTTTGTCTTCACCACCAGGAGTTATGCTGTTTGAGGGCTAGAACCTCTTCCTCTTATCAATCCCCAGTTTTTAACATAGTGCCTTGGTGCAGAGTAGGCACTCTATAAATAATCTGCCAAATGTATGAAATGTATTTGAAAGATGATATGAAGCCTACACTGAAAAACTTTTCTTTTCAGGGCTGTTCTACTTTAGTTTCATGTTAAAATTTCTACCTCTGCAGCTAATCAACTGATGGGGTGAAGGAACGCTGGCACACCCCAAGGTGCATGTGACTTAGGTTAGTCCTTTGGGATCACAAACATTGGATCACTCTTAGGAGCCCAAAAGAGACGCGCAAAGGATACTTGGCTGAGTGTCCTGTGTAGGACCCTATATAATCCCATCGGTGCCTGGAGTCACCCCTCTGGGAGACGACAATCTAGAGGCAGAGCTGGGGCCAGTGTCTGTGTGTCTCCAAAGCTCTGTGCACATCACAATGGCTTCTGAGAGGCAGAACCAAAGACAGCTGCAGCTCTTCCCTCCTTCCCACCAAAGCATCCCACACACCACCTTCAGAAACGGGGGCTGCACTCTTTCAACTATTCCAATTTCCCCAATGTAATTTGCCTTCTTCCTAAACTTACCTAATCTTTTTCAAAATGTTTGTATTTCTTCTCTGCTATACTTCTGAAGGAGACTGAGTCTATGCATTTATAATACAAGGTGTGAGTTTACCTTTGCTATTATTTACCTATAATTTACCTCTTTCGATCTTAAAGAAAAACAACTGTTGTCTCAGTTTCCAGTGAGGTTCTGTTCCAGGTCTCCACTGGCATTCTGAATGCACATCCCCTTAAGATGCCACAGGCTGTGCTCCAACACCCCAGCTCGCCTAAGAAAATGCAGCCAAGGAAAACACACAGGCAATTCAGCTGAAATACCAGCACTACAGAGCAAACCAAATAGGACATTTGTATTTACCTTCGATGCTGGGACCTGAAGAAAGCAAGGGTCATTACATCAGATAAGGAAAGAGATGGAGACTGCTTTCCATGTGTGTTCTGAAGTGAATGTCTACTCACAGAACCTAACGTCTTCACGTGACCCACCCCCACAAACGCAGCAGTGGAATTCCTGGGAACACTTATTTAAGATGGCACTGGTGGAAGATGTCACCTTCCCCAAACGCATAAAGTGCTCAAATAAGCCAGGTGCTCATGCAAGCAATCCTAGCACTTTGGGAGGCAGAGGTGGAAGGATGGCTTGAGCCAGGAGTTTTAGACCAGCTTAGGCAACACAGTGAGACCCTGTCCTTACAAAAAATAAAAAAAATTAGGTGGGCATGGTGGCACCCATCTGTAGTCTCCGCTGAGACTGCAGTCTTAGACAGAGGTGGGAGGGCTGCTTGAGCTCTGGAGTTCAAGGCTGCAGTGAGCTATGATCACACCAGTACAGTCCAGCCTGGGTGACAGAACGAGACCCTGTCTCCAAAAAAAAAAAAAAAAAAAAAGTGCTCAAATAAGAAAGATGCCCACTAACCACTCTCCGGGTGATTCCACTTGTTGACAGTCTTTCCTCCCAGAAAATCTCCCTGTATCCTGTTCCTTTATATTCTCTTTGTAACCCTGTTTCTCAAACTTGAGAAAATAGGTCTCTCCTTCCCCCTCTGGTTACTTGCAGTTGCTTTTGCCAGGGAAGCTTGCTGGAGGCTTTGAAACATCAAAATTGAATTTATCTACTGGCTTCCTGTCTGCTGCCTGGCAGAGATGAGTGCAGTGACCACTTCCCACTGAGGCCTGTTATCTGCCCGTGGGGGTCTCTCTTCTCCCATGGGCAGGCAGATGACAGACCTCGGTGAGAACTTCTGCTTACACTGCACTGTTCAGAAACCAGGCAGCAATCCCATCTCACCGCAAGAGGTGCAGCCACTGCCCAGGATACGAGGCAATGGGGGAAGACAGGTTTGCTATGCAGTGATCATCTTTGGTTCAGAGCCCTTTGCAAGGGACTTGTTATAAATTAGTTGATCTGACCCACATATACCATGTTCCACACTCATTGCTCTAATATGATTCTTCCTAGCCCCCAATCAAAGGGACCAGTTTACTCTTGAGCACTCTGTAGCTTCACTTCCTCATTTTCAAAATAGGGATAACGACAGTATTCACTTGACAGGATGGTTGTGAGGATTACATAAGTTAGAAAGTGCTTAGAAAAGCATCTGGCATATAATAAGTGATATACAAGCATTTGCTAAATGAATAAAGGGGTGCAAGCAGCTGGCTTCCCTGTAAATTCCTAATAGATTCCTGCCTATCTTGGGTGTCCCTGGGCCACTAGGAAGTGAGCAGGTTGTAGAAGCCCAAGATTGTATTAAATTCCTCAGTAGCCATCAAGTTTGGTCTTCCGTCCAGGATAGAAATCCTTGTATTTGGTGGCATTGGTGCCTCCGGGGTAAGAAACTCACTCCTTCATGGAGCTGCCTGATCAACTGTTCCACTATTTTGGATGTTGGAAATGCTCAGCTTGTGAACATTTTTTACTGGCACCGAATCCCGTACCCATTTAAAAATCTACTTCTGCGTCCATCTATTCCTTTGTTCATTCAATCATTCAAAAATAACTGAGCACCTGCCACATTTTTACCAAATACTGTGACCAGAATGTCCAAGGTCTCCACCCATGTGATAAATAAATTAGCTTATGCAGGTGACAATGAGTGCTGGGAGAGACCAGAGGGAAGGTGGTGATTTTAGACGGGTAGAGACAGTGACATTGGAACCAAGACCAAGCCAGCAGGCAAGGGCTGCCGTTCGAGAGTCAGGAAGACCATTCCACGTAAGGGCCCGGCAGACAGAAGATCATGTGGCCAGAGATAATGGTAGACACGTGCCACAAGGTGACAATGGTAGGACGCGTGCCACAAGGTGACAATGGTAGGACACGTGCCACAAGGTGACAATGGTAGGACGCGTGCCACAAGGTGACAATGGAGAGGAAGACCAGGGTGGACCTACAGACCCGGAGGCCACGCTAAGGAATCTGGATTTCCCTTCAGTTTGGATGGGAAGTTACTGGAGGAGTTTAAGCAGAGAAGTGAGTATATTAACTCATGTTTGTAAACATCACTTTTCCAGCACAGCCTGGGGAAAGTGAAACTGGGGCAGGGACGATCAACAAAGGTGGAGGCTGAGAATCCAAGTGGATGAAAGCCTCACCAGCCTGGCCAAGGGGTGATACTGTCTTGGCTAAAGTTGGCAGCAATGGCAATGATATAAGAAGTGGAAGGATCTGTAGTTCTAAACTTTTTCATGAAAGTAACTTCTTAAATATATACCTAAATGTGGCCAGTTCTTCATTCTTTTGTAATAATTTTTCCTGCAACTCACAAATGAGGGGAAGGAAAGCTCTTTCTACCCTGTGGGAGGATAGGCAAGCATTCCTTCTCCACAGTCTGATATTTTAGGTATTCCAGTATTCTCCCACCCCCAAGATCATGTTGTAGTTCCTGTCACCAATAAAGGTTTTATCCCATTCCCTTCTGCTGTCATTTTCCCTCCTCCTTCCTTAAAGGAAGGACCCCAGCGCTTCTCCATGGATTCTGCCCTAAGTACTCATTTCTCAACATGCTTGGCAAATCCCCCTCCCTGTGGGATCCAGGTTTGCTAAGTAAATCTACATCCATGCCTGGACCTGGAGTTTGGATTCTAGCTACAGTTACTTGCAATAGTAACAATCACAGGTGTTAAATGTTAAGATATTTTCACGACGAAAGTCTCAAGTAAGGAAGCTCGGTTTAGGGGCCAGTGCAACTGCCCATGAGCAAAATGCACGCCTTCTCTCCCCTTTGCTCAAATGGCTCTCTTGTTTGAGATACTTTTCCTTCCTCTTCACCTGACTAGTTATTTGTTCTTCAAGGTGCAGCTCAGGGGCCACCTCCTCCAGAAACGCCGCCTCTTCTCCAGCCCAGCTGGAGGAAGTAAGGCACCTCTGGAATCCGGCAGAAATCCATGTTTACCCTGATCACAGCATTCACCAGAGACGCTTATCTCTTTTCCTTCACTCTGTCTCTCCTATTGGACCCCAGGGGACATGTCTAACTTATCGTTTTATCCCAGCAGGGCTCAATGTGCTGGCTGAATTAATATGAGGCACATCTCATCCATTGCTGGTGGGAGTGTAAATTGGAAAACTGCTTGGCAGCACTTCCTAAAGCAGTGGTTCTCAATACCTGGTGCTTTTGCCCCCCCAGGGGACATTTGGCAATGTCTGGAGACATGTCTGTTTGCTACAACTGGTGAGGAGGGGTGCTAATAACATTCAGTGGGTAGAGGCCTGGGATGCCGCTAAACATCCTGCAATGGTCAGGACAGCCCCCCACCAACAAAGAATTATCTGGCCCAAGTTGAAAGATCTTGTACTAAGGGTAAATATACAGGGCCTAGCAATCCCACTCCTAGGTATATATGTCCAAGGAAGTGATGTATACAAACATCAAGAAAACAGGTACAAGAACATTTGTAGCAGCTTTCAGGTTTGGAAACAAACCAAAAGTCTACTGATAGGACACCAGGTAAATAAACTCTAGTATATTTGTACAGTGGCATACCACACAGCAATATAAAGATAGTACTGCTCTATGTGATATGGATGAATCTTACAGATAAAACAACGTAATGGGCAAAATTAAGTAATGGTGATGAACTCAGAATCATGGCTACCTCTGGGGACAGGGAGGTACTGATGGGGAAGGGGTAGGTAGGAATCTTCAGGATGCTAAGAATGTTTCTTTTCTCTCTCTTTTTTTTTTTTTTTTTTTTGAGATGGGGTCTCTCTCTGTCAGCTTGTACCACAGTCTGGAGTGCAGTGGTACAAACACAGCTCGCTGCAGCCTCACCCATCTCAGCCTTTAGAGTAGCTGGGACTACAGGCATGCATCACCATGCTTGGCTAATGTTTCAGAATATTTTTTAGGGAAGGCGAGCTCTCTCTGTGTTTCCCAAGCTGGTCTCAAACTCTTGGTCTCAAACCATTCTCCCACGTCAGCTCCCAGCTGGTTGAGATTACAGGCTAGGCATGAGCTACCACATCTGGAACTAGGAACACTCTTTACCTTGATCTGGTATACCCATGTAAAAATGCACTGTGCTGTGCACGAATGTCTCATGCAATCTACGTGTGCTATGACACACACAAGCTTCATTATATAAAGTAATTCCCTAGAACACTTAATCATTCCACTGTTGGTGGGAATGCAAATTAGTGCAACTCTGGAGATTTCTCAAAGAACTGATAGTTGAACAATTTGACCCAGCCATCCCATTACTGGATATATACTCAAAGGAAAATAAATTGTTCTACCAAAGAGACACATGCACCCGTATGTTCATTACAGTGCTATTGACAATAGCAAAGACGTAGAATCAACCCAGGTGACCACTGATGGTGGACTGGATAAATATGGTGCACATACACCATGGAATACCACGCAGTTATAAAAAGGAAGGAAATCATGTCCTCTGCAGTGACACGGGTGCAGCTGGAGGCCATTATCCTCAGTGAACTAATGCAGGAATAGAAAACCAAACACTGCATGTTGTCACTTAGAAATGGGAGTTAAACATTGGGTACACATGGACATAAAGATGGCAAAAATAGATACTGGGGACTCCTAAAGGAGAGAGGGAGGGGAGCAAGGTGTGAAAAACTACCCAGTAGGTACTCTGCTCACCACAGGGGTGACAGGCTCAGTCAGTCTCCAAACCTCAGCATCACGCAATATACCTTTATAACAAACCTGGACATGTATCCCCTGAGTCTAAAATAAAAAGTGAAAAGTAAATACAAATTAAAATAAAACAAAATACTCCTCTAAGAGCCATCTTACCGGTGGGCATCACATATTGGTTTGCTGCCTTATAAACAGGATGTTCTAATGGACTCTCTGGGGTACTGCTGGCAGGGGCATAAAAAGGTACATTTCTGGAAGACTCTTTCACAAAAGATATCAAAAGCCTTTAAAATGTGCAAAATCCTTACCTCAATATTGCTTTATCATTTGATGCTAAGGAGTAAATTGAGGATGGGTATATAAGCTTAAGCATCAGGCTAGGCATGGTTGATCACACCAGTAATCCCAGCACTTTGGGAGGCCAAGGTAGGTGGATCACCTGAGGTCAGGAGTTCGAGACCAGCCTGGCCAACGTGGTGAAACCCCATCCCTACTAAAAATACAAATATTAGGCGGGCGTGGTGGTGTGTGCCTGTAATCCCAGCTACTCGGGAGGCTGAGGCAGGAGAATCACTTGAATCCAGGAGGCAAAGGTTGCAGTGCACCAAGATCATGCCATTGCATTCCAGCCTGGGCAAAACGAGCAAAACTCCATCTCAAAAACAAACAAACAAAAAAACAAACTTAAGTCTCAACAATGTTCACCACAGCACTAATTTAACAGCAAAAAAAGAGGAGAGAGAAGTAGGGTAATAAGCTCAATCCTAACAAAAGCGAACCCTAGAGTATTACAGAGTCAATGAAAATATCGTTCTAAAATTTAAATGAGAAATGTTCACAATATATTAATTACAATTAAAAATCAGGTCCCTCAACAACATGTAAGATATATGAAGCACATATTCAGTATGTCAACTGTGATTATCTCCGGGAAAAGGAAGATAATTTGATTTTTACAATTTTTGATGTGGTTTGGCTCTCTGTCCCCACCCAAATCTCACCTTGAATTGTAATAAAACCCACATGTCAAGGGCAAGGCCAGGTGGAGATAATTGAATCATGGGGGCAGTTCCCCCCATACTGTTCTCATGATAGTGAGTGAATGCTCACGAGATCTGATGGTTTTACAAGCATCTGGCATTTCTCCTGCTGGTAAATTCTCTCTTTGCCTGCCGCCATCCATGTAAGATGTGACTTGCTCCTTCTTACCTTCCACCATGATTGTGAGGCCTCCCCAGCCATGTGGAGTAAGTCCAATGAACCTCTTTCTTTTGTAAATTACCCAATCTTGGGTATGTCTTCAGCAGCAGCATGAAAATGGAGTAATACAATTTTTATCCTTTTTCTTATTCATTTTCTAAAATGAATATATGTAACTTGTTAATAAGAAAATAATGTACAATCACAGTCCTCAAAAACAAAGGTGTAACAAGGTATGCACCTTCAGTCCCAGCTAATCAGGAAGCTGAAGCGGGAGGATCACTTGGACCCAGGAGTCTGAGTCCAGCCTGGGCAACATAGTGAGACCGTGCCTCTAAAAAGAAGTCTAAAAAGTGAGTTTTAGAGTCTAAAACTGGGTTAGACCTCACCACCTGTTCCAGAGTATTCAAAGGGGTTTGTGAACTCAGAGACCTGGAACCCTTTCTATGGGGTTAAGTATAAGAAGCTGCTCCTACCTTTAGCGCTGTACAGGATTCTGTGGCTCCAGGAGGAACTTTGAATCTTGGTGAGCTGCAAGATAATCTTAGGCAAAGCTACATAGTAATCAAGTGCAAGACTGGGTGTCATCTTGCAGTAGCTGCGCAGAAATCAGAGAAGGGAGCTTCCTGGGAGAGCTGTTTTGCTCTTTTCCCAGGAGTCCGTTCATGTAGGGGGTGAAACTGGAGCTGCTACTGCAGTATTCAAAGCCCCACCTCCTGAAAAACAGCTCTGAGTACTCACTAGGACAACTCAGGGCAGCAAGGATTAAACAGGGAGCTAGAGAAGAATCTCGATTCTCCTCTTCTGGAAGGTAGCTACGCCAACCACTATACCACCAACACCCTGGCAAGATTCTACTCTTCTGTATCCTGGCTGTGGTATGGATTACACAAATCATGAGTTAAAACGCATAGAACTGTATCCCCTTCCCCCCAAAACTAAAAGCAATTCATATATAACTATAAAAATATTTTTTGCTGAAAAAAGTTCTAGTAAAAGAAATAAAAGGCACTACATTTCCTGAATTATTGAGTCTGACTAGTTAGATGGTGATCACTTAACCCAGTAATCTCATCACCCCCAGGAAAGTGGAGGCAGCAACTTCTTTTCCCAGTCACATGGCAGTGGCAACTTCTCGGCCACAGAGTCCTTGTGAAGACAGTTTGGTAATAATGCATGAAAACACAAGTGACAAATGAGAACTGAGGGTTAGCAGTAGCAGCTCCAGTTTCACCCCCTACCTGAACAGACTCCTGGGAAAAGAGCAAAACAGCTCTCCCAGGAAGCTCCCTTCTCTGAATTCTGTGCAGCTACTGCAAGATGACACCCAGTCTTGCACTTGATTACTGTGTAGCTTTGCCTAAGATTATCTTGCAGCTCACCAAGATTCAAAGTTCCTCCTGGAGCCACAGAATCCTGTACAGCGCTAAAGGTAGGAGCAGCTTCTTAACACTTAACCCCATAGAAAGGGTTCCAGGTCTCTGAGTTCACAAACCCCTTTGGAGCCAAGGGTCTCAGTTTATTTCTGGTTTTGAGAGAAAGATTTTTCTTTTCTTGTTTGTTAAAAAGGCTCTAAACCAACAACAAACTGTAAAGATAAAACATTCAACAATGTTAATTTCCAATGCCTTATGTTTCTCTCCAGCTGCTCAAGGTCATACCTCCCCACTGAATGATTAGAGGGTTGCTGATATGGTAAATGGGGGGAGAACACACACACACACACACACTCTCTCTCTCTCTCTCTCTCTCTCTCTCTCTCTCTCTCTCTCTCTCTCTCTCCCTCTCTCTCTCCCTCTCTCCCTCTCTCCCCCACCCCGCTTCTATGAAGTCCAACCTCTAATAGAAAGAGCGAGCAGCTCAGATCCCGGCCAGCCAGGACAAAGGACTGACAAACCAGACGGAAGCCCTGGAGCATCTGTGAAATCTTGTCTGTTCCTCTGCCTCCTCGAGAAACGAATCACAAGACTGCTCAGAATAAGAAACCAAAAGGGCAGAGGCTCAAAAAGCAGCCGGGCCTGAATTTCATTCTGTTTCCAAAGAGTGAGCTCACATGCTGTGTTGGTTATTTGCACAGTGGGCAGGCAGGCTGACAGCTTGAGGGGGCTATTTTGGGGGGATATATGCTGCAAGTCTGGTTAAGAGAAGGTCCTAGGCTCTGCACTCCCAGTAGGCATTTCAGCTCCCAGGCAGATCATGCATCTCCACAGAGGTTAAGAGCCCAACAGCTAGCCTGGCAAGCACAGCGTGTGCATTTAAGTCATCCCAAGAGGATCCACACCTCAATGCGCAACCAGAACCTAAGTGAGGTGAGAGAGCAGACAAGAGGAGTGAGTAAGGGCCCTCTCCACCCGTAACTACTGGCTGCACTTCTGGAGAGGCTGATCCAGGAAGCTAAATACACTGAAAAATAGAAGGAAAGGGCTGGGAAGACAAGAACAGCCTGAAGAATGGCTAGGATTTCCAACCTGAACTACAGAAATGGTGCTTTTAGGGCTGGCGCAGGAACTAGCACTGCTCCCTTCCTTCCCCTCCTCCTCCTCTCAGCTGCGCACCAAGTATCTCCTACCCTGTGCACTCCCCTTATGGTGGGTGTGGGGGGATGTGGCAGCTCCCACTACAACTCATAATGGTCCCCAGTGTCTACCTCCCTCATGCACAGCCACTCTGCAAAGGTTTCTAGGTCATCCTTCTGATTTTAAAAAAACCCAAAAACCTAGCACAAGCAATACACATTTGCATACAATACCCAGTTACATGCACACATTTACATACCTGCACATTTCCATAAAATACACATTTATGTACATACACATATACCTGTTTTTACAGTAGGAGCAAGGCAGGAAGCCTCTATCAGATCTCGAATTTTGTTTTTTCCTCATCTGATTCCAGCAGCAAGAGCAATTTGTATTAAAAATTTTCCATTATAAAGCCTGATTAGAGATAGAAATGCCACCTGCTTGCTTTCCTCCCCACCCCACTCTACCCATCCAGTGAGATTTGTTAATAAACGGGGGAACAAAGATGGAAGAGAGATCCAGGCTGCATTCTTTGCAAGTGAGGAGCGCACCCTTGTCGGAACGTTTTAGATACTGTGCTCTGGCAAACCCCAGCAGGCTGATCCTCTTTGCTCTCAGAGTGGCTGGGGTGCAGCTCTCAGCCTCTTAATAAACACATCCATCTCCCTCCACACTGGTAGGCGCAAGGATTTTCTCTGACCAAACCCACGCTTCTGCATCTATTTTCAGCCCCCATAAATCATATTCCATTGTTTTGGGGAAATCCAAATTCAAGTTTTAATGGGCCATCAACCTCACCCCTCCATTCCTCACCACTCCAAATTTCCCTCAGGGTGACATCTGCAAAGAGGAAATTCTAAATCAGATGTGGACTTAAAAGGCAAGCTCCTACACAGGGCAGGAAAACAAAACTGGGTAAAAATACCGGCAATAACCACTAATGTCTTTGGTTAAAGGGCCTGACTGATTTTTTGGTACAGGTGTGAACTCAGTGGGCATCTGCAGGAAGCAGAGTTTGAACCTAATGCTAAATGACACACGATCCTGCTCTTCATGACTGTAAGTGCTGCGGTGGCTGGATTAAATGGCTCTGCTGCAGAATTTCTCCCATTTCAAGGTTACTAAGAAATATAAAATGGATTTAAAATTTATTTCAGTGTGCCCACCCTTCTCAAATCAGCACATTCAGGATTCTTACTCATAACTAGGCTTGACCTAGTACAAGTTCTCTATTTTGCCCTGAGACACGGAGAGACTTGCTGTGCAGTCCCAGGTGGATCTGTATCTCAAATGTTTCCAGGATCGAAATTAGATCACAGATGCTCACGGCATAAAGTCTGCCAAACCAGGTCTGTGGACTGGTACAATTCTTAAAGAGCCAATACCGAAAACAGCTGTCTAGGGCCAGGAGGCCTTAATGACATCCTGGAAAATATAGGACAGTATAAAAGGACTATACAGAGTCAATGATTTTGAAAATTCCCAAGCTCTTAACTACAGCCCAAATGCATATGCTTTAAAATGTACCCACCCCCAAAGCAATGCACAGCTAATTGTGACTTTGCAAGCCCAGCTTTAGCTCCACGCATCCACACCGCAGCCTGCCAGAGGTCTGCAGACCACTCCCTACTGAGAGAGTCCAGCTAACCCTATCGGCCTCCCAGCAGGCTGCAGCATGATGTCCAGATCCAAGTCCAGGCACCAGCTGGAGGTCCCTTCGGCCTGCCTTCCCATGTGCCGTGCCGTGCCGTGTTCCTGACCGGTTGGACAATAATGAGAGAAGGCCACAGGAAAAGCCGCATCATGCCCACCGCGGCCACTCCCTGGCCCTCATCAACACCGGTTGCGCGCACTTCTACGGAAGAACACAGCATGTAGGAGCACGGGCCTGCTACAGAAGGCCGTGGAACAAGAAACACCAGCATGAGAGGGCGGCTGGTCTGCAGCTTTCAAAGAAGGCAGAGGCTGCGGAGCTTCTGCAGAGGAAGTGGTGATATTTCAACAGCCAACTCCCACAAAAACAGGCAGTGAAGAGGAGTGGGGCAGCCGCAGCAGCTTCCAGCACCCCAGCCACCTTCTCCAGGTATTCGGGGCTTGTCTGTGACCACAGTGGTAAGCAGGACACACCTGAAAGTACCTTCTGGCGGAAAAGCAAACACCTTAACGCTGCCCAATCGGTTCCTTCACTCCTCCCCATTCTTAACAAGAGATCTGGAATAGCGCGGACAGGGAAAGTTTCTCCGATTAAGGAGAAAACTACACCGCGGGTGGCCTCTCCCTCAACTCTCACTGGGCCATCTGCAACCTGCCTCGTCCCCGTCACCTGCCGTAAGGCTCGCTCTTGGGCTGTTAGTGAAAAAACGACTCCACCTGCCTCCACCAGCCACGCCGGGCTTTCAGAAAAACCCCCTCAACTAGGAAAGCCTAACTTCAATCCACCCCTAAAGTCCGACCCACAGGTGTGACAGGCTTCCCGTGCAGGGGCTGGGATGCTCCCAGGAAGTGAAGGAAAAGGTACCCGACGACCTTGTCACTGGAAAAGGGCTGACCACGGCCTCCGCCTCACCCTCTCCACCCAAGGGTTCGGAGCCCCCAGGCGCAGTCAGACCGATCCCCACTCCTGCAGACTCATTTGTTTCCGGAGAGACACCCACAAGCCAGCCCACGGAGCGTCTGGACTCGCCCGCCCCAGCGCACTCCACGCCTCCCTGCGTGCTGTTCCAGCACTGCCTCCCTGACACTCCACTCACAGTGGGTCGCCTCACTGCCGGTGTCCCCGAGTGGGGCAGATTTGACCCAGAAGCGCTGGAAGATGGCCCAGCTCAAGGCCGGCTCCTCGTTCCTCCTCCGGCTCCTGCGCGTCCGGGGCGCGGGGAGGCGGTGGGGCGGCCCCTGCGGGTCCAGGGGGCTCCCGCTCCTCGTCCGAGGAGGCGGCCGAGGAGGAGGCAAGCAGGCTGCCGAGGTGCTGTAGAAGGGGTTCCCGCCGCTGTCCGGGCCGGACTCGCCAAACACGTCGTCCGAGATGTGCAGGTGCTCGGCTACAGAAAGCCTCGAGCAGCTGGCGCCTCCTCCTCAAGGCGCCTCTCGGGCTGCCCTCTGCCATGGTCTCCCGGCCGCCTGGCGCGCCCGGATCCCCACAGTGCTCCAGCCGCACGCGTTACCCCGCGCTGCGGCCTGCCGCCCCACCAGCGCAGGCAGCTTCCGCGCAGAGCGCCTGCCGCCTCCCCGCGTTCGCCGGTCTGCCGTCTTGGCCGCCTCGGGCCCAGCGCCCGGGAAAGCGCCCTCGGAGCTCGGGCGCCGCAGGCTGCGGGCCGCGGCGGGAGACAAGCCGCGCGCGGGGGTGGCAAGGGCTACCCAGCGAGGGCGGGACGCAAAGGCTGCGGCCGAGACCAGGCGCCGCCGCTACCGCCACCGCCGCGGCTGCGTCTCCTCGGCGCCTGCCGCGTCCCTGCGCGCCCTCCCCACGGCCTCCGGCGCTGGGCTGCCGACCTTCCCGGGCGCGAGCCGCCGGAGGCGGGTCCCGCCCCCTCGCACCTCCCGCCCGCCGGCCAATGGGGAGCCGGGCCCGGAGGGCCGCGGGGGAGCTGGGCGGGCCCGGCGCGGGGAACGCCCCCACCCTCCTCGGCGGGGCGGGGCGGGGCGCGCAGCTGGGGCTCGCGGGAACCGGGAGGGCCGCCGGCGGCAGGGCCGGTCTCCTCCTGCAAGGACGCGCAGCCCGGGACCGCCACGCGCAGCGCGGGGTGGGAAGGGCGGGACCGGGGAACAGGAGGGGAGGGCGCCCCGGGTGCTTCCAGCGCTCCGGGTCCGCTGACAAAGCGCTGACCCACCCCGCTCACGGTCCGCTTCCGCAGTCCGCGTGCGGCTCCAGGGAGCTGTCCGCCCCGGTGGTTCTGAACCAGGCGCCGCCGAAATGCTCCAGGTAGGCGGCGGGCCCGAGGTCACTACTCCCGCGGCGGCTGATCGAGGCTTCCAGGGGGTCACCGCCAGCTGCACCGCATGCTCCCATAAATACAGGGGCTGTCCAGCTTCTGGGAATCTAGCTTTAATTAGGAGCCCTCCTCGCCGGTCCACTGCTGGTCGCCGGTCAGATGCTAACTCCGTCTCGCTTCAGTATCCCTGTAATTTAAGGGTGCCAGCACTGGAGTTAAGTAGCTAGTCATTCCTCATCATCGTTGACGTGTGGCATCTTTTGAACTCAAAATATCCATTACTTCCAAATATTGATTACTCTCACATCTCTATTTTAACATCTCCTTCACACACACACTTGAAACACTCATCTGGTAAAATATTGCATGATCACCCAGGCTTCAGTGCTCTCATAAACAATAGCACAGAAAGGTTGCATTCGCCCCTCCTTCTTGGGCAGGAATGTGTGGTGGTCATCCTGTTGATGGCGATACACGTACGGGAGACTGCCTTGTCTTCTTGCTCCCCTCCACCCTCTTCGAATAATGCAATATGTCACACTAATGGTAAATGGGCCATAAAGTCACTTTCACTCTGAAATAAAATAAATCCTCAGAGATGTGAAGGGCTTACAAATCCTACTGGGCATTAACTAAATTGTAGTTACATGAAACGGGAAGGCATGTTGCGATTTCTAAGAATGCATAAAGAGTGAAGGACCATTTTGCCAAGTGGGGTCAGTTCTAGGGTCGAGCAGAAACCTTCACTCATCCCCTCCCCTCCCCAGCCCCTGTGGTTCCTCCTTCCAAATCAGGGGCTCTGCACAGGCATGGATTCATGATCATGACTAATAGAAAATATATAAAAAGGAAAAGATTCATGGAACATTCCTTACTATGTGGATTGGCTGAAAAATGAGGAAGTGCTTGCAAAGCATTTCGACTCCCTTGGAAGAATTAAGCCACAGAAAATATCTGGTTTCCAACATACCGATATACTGTGCTAACCAGCTGAAAGATGTTGAAGAGGGTACAGGTAATCCGACTTATCAAAAAGGGTGATAGTAAAGCATAGATTGGAGATACAAGAAGAAGAATAAGACTCCATAGCTCAAGTTCAAATTCTACAATTAGGAATCGTGTGAGGCTCCTGCAAGATTTCATGTTATCTATTTAAAATAGTTGAATGGAAAAAATAATTGAATGGGATTCAAAGAGTTAAAATCTGTAGGAAAGAGTTCCTTCTTTTCTTCTCCAGTTAGCCAATGAAAAAGTCAACAGCTAAGGTATGTGTTTTAAAAACAATGAATTGCTTTGCTACCCGTAAGGAACCAGGGAACAAAACAACAGCAGTGACAAGGATGGACAGAGTCTTCCAGTGTCCCTAATTTGCATTTGTATAGTACTAATCCCTGGGAAACCTTGAGACCTTGTGCTTCCTAGGCTCACAAATGCTTGTAGCTCACATTGCATGCAACACTGAGGAGAGGATTATATGGTCACAAAGGAAACACTGAGAAATCAAATTGTTACTTCAAAACTTGTCCAATAAAAATTAGATGAATATTTCAACTTACAGTGAAGTATTATATAGTACGTACATGTGTTTAAGCCAGTGTTTCCAAACAAGAAAAGTAAAAACATTCCAACCTTTGAAAACAGATGACTGCTTCTCACTGTGGTAAGAGAAGGAGTGGGGGGACAAAACAATTGGAAAACAAAAAACTTTCTCCTCTGGCTGGCATCCTCCTATTTGATAATTACCATTTTGATTCTACATCATTAACTTTTATTAGTAACGTCATTTCTGAGAGTAATTATAGAATTGATATCATACTGAGATCTTTTAACTTTGAGTCATTTGAAAACATCTTCCAAATAATTTAATTATAAAATATAATTAAATAATTTTAGATTAATATTGAGCTTTTGGTTTTATGGTTTTCCCAAACAGCTCAAGGTAGTAAAAAGCCATTCATTTGTGTAGTAGATTCCTTAGGTTTTGTTAAACCAATGGTTCATGCTTTTATGTAACTAGGGCTAATCACCATATTTCATTAAGTCTAAACCTCCTTTCATGGTACAGTGAACCATTGCTTTATGTATCACCAAAAAGGAAAAAGTGCTGCCATAGGAAACTATGATACAATGGTTTCTTTTCTGTTCTGATTATAATTTAAACTTATTGAAAAAGCTATTTGATAATAATTTTTGGACAGATTTTTATTATGTATCACTTTATTGCAGGCATACAGATAAAATATAAGTTAATTGGTTAAAGTTTTCCGAATTTCACATTCAGAATCTCACTACCCTTGTTTACTTTCTAACTCAGAGCTGTCAATGCCCAGGTTTTCTCCACAATATGCTCCTCCAAGTCACTCGGAGCATTTGGTATGCTGCATTTCTTATGCAAGTGCTCTTAACTCATCCAAGCTACTGGCCTCCCATTCTGTGTGTCCCCCAAGCAAGAGCATGCTAGCTGTGGTCAGTCAGCACTGAGGAGGCAGATGACAGAGCTGAGAGAGAAGTGGTAGCAGATGAAATCAAAGAGGAAGTTGGGTGGGTGTTAAATCTTGCAAGATTTCAGATTTTATTTGGAGTGATATGGGGAGCCACTAGAGAGTATAGAGCAGAGAAATAAGATCTTGATGCTGGTGTTTTGTTTGTTTTGTTTTGTTTTACCTAATCCAAGGTTTTCATACAATAACTAGATTCAATTTCCTTCTTCCAGTGGTTCTCAGAAGGCCTGTGGGTATATGAGGTCAGGCATGCCCTAGGAATAGCAGTGAAGTTGGCATAGACTCAGACTCTGTTAACTGCACAGGGATTTTCACTTGCCCAGCACCAATTATAAGACATTCCTGATGTTAGAGATGTGAAATGTGAAAAAAAGGAAGAGGGCATCTTAGAAGCCATAGGATACAGTATATATTTTTCCTTGGTAGTTTTACAAGTCTTAATTTTGCAAATAGTCAAGCTGTGGCAGGACACAGAAAAGAACATGAATGCTAATGTGGCAGAGAGTGCCCTGGCCAGCCCCAGACTGCACAGGCCAGATGAGGCTGGGGAAGTCTGCATGTTGCCGGTCACTATGGATGGAGAAGGCAGAGATGGAGTCAGTGGAACTGCTGCTTCTCCCCACGTTGCCTTCATCACCCAAAAGGAGGGGGCTACAGCTAAGGAGAAGCTCCTGGGGCTGAGAGAGGGTAGGGGGAGAAAGAGTGCAGCTGCTGGATGGTGGCCCACATGTTGGGGAGGAGGTCAGAGGAGAACATGCATGGCACAGTGTGACATTTGGGGTCATATCTAACTCAGGGACCTAAGGGTCCAACCTCTCTCACAATGCTTTTATGTAGTAAATTTATCTAGGAGCCAACACAGAGAGGCAGAAAGAAGGAAACAGGACAATTCTCTGGGAAACTCTAGAGAAAATTCCCTTGTGTTCAGATTGAGATGATCTGACTTTTTCATTGATTGATTGATTCATTCACTCATTCACTCACTAATTCAACAAATATGTATTGAGTCCTATTATGTGCCAGGCTCCCTTCTAGGCACTGGAAATAAATCAGAGAAAGAGAACGAAGACCCTGTTTTTATAGCACTTACATTCAAATTGTCGGTGGGGAGAGAAAAGACAAAAAATAAACAACCCAGGAAGTATGTATATTGTTGTTGACAAGAGATAAAAAGCAGAGGGACAGAGACTGATGGTGGTTGTGACTGTGGTGGAGTGTGTGTGTGTGTGTGTGTGTGTGCACAAGCTTGTATAAATTGGTCGGGAGAAGTTGCTCTGATAAGGTGACATTTGAGCAGAACCTTGAATGGATTAAAGAAGCAAACTATGTTCATTCAAGGATGAGAAACAAGTGCAAAGCACCCAAAGCAGGAGCGCACTAGCTGTGGTCAGTCAGCAATGAGAAGGCAGATGTGGTTGAGACAGAGATGAGAGGAAGTGGTAGCAGATGAAATCGAAGAGTTGGATGTTAAATCTTGCAATATTTTGTACTTTATTTTGCGTAAAATGGGAAGCCACTGGAGAGCATCGAGCAGAGAAATAAGATCTGACTTGCATTTTAAGGGCCTCACTTTAGCTGCTTAGAGGCAAATACACTGGAGCAGATGAAAAGTGGAATCATGAAGACCAGTTCAGATACTATTGCGATAGTCCAGGCCATAAAAGAGGGTATTTGGGACCAGACTGGTAGTGATGGAAGTGATGAGAATTGGTCAGATCAGAATATGTCTTGAAGGTAGAACCCACAACTTTTATGAAAGAATTAAATGTGGACGGTGAGAGAAAGAGATGAGCTGAGAAGGACTCCATGGTTTTGGCTTTGCTGTTGTTGTTTGCATGGGCTACTGCAAGAGCAGCAGGATTAAAGAGGAGGAACAATAGCTTGGGTTTCAACATGTAGAGTTTAACACATCTGAGTGGGTCTGGAAAGCAGGTAGTTGAAAACAGGAATCTGGAGTTCATCCAGGTCTAGGCTGGACATAAAACTGTGAGTGCCATCAGCAGATAGACGGTAGATACATCTTGTTTGCTTTGTTGTTGTTGTTGTTGTTGTTGTTTTGAGACAGTCTCATTCTGTAACCCAGGCTGGAGTGCAGTGGCTTGATCTGGGCTCACTGCAACCTCTGCCTCCTGGGTTCAAGCAGTTCTCCTGCCTCAGCCTCCCAAGTAGCTGAGATTACAGGCCCCTGCCAACATGCCGGGCTAAGTTTTGTATTTTTAGTAAGACGGGGTTTCACCATATTGGCCAGGCTGATCTCAAACTCCTGACCTCAAATGATCCACCCACCTCGGCCTCCCAAAGTGCTGGGATTACAGCCATGAGCCACCGGACCCAGCAGTAGATACATCTTGGATGAAACCACCAGGGACGGAGCATAAATACGGAGGAAATGGGTCTGAGGGGGATTCCCAGAGCACATGGTGTCTAAACATGGAGCAGATGAATCACTCAAGGAGACTGAGAAGGCTGGAGAATTGAGACAAAGTAAAGTCCTGGTGGCTAAGAAGGTACTTCAAGGAGGAATACTTTCAAATAACTGTCAAATGTTGCTAAGAGATATAGGAAGAGGACTGAGAATTAACTGCTAGGTTTGTCAGTGAGCAGACAAAACTATGATTGGAGTGGATCTGAGAATGGGAGAAGAAATGGGGGTATTGAGTCAATATAAAGTTTGAGGAGTTTTGCTGAAAAGGAAGGAAGAAAGGGGAGGTGCCAAACAGGGCTAATGAGTTGAGGGAGGGATTTAAAAAAAAGAATCAAATGTTTGAATGATTGTGGGAACAATTCAATAGAAAGGATAGGAGAGATGCTGGAGAGAAAGGGAACAGTTGCCAAAGCAAAATCCTTGATTGCTTGAATGGTGGCGAGTTGGAATGCACAAGTAGAAGGTTTGTCTTCTTGTAGAAGGCAGTGGAGTAAAGACTCCATGCAGGCACATTCCTTGATTTAGTGGAAGTCTGCTGTGGTGTTCTTTCCTTACTGATTTGATTTTCTAGTGAAGTGGGAAGCCAGGTCATGAGATCTACCTGATGAAGGGAGGGCGAGGAGTTTAGCTTCCATTCTTGGCTGTATGTTAGGATCACCTGGGGAGTTTCAAAAACACACTTATATCCAGGGTCTGATGCATGCCAAGTAAATTATTATTATTACTATTATTTTTGAGACAGAGTTTCACTCTGTCACCCAGGCTGGAATGCAAAGGCACGATCTCAGTTCACTGCAAACTCCACCTCCTGGGTTCAAGCGATTCTCCTGCCTCAGCCTCCCAAGTAGCTGGGATTACAGGAGCCCACCACCACACCTGGTTAATTTTTGTATTTGTAGTAGAGACAGGGTTTCACCATGTTGGCCAGGCTGGTCTCAAACTCCTGACCTCAGGTGATCTACCTGCCTCAGCCTTCCTGAGTGATGGGATTATAGGCATGAGCCACTGCACCTGGACACACCAAGGAAATTAGATTCTCTGGAGGTGGAACCTGGGCACTGGTGTGTTATAAGGTTTCTGGGTGACTCAACAGTGCAGCCAGAACTGAGGATCCCTGGGCTAGGAGTTTGAGGAAAGGTGTGGAATAGTCAAAATAGTTATCTAGGAGAGTTCAAGGATCAATGGACTAGAGAGAAACATATCTGTGTTTGTGGTTGAGAATTTAACGTTAAATGGGCCACCATTGTTATGTTTCTCTCCAACTACATTCAGTTGTCAGGCTCAGAAATAGGGTTGACAATGGATTGGGTTTTGCCAAAGTGGGGTTTTGACACATATGTATGACGGAGCAGGAGTGTTTGAGAGATTGATCCTAATGATGGGCATGGAATCTGTGCCAGCAAAGGAAGGAAGTGAGGACTTGGGGAAGAATTAAAGTACATTAAAATGGAGGTGGGTACAGTGGTTCATGCCTGAAGTCCTAGCACTTTGGGAGGCTGAGATGGGCAGATTGCTTGAGCCCAGGAGTTCGAGACCAGCCTGGGCAACATGGTGAAACCTCATCTCTACCAAAAAACAAACAAACAGACAGACAAACAAAAAACAAAAATTAGCCAGGCATGGTGATGCATGCCTGTAGTCCCATCTACTCAGCGGTCTGAGGTGGGAGGATGGCTCGAACCCAAGAAACAAAGATTGCAGTGAGCCATGATTTCACCACTGCACTCCAGCCTTCTAGCATGGGTGACAGACCCAGTCCCTGTCTTAATAAAAAAAAAAAAAAAAAAAAAGGAAACTGTTGGGAGGTGGATAAATGGCTTTTTATCATGGGTTTTTTTTTTCTATTTTAAGTTGTTTAGATAATTAACATTTTCACAAAGTAATTTAAGGCAGCTAGACACCTGCAAAGCAGCACAAATAACTCTGATTAATGTTTCAACCTATCTTTTTTTCCCCAGGGTTTGAAATTAATTTTTTTTTCAACAAGCAAACATCATGAGACATTTAGAGTGAAGAAAAAAAAACATTTTGGAAGTTATTATAGATCTTCCTATTCTTAGAAAATGGGATAATTTAGTGAGCCAGTGATGATTCCAAAGCCCCTTTCCCAGTTTTGTAAGTTTGTCTTGTGTCTCTTCCCTGTCCCCTTGGCTACATCTTCTTACTTTAAACACACCAACCCCACTCTACTTGTTCTCCAACAAAATAAAGGGATCTGATACAAGTACCATCCCTAAAGTGCATTTGCCTGTAAAGGAGAAATTGCAGGTTGGTGCTTAACATGAATGAACAAAGTGCTTAGCAGTAGGATCCCAGGTATTCTAAGAAGCAGAGAGGGATACTTCTAGCTGGGAGCCTTTCATAGCACTAATGAATTCACGACCCCATGGATGACACAAATGCAACTTAAGGTCAACACTGGGTTGTTTTTGTTTGTTTGTTTAGTTGGTTGGTTGTTTTTTGTTTTGTTTCGTTTCTGAGACAGATTCTAGCTCTGTTGCCCAGGCTGGAGTGCAGTGGCGTGATCTCCACTCACTGCAAACTCCGCCTCCCAGGTTCAAGCGATTCTGCTGCCTCAGCCTCCCGAGTAGCTGGGATTACAGGCGTGAGCCACCACGCCCAGCTAATGTGTATATGTGTGTGTGTGTGTGTGTGTTTAATAGAGACAGGGTTTCACCAAGTTTGCCAGGCTGGTCTCGAACTCCTGACCTCAAGTGATCTGCCCACCTCGGCTTCCCAAAGTGATTTGATTACAGGTGTGAGCCACTGTGCCTGACCAGCACTGGGGTTTGAACTGACATATTGTTGTGGACTTAGTATAAAGTCACATCTATCCCTCAGGTTTCTTACTGTGAGAATACTGAAGAATGGCTCCTACAAAATCATCATCAAAAGGCTAGACATCTACAAAATGCATGTAGCAAACCTGAGCCATCACTTAGGTGGAACACAACTGCACTCGTGGTGGGAGAAAGAGAATAGAACCACAAGAAGAAACACTCATATTAGGGATTTCATCAAATTTAGTGTAACCTCCAACCATTTCTCTATTACTGATAAACAATTCGGTAATTGTTTTTATAGGCATTAGTGTTGGGATTAATAATGCCCCTGATTACAATGAGCAATGCAATTATCAGAAAAACATTGCTCTCTAATGTTTGTTCTAATTACTAAAGCAGCACTACTAATTAACAGAGGTTAGGACATTTTCATCAAGGTTTAAACAAAAAGGATGTCTCACTTTATTCTAAAAAGGTCAACACAGATACCTCTTTCTCATAACATTCTAAGTAGTGGTTTTTTTTTTTTTTTTTTTTTTGAGACGGAGTCTCGCTGTGTCTCCCAGGCTGGAGTGCAGTGGCGTGATCTCGGCTCACTGCAAGCTCCGCCTCCCGGGTTCATGCCATTCTCCCGCCTCAGCCTCCCAAGTAGCTGAGACTACAGGCGCCCGCCACCACGCCCGGCTAGTTTTTTGTATTTTTAGTAGAGACGGGGTTTCACCATGTTAGCCAGGATAGTCTCGATCTCCTGACCTCGTGATCCACCCGCCTCGGCCTCCCAAAGTGCTGGGATTACAGGCTTGAGCCACTGCGCCCGGCCAGTAGTGTTTTTTTTTTTTCTTTCTTTTCTTTTTGACAGAGTCATACTCTGTTGCCCAGGCTGGAGTGCAGTGGCTTGATCTGGGCTCACTGCAACTTCCGCCTCTTGGATTCAACCAATTTGCCTGCCTCAGCCTCCTAAGTAGCTGGGATTTCAGGTACCCACCAACATGCTCGGCTAATTTTTGTATTTTTGTAGAGACGGGGTTTCCACCGTGTTGGCCAGGCTAGTCTTGAACTCCTGACCTCAGGGGATCCACCTGCCTCTGCCCCACCAAAGTGCTGCGATTACAGGCATGAGCCACTGCGCCCGGCCAGTAGTGGGTATTTTTTAGAAACAACATTTGGTTCTTTACTGAAGGCTAAACAATGGAGGTCCATAAACATAATAATCATCTTTAGTCAGAGGCAGTGGCTTGTGCCTGTAATCCCAGGGCTTTGGGAGACCAATGCAGGAAGACCCCTTAAGGCCAGGAGTTCAAAACCAGCCCAGACAACATAGTGGGATGTTGCTTTAAAAAAAAAAAAAAAAAAAAAGTAAAGTTTTATGCATGCTTTATGTGTACCAGAAACTATGCTCAATGATTTACATGGAGTATCTGGTTTAACCCTCACAACAAACCCTATAAAATCAATATGCTCATGACCCTCATTTTGTAGATGACAACACTTACACTTAAGAGAGGTGAAGTCAATTTTCCAATGTTGTTCAACTAGTAGACAATGGAGTCAGAATTAGAACTCAGATAAGGCAAAGTGGCTCAAGCCTGTAATCCCAGTGCTTTGGAAGACCAAGGTAGGAGGATCGCTTGAGTCCAGGAGGTCGGGGCTGCAGTGAGCAATGATTGCGCCATTGCTCTCTAGAATGGGCAACCAAAGAGACCCTGTCACAAAAAAGGAAGAGAAAAGAAAAGAGCATAGGCAGTCCAGTTCCAAACTGAGCTCTTAATGGAGACTACCTATGGTTTTTTGACTGTCACCTGCTCCCTATCCCACTCCTACTTAGGGACTATCAGTAATCTCTAAATCACAGTGGCTGCACATGAAGGGTAACTGCTGGCTTTAATAATTTATATCCAGGGTAGAAGGGCTGATTCATATGTTCCATTTCAGCTTTTTCCTCTGCCCAAGAAAATATCCATCCTTCAAACCACTAGTATTAATTGTTGTTCAGGATGAATTAAGCTGCAGGGGCCACGCACAGTTTACTGTCAACCATATTTCCTTCAGGAAGCCTAAACATCATAGCATTCACTTGCAGATGAGAAGGAAGAATGAAGGGGGGATGTTAAGAGCAACTCCCAGAAGTATTTCTGGTCCAATAATGATAGCCAGCCCTTACATTACTCTTGGAGTCATTTTGCTGGTGCTCAAAATGTATTAATTTCTCTTAAGGTTACTTGCACCCTCATAATAATCAAAAGCTCTGGGCATAGGTCAATGCGGCATGCCATTTGCAGAATTTCTGCTGTTTGGATGCATGTGTCAGGCCTTTTCCTGAGAACCCTGTTTAAGGGGAAGAATGACAAGTGGGCAGAAAGCTATCAGGTGGGAGGGAGCCTACAACATTTGCAGAATGGAGAAGGCAGTGCTCCCTACTGGCCAAGCATTTCCCAGGAGGGCCCATCCCCAATCCACAATTTGGAGAATTCTGCTCTTAGATTCCTGCCCACTCTGGACCCGTGGGATCCCTCCTCCTCTGGGTGACAGGACTCTTTCTAAGGAACCTTCGTTTAGCCCAAGAAGACCAATTCAGACTCCCCCCAACAACTCCACTCCAGTGTGTCTGCCTCTGCCTTCATCCTCCGGCTTTGTCTTCCTGGTCAAAGAGCACCAGCCAAATCCCCCAGTGCTGCTGGGGCTGCTTAACCAAAGCTGGAGGCCACATACTGGGTGTATGACCTTAGGCAAGTGACTGGACCTCACTGAACCTTAATTGTAACATCTAAAGGTAGGGGTGTTGTGAGGGTTAATTAAGAGAATGTGGCTGGATGTAGTGGCTCACACCAGCACTTTGGAAGGCCAAGACAGGAGAAATGCTTGGACCTGGGAGTTTGAGACCCTTCCTCTACAAAAAGAAGAAAAAACAAAGCCAGGTAGGGTGGCACCTGCAGTCCCAGGTACTTGGGAAATTGAGGCAGGAGGATCACTTGAGCCCAGAGGGTCAAAGTTGCATTGAGCTACGATGG
Organism: Papio anubis; assembly: GCF_008728515.1. Lineage (NCBI taxonomy): Eukaryota > Metazoa > Chordata > Mammalia > Primates > Cercopithecidae > Papio > Papio anubis. The sequence goes on from NC_044976.1 coordinate 199,841,924, forward strand.
CGCCACTCTGGCCTGAACAACAGAGCAACACCCTGTCTCAGAAAAGAAAAAAAAAGAGAATGTTACACTGACGTCATGAAGTTGGGAACAATGTTATCTTGACAAAATAGAGGGCAAATCAGTATTCCAAATAATATTCATTTTTATATTTATATATGTAAATATAGATATAAAGATACATACATACATAAAGAAATTTAATGTACATATTTATGTTTATCGCAAGATGCAGCGCTGCCCTCTGGAGCTGTTGAAGAGGAGCAGGTGTTTGCAGAGACTCACAAAATGGCCCAGCCCCTGTTGAAAGACCAACCTTGCACTACTTTATAAGATTCTGCCAGTGCAGAATTGTTCATGAAGCGTACAGAGCTTTTCTACCTCAGCACAAATAGCATTCACCCTTCAGGTCACTCATCCAGGCCTGCAAGAGATGGTGAAGCAGGTTTATTCTCCAGGCCACTTAAGTCATCTAAAGTATCCCCTTTTTGGCCAGAGACAGGTGACATTAAGAGAAACTTGAAAAAATGTAGAGTGTGGGATCTTCAAAAGACTGCATAGCTCTGACCTCCTCCTTTTCCAGCCACCCCCTACTCCCAGGCCCAAGTCTCCGCTCCACCAACATAAATCAGTGTTGAAATATAAAGATTGAGCCAGGCGCGGTGGCTCATGCCTGTGATCCCAGCACTCGGGGAGGCTGAGGTGGGTGGATCACTTGAGGAGTGATCAGCCTAGCCAACATGGGGTGAATACAAAAAAGTAGCTGGGCGTGGTGGCATGTACCTATAATCCCAACTTCTTGGGAGGCTGAGGCAGGAGAATCAGTGGAACCTGGGAGGCAGAGGTTGCAGGGAGCTGAGATTGTGCCACTGCACTCCAGCCCAGTTGACAGAGTGAGACTCCGTCTCAAAAAAAAAAAAAAAAAGAGAAGAAAGAAATATAAAAATATGTGCATTCCTAAATCTGTTTGTTCCAGAGACTTCCCAAGGATCAAAGCAAGAGTGAACTAAAGGTAAACCTGAGAATGGAGAACAAAGCTACTGTGTTTCATCATTGTCACCTCCCTTACAGTTCTGGAGGTCAGCAGTCCCAGATCAGGTTCCCTACACTAACATCAAGGTGTCTGCAGGGCTGGTTCCATCTGGAGACTCTAGGGGAGAATCCATTTCCTTGCTGTTTCCAGCTCCTGGTGGCCACCTGCATTCCTTGGCTTGTGGCCCCTTCCTCCATCTTTAAAGTGCATCACTCAATCTCTGCTCCCTCACCACATCACTGACTCCCCTTCTGTAGTCAAATGTTCCTCTGTCTCCTTTTTCAAGGATTCTTATTATCATATTTATGGCCCACGAGGATAATCCAGGATAATCCCCCATCTCAAGATTCTTAATCATGTCCACAAAGTTCCTTTTGCCATGTAAAGTCATATTCACAGGTTCTAGGGATTAGGATGTAGACACTCTAGAGGGTCATTATTAACTGACCATACAAGTATTCAAGAATTTTCTCTCTATTCTGGCTTTATCATTTGTTTTGATTAAATATATCATTTGATATATTTAAAATATGCTTTTATCTTAAATATAATTTCTATCTTTCACATTTATGACTGTTCTCATACAACTGCGGTTTTGTGGTATATATAAAATGATCTTTGACCAATCTCATTAATTCCCAAGGCTCAGTACTGGGATTTAGGGATTTGATTAAGGCCTACTTCCAGGGAAACTTCTGATGGCTGCCTTCTCTGGATTTCCCGCCAAATCTCCATGCTCCCTCTGCCTGGGAATTGTTTTCCAGTCTTGACTGATTATATTTTTTTTATATAGAGAAGGGGGATCTTGCTCTGTGTCCAGACTGGACTTGAACTCCTGGCTCAAGCAGTTATCCTAACTCAACCTCTGGAGTAGCAGGGACTAAAGTCATGACTTACCACACCCAGCAAGACAATTTCTTTTTACCACCATGCTTTCTTCCAAATCTCTTGTCTATGCCACAACCCTTTCCGTTTACTGAAGAGTCTTTGGAAACTTAAAAATTGAGAATAGATTAAGGTTTCTCTGCTCTCTCCCCTAACCTCTATTCCCTCATTCCTTGAGCACAAAATGTTATATCTTGTGCAGTTAAATAAAGTAAAAAAAGGTAAAACCTGTGGATTGGGAGGGGGTCGAAACATGCTGAGAACAACCAGTCAATTGGTATTGAAAACATGCCATCCACTGCAGTTGTAAAACAACTGGACACATTCCTTTAGTTTTGACTCTAGTCTCCAAGCCTGAAGGTGGCTGGAGAGAGGAAGTAGAGGGACAGGCGGGGCTGACTTCAGACTGGAAATCTATGGACACAGAGACCTGCCTTCAGGAGGGCCTAGAGCTGGGTCTTGTGCTCTGTGGTGGATGGGTTGAGATTTTCAGTGATTTTATCTTTGAACTTGTGTTTTGTGAGTAAAGTTGGTGGGACAGAGGAGCCTGTTTCTGAGCATAGGAGGTAGAATGATGGCTGTGTCCTGCACTTCTAGCCTCCTCATCTGCACGGAGCATTCAGGGTGCCCATGAGCCCAGCATTACCCAGGACAATGTGAGGGAGGCAGTGAATACAAGCAAAGTGAGTGACATCTGCCACTCAGTAAAGAAGGGCATGGGCCACCCTCAGAGGCCACATGCTCCCCACACACCAGAACTTGCACCAAACGCAGAAAGAAGGCAATGGTGTTCTCAGAAATATGAACAACCAGGAACCTCAGAATATCCTTCCACGCTCCTGTTACTTCCCAGGCTCAGCCAATCACTTACGCTGAGAATGGTGACATAGAAGGAAAGGAACAGATAGGGCAACCCATAGTTCCTTGTCTTTTCAGCCCTTCCTTATTCATCAGTTAGCCAGAGGTAGGAGTGTTGGTAGAATGTGTGTGCATCAAGAAGCGAAATAAAAGCAGTTGAGTTCATTTTGTGCAGGATTTCCACCCTTCTGTGAACAACAAAATCCATATGCCTATATTAGTTGTGAGATTGAGTTGTGTCATTCTGGTGGGTCCACATATGAGTGATTCAAAGCTAGCATTGCACACTCTAAAGATAAATGGTAAAATTCATGCTGATGATTAAAGTTTCAAATTTTTCTTTACTTAGGGCAGCATTAAATAGGAAATAAAAACACCATGGCAAGCCAAGAGAGAGACCCCAGAAGAAAGAAAAATGCTTTCTATTTTAGTGTCTTTAACAGTGCTTTCTTCATGCTTTTTGATCAAAGGGTCCTATATTTTCCTTTTGCACTGAGGTTGCAAATTCTATAGCCAGCCCTAGGAACAACTGTGCCATAACTGGATGACCTTCTGGGGCAAATGCCCATGATCTCCTTCCCTGCCTCCTGCCCTGACAGTAGTACCACACCAACCCCCCAAATGAAATAAAACCTTAGGGCAAAGGGAAGGACCCTCAATTTGAAAGAGACCATTTCTGAAACATAGGTGTATTAGTATACCAGGGCTGCCATAGCAGAGTCTTACAGACTGAGTGGCTCAGACAACAGAACTTTAGTTTTTCACAGTTTGGGAATCTGGAAGTCCAAAATCAAGGTGTTGGCTGGGTTGATTTCTCCCTCCCTTCCTCCCTTCCTCCCTTTCTCTCTTCCTTTTCTCTCTTTCCTTTCCTTCCCTTCCTTCCCTCCTTCCTTCCTTCCTTCCTTCCTTCCTTCCTTCCTTCCTTCCTTCCTTCCTTCCTTCCTTGTTTTTGATGGAGTCTGGCTCTGTTGCCCAGGCTGGAGTGCAGTGGCACAATCTCACCTCACTGTAACCTCTGCCTCCCAAGTTCAAATGATTCTCCTGCCTCAGCTCCCGAGTAGCTGGGATTACAGGTGCCCACCTCCACGCCTGGCTAATCTTTGTATTTTTAGTAGAGACAGGGTTTCGCCATGTTGACCAGATTGGTCTCAAACTCCTGACCTCAGGTGATCCGCCCGCCTCGGCCTCCCAAAGTGCTGGGATTACAGGTGTGAACTATACCCAGCCTCCAGGTTGATTTCTTCTGAGGCCTCTCTTGACCTGCAGAGCACTGTCTTCTCCCTGTATCTTCACATGGTCACAGCTCTGTGTGTATCTGTGTCTTAACTGCCTCTTCTTATAAAGACAGGCCATATTGGATTAGTGCCCACCCTAATAACCCTGTTTTAATTGAATTGCTTCCTTAACGATCCTATCTCCCAATACAGTCAGATTCTGAGGTCTTAGGGGTTAGGACTTCAACATATAAATTTTTGGGGGACACAATGCACCCCATAATAATAGGCAAAATTGCATTTGAAACAGAAATTTAAACACATTTCAGAAAACTAAAATTATATTTCTTGTGCACCTTAGTAGATGGACTGAGATATATTTGCAAACATATGGTGAACCATCCTTTGTGCTTCCATATAACTCCACATACCCACAATCAAAACAACTCCCAAGGCTCCCTAGTGTGGGATTTGGCCCCTTTATGTTCAGTAGCAACATAAACCTCCCTGGGGCTTTTGTTTTGTTCTAGCAGAAAATTAACAGGAAGAGAAACGGAACATTTGGGCACATTGTTGGTGTTTGTTCTTAATCATATTCTACTCAATCATTCAAATCTAATTAAGCTCTTGGCTTCATAGAGCAGGGATAAGGCTAACTACATGTCATTGGCCACCAGTGTGCCTTTCTTATTTTTGTTACTATTTATGTTACTTTTAGATATAAGAGAGAGGCTTCATTCAAAATCCATAATTTATCAAATAAACGATACTTGTTGAGCACCTTCTATGCCCAACACACTATTAATTGGCAAAATTAACCATTTTGCCATTTCCTTTGAAGAGAAAGTATAACTTCATTTTGTCTTCCTTGAGAAAGTTTCTCCAGGGAGAATCCTAAACGTTCAGAAAGGGTTCCAAAGAAATCCACTGGCAGCTGGCTGAATCATTCTTCACAGCAGAGCAGAATCATTTTAAAGCAGGTTAATCTTGAGTATCTAGGCAAAGAGACTGCTTTAAAGTCATCTCAAGCCATGGGTTCCATTATTATGAGGAATAATAGCTGTAATCTCAATCGCTACTGTTAAGAACAACTCTGCTTATTGAAAGCTGCTGAGCTCCCACTGGCATTATCTCATCATCCTTAGGACAGCCTACTGGGGATGCATTATTTTCATCTTCGTGTTATGGACGAGCACTAAGCCTTGGTGAGAAGTCACACAACTCTCCCAAGGGCCTGGAGCTATTAAGAGGGCAGCTGGAATCTCTGCCCATTCTGATTCCAGTGCCTGTATTTGCAAACACTGGGTGACACTGGCCTTTCAATATGTGGAACTACTGATGGAGGCAGAGGTGAGATAGCAAAGTCACCTTGTCCACCCCTTTCCTCAAGGTAATCTCAGCACAGCCTGTAGTGACTGCCTCGGATGGGAATGACAGCCAAATGCTGTAGAGGGCATATTTCAGGGAGTGGATATGGTGGTAAAGGCATGCTAACAACTCACACTGTGGATGGAGGGAAACGAGACTTGGGATCCATATTGTAGTGATCTCCAAACATTTTTTATTATGTAACTGTCTTTCCAAAAAACAATTTTTATTGAGAACATACCACCAATGTAAGTATATATATATTTTAATGTATATTTATTTAATATTTATTTATAAATTGTTTACTTACACGATTGTACTAAATTATTGTGTGCATTATAAATGGTATGTAAAAGATAAACATTTAAAAGGGTGACATGAAAATTAAATAAACTTCTATATAACTTCTAAATTAATTCGAAACTTCTAATATTTTCTTCCCACACCTCACTGAGCTATCTTTCAAGCCTTGCTTTGCAGGACACTTTTTGAAAGAGAAATATGGCTCTTTGATTTTTACCATTAAACCCCAGGATTTATTTCTAAAGTGAGAAAATAGAGATTTTTTTAAAAAGAAATTTCTTCATGAGGAGACAGAAACCAGTTGTTCGTGGTCCCCTGATCTAGAATTCAGTTCCATCAGTGTCTGGAGTCTCATCCCAGACTCAACAAACCAAAACTTCAAAAATGTATTTCACTTAAAATCAGTCTAATCACATAATTCTTGTAGTCATTAGTGCTCCACAAATCAAAGTAAATGTTTGAGGGCTCCTTCCAGGTTAACAAACAAAACTGCGAAACCAACCTTTAGGGGAAACACATAACTTGACTGTTTGGGGAGGAGAAAGTGGAATCATAGCGCATGCTAGCGGGATGAGTGTTAGAGAACTCTTTGCCATCCAGAGGACTTAAGGTAGGGAGAAAAACAAAGAGTTATAGTGATCAAAAGCCAGCAGAGTTTTAGAATTCGACATCATCTACTTCCTGATGGGGAGAAGAAGAATGTTGTATGGGACTTTTTCTGTGGGAAAGAAAGAGAAAATGGATTTAGATTTCTGCAGGATTTTCTGATTATAAAAAAATTTAAGCATGCTATATAACACAGTACCTGAGACTGAATACATTATAAAGAACAGAAATTTATTTCTCACAGTTCTAGCAGCTGGGAAATTTGAGATCAAGGCACTGGGAGGTTCAGTGTTTGGTGAGGACTTGGTACCTCCTCCCAAAATGGCGTCTTAACAGCTGAATCCTCCAGAGGAGAGGAACACTGGGTCTTGCATGGCAGAAGTGCACAAGAGGAGCACAGAGGCTCTGCCTTTATGTTGTAAACACCCCCCAAAAGGCCACACCTCTGAACACTGTTAAATTGGGAATTACATCTCCATCACACGAATTTTGGGGACACATTCGGACCATAGCGCATGCCAATGAATTATTGAAGTGGGCTAGGAAGATGCCTGAAATAGGGAAATGGGCTTTGAAGTCACCATCCTGCCAGACTGTCAGCATCTTATTGAGCATCTACTGTGTGCAAGGTTGTCTTTTAATGGAATGCCAAGAATCGATGTACGAATCTGATCACTGGCTGCTATGTAAAATTGTCATATTGTGCACTGCACGAGGCCCCGCAACTAAGAAGATAACCTTAATATTACAGATATCTTTGTTATTTTGAAAATTTTTTAAAAATTACTAATTTGTTGACTCCAATGATGGGCAATTTATTGCTTATTATGGCATTTTTCTTGGGTAGGTAGCATAAAACTGCCTTCTTTTTAAAAATTCAGTCGGTGTGTTATAACAATTTTCTGAAAGACAGAGATAAAGTGCTTCTTTCCACAGTAATATGGGGTTCATAGTAGACTGTTGTGTTTTTTTAAGCCCAACTTTTATAGAATGTACATATTTCTCAATACAAAAATTTTAGCTGATGTTTATATGAAAATTAATTCCCAGTCCTGGCCCAGATTGCAGATGAAACCTCCACTATCATTGAGAAGCCATAGCAAAGAGTCTTTCTACAAACAACATGGGATTATGAAAAAAATTAGCCCTGCAATTTGTGGCTGATTTCAAAGACCCTGAAGAGGCAGTGGATGCCCAGGAAAGCTGTGATGCCTGCAAAAGCAGACACCTTGGAAGAGGTAGTGAAAAGATGTCAAAGAGTTCTTTAAACATATATATACTGAGGGATTATTGATCACTGAGTTTGAGCAAGATTAAAGTGAAGACCTGGAAGAGCATCATATCGTCCCCTGGACATCACTGGTTTAAGATAGTATAAGCAATGCTATCCCTATTCTTAATATGAAGCCATAGGATGGAAAGTCTTGCTTTTAAGAATGGCCTCGGCCGGGCGCGGTGGCTCAAGCCTGTAATCCCAGCACTTTGGGAGGCCGAGACGGGCGGATCACGAGGTCAGGAGATCGAGACCATCCTGGCGAACACGGTGAAACCCCGTCTCTACTAAAAAATACAAAAAAAACTAGCCGGGCGAGGTGGCGGGCGCCTGTAGTCCCAGCTACTCCGGAGGCTGAGGCAGGAGAATGGCGGGAACCCGGGAGGCGGAGCTTGCAGTGAGCTGAGATCCGGCCACAGCACTCCAGCCTGGGTGACAGAGCAAGACTCCGTCTCAAAAAAAAAAAAAAAAAAAAAAAAAGAATGGCCTCATGCCTTGATAATACCCTGCAATGAAATGTCTGCCCATAAGCTCTCAGTGTAAACGAGATCCCCTGGGGAATTTTTTCATCCTGATGTGTCACCAACTCCTTTGAAGATTTACCAGGATCCAGGGACATCTGCAGCAGTAGCTTCTCAAGTTTTGTCAGTTCCAGGTGTCTACCTTACTTGGCAGGTAACATTACAGGTAATATTCTTAATTTATTGTAATCTTCATTTGAATTTTCCCTGGGAAAACCATTTATTGCTATATGTTATTTGCTGTGCTGTACTGCTAATATAACGATGCATGCAAACTTCACCTGCTGTTGAATGCAGAGCAAATGTTGGTTAACAGTGTATTAGTTGTTTTGTGATTGAGAAGCAATGTTTTAAACATTTCATATTCCTTTAGAGTTTGTCACTAACGTATAGGCATTTCGTTGTTTTTGTTTGTCTTATAAGTTGGTTAGATATTGACATATACATTTCTGTTGACATATTCTGTGTGATAAATTTGCCCTTTTAAAATAATGGAGGAAAGACTATTATTTTGTTGCTTTTGACTTTCAAGAATGCATTAACTAATGCTAGGTGGGAGGTGCCTGTGTGGTGTTTTACTTTGATTGTGAAATAAAAGTCAAGTTGGATAAATGAAAGACCTTTTTGCCCAAACAATTTCTAAAATAAGCTGCTTCTAGACAAAGAACTGCTTTTCTGATTCATGTACTGATGATATCTTAAAATTAAAAATAAAACACCATTGTGGTATATCACATTAATAAAATGAAAGATAAAAACCACATACTCATCTCAACTGATGCAGAAAAAAACATTTGACAAAGTTCAGGATTCCTCCTTGATTAAAAACACTTAACAATTTAGGTATAAAAGGAAAGTTTCTCAACATGGTAAGAACTGTTTATGAAAAACCCTCAGCTAACATCATAATCAAGGGGAAACAACCAAAATTTTTCCACTAAGATCTGGAAAGAGGCAGGGATGCCCACTCTCACCACTTCTATTCAGTATGGTACTTGAAGTGCTGGTAAGAGCAATCAGACAAGCAAAATAAATGAAAGCCATTCTAAGTTTAAAAGGAAGTAGAATTACCTCCACTTGAAGATGGCATGATTCTATATGTAGAAAAAACCAAAGACTCTGCAGAAAATCTGTTAGAACTAATAAATGAATTTAGTGAAGTTGTAGAATACAAAATCAATATACTAAAATCAGTATCATTTCTATATACAAAGAACAACCTAGCTGAAAAAGAAATTAAAAAATTCAAATTTAAAATAGCATAAAAAACCTAGGAATAAATTTAACCAAGAAGGTGAAAGCTTTGTACACTAACAACTATAAAAATTGACGAAAGAAATTAAAGAAGACACAAATAAATGGAAATATATCTCATCTTCACAGATGGAAAGAATTAACATTGCTGATGTGCCCATTTACCCAAATCTATATCAGATTTCATGCAATCTGTATCAAAATTCCAATTGCATTCTTCACAGAAATAAAACACAGAATCCTAAAATTCATATAAAACCACAAAAAACCCTGAATACCCAAAGCAATACTGAGAAAGAAAAACAAAGTTAGAGGCATCACACTTTCTGATTTAAAATTACAGTATATTATAAAGCTATAGTAATCAGAACAGTATGGTACTGGCATAAACAGAAACATAGACCAATGGAACAGAATAGAAAGCCCAGAAATAAATCCAAACATACATGGTCCACTAATTTTTGACAAAGACACCAAAGGACACAATAGGGAACAGATAGTCCCTTCAATAAATGGTACTGGGAAAACTGGATTTCCACATGCAAAAGAATGAAATTGGAACCTTATTTTACACCATACACAAATATCAACTCAAAATGGAAAAAAGTCCTAAATGTAAGACCTAAAATCATGAAACTTATACAGGGAAATATAGGGAAAAAACTTCTTGACATTGGCCTTGGCAATAATTTTTGGGGTATCACACCAAAAGCTTAGGCTACAAAAGCTAATATAAATAAATGGACTACATCAAACTAAAAAGCTTCTGCACAAAAAGGGAAATAATCAACAAAATGAAAAGGCAACCGATAGACTGGGAAAACATAATTGCAAACCACATATCTAACAAAGGGTTAATAACCAAAATTTATTAAAACAACTCCTACAACTCAGTAGTAGGAAAACTAAAAAGCCCAGTTAAAAAATGGGCAAAGGATCTAAACAGACATTTCTCTAAAAGGGACACAAAAATAGCCAACAGGTATATGAAAATATACACTACATCACTAATCATAATGGAAATGTAAATTAAAACCAGTATGAGATGTCATCTCACACCTGTAAGGATGGCTATTATCTATTTATTTATTTTTTATTTTTTTGAGACGGAGTCTCGCTCTGTCGCCCAGGCTGGAGTGCAGTGGCCCGATCTCAGCTCACTGCAAGCTCCGCCTCCCGGGTTCACGCCATTCTCCGGCCTCAGCCTCCCGAGTAGCTGGGACTACAGGCGCCCGCCACCTCGCCCGGCTAGTTTTTTGTATTTCTTAATAGAGACGGGGTTTCACCCTGTTAGCCAGGATGGTCTCGATCTCCTGACCTCGTGATCCGCCCGTCTCGGCCTCCCAAAGTGCTGGGATTACAGGCTTGAGCCACCGCGCCTGGCCGGATGGCTATTATCAAAAAGACAAGAGATAATACATGTTGGTAAGGGCGTGGAGAAAAGGGAACCCCAGTACACTGTTGGTGGAAATGTAGATTGGTACAGTCATTATGGAAAATAGTATGGAGGTTCCTAAAGAAATTAAAGATAGAACCACCATATGACCCAGCAATCCCTCTTCTGTGTATAAACCCCAAAAAGATGAAATCACCACCTCGTAAAGAAAACTGCACTCCTGTGTTCATTACAGCATTATTCACAATAGCCAAGACATGGACACAACCTAAATGCCCATCTATGGACAAATGGGTAAAGAAAATGTGATATACATATTGTATATATGTGTATGTATGTGTATATATATGTGTGTGTGTGTGTACGTATATATACACACAGAGACATACACAGACAGTGGGCTATTATTCAGCCTTAAAAAAAGAAGGAAATCCTGCCATTTGCCACAACATGGATGGACCTGGAGGACATTATGCTAAGTGAAATAAGCCAGATACAGAAAGAAAAATATTGCATGATCTAACTTATATGTGAAATAAAAAAGAGCTCAAATATAGTTTTAATAGCTAATATTCATTTATCGTTAAAAAGCCACAAAGTATTACACAGACCTGTGAGAAATTACTACAAAATGGTCTGCTAATTATATTATGGCAATTACTTTCAAATGATATGGAAATTTTATTGCTATATAAATTACATACTTATTACATACGTATTACTTTAAAATTTTACATTCTAAGTTAAAATACTACAAAACACCTATGAAGACTGAATCTAGTAAAAAATGATTTGAGCCAGGAATACAGCTAAGCTGCAAATATGCATGGAAAACACAGTAGATTAAATGAAGGTACTTAAAAATACTCTGGGACATTGTATACTCCTTCCCTTGTACATTATTATTATTATTATTTCAAGACAAAGTCTCACTTTGTCACCCATGCTGGAGTGCAGTGGTGCGATCTTGGCTCACTGCAACCTCCGCCTCCTGGGTTCAAGCGATTCTCATGCCTCAGCCTCCCAAGTAGCTGGGATTACAGGCACAAGCCACCACGCCCAGTTAATTTTTGTATTTTTAGTGAAGACAGGGTTTCACCATGTTGGCCCGACTGGCCTCGAACTCCTGACCTCAAGTGAGCCTCCCGCCTCTGCCTTCCAAAGTGCTTGGATTACAGGTGTGAGCCACCTTGTCCAGCAGCTTTTTTATTTTTAAACAGTCAAAACTCAGACAATGAAGAACCTTATTTTCCCTGAACCATTTGAGAGTTCATTGATAACCTGGATGCTCCATCACCCCCGAAGACTTTTGTGTGTATTTCCTACAAATGGGGATATTCTCCCACAGAATCACAGCACAAACATCGAAACCTGGATGTTTACATGGATGTGTTACTAGTGTTTAATCCACAGCCCCACACATATTCTGTTGATTGCTTGATAACTGATCATGTGAGGCATGTAGTTGTTGATCTCTTAGTCTCCTTCAGTCTGGAACACTTCCTCAGTTGTTCCCTGACCCTCATAACCTTGGCACTTACGAAGATCACAGGACACTTATGTTCTAGAATGTTCTTGCTTTGGATTTATCTGCCGTTTCCTCATGATTAGACCCAGGTTCTTCATCTTTGGGAGGAATAGCACAGAAGTGATGCCATGTTCTCAGTGCCTTGTCAGAGGTGACGTAGGATTTGAATTTGTCCCAGTACTGATGATGTAATTTGTTTTCTGTGACATTTCTTTTCCACCTTAAAAATGTGTTATTTTTAAATTTCTTTGAAGACAAGGTCTTGCTCTGTTGTCCAGTGCAGTGGCTGGTCACAGGTGCAATCATACCACAATACAATCTCAAACTCCTGGCTCAAGTGATTCTCCTGCCTCAGCCCCCAAGTAGCTGTGACTACAGGTGTGCACCACCATGCCCTGTTGGTGTAATTTGATCATTTGATTAAGGTAGCGTGAGCGGGTCTTCTCTACTGCAGTTACAGTTATTTTCCCTTTGAAAATTCAGAAATATTTTGTGGGGTGGTACTTTAACACTACGTAAATATCCAATTCCTAACCCAACTTCCCATTTATTAATTTCTCTTTATATGGACTTATGTTTTCCTGTTTTTTTAATGGGTTATAATCTGTTACAATTTTGTTTGTTTGTTTGTTTTTTGAGATAGAGTTTCGCTCTTGTCACCCGGGCTGGAGTACAATGGCGTGATGTCAACTCACCGCAACCTCCGTCTCTCAGGTTCAAGCGATTCTCCTGCCTCAGCCTCCCGAGTAACTGGGATTACAGGCATGCACCACCATGCCTGGTTAATTTTTTGTATTTTTGGTAGAGATGGGGTTTCTCCATGTTGGTCAGGCTGGTCTCGAACTCCCAACCTCAGGTGATCCACCCAACTTGGCCTCCCAAAGTGCTGGGATTACAGGTGTGAGCCACCACACCTGGCCCTACAATCTTTATTTCGATACTTGTGTTATCCCCAGTTCAACCTTCGGGAGTCCCATTTATGTTGATTTTGGTGTTCTTTTGACAAGTCCTCATCATTCTTTGAGCTCTTTGGCACTACAAGGTGTTCCGAGTTTATCTTGTATTTTCCTATCCAGCCCTGGAATCAGTTATTCTCCTGGTTCCCTTTAATGGAAAATGGAACTTAGAAGCCAATACCTGGGCCCTAGAAATACTCATTGCTATTGGGATGCCACTGATCTCAGGCAATTTAATGCATGTTGCTAAATATATACATGCATGTATTTACATATGTATACATGTACGTGTTTGAGCATACATACATACATTAGACATCCATATTTATTTTTATGTCTATCTATCTATATATTTTGAACTTGAGTTTGTGCTATTACTTTCTATGTCAATCCAATATACAGGTTAATTCTAATTTATTCCCCCTTTCCATATTTGTAACGACCTTCTCCAAACCTGATTAACCTGGTTCCCATTCTCCCTAGATGCTTACATAATTTGACCAGTCTTGCACCTATGCTGCCGATGCCTTCTTTACCCTCACAGGCTCAAGTTCTCTGCCCTACATTGCCTCTATCCGTGTTGGTACCTTCCTCACCCTGCTGTGCCTCCGACACCCTGCCAAGCTTCCCCTTAGCAGGCACTCTGACTCCTGGCACTGGGCTGCTGCTCCCAACTCCACCCGGTGGGGACAACCATCTCAGAGGCCCCATGCCAGGCTGCCATCACAGAGGGACACCCTCTTCACTCTATTCGAACCCTGACACCTCGCATCAGGTTCTGTGCCTTCTTTAAACTTTGTAGGAAACAGTGCAGGAAAACAAATATTTTGATACCACTGACACTTTTTGTGCTATCCCAAAATTATACCACTGTTTTCAACCTCAGTGAAAAATGTGTTGAAAACACATTTACCAAACATAAATTTAAAATATTATTGAATACACATTGGGAAAGTCAAATTAGTGCCTTCATCTCATGAAAATTCCATTGCTGTCAGCAATTTTGTTTTAGAGGTTCTTAATATTCAATAAAGATATAAGTTCTAGATTTTAGCCAAAGTTATACCTCTTATTTATGCTCAAACACGCATACATATACATACATAACTAAAATTTATTTGCTGAGCAAATACATTTTGAAGGTATACTTTTGGCTAAAATCTACAACTTACATCTTTATTGAATATTAAGAATAATATGAGTGAATACATTTGTTATAGTATATTAAGTAAAATTAATATTATTAACAAAGAGTTACAGGAACCAAGATTCAATGTACATAATGCTCTTGAAAACATCAATGAGATTCAGAAGTGTTTTGAAGAAAAATGAAGAGACAATATTTATAAGATATATATTAGGGACACAAAGCAAATTGCAAAATCTCTTACATTGAAGCTAACTTCTCTAATGTAGAAAATACTTTTAAAAGACAATGAAAACTCATTTAATCTTCAAATCCCATGATCAGCCCAACTATGATCCCAAATTAGTTTGAAAGTAAATTTCTTTTTATTTTGTCACAACAGTGTCGCCTTCCAAAGACAGGTTTATGATCCTGAGCATGGTGACCTACCAGTGATCTAGATGCCAAGTGCTTGAGAATCATAATGCACATGTGGCACTCTACTATGTGCAAATTTACAAAACAAGTATATTGTACATATATAAGCAATGTGAAATTGATGGGATATTAACATACAAGGAGCTAAAAGCCTCAAGTTGCTTTCTAAAGTCTCGTATGTCCTCTGTGGAAGTATTTTAATACATTTGCAGCAATGGCTTTATCAGACACTTCTCTACATACTTCTGTACTTCTCAGGACTTATTTAAGTTTGCCAATATAGTTTCTCAGAATTCAAATGTATTGAAAAAGACTGAAGGCCTATAATGGCATAAGAAAGGCAGTCAAGTCTAACAATGACGTTTGTAGAAAACGGGGTATTGGGGCAAGTAAGCAATGAAACTATCTTCACGTTGTTGTCATGAAAGCAAAATATGTAAGTATTTTATAGTCTGGTGACTTTGGGTTTCTAATTATTGTGATTAAAATGTCCACTTTGTGTCATTTTGCCTTCAATAACTTAATCTGCAAAATCTATACAGATTAGTTTCATTTTGTTTATTATTATTGAAAAACAAACAATTTAGTAATGCCAGTTTTTCCTTTTTGGAAAGGGCATTCTTTTCTAATTCTCTGCAAGGTGTCATAGGGGTCTAATCAGGTCTTGCATACTGGATAACTTCTGCCAGCTTCTGACTGTGCAACTGTCACAGGAAAGAAGGGAATCCCTGGGGGCGGGCAGGGGGAAGGGTGGAGATGATTAATGGATACAAAAATATAGTTAAATAGAATGAATAACATCTAGTATTTGATAGCACAATAGGGTGATTACAATGAACAATAATGTATCATACATTTAAAAATAAAAGAGGCCGGGCACGGTGGCTCGTGCCTGTAATCCCAGCACTTTGGGAGGCGGAGGCAGGTGGATCACGAGGTCAGGAGCTCGAGACCAGCCTGGTCAAGCTGGTGAAACTCCATCTCTACTACAAATACAAAAATTAGCTGGGCATGGTGGTGGGTGCCTGTAATCCCAGCTACTTGGGAGGCTAAGACAGGAGAATTGCTTGAACCCGGGAGGCAGAGGTTGCAGTGAGCTGAGATTGTGCCACTGCACCCTAGCCTAGGCGACAGAGCAAGACTCTGCCTCAAAAAATAAAATAAAATAAATAACTAAAAGAACATAATTGGATTGTTTGTAACACAAAGAAATGATAAATGCTTGAGGTGATGGATACGTTTGCCTTGATGTAATTATTACACATTGTATGCCTGTATCAAAATATTTCACGTACCTCTTAAATACACCTACTATGTACTCACAAAAATTAAAAATTTAATTTAAATTCAGGCTGTGCACAGTGGCTCATGCCTGTAATCCCAACACTTTGGGAGGCTGAGGAGGGAAGATTGCTTGAGCTCAGGAGATCCAGATCAGCCTGGGCAACACAGTGTGACCTTGACTCTATAAAAAATTAACTGAATATGGTGGCACATACTTGTAGTCCCAGCTACTCAGGAGGCTGAGGTGGGAGGATCACCTGAGCCTGGGAAGTTGAGGCTATAGTGAGCTCTGATTGCATTATTGCACTTTCCAGCCTGGGTGACATTGTGAGACTCTGTCTCAAAAAAAAATTGTTTTATTTTAAAATTAAATTTTTAAAAAAGTGCAGTGGCTCACGCCTGTAATCCCAGGATTTTGGTAGGCTGAGGCCGTTGGATTACCTTGAGGTCAGGAGTTCAAGACCAGCCTGGCCAACATGGCAAAACCCCATCTCTACTAAAAATACAAAAATTAGCTGGTGTCATGGCTCACGTCTGTAATCCCAGCTATGTGGGAGGCTGAGGCAGGAGAATCACCCAAACCCAGAAGGTGGAGGTTGCAGTGAGCTGAGATCACACCATCGTGCTCCACCCTGGGTGACAAGAGTGAGACTCCATCTCAAAAATAAAAAATAAAAATAAATAAAAACAAAAATAAAATAAATAAATGAAAAAACAAAGATATAAGCCAAGGTGAGGCAAAAATATAAAAATAAATAAATTAAAATTAAAATTAAAAATTAAAAAAAAAAAGGGAATCCCACAGTCCCTCTTACTGCCTTTAGGAGGTACAGTATTTTAACCCCCAAGTTTCAGGTTAGACATTTCCCTCACTCCTTTTACCTAGAAAATAACTACTTAATCCATGGGTCATAGATTTAAGTGCTTCCCTTAGGGGCCTCCCTGACTCTTAGGCCAGCTTGGAGCTCTGGGTCTCTGCTCCCAGAAGATCCAACCTTTAATGAGCAATTACACAAAAACAGTACTTACATGTGCTGCAGGTCAGGCCTACCATCTGTCTGTCCTTGTTATCTCCAGAGAGTACTGCCTGGTTTTTCCGTAGTGAGCAGGTCTAGGCAAACATACTCCTAAATGCTGAGGAAGCAGAGAGACCAAAGAAAGAGGCTGACAATTCCAGTTTCTCCTAAAGAAGCATTTAATAGCGACTTATGAACAGAATTCCCAGCAGCAAGATGAGATGGTGGGTCCTCACGCCGCACTGTTACACCCCCAGTTCCAAGGCTTGTATACTATAGGGAAAGGGTACACATGCTTAAGAAGAAATTATATTATTTGCTGTTTGTTATTATTATTTGTTGTTTAAACTTGACTAGGCATCATTGTTTGGGATTTTTTTGTCTTTTGTTATTGGTTGTCTTGTTTTTTGCTAAATCTGGCAACCCTTTCTCCATGGCAGAGTGTAGTGTATAGGTAGCAGGAAGGTTTTGGAAATTCTAGGTAAACCCACTAGATTCTGGGAGAGCCTGCCTGAAGATGGGCTGAAAAGATGCAGGACAGCAAGGAAGCAGTTGTCCCACGATTCCTATTAACAAATAGTAGATCTCTTTCTATGTAACCACCTTTAAATTAGTTTGGAAAAGCCACGATTTTTCTCTTCAGGCTGTCAAAAGACAAAATTACAGTAAATTTAAAGATCTTAATTGGTTTTACTTATGATTCTAGAATTGGGCAACACCTGATTCTATAACAGAATGAATACTCCAACGAGCTGAGCAAAGAAGGTTGGTTTTTCAGACAGGAAAGGACTGAGAAAGCAGAAACAAAACAAAAAGTGGATTGATTGTTTCAAAGATACTTTCCTTGTAAAGACTAAAGCAGAGGGGACGCCCTTATCGTGCCAGCTAAAACTGGCTTGTTTGGAGATTTGGCTAATTCTCTCTCACTGTCCTGATTTTTCAGAAGGTCATGTAAACAACTTAGTTGTGGGTTGGTGACATGGAACTGTAGCATGAGTGACTCCATTTTGGTTTGGTCTCTTGGGCTTAGTGCAGGAGCTCAATCTAAACCAATGGCTGCCTATAAATTTTATTTAATAAGGCCTTGATGTCTTCATGTCTAAAATAAGAGGATTGAGTCACTCAGTCTTTGAGAATCTATGAAAGCTGTGGACCTCTCTCTAAAAACATGCTTATACGTTAAAAAGCAAAAACAAACAAACAAACAAACAAACAAAAACAACAAACTAGGTCCTGTTTCAGTTTCATAACCCCAACTTGAGTGCCTTCCTAGGACTTGGGTCAGGGTGGTGTAAGGGCAAACAGAAACTAAAAATTAGAGGCTTAATTTCCTGTTGAAACTAAAGGAAGAGACTTCTTCATTCTCTCTTTTCTTTCAATTTTATTTTCTGTCTTTTTCAAATGTAAGTCATTCTTTATAATGGCTTAATAAGCCTCTGGTCTGTCTCACAGTTCAGAAATATTTCCTCAAAGACCTGGGAGCTATCTCTGAAATGCAATATCAGGGAGATATCATCCCTATCTCCCAGTTCCTATGAGAGAGTAAGAACCTACTTGGGAGGGTAAAAGCCTCACTCTGCTGGGCTACTTGCTCCAATTTGCAAAACTATCTTCCGTTTTTGTTTCTTTGAGACATAGTCTTGCTCTGTTGCCCAGGCTGGAGTGCGGTGGCACAATCACGGCTCATTGCAGCCTCAACCTCCTGGGCTCAAGCGATCCTTCTACCTCAGCCTCTTGAGTAGCTGGGATAACAGATGTAAGCCACCACATCCAACTAATTTTTGTATTTTTTATAGAAATTGGGTCTCACTGTGGTGCCCAGGTTAGTCTTGAACTCCTGGGCTCAAGCCATCCAGCTGCCTCGGCCTCCCAAAGTGCTGGGATTACAGGTGTGAGCCATTGCACCTGGCCTTACTTTCTGTTATAAAGATATGAGAAGTTTGTTTCTCCGGATAAAGTTAACACAGGTGGACTCCCCATTACCGTAATAAAGTTAGAAGGAACTGTGTGATGAAAAATGCTGCCAAGCCCTCTTACTTGAAGACTAGTTATAGTTTACCTTGAAAGCTTATATTGTGAGCCAGGCCTGCTTGGCTGTATAATGGGGTGAGATTTCTTTGTCTTTGCAATCTTGTAGCAGATTGTGATGTGTATCACATTCTGGTTTAATGCTTATTCAATAATAAAACTGTTTTCTGTTTCTACTACCTTTGTAGAGAGGATTTCTGAGTTGGGAGATTTTGTTTCTTTTAATTATATTTCCTCAACACTTTGCAGACTAGATGTTCTCCATGGACCCTTCCAGCTCTGTGAGATTGTCATTCTATGTCTCTCATGCTACTTAAGGAATAATTAACTCATTTGCAGAAGTAGGAAACCATGAAACGCCTTGCACGTACCATCTTGGAACTTTTTTGTCAGGTGACTTCAAATGATTTTACTAATGTTAACCTATTAGTTCCTGAATCTCTACCCACCAGATAGGTCATAATTGGTTCTGCATTTGCTATTTATATGAGGAAATTGAGTCATAGGAAGAAAGGACGATGTTTTAGGCTTCTGGAAGTGTTCTCTATGTACTGTACATTATTAGATCCCCTTTTTCCATCTCCTTTGAAAGGGGATGAGCTCTAAGAAAGGGTAGGATTCTGTGGGAGGGGGGCTTGGGAGTGGCTAGGGACAACCTCCTGGGAACCAACATGACTGAGACATCCTACATAATAGCAAAGCTTGGAGAGGATATTAACAGGGGACTATCACTAAGAGGGAGCAAGTTATTATAAAACATGTGACATGTTATTATAAAAATAATTACGACACAACAATAGCTACCATTTGTTGAGCAGTCACTCTGAAGGCAATGTGCTAAGAACTAGATTTGTTTCTTCATTTAATTCTTAGGACAACCCTATGAGGTAAGTATAATCACCCCCATTTTACAGAAAAGGAAATTAAGACCTAGAAAGAAAAACTCACCCAAGGCCAGAGAAGCTCCATAATATTCACCTTAATCCATAAACAGAGCACATGGCATTTCTGAGATGGAGGGGAAGGAAGGTCTCATGTTTCTACTTATTAATTCCGATAACATTGCATGTGCCAGGTCACAAAGAAAACATGTAGGTAGAAGGCAAATCTTGGGAATTTGGTTGGCAGAGTTTCCTGGGAATGTAACTGGAAGAGGCCACCAGTAGTTAGAACTAGGGAAGGGGTGGAGGCTAGCATTAGCTGCTTCTTCCTGGTTCCATAATCTGTTCCAAACCTGGCTACCCTCTGATCAAGCCTAATCATGGTGGAAAGACCGTGAAGGAGATATTGTGCTGTCCAGATACTATTCTCCATATTAAGGCAGTGCCTTCCTGGACAGAGACTTGGAGGATAGAGCTGTGTCGGTCTGGGACTCTTCTCTCTCTCTTTTTTTTCTTTTTTTTGAGATGGAGTCACATTCTGTCACCAGGCTGGAGTGCAGTGGCAGGATCTCAGCTCATTGCAACCTCTGCCTCCTGGGTTCAAGTGATTCTCCTGCCTCAGCCTCCCAAGTAGCTGGGACTACAGGTGCGCACCACCAGTTCCCAGCTAATTTTTATATTTTTAGGAGAGATGGGGTTTCACCATGTTGGCCAGGATGGTCTCGATCTCTTGACCTCCAAAAGTGCTGGGATTACAGGCGTGGGCCACCATGCCTGGCCTGGGACTCTTCTTATATGCCCCCCAAAGCCAGAGAATTAGGACACCTCTGGTTGGCCTGGGGATGATCAGATTGCAAGTCAACCCAGGTCCTTTGACCTCATGCTACCTCTGGAGTCCTAATTAGGGAAGAAGAGGCAGGCTGCTGAGACCAGGGGAAAGCAAAGAGATAAAACAGATAAGCTATAGGTCCTCCTTTCTTTCTGGCCCAGAGCATATAGCCCTCTTGCATAGATAATGTACATAACTCACACACTTTCTGCTTCTCATCAAGTGCTTCAATTTATCAAACACCTTGGCTGACAGAAGAATGCAAGTTAGCTCCGGATACCTTGGCATTATCAAGCAACTCAAGTTCCATTCTGTAATAACCCAAGCAAGGCTTTGCTTCCTTGCAGTCTGCTCCTCTTATGCTGATTCTGCCCATTGCAACTTGCAACATATTTTCCTACTTTCTCTAATAAATCTACCTTTCTTTACCTACAACTGTCTTGGTAAATTCTTTTACCCCTGCACCACTGGCCCAGATGGTCACTGCTCACTGCGACACTATCCTCAGGCTTTCAGATGAGGACTTTGAAGTCCTCAGACCTGGCTGCCAGCCACACACAGCTCCGGGCATAGAGGACGCCCGGAGTCCTCCTCTATCATCGTGGTTCCTGTAGGAGAGAAGAACTTGTTCTCATAGCCTGACTTAGAGCTGGCATCTGCTAACCTGGCTGTGTTATGCTGTCCCTTGGGGAAATGAATTGAGGGAGCCGCAACAAAGATCTAACACAACCATGCAGAATCCCCGGAACAAACTCAGCTGTGACGACAGAGTGACAGAATTCATTATACAGGTCAATAATGCAAAATCAACCAATAATTATGCTTGTTCTGTACAATAATGAAATGACAGCACCCAACAAATTCATAACCTTTACTAGGCATTTACTTTGAGAACCAAAAAGACAGTTTTTAAAAGGTTTTGTCAGTGAGTAACTCCTACAATTCACTGCTTTAAAAATAAAAGGATAGATCTGAAGTTTAGGGAACAGATTTCAGAACTGACTTTTAACTTTGCCATTATCTAAATTGATTCCATTTGACCTAGTTTTGCTTTGCATCAAGGTCAAAAGCACTTGTGGTCTTATAGACCGAATTTTTCAATATTTAAAGAACACGCTCAGAAAATTGCCAGTGGGCATAAAAGATGGTCAAAATCTTGAATTAGTTGGAGCAGAGCAATCAGTCTGGTGCCTTGTCTTTTATTTTTAATATCAAGACAGATAATTAACATTTATGGGACACTTATTTTGTGCTAGATACTAAGAAGCTGAGCGTATTATACACCTTACCTTACTTAATCCTGACAAAAATTCCATTTGGTAAGCATGATATTCCTCGTACGACATATGAGGAGACAGAGGCTATGACATCTCCTAGCTAGAAAATAGGATTCTACGCCGGGCGCGGTGGCTCATGCCTGTAATCCCAGCACATTGGGAGGCCAAGGCAGGTCAAGGTCAGGAGTTCAAGACCAGCCTGGCCAAGATGGTGAAACCCTGTCTCTACTAAAAATACAAAAATTAGCTGGGTGCAGTGGCAGGCATCTGTAATCCCAGCAACTCAGCAGGTTGAGGCAGGAGAATCACTTGAACCCAGGCAGCAGAGGTTGCAGTGAGCTGAGATTGCACCCCTGGCTGACAGAGTAAGACTCTGTCTCAAAAAAAAAAAAAAGAAAGAAAAGAAAATAGGATCTATTTTATTAGAGCTACCCAAGAGAAAAGAAATACTTCTCCAACTCTATCTGGCTAATATTTAGAAAACAGATTTTTTTAAAAATGAGCTATAATTGATATATAATAAGATGCACATGTCTTGAGAGGCCCATTTGATAAGTTTCAGCATTGTTTACACTTCTGTAACTGCTTCCCCAAAACAAGATTAAAGAGCACCTCCCTAATCCCAGGAAGCTCCCCACAGCCCTACCAGTCAATGTCCAAGCACCCTGTGTGACCACTGCTCTGGTTTCTGTCACCATAGGTTAGCTTTTGCTGTTCTTTGAAGTCACATAAAATGTAATAATATAGTACGTACATCTTTGTGTCTGGCTTACTTCATACAACATAAGCTTTTGAGATGCATACATACTGCTTTTTGTATCAGTAGTTTGTTCTTTTATTGCTGAGTTCTATTCCATTTAGGGAATATACTGGCATTTACCCGTTCTCCTGTTGATAGACATTTGGGTTTTCCCAGTTTTTGGCTACGTGAAAGAAAAATAGAAACTATGCCAAAGGGAAAGTTAAGCTTGGGAACTGAGTCACCAATACTGTCTTCCCTTTGTTCCCAAACAGATAGCTGTAATTCACAACCCGTGTCATACTCTCATTTCCTCTAGTCCCTGTCTTCATTTGTTTACTTTATCTTACAAAAAAACATAGATTTACTGAGTGTGGAGGATGCACAATTGACTTTTCCCTCTACTTCCTCTTTTCACATGTAAAATGTAGATTTACTGAGGCTCATCAGAGGGTCACAAGAATGTAACCATCTGCCTCATTGCCTACCTCACTCCTTTTTTCCTTCTCTTGCTTGCTCATTCCCCTTTAAATACCAAATATCCAAAACCCCCTTTGGGAAAAAGCATGTCACAGATGCTGTGTCCCCAGGCATGTCTTCAACTTTGGCTAAATAAACCTCTAATCAGCTTTAGCTAAATAAACCTCTAATCAGCCGAGCCCTGACTCAGTCACATTTTGGTTAACAGCTACTAGGGGTAAGGATAATATGAACACTTTCACAGGACTTTTATTGGACACATTTTCATTTCTTTTAGGTAAAGACTTAGGAGTGGAATTGCTGGGTCATAGGACAGATGCTGGTTTAACTTCTTAAAGAACCCCTAACACATCTCCAAATTACTGTACTGTTTTTGTTAAATATTAAGGCTCATTCAACAAATATTTATCAGGCAGCTATCATTTTCCAAACACTGCTACAAGTGTAAGCAGTAAGTAAAACAGAACAAAAATCTCTGCTGTAGGGAACAGCTACTTGGGGAAGATGCAATAGACAAATAAGCAAGTTAAATATAGAATGTCAAGTGGCCATAAGTGCTAAAGAGAAAAATGAAGTCCAAGGAGGGGAAGAAGCATCTGGCATGTGCTTTTTGCATGATTAATATTAACTATTATCTTTAAAAAAAGAAGAAGAAGAAGAAGAAGAAACTGGATCCTGCTTCTTTTGTTACCCTGAAGTCAGCCCATTGGATTTCATAATGGGGAAATGGTTGGTGACCTCAGCAAGAATTTTAGAGTTTTCGTGAATCACATGACCTCTTAATTGGTTTCGAGTCATTCTTGGCAGCTGACACAAAAAACAGGCTATAAACGATCACAGGTGAGTGTGGAGCTTTGGAGTCAGACAGCCTGGGCTCAAACTGTGGCTTGGTCACTTACAGAGTGCCCTTGGGCAAGTTATTAGCTGCTCTCAGTCTCAATTTTGTTATTTTCAAATAAAGATAATGATAAGAATCCCAACCTCCTAGGGTTATAAAGTCAAAGGAAGATAATGTTTGTAAATTGCTTGGCACAAAGTCTAATAAACACTCATTTAACTTTAGTTGCCATTATTTTTAAAAACAGAGACTTGGGTTTGGTTTCTTATGTGACCTAGTTGAATACTTGATCCTCATAGCCTACGTTTGACCCAAGATGTCTGAGTATTCTCTGACATACATATTCTCATGGTCACACCTGGTGTTGAGTTGCTGCAAGACCCTTTTGAGATCAATCATGTTTTATTTCCTGTGAGTTCTTTCTTTCTCTCCTCTGTGTTGACCCAGATGTGGAATTCACCTCTCTTTCCTTGATTTTCACCCAAAATCTTTATTTCACACCAAGCCATTGGGCAACTGATGAAGAAGATGAAGAAAGGTTCAGTGTATTCAATAGCACCCAAAAGACATTGAAATGGTCGCAAACACCATGAAATCGGGCATTTCCCACCATAAGCCCACTCCTGATACCATGCCATACTGCTCAGCCATCCTGTTTTTTTCTTCCTCTTTCTCTCCTCCCCTCTATTCTCAGCATGCCCCCATGCCAAAATCTATCTTTATTTCTCCAAAGAGCAGTTTAACTGTCTTATGTGTTTTCTAGTTTTCTGAAACTTCTGGTCTTAGAGTCCAACCTCTACCACCAAGCATCTTGTTAACAAAGATAATTTCTTCTCCTAGATAAGTTTTCATACAAGTTGTAACTTGGTCAACAACATATGGCCCATGATAGCTCTTTCATCTTGGTTGTCCTCATGTGTGAGATGAGATGCATAATTTTGGTCAGAAATTGGCATTTCCTTATTATCTGTCTGAGATTCTAAGCTTTCCCAGAACAGGTCATGTCTCAGATCCTCAACATGGTTTTCTGACCCATTCCGAAGAGACCTGGAGGTTTGTTGGACCCTGCTTGTACCTTTCCCTTCCCTTCCTCCCCTGGACTTGCCTGGGACCGTTCTGGGATGTGGTGCCAGGTGTGTGAAATGGGCTCCTACAGCCTGGCACGCTCTGCTCTCTAAAAAGTCAATTCTATTCCTGAACTGTGTCCTTGGGCTCTACTTCTGCATCTCAAGCTTGTTTTCCACATGTTTGTTTCACTAAGGAAGCCTTTGGGGGTTTTCTTTATGCCTTTTTAGCAAACTGTATTCTGTTCTTTTGCTGTTTTGCATTTGGAATTATGCCTTGAATTATGCAGCTTAATTGTTCTTCTTTTACTTTACATCTCTGTAATTGCTAAGCTTTCTAATTTTATTTTCTTATAAAAATCCTCTTCCCTGAGCACCAAAAAAAGAGAGGAATACTTAGGTATAAATCTAACAAAATATGCAAAGACTTAAATGAGGGTAACTACAAAGGTCTGATGAAGGAAATCAAATAATTAAGCAAATGAAGAGAGATTTCATGTACATGTGTAGGGAGACTCAGTGTTGTCAAGATGTCAGTTCTTCCTAACTTGATCTATAGATTCAATGTAATCCCAATGAAAATCTCCGCAATTTAGTTGGTGGATGTAGACAAACTGATTCTAAAGTTTATATGGAAGGGCAAAAGATCCATGTCAGCTAACACGATATTGAGGAAGAAGAACAAAGTCAGAGGATATATACTCCCTGGCTTCCAGACTTACTATAAAGCTACAGCAGTCAAGACAGTGTGGTATTGGCAAAAGAATAGACAAACAGATCAATGGAACAGATCTAGCAGTGGAACAGACTAGAGAGCTCAGAAATAGACCCACACACATACAGTCAGCTGAACTTTGACAAACGAGAAAAGGCAGTACTGTGGAGAATGTCTAGTCTTTTCATCTAATGGTGCTGGAACAACTGGACCTCTACTTGCAAATCAATGAATCTAGACATAGGCCTCACATGCTTCATAAAAATTAACAAAAAATGGATCCTAGATTCAAATGTAAAGCACAAAATTATAAAGCTTCTAGAAGATAGCATAGGAGAAAATGTATTTGGTTTTGGGTTTGGCAATGGCTTTTTAGGACAAAAAGCACAATCAATAAAAGGAAAACAATGATAAGTTGTGCTTCATTAAATTAAAAACTCTGTGCTGCAAAAGACACTATCAAGCAAATGAAGACATGCTACAGACTAAAAAATTTCAAAACACATCTGTGGCTCACTCCTGTAATCCCAGCACTTTGGGAGGCTGAGGAAGGCAGATCACTTGAGGCCAGGACCTCGAGGCCAGCCTGGCAAACATGGCGAAACCCTGTCTCTACTAAAAATACAAAAATTAGCCAGGTATCATGGTACACGCCTGTAATCATAGCTACTTGGGAGACTGAGGTATAAGAATCACTTGAACCCAAGAGGCGGAGGTTGCAGTAAGCTGATATCACACCATTGTACTCAGGCCTGGGTGACAAGGTGAGACTCTGTCTGAAAAAACAAATAAACAACAAAAAAACCTGATTTATCTCCAAAAAAAAGAAGTAATATCCAGAATATACAAACTCAACTATAAGAAAACAATCAACTCAATTTTAAAAATAAGTGAAAGATCTGCACAGACACTTCATCAAAGAAGATATATTGATGGCAAACATGCACATCAAAGATTATCAACATCATATGTCATTGGAGATTTTAAATTAGAGCAACCAAGAGATCCTGTTATTGTGGTATAACAAGAAATAAATTTGGTCTTTGTCTCCAGTTCTTGGCACAGAGCTTCTAAAACCCTTGAAATTCTTGAGTGATAAGAATGTCATTTGTTATTTATAAAAATCCCCTTTTAATCATGCCTGGGTTTATAATGAGGTAACTAAGGGTAGGGCTCCTAGATAGCCTCAGGATGGGTCTGGTCACCAGAAAGACCAAGTGATTAGAAGGTTAGAACTTTCAACCCTGTATGCTGACCTCTGGGAAGTTGCAAGGGGAGTAGGGGAGGGACTGCAGATTAGGCTCTATACAAACTTTTGATAGTGAGATTTGATCAACTGCCAGGTTGGTACATGTATCAAGGTGCTTGGGAGGCTTCCATGCCTGGAGAGGGCATGGAAGCTCTGTACACCTTCCCCGCCATCCCCCATAACTTGCCATATGGCTATTTCTGTGTTGTATCTTTTATAATAAGCCAGTAAACATAAGCCAAGTGTTTCTCTAAATTAGAATGACTAAATAAACCGTTCTAGCAGGTTATTGAACCTGAGGAGGGGATTATGGGAACCCTATGAATTTATAGCTAGTCAGTCAGAAAGCCAAGTGGTTTGGGGACTTGCAGTTGGCTTCTGAAGTGGGGGCAGCCTTGTGGGACTGAGCCCTTAACTGGTGGGTCTGATGTTAACTCCAGGTAGATAGCGTCAAGATTTAATTGAATTTTTGTGTGGGAAAAAACCCACCTCTGGGGTCAGAAGTGAATGTTGTGTGAGTATAGAGAAACAGTTTTTGTTCTCAGAATTACACACCTATTAGAATGGCTAAAATCCAAAACACTGACAGCATCAAATGCTGGCAAGGATATGATGCAACAGGAATGCTCATTCATTGCTGGGGGAAATGCAAAATGATACAGCCACTATGAAAAACAGTTTGGCGGTTTCTTACTTTGTAAGAAACATACTCTTGCTATACAATCCAGGGATCACACTCCTTGGTATTTACCCAAATGAGTTGAAAACATGTCCGCACAAGAACAACAGAATATACAACACAAGGAGCCACCTTATTGTAAACCTTGAGCCTTAGTTAATAGTAACGTATCCATATTGGCTCACCAATTGTAACAATTGGTGATGCAATTGTAAATACAAGATGTAAATAATAGGGGAAAGTCTGTGTCAGTGTGCACAAGGCATTATACAGGAATTGTTTAACTTTCTGCTCGATTTTTCTGCTAACCTAAAACTGCTCTGTAATAGTTTGCTAGGGCTGCCGCAGCCATGTACCTGGGTTGCTTCAAACAAACATTTACTGCCTCACAGTTCTGGAGGCTAGAATCCAAAATTAAGGTGTTGGCAGGGCCAGGGTCCCTCATGGACTGAGTCCTTTCTTGCCTCTTCCCAGCTTGTGGAGGTGGCTGGCAGTCCTTGACGTTCCTTGGCTGACAGCTACATCAGTTCTCTTAGGCTCTGTCATTACAGAATTATCGTCCCATTGTCTTCCTTCTGCGCATGTCTGTGTCTGTGTCCAAATTTACCCTTTTTAAAGAATGCCAGTCATTATTGGATTATGGCTTACCCTAATGCCCTTATCTTAACTTGATCATGTACAAAGACCCCATTTTCAAATGCGGTCACATTCATAGGTACCAGGACATTCTACATATCTTTGGGTGAAGGGACACAATTCAACATATAACATGCTTTAAAAAATAAAGCATATTAATTTTTTAAAAATCCTCTTTTCTCCTATGATAGAAAGAAGATAGGGAGAGATACAAAGACAAGGATTTCTAGACTTCAGCTTAATTCTCTAGGGTAGATAGAAGACTAGTAATAACTATAAATTCTAAGACTTGATGGTATTAATAATATGATTTTATTTCATTCTCAGTACTCTGTTGAAGTAGGAGAAACATTTAAATTGAAATAAAAAGGATGTCATTCTATTTTTATATGACATATCTAAAAAGGGAAGAACACCTCCAAATAGACGTTATAATGGGTATCAATGTCTAGAAAGCAGCAAATTAAACTTGTAGAGTTGATGACAATTCTTTATGTTTAATGGCATTAGGGTAAAGATGTCAGAATTTAGGGAAGAGAGGAAGACAGTTTATGACTGTGGACGTTATTACATGAAGACTCTAGCTGGTTAGCTCCTTTGGTTCAAATAGTGTACTAATGCAAAAGCAATCTCAGATTTCCTTCAAAGTCAGAAATGTCCCTCTGTTCCAAGCCATAAGCTGTGATCTGGACTCCAGCCATATCTCTATCTCATCCAGTGAAGCAGTGGCACCGGGACAAAACAAATTTATCCCTGCCAGAGACCATGGAAGCCTGCTGCTCAATATCCATTCTCCCCTTGGCCTTAAACAATCGAATACTAATGTTTTTCAAGAGACAATGTGCCAAGTTAAAAAAACATTCATCTCCATTGACTCTCTTGTAGCTGGGGGTTCCAAGAAACCTAATACCACTCGAGTCAGGATTAGAAGTCCCTGAAAAGAGCTTCAAAACAGACAAAGCTTCCCAAGAATTGGGCCCTTTCCTCCTTCCTTCCTAGACGTGGAATACACATGGATACAGTATCTGGAGATGGAGCAGCCAGCTCTTGACCATAATGGTGGGATTCTCAATGTAAGGATGATGGAGGAACAGAAAGATAGAAGTAGTGTGGGGCGCTGATGAAATTGTGGGGCTGCTGCCCCCTCTCCCCAGACTCCGCTTTTTTTTTTTCTTGCAGTTTTATTTGTTGAAGAAACTGCACCATTTGGCCTTTATGATGTACCTTGGTTTGGATTTAGCTAATTGCATCTCTGTGGTATTGGTTAATATGTTCTTCTGTCTCTGTTTTTCCTGTCAATTGATAGCTAGCTCTTAAGGCCTGTTCAGATTCAACTTTGCCATTTTGTTGGTGGGGTGGGAGGAATAACTTGACAGGCAGTCATAGAATACTTCCATCACAAGGCACGTAATATCTGGTTGTGTGTTTTTGTGATGTTAGCAATCACTGATGCTCATTAGGGTTTCCAAAAATAAGATACTCTAATTTTTCATTCTTTCATGTATAAATAGTAATAAAGGGAAACTTTTTCTCATCAACTATTTGGTTGTTTTGAGGAAGAGGTTATACATCACCTTTCAAATTAATGAATTCCTAGTATCCTTAAAGGTGACCAAAGGAGGGGTTTTCCTATGTTCATTTGTGTGTTTTTTTTCAATCACTAACAGCTCATGAATTTAATACACGCGCTGTGTTTAAATCCCTAGTTTCCCTAGTTGTTATTTTATTTGGTAATGCTCAAATTGTTCCTTTGTTTGGCCCCTGAGGGTTTGTGCAGTTCGCTCCTGAGTCCCTTTTATGCAACCCCAGCTGTCTTTGACAGCTTCCTTGCTGTTGGCTGCCAACTTGTATATTTCCTGGCTCAGACCTAGAATTACCCATCACCAAGGAGCCCTGGTTCTTGAGGGTCAGAAATGATATTTAAAGATGTCATTCTGGTGTTAGAAGCACTGCTTGCTAATGGGTAGTCATTGGCTCAAGACCTTTTCAATGGACAAAGCTAAGATTTTAAATGATTAAATATTAAGTATGTTGTGAGTTAATTAACTTTGATTTTACATTTGACAGTGAAATCTTAGTTCCTAACCACATCTACATAGTTGCTTATTTGTTCATCTCACTCTCTCTCTCCTCTCTCTCTCAACTATCTATATTTGTTTTGAAGGGCCAATAGCACTATTTTTATTAGCAATGTGATTACATATTTTAGAGTTATTTTTGTTCTTATATTTTCTTTAGAAATGTATCATCAAATTATGTTTTAAAGTCAATTAGGATAATAATTTTTTTTCTATCTGGTTATGCCAACAACTCAATATACAGTTAAATTTGTTTTATTTTGCTTTTGATTTCTAGGAATTATTTAATTTTGTTTCATAATTATGTAAAACATTTCTATATTTTCAAAATCAAATCTACAAAACAAGTTGTATTCAGAGAGGTCTAGTTTTCATTTTTCTTTTCCTCCTGTTCCTTTCCTTAGAGTTAAACTCTCTGGTTTCAGTTTTAAATTTATCTTTCTTGTTTTACTTGAATGTAAGCTAATGTATCTATATAATTATATCCACACAATGGTAGCATAATACACACACGTTTTTCCACCTTGTTTTTAGAAGGGTATGAAGACATATTTCATAGCAGGGTATAAACGCATATCTCTTTTTTTTTTTTTGAGATGGAGTCTCACTCTGTCACCCAGGGTAGAGTGCAGTGGCGCAATCTTGGCTCACTGCAACCTTGGCCTCCAGGGCTCAAGCAATCCTTCCACCTCAGCCTCCTGAGTAGCTGAGATTACAGGCATGTGCCACCACGCCCAGCTAATATTTTTGTATTTTTAGTAGAGACGGGGTTTCACCATGTTGGCCAGGCTGGTATCAAACTCCTGACCTCAAGTGATCCTCCCACCTGGGCCTCCCAAAGTGCTGGGATTACAGATGTGCACCACCACACCCAGCCCTCATTCCTGTGTGTGTGTGTGTGTGTGTGTGTATGTATGTGTGTGTTTGAGATGAAGTCTCGCTCTGTCACCCAGGCTGGAGTACAGTGGCCCGATCTTGGCTCACTGCAACCTCCACCTCCCAGGTTCAAGCAATTCTCCTGCCTCAGCTTCTCGAGTAGTTGGGATTACAGGGACGTGCTAATATTTTGTATTTTTAGTAGAGACAGGATCCTCACCTCTTGATCCGCCCACCTTGGACCCCCAAAGTGTTGGGTATTACAGGCATGAGCCACCGCGCCTGGCCCCTCATTCCTGTTTTAACTGCAAGTACTCAATCGTGCGGATATGCCATATGCAACCAGTTTATTCAACCAGCTTCTTGCTGATGGACAGTTGTGTAATTTCCATCCTTTGCATCTGCAAATAATGCAGTAATGACCAGTCTTGTGCGTTCTTTTCATTTTGCTAGGTTGTCATTGACATATGGGTTCTGATAAAAACAGGATTTCTGGTTGAAAAGGTAAATGCATGTGTAATTTTGCTAGATATTACAAAACCCCTCACCATTGGGAAATTTTGCATACTAATTTTATTCAGCAACCCTTTAACTCTCTTATTAGTTAAAATAATTTATCTGTAGTTTCTTTTACATTTCCTACTTATACAATCATAGTATAGCAAATAATGACAGTTTTGTTTCCCCTTTTACATATTTATATGTTTCCTTTTGCTTGCCTTATTGCTTATTCTAGCATATCCAGTAAAATATTGAATGGAAGTGGGCCATTTAAATTTACCTTTCATGTTTTCTTTGCATGTAAGCATTCATTCATATGTAAGCATGACGTATCTTTGTAGTCATATCCACACAATGGTAGCATAATATACACACATTTTTCCACCTTGTTTTTAGAAGGATATGAAGACATACTTCACAGTCAAATGTTGAATGGAACGCTAACTACTTTTGTCTTGCTCCTAATCTTAAAGGGAATGTTTTCAACATTTTGCCATTAGATATGATGTTTGTTATTTATTGGGTTGTGACAGTTGCCTTCTCTTCATAGTGTGCTAAGAGATTTTACCATGATTAGATATGGAACTTCCTCGAATGCTTTTCCGTATCTATTGAGATAATGATATGATTTTTAATCTTTTGATCTGCTACTGTGAATTTCATAAATCACTTTTATAATATTAAACTAACCTTTTATTCTGAGAATTAACCATTAATTGGTCATGATGTGTTCATCTTTTTATATATTGCTGAATTTCATTTGTTTTGTTGAGGATTTTTGCATCTATGCTCACGGGTGAGATTGACCTACAATTTTACTTTTTCATATTGTTCTTTATTGGATTTTTGGTATCAAAGTCAGGCCCACCTCACAAAGTGAATGGAGATTTTTTTCCTCTTTTTTAATGATTTGGCAGAGATTGAAATTCTTTTTTTCTGTATTTTTGTTGAAACTGCTGGTGAAGCCAACTGGGACTAGTGTTTTCTTTGAGGGAAGACTTTTCAATGACTGATTCAATCTCCTCAATAATTTGAAGACTCTTCTTATTTTCTATTTCTTCTTGATAAACTGTATTTTAAAAAATATTTGCCCAATTCATTAATTTTAAAAGTGCACTGGCATAGAGGTGTTAAGAATATTCTCTTATTGGCCAGGCATGGTGGCTCATGCCTGTAATCCCAAAGCTTTGGGAGGCTGAGGCAGGCAGATCACGAGGTCAGAAGATCGAGACCATCCTGGCCAACATGGTGAAACCCCATGTCTACTAAAATGCAAAAAAATCAGCCAGGCATGGTGGCACGTGCCTGTAGTCCCAGCTACTCGGGAGGCTGAGGCAGGGAGGCAGAGGTTGCAGTAAGCTGAGAAAACACCATAGTACTCCAGCCTGGCGACAGAGCAAGATTCTGTCAAAAAAAAAAAAGAATTATATTGTCTCAGAAGTGTCCGTAGTTGTGTCCTCTTTTTCTTTTCTAACTTACTTCACTAGAGCCTTTCTTGCCTGCCTGCCTGCCTGCCTTCCTTCCTTCCTTCCTTTCTCTTTCTTTCTCTTTCTTTCTTTCTCTCTCTCTCTTTCTTTCTTTCTTTCTTTCTTTCTTTCTTTCTTTCTTTCTTTCCTTCCTTCCTTCCCTTAGTATATATCAACAGAGATTTTCTATTCATTAAACTTTTTCAAACAACTAACCTTTGGTTTTATGGTTACTCTCTAAGGCATGTTTGTTTTCTTTATCATTACTGTCTGCTTTATCATTCTCCCCTTCTACTTTCTTTTAAAAAATTGTGTAAATTTTTGGGGTACAAGAATAATTTTGTCACATGGATTTATTGCATAGTGATAAGTCAGGGCTTTTATGGTATCCATCACTCAAACAATGTGCATTGTACCTATTGAAAAATATCTCATTATCCACCCCACCCATTCTGAGTCTTTACTGTTTGTCATTCCACACTCACATCCATGTATACATATTATGTAGCTCCCACTTACAAAGGCGAACATGTAATATTTGTCTTTGTATTCAACTTGTTTCACTTAAAAAGTAATGGCCTCCAGTTCCATCCATGATGCTGCAAAAGACATGATCTCATTCTTTTTTATGGTGAAATAGTATTCCATTGTGTGTATATATATATATATATATATTTTCTTTATCTAATTTTCTTTATCTAATCACCCGTTGATGGACACTGAAGTCAATGCCATATCTTTGCTATTGTGAATAGTGCTATGATAACTTTTCTGCTACTTTCTATGGATGTATTCTGCTGTGCTCTTTCTCTTAAAGTTAAGTTGGATGCTTGTCTCCTTATTTTAGACATTCTTTTTTCTAGTTAATGCTTAAGAGAGTACTGTTTTGACTGTCCCACAAGTTTGATATGTATTATTTTTATCGTTATTTATGTCTAAATATTTATCATTTCTTTTTTCTTAATTGGACAAGGGAGTGACTCAAAAGTCTATTTTGCACACCAAAATATCATGTTTTATACATAAATATACACAATTTCTTTTTTTTTTAAAGAAGCCTACTTTTAATGTCTACATGTATAGTTTTCTCTGGGTGCTTCTTATTGTTGTTAATGTTCTCTAACATAATTGCGTGTGCTCAAAGAAAGTGTTACCATAAAATGCAATCCTCAAAAGTTGATAGGAATACCATTATAACCTAGGAGAAGGTCAATTTTCACAGGCATTCTGTATGTCTATTTTTTTAAAAAACTTTTTAAAATGTTTGTTTTACTTCTTTTTAATTTTTTTTTATTATACTTTAAGTTCTGGGACACATGTGCAGAACATGCAGGTGTGTTACATAGGTATACACATGTCATGTGGTTTGCTGGACCCATCAACCTGTCATCTATATTAGGTATTTCTCCTAATGCTACCCCTTCCCTAGCCCCTCACTCCCCAACAGGCCCCAGTGTGTGATGTTCCCCTCCCTGTGTCCATGTGTTATCATTGTCCAACTCCCACTTATGAGTGACAACATGTGGTGTTTGGTTTTCTGTTCCTGTGTTAGTTTGCTGAGAATGTTGGTTTCCAGCTTCATCCATGTTCCTGCAAAGGACATGAACTCATCTTTTTTTATGGCTGCATACTATTCCATGGTGTATATATGCCACATTTTCTGTATCCAGTCTATCACTGATGGACATTGGGTTGGTTCCAAGTCTTTGCTATTGTGAATAGTGCTGCAATAAACATAGCTGTGCATGTGTCTTTATAGTAGAATGATTTATAATCCTTTGGGTATATACCCATTAATGGAATTACTGGGTCAAATGGTATTTCTGGTTCTAGATCCTTGAGGAATCACCACACTGTCTTCCACAATGGTTGAACTAATTTACACTCGCACCAACAGTGTAAAAGCATTCCTATTTCTCCACAC
The DNA here is from genome assembly GCF_008728515.1 of Papio anubis. Classification (NCBI taxonomy): domain Eukaryota; kingdom Metazoa; phylum Chordata; class Mammalia; order Primates; family Cercopithecidae; genus Papio; species Papio anubis. The sequence goes on from NC_044976.1 coordinate 199,877,240, forward strand.
CCTCTTCCACATCTGTTGTTTCCAGACATTTTAATGATCACCATTCTAACAGGCGTGAGATGGTATCTCATTGTGGCTTTGATTTGCATTTCTCTAATGACCAGTGATGATTAACTTTTTTTCAGATGTTTGTTGGTCACTTAAATGTCTTCTTTTGAGAAATGTCAGTTCATATTCGTCACCCACTTTTTGATGGGGTTGTTTGATTTTTTCTTGTAAATTTGTTTATGTTCCCTGTAGATTCTGAATATTAGCCCTCTGTCAGATGGATAGATTGCAAAAATTGTCTCCCATTCTGTAGGTTGCCTGTTCACTCTGATGATGGTTTCTTTTGCTGTGAAGAAACTCTTTAGTTTAAATAGATTCCATTTGTCAATTTTGGCTTTTGTTGCCACTGCTTTTAGTGTTTTAGTCATGAAGCCTTTGCCCATGCCTATGTCCTGAATGATATTGCCTAGGTTTTCTTCTAGGATTTTTATGGTTTAGGTCTTATATTTAAGTCTTTAATCCACCTTGAGTTAATTTTTGTATAAGGTGTAAGGAAGGGGGTTCAGTCTCAGTTTTCTGCATATGGCTAGCCAATTTTCCCAACACCATTTATAAAATAGGGAATCCTTTCCTCTTCGCCTGTTTTTGTCAGATTTGTCAAAGATCAGATGGTTGATCTTTGACAGATGTGTGGCGTTATTTCTGAGGCCTGTGTTGTGTTCCATTAGTCTATATATCTGTTTTAGTACCACTACCATGCTGTTTTGGTTACTGTAGCCTTGTAGGATAGTTTGAAGTCAGGTAGCATGATGCTTCCTGCTTTGTTATTTTTGCTTAGGATTGTCTTGGATATGCAGGTTCTTTCTTGGTTCCATATGAAATTTAAAGTAGTTTTTTCTAATTCTGTGAAGAAAGTCAACGGTAGCTTGATGGGGATAGCATTGAATGTATAAAATACTTTGGGCAGTGTAGTCATTTTCAAGATATTGATTCTTCCTATCCATGAGCATGGAATGTTTTTCCACTTGTTTGTGTCTTCTCTTATTTCCTTGAGCAGTGGTTTGTAGGTCTCCTTGAAGAGGTCTTTCATATCCTTTGTAAGTTGTATTCCAGGGTATTTTATTCTCTTTGTAGCAATCGTGAATGGGAGTTCACTCACGATTTGACTCTCTGTTTATCTATTGTTGGTGTATGGGAATGGTTGTGATTTTTCCACATTGATTTTCTATCCTGAGACTTTGCTGAAGTTGCTTATCAGCTTAAGGAGATTTTGGGCTGAGACAATGGAGTTTTCTAAATATACAGTGATGTCATCTGAAAACAGAGACAATTTTACTTTACTTTCTCTCTTCCTATTTGAATTCCCTATATTGCTTTCTCCTGCCTGATTGCCCTGGCCTGAACTACCAATACTGTGTTGAATAGGAGTGGCGAGAGAGGGCATCCTTATCTTGTGCTAATTTTCAAAGGGAATGCTTCCAGCTTTTGCACATTCAGTATTATATTGGCTGTGGGTTTGTCATAAATAGTTCTTATTATTTTGAGATACGTTCTGTTAATACCTAGTTTATGGAGAGTTTTTAGCATGAGGGGGTGTTGAATTTTATAGAAGGCCTTTTCTGCATCTATTGAGATAATCATGTGGTTTATGTGATGGATTAGGTTTATTGATTTGTATATGTTGAACCAGCCTTGCATCTCAGGGATGAAGCCAACTCGATCATGGTAGATTCGCTTTTTGATGTACTGCTGGATTTGGTTTGCCAGTATTTTATTGAGGATTTTTGCATTGATGTTCATCAGAGATATTGGCCTGAAATTTTCTTTTTTTGTAGTGTCTCTGCCAGGTTTTCGTATCAGGACAATGCTGGTTTTATAAAATGAGTTAGTGTGGAATCCCTCTTTTTCTATTGCTTGAAATAGTTTCAGAAGGAATGGTACCGGCTCCTCTTTGTACCTCTGGTAGAATTTGGCTGTGAATCTGTCTGGCCCTGGACATTTTTTGGTTGGTAGGCTATTAATTATTGTCTCAATTTCAGAACTTATTATTGGTCTATTCAGAGATTCAGTTTCTTGCTGGTTTAGTCTTCGGAGGGTGTGTGTGTCCAGGAATTTATCAATTTCTAGATTTTCTAGTTTATTTGCATAGAGGTGTTTATAGTATTCTCTGATGATAGTTTGTATTTCTGTGGGAATGGTGGTGATATCCCTTTATCATTTTTTATTGTGTCTGTTTGATTTTTCTCTCTGTTCTTCTTTATGAGTCTGGCTAGCAGTCTATTTTGTTAATATTTTCAAAAAACCAGCTCCTGGATTCACCAATTTTTTTGAAGGTTTTTTCGTGTCTCTATCTCCTTCAGTTCTGCTCTGATTTTATTTATTTCTTGTCTTCTGCTAGCTTTTGAATTCATTTGCTCTTGCTTTTCTAGTTCTTTGAGTTGTGATGTTAGGGTGTCAATTTTAGATCTTTCCTGCTTTCTCCTTTGGGCATTTAGTGGTATAAATTTCCCTATAAACACTGCTTTAACTGTGTCTCAGAGATTCTGGTATGTTGTGTCTTTGTTCTCATTGGTTTCACAGAACTTATTTATTTCTGCCATAATTTTGTTATTTACCCTGGAGCAGGATGTGCAGTTTCCCTGTAGTTGTGTGGTTTTGAGTGAGTTTCTTAATCCTGAGTTCTAATTTGATTGCACTGTGGTCTGAGACTGTTTGTTATGATTTCTGTTCTTTTGCATTTGCTGAGAAGTGTTTTACTTCCAATCATGTGGTCAATTTTAGGATAAGTGTGATGTAGTGTTGAGAAGAATGTATATTCTAGTGATTTGGGATGGAGAGTTCTGTAGAGGTCTATCAGGTCTGCTTGGTCCAGAGCTGAGTTCAAATCCTGAATATCTTTGCTAATTTTCTGCCTTGCTGATCTGCCTAATATTGACAGTGGGGTATTTAGGTCTCCCATAATTATTGTGTGGGAGTTTAAGTCTCTTTGTAGGTCTCTAAGAACTTGATTTATGAATCTGGGTGCTCCTGTGTTGGGTGCATACATATTGAGGATAGTTAGTTCTTCTTGTTGCATTGATCCCTTTACCATGATGTAATGCCTTTATTTGTCTTTTTGATCATTGTTGGTTTAAAGTTGTTTTATCAGAGACTAGGATTGCAGCCCCTGCCTTTTTTAAAAAAATTTCTATTTGCTTGGTAAATATTCCTCCATCCCTTTATTTTGAGCCTATGTGTGTCTTTGCATGTGAGATGGGTCTCCTAAATACAGCACACTGATGGGTCTTGATTCTTTATCCAATTTGCCAGTCTGTGTCTTTTAATTGGGGGCATTTAGCCCAGTTACATTTATGGTTAATATTATTATGTGTGAATTTAATTCTGTCATGATGCTAGCTGGTTGTTTTGCCCGTTAGTTGATGCAATTTCTTCATAGTGTCGATGGTCTTTATAATTTGGTATGTTTTTCCAGTGGCTGGTACCAGTTTTTCCTTTCCATATTTAGTGCTTCCTTCAGGAGTTCTTGTAAGGCAGGCCTGGTGGTGACAAAAGCTCTCAGCATTTGCTTCTCTGTAAAGGGTTTTATTTATCTTTCACTTATGAAGCTTAGTTTGGCTGGATATGAAATTCTGGGTTGAAAATTCTTTTCTTTAAGAATGTTGAATATTGGCCCCCAGTCTCTTCTGACTTGTAGGGTTTCTGCAGAGAGATCTGCTCTTAGTCTGATAGGCTTCCCTTTCTGGGTAGCCCGACCTTTCTCTCTGGCTGTCCTTAACATTTTTTCCTTCATTTCAACCTTGGTGAATCTGACGATTATGTGTCTTTGGGTTGCTGTTCTCGAGGAGTATCTTTGTGGTGTTCTCCATATTTCCGGAATTTGAATGTTGGCCTGTCTTGCTAGATTGGGGAACTTCTCCTGGATAATATCCTGAAGAGTGTTTTCCAACTTGGTTCCTTTCGCGCCATCACTTTTGGGTACACTGATCAAATGTAGGTTTGGTCGGTTCACATAGTCCCATATTTCTTGGAGGCTTTGTTCATTCCTTTTCATTCTTTTTTCTCTAATCTTGTTTTCACACTTTGTTTCATTAAGTTGATATTCAATCTCTGAATCAGCTGCTGATACTTGTGTATGCTTCACTAAGTTCTCATGCTGTGTTTTTCAGTTCCATCAGGTCATTTATGTTCTTCTCTAAACTGGTTATTCTAGTTAGCAATTCCTCTTACCTTTTTCAAGGTTCTTAACTTCCTTGCATTGGGTTAGAACATGCTCTTCTAGCTCAGAGGAGTTTGTTACCGATCTTCTGAAGCCTACTTCTGTCAATTCGTCAAACTCATTCTCCATCCAGTTTTATTCCCTTGCTGGCGAGGAGTTGTGATCCTTTGGAGGAGAAGAAGCGTTCTGGTTTTTGGAATTTTCAACCTTTTTGCGCTGGTTTTTCCTCATCTTCGTGGATTTATCTACCTTTGGCCTTTGATGTTGGTGACCTTCAGATGGGGTTTCTGTGTGGACGTCCTTTTTGTTGATGTTGATGCTATTCCTTTATGTTTGTTAGTTTTCCGTCTAAAAGTCAGGTCCTTCTGCTGCAGGTCTGCTGGAGTTTGCTGGACGTCCACCCCGGACCTTGTTTGCCTGGGTATCACCACCAGAGGCTGCAGAACAGCAAAGGTTGCTGCCTGTTCCTTCCTCTGGAAGCTTCGTCCCAGAGGGGCACCAGCCAGATGCTAGCTGGAGCTCTCCTGCATGAGGTGTTTGTTGACCCCTGCTGGGAGGTGTCTCCCAGTCAGGACACACGGGGGTCAGGGACCCACTTGAGGAGGCAGTCTGTCCATTAGCAGAGCTTGAGCGCTGTGCTGGGAGATCCACTGCTCTCTTCAGAGCCAGCAGGCAGAAACATTTAAGTCTGCTGAAGCTATGCCCACAGTTGCCCCTTCCTCCAGGTGCTCTGTCCCAGGGAGCTGGGAGTTATCTGTAAGCCCCTGACTGGGGCTGCTGCCTTTCTTTCAGAGATGCCCTGCCCAGAGGGGAGGAATCTAAAAAGGCAGTCCGGCTACAGCGGCTTTGCCAAGCTGAGGTGGGCTTTGTCTAGTTTGAACTTCCCGGCACCTTTGTTTACACTGTGAGGGGAAAACCACCTACTCAAGCCTCAGTAATGACAGATGCCTCTCCCCCTACCAAGTTCAAGCGTGCCTGGTCGACTTCATATGGCTGTGCTGGCAATGAGAATTTCAAGTTAGTGGATCTTAGCTTGCTGGGCTCTGTGGGGTGGGATCCACTGAGCTAGACCACTTGGCTCCCTGGCTTCAGCCCCCTTTCCAGGGGAGTGAATGGTTCTCTCTCGCTGCTGTTCCAAGCACACTGTAGCTAGCTAGGTGTCTGCCCAAATGGCTGCCCAGTTTTGTGCTTGAAACCCTGGGCACCCAAGGGAATCTCCTAGTCTGCGGGTTGTGAAGACCATGGGAAAAGCATAGTATCTGAGCTGGAGCGCACAACTTCTCATGGCACAGTCCCTCACGACTTCCCTTGGCCAGGGGAGTGAGTTCCCCAACACCTCACACTTCCTGAGGGTGAGGCGATGGCACACTCTGCTTCAGCTCACCGTCTAACCAATCCCAATGAAATGAGCCTGGTACCTCAGTTGGAAATGCAGAAATCACCCACCTTCTGCATGAATCTCACTGGGGAGCTGTAGACCAGGGCAGTTCCTATTTGGCCATCTTGCCAGTCACCTACCTGTCTGTCTTTTAAAATGATGTTTTCTCTAGTTTTGAGGTATAATGTTTCTCTCTCTCTCTCTCTCAACAAGGTTATTAAACCTTGTGAAATGTGCTGTTCAAATATTCTATATACTTATTAACATCTGATTTACTTGATTTGTCAATTACAATAATCTACACAGATTTTTAAATATCCCATTTTTGAGACAAATTTTCATATTTTTTTCTACCAGATATATCAATTTTTGCTTTATGTATTTTGAAGTTAAACATTAAGGTCCTACAAGTTCATTTTTATGGATTGTACTTTTTATCATTATCGCTAGTAAAATATCTAGCAAAACTTATTTTCTTTAATGTCTATTTGTCAGCTTTAGGGGGATAATATTCACCTTGTATATGTATTTCCACTCATTGGCTTTCAATAGTTTGAGATCTTTATGTTTTAGGTATACCTCTTGTAATAGGTATAAGCATAGAATATGCTTTTAACCCAATTCAGTACCTGCTTCCAACTATATAATTTAGTTCATTTACATTAATATAATTGCCAATGTACCAGATTTGGATTCTTTTCTATAATCTTATCATATGCTTCTGTTCACCCACTATTTTATATTTGTGTTTTCTTTGTCCTTTTCTTGCCATCTTTTGGATTGATTGAGAGCTTTCTCCTCCACGTACCATCCCATTTTTTTCTTTCTACTTTGTTTGGAAATCATATTTTCATTATTGTAAAGGAACTCTGTCGTGTGGATGTTTCATAGTGTATTCAACGAGTCATCTACTTACTACCGAACATATGGGCTGTTTTCAACCTTTTGCTGTTATTCGTACTACTGCAATAAAGATGCATTTGCTATTTCTATTCTTTTTAGAGCAGTTTCTAGCCTCATAATAGTTGCACCAGATCTTCCAGTATATACTTTTAGCTTATAAAGACTAAAGCAGCATCTTTAACCTCCTCTTGAACAGTAGAAGGACGACCTTAGAAAACTTTAATAATAATTAACATCCCTTCAAATTATATTCTATGTTGTCCAGAATTTTAATAATAGACTATTTTTGACCTATAAATTAGATATTATTGACATTGCTTTGTATTATAGATGTACATATTCACCAATTTCTTTGCTTATCTTTCTTTCTTACATAGCAAGCCTTTCATATGCTATCAATTTTGGAATTCATTGAGTTCCCCGGACCTGAAAACTGGTGTCCTTCCACAATTCTAGAAACATTCTTATAGTATTTTAAAATATGACCCATTCTCCCTATCTCCTATTGGTACTTTTTGTTAAGACATATGCTATAGCCTATCATTTTAGCCTTTGTTTCTATCTCCTCTTTCATGTTTTGTTTTCCTTTATCTTTCTAAACTGCATTCTGAAAAATATTTTTGGCCTATCTTCAAGTTCCTTAAATTTCTCTCTAGCCTTATCTAATCTACTGGTTAATCCATCCATTGAGTTTTCACTTTCTTTATTGCTTTCTAAATCTTAGCAGTTCTATTTGGTTTTTAAATATCTTCATGGTCATTATGTGAAATCCATTTCCTTGCCCATATTTTCAAGTTCTTTTTGAGGATTTGTTTCAGCTGTCTGGAGCTGCTAATTCTCACACACAGTACCTTATTTCCTTACAGGTTTTCGTATTGGTGCTGTGAGTGGCTAATTTCCTTGCATCCAGAAGGTGGATTTCCTTGACTTCTTAGAAGCTGGCTTGACACTGAAGTCTATCAAAGAGAATTTGCATCTGCTTTTTACAACATCCTAGAGGTGTTACCAACCTGGGACCACTTTGAGTATATTTATCTATTTGTGATTTTTGGTGGTTGCAGACGTTATATGAATTTGGACTAAAAACCCTTATAATATCTTAATTATGTATTCTCAGAGGAATTTTGTTATTGTTGTTGTTGTTTAGCACTAAGTCTAGATAGATAAGTTTCCTGGCTTTACTTTCTGCACACTAGGGTTTATATTTAGTTCACTCTAACATTTAAATTATAGCCCTTTGGGGTCTCAGGGTTATGCAGGTATTTTGCATAAAGTTCTTACTGGGTTGGGCCCTAGGATTTTAATCTTGCCTTTCATGCCTATGTTGTCCTCAAAGCAGTTCAAGTATTCCAGTTTTCAGCAGAAACCTTCAAGGTGAAAGCTAACTTTGCATTTGTCTGAGTCCCAAGGGTCCTGGTTATGCTTTGTTTTGTATCTCTGTGGATATCTTACCTCGGTGCCATCCAGCAATGCATTCTAAAGGAAAAATGTAGTGTTTATTCAACAATGTAGTTATTTCAATCAGAAGGGTTGTTCAGGGCACCTAAATTGCCTACTGACAGAAACAAGAATTTAGCCTTTGATTTTGATGGAAGGTCTTTGTGACTCAATGACTAAACCCAAGCAACTCTACAATGGCCCTTGGAACACTAATCATGCTTCACCTCCCTCCATGACAGGTGCCTTACATGAAAACCAAAACAATAAGCTGACAATTTTTTGTAAATTACTAATGTTGGCATTTCGGGTATGTTGCCTGTCACAAGTGAAGGATATGTTTTTCTAAGTGATTCTCTTGAGGAAAGAGTGGATTACTGTTGTGTGAAGGTTAAGATAACCAGATAAAACTGCTCCAGCTTAAAGATGAACTCTTCAGGACCATTTCAAAATGTTGCAAAGAGAATAATATCCAGGCTTATAATGAGCCCTCAAAGCAGCACTGCAGCTGCCAGGAATAGTTCAGAGCATGTTGAACCATACAGTTTCCCTCTCTCCTGAGGCTCCATATTGCAGCCATTCACAACTGGAAGAGCACTATTTATTCAGTCCTTAAAATTATGAGAACTAAAATGGATTGAACTCATTTGAAATGCAGATGTGACTGCACTCTAATTACAATTGCTCCTGTGATTTTTGCTGTGAAGCAAAAAGCCATCAAACAGAGATGAGAAAGATCTGGGCACAACAGCAGGGAAATATTTTGGTCCTGGATTGAGGTAAATTTTAAAGTACACACAAAGAAAAAGGAGGAATATCCCAGGGTCAAACTTGGCTGACATTACGTTTTTTTTCTCTTATTTGATAAATATCTTACTTTGGACCCATGAAGGTATGTTCCTCACTAAACATAGAGGAAAAAGAAGCGGAAATGTTAATTATTCTGTAGACAGTGTCTCATTTTTAAAAAAACTAATATTTCTGAAGGATTCTTAGAGGCCTTTGCTTAAGTGACAAAGCCACGTCTCCTTTTTAGGAAACATGGTCTACTTAAACGAGGTGCCAAAGATATAATGTCACACCATCTTATCCTAAAAATACCCACACACGTACTGCATCTCATCTTGCATACTCACTGGAGGTCATTTCTGAGATGCACACACAATATTACTGTTACAGATGTCTTCAGGAGGCAATGATAGCGTCACTTTTCCTGAGCCTTTTCATAGCATAGTGGAAAGACTGAGTTCAAATTATTGGGGTTGAAATTTTGAGTTCACCTACCAGTTGTGACATCTTGGATAAATTACCACTTAACTTTTCTCCTTGTCAGTTCAGTTCGCTTCTCTATATAGTGGCCATAATGATGCCTATATCATGAGATGTTGTAAGGTTGCATGCATGTAAAAATAAGACATACACAAATGTTCATTGAGATTATCATTAGGCATAAAGCACTATCTATTGATTTATCTATCATCTCTCATGGCTAAGTGAGTTTTAGAAATGGAATGTAGCATGTCCAATAGGAGAAATCCCATGTCTGGAGTGGATAGACCCAAAATGCACTCTCCTCCTCTTTACTTTTTATTTTGTTTTATTTTATTTTAGAGACAGGATCTAGCTATGTCACCCAAACTGGAGTGCATTGATGTGATCATGACTCGCTACAGCCTCAAGCTCCTGGGCTCAAGTGATCCTCCTCCCTCAGCCTTCTGAGTATCTGGGATTATAGGTGTATGCTACCATACCCAGATACTTTTTAAATTTTTAAATCTTTCTATAGAGACAGATTCTCACTATGTTACCCAGGCTGATCTTGAACTCTTGATCTTAAGCCATCCTCCTGCTTTGGTCTCTCTAAGTGCTGAGATTATGGGCGTGAGCCTCTGTACCTGGTCCTCTTTTAATCTTTATTCTATTGATACGTCCTGCAAGTTACAATGCCCATGCTCTGACATGATAAAAGTGAGAAGACAATAGCATTAAGGTCTCTACTCAGTTGGAGTAAAGAATTCTGGGAGGTACTATGGCATTTGAGGCAGAAATAGGCCCTCAAGCCAGAAACGCATTTGGATTCAATGACCTTGTGCTTTAGGGGTTCCTCTATTTAAAAATTAGAGTATTCTTGGGGAGATATTTATTAGCAACGATGACGATGGGGGAGGATCACTAATGGGAGAAACCTTATGACCCACTTTGCCCAAGAAAAACCTGAACTAACCTGTACAAGCACTGTGCCCCCTCTGAGAGTCAGGAAGCACACCTTAAAGGTAAGGGCCCTACCCTTTGGACTCCGTGCCTGACACATGCGACCCCCACCACCTGCTCACAGGTAATTGGACCATGGGTGGATGCCTTTTCCAGAACTAGCTAATTTATAGGCTGGCCTGTCATCTATAAGGTCAAGAGTCTCAGGCAACTCCATGCAACTTGGATGATGGGACTAACGGAATCACTCATATCCTCGCTCAAGGCATTTGAATGTGAAACAGACACAAGAAAAGTGTATTTACAGGCAGCAGCAGGAGCAATAAGACAATGAAAGAGAGGAGCTGATCCACAACATGAAGAAACCGGAGGGGAACAATGGAAGGCTGTGATGTCCCCAAGGCTGCTAGTAAGCTGCAAAAACTATTGCTGATCCTGAAGGGTGTATCTGCCTTGAACATTTTAAATTCCTTCTATTCCCATGTTGTTTTTAGGAGAATTGTGTTTTAAAGAAAACTGGTCCCTGATCTTCGTTCTCATTATCAGAATATGTGCTTTTGGTTGTAGCATTCCACTTTTCATAATAACTTAGTTATTAATAATTTGCTGAGAAAGCTTGAAAATTTGGGTATATGATGTAGGACATCAGTATGTGAATTACTGAGACAATGTAACAGCTTATCAACCTTTGAAGATATTGGTACTCAACATCTTTTTTGACTGTAAATTTTCTAGATTTAACTTTTTCAGGATTTATTTCTTGGAAAGTCACCAAATTAATCGTTTAGAAAAGAATTTAAAACTACATGGCTTCTTAAATGTTTGGTATGTGCATTAAGAATTGTGCACAAATTGCTCATAATGTCTGCATACTCACCTTCAACAAGACCCAAATCAGCTGAATTATGAAAGAAAAAGGTTGGGCATGGTGGCTCATGCCTGTAATCCCAGCATTTTGGGAGGCCAAGGTGGGAGGATTGCCTAAGTTCAGGAGCTCGAGACTAGCCTGGGCAACGGGGTGAAACCCCATCTCTACCAAAAATACAAAGAATTAGCTGGGCATGGTGACATGTGCCTGTGGTCCCAGCTACTCAGGAGGCTGAGGTGGGAGGATCACTTGAGCCCAAGAGGCAGAGGTTGCAGTGAACTGAGATTGTGCCACTGTACTCCAATTTGGGCAACAGAGTGAGACCCAGTCTAATCCATAAATAAATATAAATACGACTTGAACAGACACCTCACCAAAGATGTACAAATGACAAAAAAAAAAAAAAAAAAAAAAAAAAGCACACAAAAAGATGCTCAACATCCTTTGTCATTAGGGAAATGCAAATTAAAACAACAATGAGATGACACCACACACCTATTAGAATGACCTAAATCCAGAAAACTGACAGCACCAAATTCTGGTGAGGATGTGGCGCAATAGCAACTCCCATTCACTGCTAGTGGGCATGAAAATTATATAGTCTCTTTGGAAGATTATATCATTTTCTTTGGCAGTTTCTTACAAAGCTAAGCCATTTTACCACACAACTCAGAAGTCTCACTCCTAGGTAACTGACTCGAAAACTATGTCCACACAGAATCCTGTACATGAATGTTTAGAATAACTTTTTTCACAATTCCACTAAAAACTGGAAGCAACCAAGACTAAGATATCCTTCAAAACGGATGTACAAACTGTCATACATCCAAACAATGGAATTATTCAACAATAAAAAAGAAATAAATATCAAAAATATAATGACTAAATGAATGTGGTATCCTAGATAGGCTCTTGGAAGAGAAAAAGGACATTAGAGAAAAAACTAAGAAAATCTGTATAAACTGTGGACTTCAGTTAATAATAATACATCAGGATTGGTTCATCAGTTCCAAGAAATTTATCAAACTAATGTAAAATGTTAATAACAGGATGATGGGGTTCAGGACACACTACTCCAAAGTACGGCATCTTGGCATTTGAGAAAACAGCAGAAACTAGAAGGTCACACTCACCTTCCCTCTGCCCTTCCCCCTGGAGCAAGCCATAAAATCTAGGGTCAGTGGGAAAAACTCAAATTGTTTTTTGCTCTGTTTTCACACCATAAGAATGAACGTAGAAGACTTTTGTGAACCCAGAATATGTGGGGATTTCTCCCAACCAGCAAGAAAGCGATTTTGCAGCAGATACCAGCAGGGTGTCCTCCAATTTAGTTTCAAAACTATCTACCTGAAGATAGCAGCAGATGTAGCAGATTGAGGGCTCATTCCCATAAGATTGTCTCCCACTTTCGATGCTGATGGCAAGCTCAAGGTTGTTTTGCCTGTGCTTCTCAACTACTGGCTGCAAATCAGGGTTCCCACGACTTCCTCCATGAGTTTGACTAATTTGCTAGGCTCGCAGAACTCAGGAAACACTTACTTACATTTACTGGTTTATTATAAAGGGTATTACAAAGATGAAGAGATGCATAGGGCGAGGTATGGGGGAAGGGGCACAGAGCTTCCGTGCCCTCCCTGAGCGTGCAACCCTCCAGGAACCTCCATAGGTTCAGCTATCTGGAAACTCTCCATACCCTGTTCCATGGGCTTTTTATGGAGACTTCATAGGATATATGAAATATAAACACCCATGTGGAAATGTGACTGGGGCTGGGCGCGGTGGCTCACGCCTGTAATCCCACACTTCGGAAGGCCGAGGCAGGTGGATCACCTGAGGTCAGGAGTTCTAGACCAGCCTGGCCAACATGGTGAAACCCCGTCTCTACAAAAAAATACAAAAATTAGCCAGGCGTGGTGGCGGGCTCCTGTAATCCCAGCTACTCGGAAAGCTGAGGCAGGAGAATCTGTTGAACTGGGAGGCAGAGGTTGCAGTGAGCCGAGATCACGCTACTGCACTCCATCCTGGGCGACAGAGTGAGACTCTATCTCAAAAAATAAAAATAATAAAAAAAAGAAATGTGATTGGCCAAAAAAGGTATGATCTAATAGTAATAGACGGAGTGGGCAAACCCAACAAGGCCTGTCTGTTCTGACTCCTCTTGGCTTCTCTGTGCAGTGTTCCTTCCTCCAGAGCATGGGGCAAGGTCCCTTTTGAAACTGGGGTCATATGGCCTGCAATCAGACAAGGTAGGTCTGAGAATTTCCTTATGGCCAACTCTAAGACAGACAGGTGGGGGAAGATTAGAGTTCATTTTTAGTTTCTGTGACCTGCCTTGGGGAGAAATTACAAGGGCTATGGGAGTTCTGAGTCAGGAATCATGGATAAAAACCAACATAAATATGTATTTAAAATAATGTCACACCTAGGAAGGATTTTCTGACCTTCCCATAAAGCAGATCATAAGACTCTTATTAAAGAGGTGCCCTCCCTGCACTGGAGAAAAGGAATATCCCTGTCTGTCAAGACACAGGGACATGGAGAAGAATCTGAACAAACAGGCCTTGCTAAGTTTCCCCAGTTTATGACCATTAGATCATGCATTTTCATCCAATCATACTTCTCCACAACTATCCACTTCTTCATCAAACCTAGCATTAAAAACACACAGGTTTACCCATTTATTAGGCTCTTTATTTTCTTATAAAGGCTCATTATCATGTAAAACATACACTAAATATCTGTCTGTCTTTCATTATAGGGGCCTCAACCGTGAACCTAGCAATGCCTAAGGAAAATATATTTTCCCTCCCTTACAAGGAGAGGCTGTGGAGAGGGAGTGGTACATGGAAACTCTGTATGGTCTGCTCAATTTCTTTGTAAACTTAAAAGTGTTTTAAGAAATAAAGTGTTTTTGCTTAAAAAAAAAAAAGAATAAAGTTCTTTTGGTGAGTTTAAGAAAAGAATGAGAAACATTTTAACCGAATTTTTAAAACTCATTGCTTTCTAATTCACTTCAATTATTTATTAATTTATAAAATTATTTAATTAATTTATTTCATTTGTTCTTAAATAAAGTTAACTTACTTCATTGATATCTGATTCTCTCTGGTATCCTTTCCCCCTAGAGATCAGAAATTTTATTGAGTCTCCTTACTCCCCATAACACTATAGGTTCAATAAGAAACTGTTTTCCCTTTTTCCTTCTCTTTTTTCATTTTCTTAAGCAAGATATAGTTGGGAAAGTTGATTGTGTGATTAGGGTCTCATCTGGAGCTGTCATGTTGAAGAAGGATTCTTATTGAATCCAGCGTGACCAGCCACTTTAGGTAACACCAGTTGACTTTGTTTAGTGTCCCAACCAATGCCTAGAAAGCTCTCCCAGGAAAACTGGCTGGTACCTGGTTTACAGGTGTGAGATGGGCCAACACCCTCCGCAAACTTGACAAGACTGCAGGGGAAACCTGGAGAAAGAGTTTCCAAAGCTTAGTTTCCCAGCCTCAGAATGGCAAGTAGCAGAAGATTTTTAAAAATCTGAGATCACTTAAAAACACTTTAAGGCAGACATTAATTTGTGGCCTCAGTAGTTATTCAATAAAATAAAGTTCTAAATGTGCAAAAGCAAACTCAAGAAAGCATCTATGGTTAAGTAACAATTTTGCTGCCCCATGGTAATAATTAGGCCAAACCTAAGGAGACCAGTCTTTTTTTGGTGATCAAAAATACACTTTTTTGAGATTATTATGATTACAGGTTGAGGAGAGGAAATAGACAACCAGGAAAAATTGTGAATGACTTTGACATGTAGGAAAAATTAGTGCCCTATCCAGTATACTCTTCTCTAACTTTCATCATCTTAAGCTAGTTCACACACTATAAGCAGTTTAGCAGATTCATGTTTTTTTAGATGGGATCTTGCTACATGCTGGACTTGTACTCCTGGGCTCAAGCAATCTTCCCTTCTTAGCCTTCTGAGTAGCTGAGACTACAGGCGTGTACCACCTGGCCTAGTTATCAATACAAATGATTCTTGACCACAGACATGAAAATTAATTTTGTCCAATGGAAGTATAATTAATTTCTTTTCCTCACCATGAAAGAAGCCAGGTTTGAGCCTATTGAGCAAATTCATGTTAACATTGCTGATTGCCTCTGCATGTGTCTGTTCTTGAGGTTTTCCTTTTAATTGGTTGTAACATGTTTCTGTTTCTCAGATTCAATAGTGAGCAAAATAAACTGTTTGATTCGTGTTCATTTTATATTGGCTTGAGAGTCATGATTTTACCCTTTAAAACAATGTGGCCTTTCATAATGTTATTAAATAGTATAATCTACTAAACAATTGATTTAATATAATCATAATCTAAGATTTATTCATGAAAGTCTTTATATGCTAAATTACAGGACTTAGATTGTATTGTGTAGCAGTCAGAGCTAGATTCCAATGTAGGAGATGAGGGGTTGACACCAAAAGCATGGGTGCAATTGCTCAGGGAAAAGGAAGACGGTGGGCTAAGCCATTTCTCTCTACACACCAATGTCTGAGAGGCAGGTGGAGGAAGAGAAAGCTATGAAAGAAGCTAAGAAGGAATAGTTGGAGAAGTAGGGGGAGAGAAGGAGAGAATTTCCGTAAAACAGCAGAGGTCAGTGGAGTCAAATGCTGCAGAGACAAGGCGTTGCAAAGAAAAACACACCTTCGAGAGTCTGAGGCGGGTGGATCACCTGAAGTCAGGAGTTTGAGACCAGCCTGGCCAACATGGTGAAACCCCGTTGCTACTAAAAATACCAAAAAAATTAGCTGGGCCTGGTGGCACATGCCTGTAATCCCAGCTACTTGGGAGGCTGAGGCAGGAGAATCGCTTGAATCCAGGAGGTGGAGATTGCAGTAAACCGAGATTGTGCCACTGCACTCCAGCCTAAGCGATTGAGGGAGATTGCATCTCAAAAAAAAAAAAAAAAAAAGAATAAACACCCCTAAGCACGCCTACTGGATTGGACCATGTGTGACTCCAGCCAGCACAGTTCTTGTCAAGTGATGGAGGCAGCCAAGGAATCAGAGATGAGAACGGGCAGTGAGAATTTGAAGGATCAAGTGGGTACATCTTTGAAGAAGGCTTTGATTTGAGAGGAAGGACTTAGTTAAGAGGTGGTTGAAGATGGAGAAAGGGGATCATTTATGGATGGAGAACCCAGTGGTGGTTGGAAAAGGGATTTGGAACTCGAGCAGCCCACTAGTTTGAGGCAGGAGGAAGGACCCTACAGCTCTGACCTGGGGGGAGGAGTGGAGGTGGGCAGGGACGGACGCGAGCTTGTCGGTCAGGAGATGTGTGGCGTAGAATAAATTTAGAACCACTGACCTCAACTTTCTGGATGAAGTCAGTGACAAATGGTAAGGTGAGAACTCCCCAGGGAACTTAAGGTGAGGGGGACATTCAGAGCTGTCTCTGAGAGGGAACCAAGAAAGAATGACTAAGAGCAACTAAAGAGAGCGTGGAGTAGCCCTGCGGGCCTCCCTGAGGATGCACTTTGCAATGGATCTGGTGTGAGTGGTCCTGAGATATTTTCCAGCAGAGGCCAACCACTTAGGAGAGGGACACAGATGACGCACAACGGAATTGATTTTCCAGGGCTGAGGTTTACTCAGGCAAGGGCAGAATAAAACTTTCATGGCTAGAACGAATTGGAATTTAGAAAGAGGCTGGAAGGGAAAGGTAAACTGTGTCAGCTGCAGGTGTTCTGGAATGATTTGTGGTATCTGTCCTCTGTGACAAAGGTTTCGGGGTGGACGAGTCCCCCTCAGAATGTAGGCTATTTTGTAAAAGAGTAGAAAGGGCACTCGTTAGAGAGTCAGGAGGTCATGGATCATCTTCTGATCTGTGTGGCCTTAGGAAAATCATTTAACCCCTCTGATCTCAGTTGCCTCATCTGTCTAACGAGAGCACTCAGTCAGATCATTCCCAGGGTTTCTTCTAGCAAGTACCATAGTGTTTATATCCAGTGGAGTATTTAGGGATGGGCTGTCAATATCTGAGATCCTGTCTACCGTCTTTCTTAGTGGAAAACTACCATACTTCCTCAATAGTCCTTGGTCTTTCCAGCAACTTTTATCTTCCAGGCATCCATCCATCCATCCAGTTTTATCTCTGGCCTGGCTTTCATAAACAAGTTGTGAATCCCGTAGGCTCCATCTACACTTCCAAGACCAGATTGTCCAGGTGGGTGGCAGTGGGGCCAGTGGTCAGAGCAGAGGTTCCCACCAGGATCAGCCAATTAGATGACCTCCTAGAGTGCAATCAACTTTGTTTTCAATGAGCAAACATATTAATGCCTATTGGTCTCATCTGCTATGTCTTTCCCTTGTAATTTTTTTAGCTTAAAAAATTATAGTAAAATATGCATAACATAAAATTGACCATATTAAATATTTTAGTTATACAGTTCAGTGGCATTAAGTACTTTCAGATTGTTGTGCAACCATCACCACCACCTATCTTCAGACTTTTTTAATTATCCTGAACTGAAACTCTACTAATTAAACAATAACTCCCAGTCCCCACCTCCCATACCCCTTGGCAACCACTATTTTACTTTCTATCTCTATGAATTTGAGGTTACTTGTCTACTCTATGAATTTGAATTCTACTTGTCTCAGATAAATAGAACCGTACAATATTTGTCCTTTTGTGTCTGGCTTATTTCATTTAGCATAATATCCTCAATAAATCTATATTGTAACATGTGCCAAAATTTCCTTTTTTTAAAGCTGAATATTTCATAATTTGGAAAAACTACAGTTTATTCATTCATCTGTAGATAGACACTCGGATTGGTTCTATCTTTTGGGTATTATGAGTAATGCTGGTGATACGGTTTGGCTCTGTGTCCCTATCCAAGTCTCATGTCAAATTGTAATCCCCATGTGTTGGAGGTGGGGCTTGCTGGGAGGTGATTGGATCATGGGGGTGGTTTCTAGTGGTTTAGCACCAGTCCCTAGTGCTGTCTCATGATAGAGATCTGATGAGATCTGGTTGTTTAAAAGGGTGTGGCACTTTCCTCCCCTCCATTCTCTCTCTCCTGCTCCACCACGGTAAGATGTGCTTGTTTCCCCTTCGCCTTCCGCCATGATTGTAAGTTTCCTAAGGCCTCCCAGTCACGCTTCTTGTTAAGCCTGTGGGACTGTGAGTCAGTTAAACCTCCTTTCTTCATAAATTACCCAGTCTCAGGTAGCTCTTTATAGCAGTGTGAAAAGGGACTGACACAGCTGCTGTGACCCTTAAACATTTTTAAATGTATACATGTGAGATAAAAATGAGAGGAATGTAGAATCATGAGATTTGGATATTAGAGAGACAAGAACTGCTTGCATCTATGAGTCAGTAGAAAGAGGGTGTCCAGGTCAGGCTACATCAATGATTTGACTGGAAGAGAGCTTGCTCCCTAGCTGCTTGGCTTAAGCGGAGTTTGTTACTTCACCTTGGTCTTTCAGGGTTGTGGGAGAGTGAGCAGCAAGCCTGCCCAGTTGGCAGTTATTCTGAACATGCAAGAATGGATTTCTCTCTGCATTCAAGGAGGCTATGCAGAAATAGGGACCTCTCAATCCTTATGCTTTGAGGGACTATATCTTCTTCCCTCCTCTAGAAACTCTTTGTCCACATAGGCAGCGTTGTATACTGTGGGGGCTTAGAAAAATTTGTCAACTGATTGACTGGGTGACTGATGTGTTCACTGATTAATCAGAACTGATAACTCTGGGGTCCCAAAGCACAGAGGTGCAAGGCAAGTTTCGTACTGGAGAAGCCCTTAGCTGATACCCAGGAAAAGAAAAAGAAGGATCTGAGAGACAATTCACTACTCAGATGATGGCTTCTCTAATTATTGATGTTTTCTATTTGCTACGTACATTCATTGCAATTGACTTTTGAGAAGGAGATATCATACGTATTTGGGTTCTTCATGTCTGAAGATGATCATGAAATGCCTTCCATGAGAAGTGAGGTTGAGGCATCACATGACGAGGAGTGAGGGTCTCTTCTGTGGGGGATTAAGAGGTGCCAACATGCACAGGATGACTGCTAGGCCGAGGCACTGGCTCGGCTCATGGTGTGGGCTTTTTCTTTGAGTGCAGATTTTTTGGGGGTGTGGGTAAGCTCCTCTTGAGGAGAAACTGAGAACATGAGGTCATACAGCAAATATGGAACTAGGCTTTGTTTGAGAGGTCAGCATAGCTCTGTCTCAGAACAGTTGTGGCAGGATGGGCTGGGATAGTTATGGGAGATGTGGTGCTGGATAGAATTGGGGTGTCCCCTGGCCTGATCCTGTAGGTGACTGCCTGATTGCAGAGTGTATGCTCTCTCCTGCTGGCAGGCAGGGGTGTAGTCTGGACTGGTGTGATCAGAAAAGTTATGGAGATCAGGAGGCAGATATTATGGTGCTGTGGGGCCTGTTAGCAGCAACAGACTCCAAGGCTAGTTGATGAATGTCATGAATTTGTACATTAATAAGGCCAGTACCAGCACCAACTAGGTTGAAAGCCGTTTGGACTAAGAGAGTTATAGACCCCATTTCCCTCCAATTGTCAAGTGGTAAGATAGTATCAGGAAACGTGGGAGAAGGAGACTTTAAGTCCTGTTTTTTCAGGGATTTCATCTCATAATGAGCTTTGAACATCTTATGATCCATTAGACCCTCCCATGAGCACCAAAATTATTCCAGGCAGATTCAGACTTTTTTTGACATCTAGGAGCCAGCCATGTTGAATGGATCCGCCCCATGTTCTACATCAGTAGTGAGATAGTCATGATTCTAGCCACCACTTACCATCCAGCCACTTCTCTCTCCAACACCAGCCTAGTGCAAGCTTCAGTGAGCTCTCGCCTGTGCTATGGCAGTGTCCTCTCAACTAGATTCACCATCTACTCTGGGCTCCTCCAATTAGCTCCAGATTGGTGCCTGAACAATTGTCTAAAAATCCATATCTGATTCTGTCTCTCTGCTCTTAAAGCCCTTCACCCATTTTTCATTGCAGGGGAAATGAAGACATTTCCTTGGCATGGTTGACGAGGCCTTGAGTGTTATGACCTCACCTCCCTTTCTAGCCTCCTGCCTGACTGGGGCCTCTCATTCTGTGAGCCCCAGCTCACTGGCCTTCTTTCAGGCTCTTGTATTTACCAAGCACTTATCTGGCACAGGGATTTTGCACATGCTATTCTTCCTGTCTAAATAATCCTCCTCTGTTCACCTAAGTTGACCCTTACTCATCTTAGTTCAGTAGTCACTTCCTTGGGAAGCTTTTTCTGATCTCTCTGACCAGTTCAAATCATCCCATTAATAGACTCTCATAGAACCAGGAGCACTTGTACTTGATACAGTTGCAATCTTATATTTATTTAATATTTTTTATTAGTGATTGTCTCCCTTCCAAGCTATTACCTCTGTAAAGGCAGAAATAATATTGCTTTTGCTCATCATTGAATCTCAGTGCCTGTCATTCATGCTACAAATATTTATTGAGCATCTACAATACACCAGGCACTGTTGCAGTGTTCGAGATATTGGGATAAACAAGTTAGACAAGGTCCCTTTCTACATGGAGTTGTGCTTTTTGGCACATATTAGTAGTCTACTAATATCACTTCAATAAAATTATTCAGTGTTTATTATGTGCTAGGCACTTGCTAAGTGCTTTTAATGGATTATCTCACTTCATCGTCTCAAAAACTTGTTTTTACCTTTTCTATTTTCTTTTTTGAATGTTAACAACAGTAGCTTGAGTTTCTCCAACTCCTTGTTTTCCAGTATGTTGTCATCAGTGGCCTGCTAAGACCCTTCCTTCGTTAATTGATTTCCTTTTATCCCTGATTTCCCACTCCTATAACACACCCTTCCTCCCCTACAATGATTCTAATGTATACTTTCATTTGAATGTGTTCTTGAAAAATAGGGTTTGTTGTTTTGATGCATTTTTTCAATGTTAGGTGAATTTTTAATGTACACAAATGCTTTTATGTTACATATTTCTTACTTTCCACCCAATTGCACTATTCTCATGATCCAATCATGTTGCTATGTATGCATGGAATTCACTATTTCTATTTGTTGATGATACTCTACGAAATGCATTGAACACATTTTACCTTTCCAGGTTCTTGAAGATGAGTAACCAGGCTTTCCTCATTACAGATGTGTAATTTGTACAAGAAACATGCTTGCACACATCTTCTTCTTACTTATGAAGAGACAAAATTACATACTTAACGAGTGGCAGAACAAAAAGTTTCGTGCAGCTACAATTTATCACTGTAAAATGCTGCCTAGAATTGACATGAATACCAAAAATCATGTAAATGTTACATATTTATTAGACAAATGTAAAGATAAAGCATTCTAAAACATGAAATGGGGCCAACCGGACCCACACAGACCTTGATCACAATGTAGAGATCTGATTACTAACTCAGCCTAGAAGGACAGCGAGAAGGTGCCGTTTGGACGGAAGAGTAGCAGGCTGGTACACAGACAAGAAGAAAAGCAGTCCGTGCGTCTGGAACTACATGTGCAAAAGTACACAGGTGAAGTAACAAGTGATAATATTTGATTAGAAATAAAACAGCACTTATTTACAATAGCACTTGAAGAGTCAAACAAGGGCTTTTGATTTTTAATCAAATCTATGAGTAAATCTAATGAAGGATGTGTAACACTTTTATACTGAAAACTACGAACATTATTGAGAGGAGTTAATGAAGACACAAATAAGTGGAGAGATATACTATGTTTATGAATTAGAAGGCTCAATATTTTAAAATGTTTGTTCATTGTAAATTGATCTACAGTTTCAACTATCAATTCCAGCACCTTTGTTTTGAAACAGAAAAGTTAATTCTAAAATGTTAATGAAAATTCAGAGGCTCTAGAAATGCCAAAGCTATCTTGACAAAGAAAAGTGTCAAAGAACTTACACTGCACAATTTCAAGGTTTGCTCTAAAGCACAGTAACCAAGACAACATGGTATTGTTTAAGGATAAACACCCGGGTCAATGACAGAGTCTAGAAATAGAGTCTAGAAAACCGAGTCTAGAAATAGACCTATACTTTTATAGTCAACTGATTTTTCACAAGGGCACCAAAGAAATTCAACGGTGAAAGGAAACTGGAACTACCTCAACCCCTGTCTGTAGCAGTACACACACACACACACACACACAAAATTTGGCTGACCCAAAACCTGTATGAAAAAGCCAGAACTGAAAAGCTTCTAGAATAACATATGAGAGATTCTTTGCAAATTTGGGTTAATCAGAGATGAGTGAGACGAGACACAGAAAGGACTAACCATAAAAGAAAAATAACTGGTAAATTGGACTTCACTACAATTAAAACTCTCTGCCTATTCAAATATGCCATTAAGAAAATGAATAGACAAACCACAAACAGGGAAATCTATTTGTAGAGCACATGTCTGAAAAAACTGTTTATATTCAGGATATGTTATTAATAAAATAACTAATAAGAAGATAATTCAATTTTAAAATGAACAAAAGACTTGAGCAGGTACTTCACAAAAGAACATGTATAAATGGACAACAGACACATGAAAATATGCTCACATTATTAGCTATCAGGAAAATGCAAATTAAAGCCACAATGAGATTCTACTACTCACACACTAGAAGGGCTAAAAAAAAAAAAAAAAGAAAATACTAAATTTTAGTAAGGATGTGGAACAAGTGGAATTTTCATAGATGATGATGAAAAAGTCAAAAGGCATAACCACTTTGGAGAACTATGTGATGGTTTCTAGTAAATTTAACCACACAGCTACCTTGTGACCTAGCAATTCCACTCTTAGGTATTTGCCCAAGAGATATAAAAAAAAGTGTCCACAAAAAATCTAGCACAAAAATATTCGTAAGAGCCTTACTGATGATAATCTCAAATTGGAAACAGACCAAATGTTCATCAACAGAAGAACAGATTTTTAAATTGTGGCATAGCCACACAATGAAGTAAACAAAATAATATATTCTGTTTGATTCCGTTTATGAAGTTTAAAAACAGACAAAACTAATCTATGGCAATTGATGTCAAAAAATGTTTGCCTTGGGGTTGAAGGGTGGTAGACTGACTAAAAAGGTGCATGAGAGAACTTTCTAGAGTGGTGGAAATGTTCTGTGTTTTTGCCTTGCATACACAATTGTCAAAACTCATTGAACTGATCACTTAAGATCTTTTTATGTTTTTGTATGCTAATCATATTGAAAGGAAGAAAGGGAAGTAGAAAAGGAAAGGAAGGAAGGAAAAAGGGAGGGAGGAAAGAAGGAGGGAAGGAAAGAAAGGAAAAAGGAGAGAGGGAGGGAGGAAGAAAGGAAAGAAGGAAGGAAGGAAAGAAGAAAAAAGAAAAAGAAGAGAAGAGAAAGAATGAAAGAAGGCAGGCAGGCATATGGTCTGATCAGAGAATTTTGAGGAAATGCTTATGCCTAGAACATAGGTGCTATGTGGGAAAGAGGCAGGAAAGGAGGGCAGCCCCTGCTTATGCAGACCAAGCTGACTATGACTTTTCTTTTCTGTAGGCAGAGAGGAGACTTGAGTAATTCTATGAAGGTGAATTGCATTCGTGCCTTGGAAAGGCTACGTTGATGATAGATGAGATTTGGGGAGTTGGGCATCTGCTGTGACCAGGGGGCTGTTACAGAAGGGAATTTGGAGATTCCAGTTGGTTGCAGTGGCACATGCAATGTTATTTTTAACCTCCCTAACAGGAGGGACTGGCATTTCTCTGGTTGCTAGGGAAATTGTGTTCTGAGCGGTTACATATTGGTTCCTAATTTTAAAAGTCTTAGGGAAAACTAGAAAACTTTATGAGCCAGTATCAGTATGTTGTGTTAGGACTGTGCACCTGCTAAAACGTGGCTATTTTTCCCTCCATGTACTCATGGGTAACTGTCACCATAGAAACAACAAGGCAGGACCCTGCTGGTTCATAGTGGAGGATTCCTGTTGGTTTAGTGATGGAGGACAGTCCAGAAGCTTGTTCAGGATTGCAGCAAGATGTTGGATTAGGTGGGATACAGTGGTAGCCTCTGGATGTGCAAGGCACAGGGTGAGGAATGTGTAGGCAGAGAGTAATCCGCAGGAGGAACATAGTTTCCCAGTGGGCATCATTACTATTGGGCAAATTCCCACATTCCCTCAGCATTAGGCTAAAGTTTAATGTGATATCCTATGGGTGGCACTAAGAGAAGAATCCCGAATTGCCCTCTGACTTTGGAGTCAGACCTTGGTCCAGTTAGCAGAACACCAAGGTGTAGCCTGGGGGCTGTGGCTTCCCCATCACCTCCATCAGCACTGTTATCCAGCAAAAGGGGCTCACTCGCCAATGTGCTGGAAGCCAGTACTATAACACCAGGGTTTTTCAAAAAGAAAAGCTTTATGTCGAAAGTCAACTCACAAGGAGACAAGAGTCAAGCTCAAATCTATTTCCCCAGGCTGGCTTCAAGGGAGTATTTTATTAGAAAATGTTCAGGGGGTGGATTCTGGGATCAGAAGGTGATTGGTGGAAGGAAAGGGAGGGCTTTGAAGTCTTGGGCATGCGCAGTTATGTCTCCATGGTACCTCATGGGTCCTATATGCAAATTCAGAGGGAGTTAGAACGAAACCTGCAGTGGAAATTCAGGCTCTGACGTCAGCAACCTCGTTTTGCAAAAGCTCCAGTTGGCCACCTTGGTTCCGACTTATTTCAACCGGCTTTTCTTGATCTCACAAGCAGAGGGAGTTTCAGTGTTTCAGCAAGCTGCTTTTTTTTCTTATCTGTTATCCTGCAAACACAAGAATTTCTGTTAGCTACTAGTTTCTTACTCTTTGGGGTGCAGTTTCAGTTTCAGCTTTTCACCAAGTTGTTTGTTATCCACTACCCTGTAAGCCCAAGAATTCAGTCACTGGTTTCTTCAACGGTTGGAGTCAGGGTGTCAGCACCTATCTGCACCCAGCAGTGTGGACAATTGACCTTAATCTTATGTGAAGTGCGAATAAGATGCAATTTAGCCCCCTCACTCCATAGACAATGCACTGGACTGTCTCTCTACAGCCAGGACTGCGTCTTGGCATCCCTGACCATTTCAACCCCCATTTTAGTGTTCTTTCCTCCTCACTGCCAGAAAGCCATTTTAGGCAGCTTGTGAGTGTTTTTTAGAAGCGGTGTGTGTGTGAGATGAAGGAGGCTTCCTTTGTTTTGGCTTTAAACCCGTCTGTGTAAGTGAGAGTGAGTGGAAAGCCAGGCTCCGCTCTCCAACACTCCCCGAGGCAGGCAGCCCCGACCTCCTCAATTGCAGATCAGAAGGGGGCCTTTGGAAATTATCCGGACCAGTGAATCTCACCATTTTTCTCCCCTGCCACATCATATGTGATGGATGAAGTCCACATGCTTGACAGGAGTCCGTGCATGCACTTATTTTGATGGAACAGCCAAAAACATTCTGTGAGGAAATAATTGTCCTCAGGAAAGGAAATAATGTTTGCCTTGGCATGGGGTGGAGGCCCCTGAGTGTACTCTGCCATGAGATTCCTTCCTTCCCACTCAGGATGTATTTTGAATGCGGGTAGGTTAGTGTGAATTTATCTTGTGGTAATCTCCAATCAACTCAAATTCATTTTGCAACGTGAAATCACCCACAGATCTTCCCGATGATGGATAAATCAGGACGTCCCCAGCAGCTCCTCTTCACCTCCCCGCTGACACCTGCTGCCAGCTCTGCAATTCTTTGGAGCCCCTTAAGTTAACCATTCTGTCCTCAGCCTTCATATCACAACTTACTGCTGTGAAAGAGATGGAGGAGGGGCTCCCAGTAATCTCTAGATTTGTGTGGCATTGATTTGTAGGAATAAAAGGTTTTTGTTTTTACGCTCCACTCCTTCCTTTAGAATGTTGACTTTTGGCGCCCGCCTTAATATTTGTATCAGAAGAATCGAGAGGTGTGGACAACAGTTTCCTACACATTTCCCCCAGCATGTTTAGAGAGCATGAGGGAGAAGGGCAGAGACACGCCCCTCAGCACAGGCACTCACATCCCCTACAAAGCCGTCCACCAGCTCTCAACACACCCGAAGGACAGGAGCTCTCCCTGGAACTATCCCCACATGGTCATTCTCTCAGGACATGGGAGGGGAGGGAGCTCTCCCCAGGGAGAAGGATCAGAATCTTCTTCTAGCAAGAAGGTGGGGGTAGAGCTTTATGTGTAATAGAGACAGCACAGTCTGCTCCCTCCTGCCCCATAATTATCAGAGTTCTGCTCTAGGGACTAACAGGGGTCAGCTCCAGAGTGACATTTTTTTCCCCCTGTGCTCCCGTCTGGAAAACCGTGAAGTCCAGGACTATGCGCAGAATGTCAGCCAGGATAGTGCCCAGTGTAGAGTGGTTCTTTATAGAAGTTCAAGACTGCCAGGCTGGGCACAGGGGCTCACACCTGTAATCCCAGCACTTTGGGAGGCCGAGGCAGGCAAATCACATGAGACCAGGAGTTGGAGAACAGCCTGGCCAACGTGGTGAAACCCCACCTCTACTAAAAATTTAAAAAAAAAAAAATTAGCTGTGCATGGTGGCAGTACCTGTAGTCCCAGCTACTGGGGTGACTGAGGCAGGAGAATTGCTTGAACCCAGGAGGTGGAGGTTGCAGTGAGCCAAGATGGCGCCACTGCACTCCAGCCTGGGTGGCAGAGCGAGACTCCGTCTTACATGAAAAAAAGAAAGAGAGAGAGAGAGAGAGGAGAGAGAGAGAGAGAGGAGAAGAAAGAAAGAAAGAAAGAAAAGAAAAGAAAGAAAGAAAGAAAGAAAGAAAGAAAAAGAAAAGAAAGAAAGAAGAAAAAGAAAGAAAGAAAGAAAGAAAGAAAGGAGGGAGAGTGAGGAGGGAGGGAAGGGAGGAAGGAAGGAAGGAAGGAAGAAAGGAAGAAAGGAAGAAATATCCAGGGGGAGGTGGAAAAGAACACCACACTCTGGCCAAGATGACCCTGTGTTAGCTGTGACCCTGGAGGGATAATGTCATCAATGTGAATAGGACTAGTATATGTCCATCACCACCACCACCACCACCACCATCATCATCCTCCCCATTTTTCCTGGGAAGATCATCCCTATGATTCCACAAGCCTGTCAGTGAAGGTTCCTAGCAGTGGGGTTGGCCCAGAGCAGAAATGAACTTGAATTTGATGGATTTAAGCCAATGTCCCTCAAGTCCCATGCAGAAAGCATGCCTTCATTTATTCTTTTGTGTTTTGCTTTGTTGTCCTCATCTTCCCAGAGTTGAAATATCATGGGACCCTCTTCCCAGGGAAAGAAAGGGGGAAGTTTGACCACTGGAAAGAGTGAGAGAGGTGAGATCCCCTCCAGACTTTCCACTCCTGAAGACTGCGTGGGCCTGGTGAGACAGGCGCGTTTTGTTTGGATGCTAAATTACGTGGAGAGGAGACCTTATGATGTGAGTTTGGCAGAGGAATAAATCAAATAAAACAATAAGGCGAGCAGT
Source organism: Papio anubis (assembly GCF_008728515.1). Lineage (NCBI taxonomy): Eukaryota > Metazoa > Chordata > Mammalia > Primates > Cercopithecidae > Papio > Papio anubis. The sequence goes on from NC_044976.1 coordinate 199,904,753, forward strand.
TATCCAAACAAAATGGGTTTACAACCCTGGATATTAATGAGGCTTTTACTTTAAACGGATATGTTTAATCGAGCAACGTGAATCCATATTGGGAGCTGGAGGAATTATGGTGATTGTTTTGGAATCCTACCCAAAAGAGGTTTGACTGTGTTATCTTGTGCTAACAGGAGTACCCAGGGAGCAAGAGAAGCCCTGAGACAGCAGCAAGGGACACTGTGGGGCTGCAGGGTAAGTAACCCTCGTGCTCCCTTACTCTTCAAATGAGAGCCGGGGTCCTAGAATTGGATCCCAGACATCAGCATCCTGAGATCCACGAGATAAGGTGAGGTGGGGCTGGAAAGGCCTCGAGGGAGGAGAGGAGGCTGGAGATGAGTGATAGGGATGCAGGCTCCAGGAGGAGGGAGATGCTTCAGCATCATCCAGCACATAGCTGTCTATGCCCTTCTCGAAACGAGATGCTGATGGCAGGGTGAGACGTCCACTGAGAGAGAGGAAAAAGGAGAGCACAGCTGTATAAGCCATAATGCCTAGCCCTCCCCAGACCTATTCTCAGAGGACAACACTTAGGATTCTCAGTGACAACACTTAGGATGCAGGGCAGATCTTTGTGCTTGTCACATGAGTGATGTAGACAGTAAGTGCTTACAGGCAGTGCTGTTTCAGGGGGCAAAATGCCTGAACAACTTCCTGGAATTTCCTTCTCAGAATAAGAATGCCAGATTGGCATTTTAGAATCTTGTTTTTGACAGTATGACACAAACAGATAAAACACAATGATGGAATCAAACAATAAAATATACTATGAATATGTATTTTCCCTCACTTATGTAGTAATAGAAACTGTAATGTCTCGGGTGCTTTTTAAGAACTCTGCTAAATTACATTCCATTTTTCCTGGGTGTGGCACCTGGTGGTGAGCTCTGGGAGGAACACGGGGAGAGTGGGCAGAGGTGGGAGCAGAGTCTAGCACCTATAGTTCTGACACCTGTCACTCACTTGCTGTCGGGGTGAGAGGGTTGGGAGAGTGGGCTTTACCACCAGAGAAGCTTTTTTAAAAGTGTATCACCCATTGACTTTTAGTATATTCACAGAGTTGAACAATTGTCACCAAAACCAATTTTAGAACATTTTAATCATCTTCCAGAGAAACCCAATATTCTAGAGCAACAGCTCCCCGTTTTCCCTCAACACTGCCTTCTCCACTCCAGCCTAGCCCTAGGCAACCACTAATTGACTTTTTTTTGTCTCTATAGACTTCTGGTCATTTTGTATAAATGGAATCATAAAATAAGTGCCCTTTCATGTAATTGGCTTCTTTTAATTAGCATAATGTTTCCAAGCTTCCTATAATAAATTTTTGTTTCGATGCATCTAGGAGGGATGGTCAGGACAGACCCGAGAGACCTGAACACAGAGGGTCTTTGAGGGAAGCTGAGGTGAGCCTGGCAGTTGGATGCAGAGCCTCAGGGAGACCCAATTCTGAAAGAATTGAGAGAGGGCGGCATGGGAGTTGGTGTAAGGAAAGCCTGTGTAGAAGAAGGCACTGCAACAGGTGCTCTCAAGAGGACCTTCAGCCTGAGAAGTGTAAGAGTTTTAAAGAAAGAGGAAGTAAACACAAAATGTGGCTTGACAGTTAAAGACAGATTTATTTTAGAGAAAATAAACCTGAGAGGGGCTTCTGGCCAATTTCAGTCAGGAGTGCTCTCTTTTATAGACTAAGAGTATATATTGGTGTTAGGGTGAGAGGGCTTATTACAAGCTTGGAATATTTCTGTGTGAGGAAGAAGTTTTATGACAGGGTTGGAATGTCTCCAGGAGGAGGGGAGGTTACCTTGGGGATGACATCTTTCTGGCTGGAGGGGAGTTATCTCGGGGATGGCATCTTCCCAGTTGGAGCAGGATTATCTCAGGTCTAGCATGTCTCTGGGTGGGGAGGAGTTTGAAATGTTTCTAGTTGGAGATGTTATTTGTGATTTAAGGTCATGCTGACCTTAACCATTAGGCTGATGATCTTTGGATTTAGCCGGTTTTTGATTAAGGTGAACTTTAGAACGAGGGGCTTGACCAAGATAGTGAACCTCCTGCTCTGTCAAGAAGCAGCCCAGGAGGCAGGTGGGAGCAGTGTGGCTCCAGCTCAGGTGGTCTTTAAGAACAATACACTAGGTTTTTCATCTGCCAAATCACAGGGGTGGGGACTCGGTGGAACCTTAGATTTAAAAAGTCAAAATAGACTTTAAAAGATCATTCATTCCAACTCCTTCATTTTACAGATGGGGAAACTGAGGCCCAGAATGACAAGGGCTCCTGTCTATGTTTGGAAGGACTGAAATAATGCATTTAGTTCCCAAACAGGGCAAAAATTGTTAACATCTATGTGTTCTCCTTCCCCGCTCCCTAAGACAGAGAAGGTGGCAGCTCAGCCCTCACTGTGTCCTGGCCCATGACCCCCTTATTTACCAAAGGGGCTTGTGGTGGTTTATTAAAATGGCTACAAGTCCTCTGGCACTCTCTTCATGGAGAAGTGGGGTCTATGTGCCTTCTCTTGGAGTTGGATGGGCCTGTGCTGGTTTTCACCCACGGTCAGAACATGTTTTGGAAGCCCAGGCTCCCTAGGAAGTCCCTGTCTAGGTGCCCCTGTCAACGGCCTCTGCTGAGCTGAGCTTTGCAGTCTACCCAGCCTGGGTACCAGATGTGGGGGTTTCCAGCAGGGAAGCCCTCAGCCCCAGCCAATGAATTCTTCCCAGCTGAGGCCCAGACACTGGGGAGCAGAGACAAGTCATCCTCATGCCCTGTGTCAACCTGAAATAAGTGAAAAGATTGGAATCAGCTTTAAAGAGTTTATTCAAGTAAAAAGCTGGGAATGATCATTCAGAAAACAAGAATTCCACAGAAATGGAGTTAGTGCTCTGAAGTGAAAAGTTAAGGTCTGGCTTATATAGGAGGAAAATAAAGAAATTTAACAGGATTACAACATTTTCTATACAAGCCTGGTTTATGAATTCTAACAATTTGATAGTTTGTTTTCTTTTCTGTATGGCTTGCTTTCATTTGCTTTCCAATTTAAAAGAGTATATTTAACATAATCGCAAAGTCTTTGTATGGAAAAGGTAAGAGGGAAGTTAATCTATAATAAAGACCAACACTAAGAGGGAAGGGGTCTTCCCTGGCACCCTTTAATCGTTTGCAATATTTCACAAAACAGTGTAGGTAAGGAAGAAGGCTAATCTATAATCAGAGAGACCAAGTTTACAGCTGTCTGTCATGTGACTCAGGTTTCACAAGCACTTTCCTTTGAGGCTCAAAGCAATTTAAAGTTCCAACAGCTTAGATTTTGAATTATTTATTTTCACACCTATTTACATTCCAAACTCACAGCATCAGTGAACATTAGGAACTGGTGTTTGGCAACACTATATTTTGGGGTGATCTGCTACACAGCAATTATAACTGGGATAGGCCTTAAGATGCAGCTGCTTGGGCAATAATAGCGTAAGTTGGTTCAATGTTTTTGGAGGTAGAGGGAATTTTGGTGGTACTTTGAAGAATCACAGATACATTCTACATACAAAGATGTTAATGAACAAGAGAAGAAAGGAGTCACTTTGAGCCCTTGCCCTAAGAACTTTGCAAATATTATATAATGTGGTTATTCTCACGGTCTCATAATATAGGATGATTCTACAGAAGAGGAAACTGACTCTCAGGAAGATTAAGTCCTGGCCTCCCAAGTTTGCACAGTAACAGCTGGCTGAGCCCAGACACAAGCCTGGGCCTGACAATGGCAAGGCTCTCACTGTCTGCCCTGCCAAGCTGCCTGCCTGTTTGATTGACTGTTTCTGTTTTCTCTTGTATTTACATTTGAGGAACTGGGAACAACCTAAATGCCTAAGAATATGTGATGGTATACCACTTTGTTTTTAAATTTTAACTTTTATTTTAGATACAGGAGGTACATATGCAGATTTGTTACATGGGAATATTGCGTGATGCTGAGGTTTGGAGTATAGATCCCGTCACCCCGGTAGTGAGCACAGTACCTGATAGGTAGTTTTTTTTTAACCCATCCCCCCCGCCAATAGTCCACAGTGTCTATTTTTCCCATATTGTCCATGGTATACCACTTCTATGATACAAGGCAGTCATGTTGTGAAAGATGAATATGAAGGCCGTGATAAAAAAAAAATGGAATGCAGAAGAGTGTTGATGAGAAAAGCATAACACAGAATTCTACATAGGCCTATGTGTGTAAAGAAAGAGAAATACGTAAACCATTGCTTTGGTGTGAAGAGTAGCTCTTGGTTGGTGTTTTGGGCTCAACTGTGTTCCCCAAAAATACATATGCTGAGGCCCTGACCCTCAGTTCCTCAGAGTATTTGGAGACAGGGTCTTTAAACAGAAAATTAAGTGAAAAATGAGGTCACTAGAGTGGGCCCTAATCCAATATGACTGGTGTCGTCCTTACAAGAAGAAAAGATTAAGACACAGACACACACAGAGGGAAGCCCACATGAAGACACAGGGAGAAGATGGCCATCTACAAGCCCAGGAGAGAGACCTCAGAGGAAACCAGCCCTGCCAACACCTTGATCTTGGACTTCCAACCTCCAGGGTTGTGAGAAAATAAATGTCTGTCATATAAGCCACCAGTCCATGGTACTCGGTTATGGCAGCCCTAGCAATACAATACAGTTAGATTATCTAATTAGCCTGGGTGCAGTGGCTCACATCTGTAATCCCAGCATGTTGGGAGGCCAAGAGGGGAGGATCACTTGAGGCCAGGAGTTCAAGAATTGTATCATAGAATTGTTTTAATCATTTAGATTTAAATTGAGCCAGGAATTGTTAAGGCCTCAACCTCAGTGATGAGTATTTTTCATGACCTTACTGCAAAGAATGGTCAATGGCCTCTTAAGGCATTAGAATAATATTATTGTTTATGAACTCACTTGGGCAGCCTAGAAGCCACAGGGGGTTAAATCCAGCAGTCTTTGAAAAATAATACAAGAAAGGCTACTTGCTATCACAAGTACTTTATTATTTCATCTTCTGAAAATCTGCAGAGCATATGTGTGAAATTTTCTCTCTATTTAGGGTGTTGTTGCTTCCAAAGGCTCAGCTGCTCTCCTTTAGCTGGTGGGGAGGCAGGGAGGAGAAGGGAATCTACGCAGCCCTAACCGTGCTGTGATTTATTTCTTTTCTAATCACCTTCCCCCGTGGCCTTCAGGCTATGTGTGTTGCATGAAATCAGCCTTATAAGAGGTCCCAATTTTAGGTTCCCTTCACCCAGGAGGGATGTAAATGCTTGATTAATTTTACTCTCCCATTCAATCTGGGCTTAATTCCTCTAAGCACCCGTTTCCTGTGTGGCCATAGGCAGAGAGAGGACTGGAGTTGCCCTATGGTGTGGAGAGCACAAATAGTATTACATAAATGCCTTAAGGCCCATCTACCTATTGAAGTGATCTCAACTGGTAAGTTGACATAAGACAAAACACAAACTCTTCACAAAAAAATGAACTTAGAGGAATTCTGGGAAGGGAAAGGCTGTTGGGCATCTAGGAAGTCACTGTAGCCCTGACCCTTCGCTTTGATCCCTGTTCTGGAGGGTCATTTCCTTTCAGGGCATGAAAAGCATGGTTTTCCTTCCCAGGGGTCACTGTAGATGTCTGCCACCCTATTCACTATCACCCAGTGAGTGGAGGGCTGTGATGTCATTTTGTATTTTCAGCATGCTGCCGGCAACACAGCATTCATTGAATGAGTGAATGTGTTTTTGAACTGAACTGGGGCCCACTTGCCCAGCACAGCAAAGCTGAACACTGACAATGAGATTGGAGCAAGAGAAGGGGAGGTATTTATTGTAGGGTGCCAAGCAAGGAGAATCAGTCAGCTCGCACTTAAAACCCAAACTTCCAGATGGCTTACAGGTAAGGGCTTTTAATGGGAGGAGGCAGAGGTTATAGGCAAAGTCATAAATCTATACATGGAGACTATACATCAGTCTGACCTAAAAAAGCAGGACATCTTGAAGTGGGGGCCCACAGGTCAACAGGTGGATTGAAAGATGTTTAGATTTATGATTGGTTAAGGAGGCAAAGCTTTGTCTAAAAATTTGGGATTAGCCTGCGTGCAATGGCTCACACCTGTAATCCCAGCACATTGGGAAGCCAAGGTGGGAGGATCACTTAAGGCCAGGAGTTCAAGATCAGCCTGGGCAATACAGTGAGACACCGTTTCTATAAAAATTTTTTTTAAAAATTAGCTAAGCATGGTGGTACATGCCTGCAGTCCTAACTACTTGGGAGGTTGAAGCAGGAAGATTGCTTGAGCCCAGGAGTTTCAGGCTGCGGTGAGCTGCGATTGCATCGCTGCATTCCAGCCTGGGCATCAGAGTGAGACTCTGTCTTTAAAAAAAAAAAACAAACCCTCTTTGGCCGGGTGCCGTGGCTCATGCCTGTAATCCCAGCACTTTGGGAGGCCGAGGCGGGCAGATTACAAAGTCAGGAGATCGAGACCATCCTGGTGAACACGGTGAAACCCTGTCTCTACTGAAAATACAAAAAAATTATCCGGGCGTGGTGGCAGGGGCCTGTAGTCCCAGCTTCTAGGAAGGCTGAGGCAGGAGAATGGCATGAACCTGGGAGGTGGCAGAGCTTGCAGAGAGCAGAGATTGTGCCTCTGCACTCCAGCCTGGGCGACAGAGCGAGACTCCGTCTCAAAAAACCTTTTTTTTTTTTTTTTAGATCAGCAGAAAAGAATGTTAGCTCTGGCTTGTGGGTGTGACCTCCTCCAGGGCCCTCAGGAAGAAATTTAGTAAAAAGAAGAGCTGTCAGAGATCAATCCTTTATTCCCTCTTATTTGAGGTCTACATGCCAGCAGATCCATTTGTTTGGGGTCTGGGTTTCTAAAAAGCAACTCAGGGACATATGGTCCCTAAGAGGAATCCCCGCTCTGTCTCAAATGAATGAATGAATAAATGATTTACTCTACAGGCCCTTACCCAGAGAAATAACAGATATACTCTAAGAATACCCGCAAGGAATGGGACAAGAACTATTTTCTCACCAGCTTGACTGCTAAGCTTAAGTTTGCCTTCTGTATTCACTGCATGGTCTTCCCCAAAGATCTGCGCTTCAGTGAGTGAACACTTTGTAAACAACACCCCTGCTACCTGAGGCCACATCCCCATCCTTCGACCCCCAATCAGTATTTCTGTGTGCTCCACTTCTTTCCTACCCCCCACCCACCTGGGTCATGCCTCCATCCTCTTAGAGCACCACAAGATAGTGCATGATCCACTGTAGTGTGGTGTGGAAGTGGGTCTAGGAACAGAATTTACCAGAGTCAGAGAAGTAACGCAAGGAAAAAGGACAGAAAGGCAGAACTAGAACTTTGCGATGAAATCATAAATGAGCTTGTTTTCATTTCAACATGTTACTATGGCTACTTTAATTCATCTGATATCGAATGCTCAACTTAGAATGCTTTCTAACTTTAATTTTCTGAGCCTGGATTTCCTCATTAATAAAATAGGGATAAAGCATCAATCTTGAATTAGCTATGTAGTAATAATTAAATAAGAGAATGGACTCAGAAGTATTTTGTAAGCTATAACCATTATGTGGCCAGGCGCGGTGGCTCACGCCTGTAATCCCAGCACTTTGGGAGGCTGACGCGGAGAGGGGGCACTTGAGTCCAGGAGTTTGAGACCAGCCTGGCTAACATGGTGAAACCCGCGTCTCCACTAAAAAATACAAAACTTAGCTGGGTGTGGTGGCAGGCGCCTGTAGTCCCAGCTACTTGGGAGGCTGAGGCAGGAGAATCACTTGAATCCGGGAGATGGAGGCTCCAATGAGCTGAGATCACTCCACTGCAATCCAGCCTGGGTGACAGAGTAAGACTCCTGTTTCAAAAACAAAACAAAACAAAACACTACAACTCATTATGTAAGTATAAATAACAATTATTATTCCATAAAGACCTCACTACTCTTGATCTTGAGAAAAACTTGGGGTGAGTAAGAGAAAAACCAACTTCATATTATGAATTAACTGGTTATTTAAAATGAATTGGACTCTTTTCTCCTCCTTCTCTTCTTCATTCTTCCCCCTCCTCAATTCATCCAGAAAAGTAAACTTTATAATTGTGTTATCTATCATTGCTTTGTGTTACTGCCAAGTTGTTTTCCACCTGTTTCACATGGATGAAATAAGACAGTATATAGGAGAAGCCTGCAAACTGTAAAAGGCTACACACCTTAAGATGGAATTTTAGAGGCTCTGTGCATTGACTCCCAGGAACTAGGAAAAAGCCATTTCAACTGCAGTGTGGCATCACCCAGGTGTGAGCTAGAGGTTGACCTAGGACTCAAGGTTAGTGTCGACTTTTTTGGCCATGGAAATGGAGAGCAAGCCCTGAAATTGTTGGGGGCAGAGTAATCCAGCACCTGTGCCTGGTGCTCCGAGTTTCTGGGAGGGGCATTTATTCACCAGTGGCCTAACAGATAGAGTCTATAGTCCTGCTGGCAACTTGAAGGTCTTGAGATGGCTGGGGACTGACCTCACCTGTGGGGCCTTTCCACTTTACCACTCTGGGTGCCAGACACTGTCTTCCAGGCCGTGGAGCAGATGGTAAGGGCTGTGAGAAAACAGGACGTGGGCCTGTTACAGGGGTGAGTGTGGAGATTTTGCAGCTCATGTCGGAAGTCCAGACCTGCAAATTCAAGAGGCCAAGTGCAGAGGTAAGGAGGGTGAAGTAGTCGCCTCATCCCCTCAAGACCCGAGAAGCAAAATTCTACCCAAGAATCAAAAAGGAGCTTTGAACTTTCTGCAAGAGCGGAAATGGCGGAATTCAATACCAGGAAGAGATGAGTACGTGGGTGGATGGCCACTGCCACTCAGGATGGTAGTTGCAAAGTTGTAGCCAGTCTGAGTTCACTGCTTCAGCAGCCCCTGCAGATGTGATGAGAAGTGTAGTGGTCAGAGCCAGAAGAGATGTGGGGATGAAGCAAACCATTGGTATTCATCTGTCATAGGCCGATCTGGGAACAGAAAGGAAGTGGCATGCAAAGGCAGTCCATGGTGCCATGATAGGTGGCACAAAGGGTTTAGGGCCAAAGGTGGGGATAGTGTTCAGGGAATTAATGCACCATGTGTTTTTTAATATGGGTATTATTATTATTGTTGTTTAGATATAGTAAGGCCAACAGATCAGGAGATATCTGCTATGGAAAAAAGTTTGTCTCTCATAGATCCAAGAAGAGAGAGCATTCCATGCTGTACAGGACCATGTGGGGAAGCACCGGGCTTGATCAGGAGGCAGAGGGATGGGAGGGCCTGTGGGCAGGAGCCTTTATTGTGATTTCAGTAGGAAGGAACTGGCAAGGCAGGGCAAACAAGCTTAGGCTTGGTTGGTTTGAATAATTTCAGTGTGCTCTGGGGCATGGAGAGGCAGGTGGATAGTGGCCAGACCATGACAGCTCATAGGGGAGATAGGGGCAGTGAGGGCTCTGGATGGGTTGGTTTGCATTTAAAAGGCACTGGCAGTTGGTCCTTTACTCTCTCAAGGAATCCGTTAACCTGGAAGGAGCAGTCCCTCCAGGGTCCACAAGGTCCTAAGATGTCAAAGAATCAGAATAAACAAAATAAAAGATGTGGTTTCTACAATGAGACTGCAGAATTCTGTTTAGGGGCAGTAAGGAGAAATCCTGGAGAAAGTTGGCAGAGAGGAAACGACAGAAGAAGTGTATCCAGAGTGAAGTCATGGCTCAGCCACTCACTGTGTCGGCCTCCCTTGCCACGAGGCTGGCCCCTTCCATGAGGCCTGCATGCCCTCTCAGCCAGCCACGTTCAGCGCAGCCAGCTGTTATTGTCCAGAACTGCTGTTTAGATGCAGAATGGGTGGAGGCAGGACATTTTCATGCAGCCATTTGATTAAATGACCGCTACAGAATACAAACACATTTTTTGTTGTTGTTAGTAAGATTTCAAACTCATGCGAAGGCATATGTTGTGTGGGTTTTGTCATTTTGTGTATAAGTGAATCATCAGTGGCTGCAATAGTTTCTTAATTTTTAAAAACTAGAATCAAAATATAATTTATGGAATTTTATAGTTAGAAGTACCCTAAACCTTACATCATCCAAGCCTGTCTTTTTATATATGAGGAAGCTAAGGCTCAGAGAGATCATGTGTAGCGCTGTTAACAGAAAAACCAAACTCTGTAAAATGTTTTATTCTGAGTCGATATGAGTGACCATGGTCCAGTGAAACCACAATCCCAAGAAGCCTTGAGTAAGTGGTCCTGTGGTGGTCAGATTACAGTTTGGTTTTATACATTTTAGGGAGGCAGAAGTTACCGGCAGTGATAAATCAATACATGGAGTTTGGCTGGGCACGGTGGCTCGCACCTGTAATCCCAGCACTTTGGGAGGCTGAGGTGGGTGGATCACTTGTGGTCAGGAGTTCAAGACCAGCCTGGCCAACATGGTGAAATCCCATCTCTACTAAAAATACAAAAATTAGCCGGGCATGGTGGAGGGTGCCTGTAATCCCAGCTACTCACTTGGAAGGCTGAGGCACGAGAATTGCTTGAACTCAGGAGGCAGAGGTTGCAAGTGACCCCAGATCATGCAACTGCACTTCAGCCTGGGCGACAGAGACTTCATCTAAAAAAAAATTTAGGAAAAGACACTATATTGATAAAAGATAGATAGATTGGACCATCTGAAATTGGGAGCTGTCATTTTTTTGGCTGCCGAGGAGCCAACACCTCTTCTTATTTGGGAGCATCCCTTGTTATGGATGCCTCAGTAGGAAGCAGAGCTCTGGTTTCACACCGTGAAACCTCTTCTGACATCAATTCTGGGGCATCAGCTGGGAGTCCAGCAATTCAATTCAGTTCTGATGCTCACCACCCAGGGGTCCTGCACACCCCAAAAGTTTAAGGGCTCAGTTCTCTATAAGATTGTCCTTGTTACCAAACACCAGCTGTTCAGTCTAGTCCCTTTGCTCACTGCTCAGAAAGCCAATCCCCGAGACAAGTTTTGTTGAGGAAGAAGGCTTTATTCGGGTGAGGTCAGCTGCCTCCTCTGCCTCCAACTAAAGTTAGGGGTTAATATAGCTGGGAAGGAAAACAGTAAGGGTAAGGAAGAGGAGTTTGTCAGCAGGAAGCAGATGGTGGGTTAGGCAGTCATGAGGGGTCTGGTGTCTTCCTGTCTGGATGTGGTGATTCGGTAAGTTTCACTTCCCTGATACCATCTGGGAGGCCTGAAGGAACTCAGATATACAAATGTAACTTTCAGGCTGAAGCCAGGAGGGTCAATTTCTATGTTTACTAAAAAACAAAAAAACAAAAAACAAAAACAAAGCAAAACAAAAAAACCCCATAAATACCTGTTCTATGGGGAAATTGGGTTGGTTTCATCCTCACTTCAGATGCCAGCCACAAATCTCAGGGGCTGCCTGCAATTCTGACCCACTGGCTACAAATTCGGGCCACAACCCCTGAGGTTCAAGAGCTGACTAAAATGACTCACAGAACTCACTGACAGTGCTGTATTTAGGATTACAGTTTTATTATAAAGGATAGAAACAGACAGATGAGGAGACACACAGGACAAGGTCCAGGAGGGTCATGAGCATAGAAGCTTCTGTCCTGTGTTCACCCACCTAGTGTAATGGAGAGACAGGATGGGGTAAATCACCGGCCACATGACAGAACTCAACCTCCAGCCACCCTCGCCTCCCTGGAGATCAGAGGGTCTGGCTGAACTTCCAACCCTTTAACCACAGGCTTGGTCTTTCTGGCATGGCCAGTCCCTTGAAGCTGTTTAAAGGCCCATAGAGTCACCTCCTTAGCATAAACTCAGGTAGGGTTGAAAGAGGTTTGTAATAGTAGCAAAACATGCTCCTATCCCTTGGGGAGTCCCAAAGGTTTTAGAGTTACCTCCCAGGAATGACGGACTAAGACCAGACAAATTCTTTATTACACCTCAGAAGCCAAAGAAGCCCCATATTTCTCTCCAGGCATGGACACATCCCAGGCTTTGTCCTGATGCTTCCACTGGGTGTGTGTGTGTGTGTGTGTGTGTGTGTATGTTGTTGTCCAAAAGCCCAGGGATGGTTAAACGGTAGAAAGGAGAGCTTTACTGGCAATATCAGTTTGCAAATCAGCAAGAGATACTGTCTGGCATGGACCAAAGTTACTCTCTCTTCTAAGAGGGAAAGGGCAGGATGGGTCTTATGCCTCACAGGGCCTGTATTACACAATGGAGCCATACATATTCAGCAGGTTTGAGGGAATAGCTATGCATATTTATGAAGGAGCTGAGCACATGCACAATGAGTGAACATATATGTAACATACATCCCATGTTCACTTTGTGGCAGGGTTTTAGCATTAAAATGAGGTGGAATTTGACTCTTTGCATCAAAAGGTAAACTATAGGACCCAAAGACAATTTGTGTGCAGGCTCTATAGGCTGCTGAAACTGGCTTAAGATCCACAGTTGCTTATCAGAAAATAACATTTGTAAGTCTGGTCCTCTGTCCAACAGAGTTGCAGTGGTCTGAGTTGTCAGTCAAAGTTAGGAAGGCTCTGACAATCTGCCTGCTAGCTCCTACTGTTAGGGAGTTTAGCAAAGGTGTGGTTTTCCTGGTTGCTGTAGGGATTCAGGGAGTTGCTGTGCCAGCTGGCCCTGAATCCTTGTCCCATAGGTAACTTTTGTTTCCTTAACGTTAGGGTTCCCCTTAGTTGATAAAGGAGTTTTGGTCTCTCAACAGTACACATAGACACATACACATGTATTTACATTTAGAAAAATAGAAAAATGTCTGGAAGAATATACCAAATTATATCTTTTAAAGAAGCTGTCTCTTTGGGGCAGGATTGTAGTTGGTTTACACCTTCTTTATACCTTTTTGTTTTCATTTAGTCTCAAGATGTACAATTTATAGATAGCACTTTTATAATCCAATCCCTGTAAATCTATTTTCTTCAGTTTTTAAAAAAAAAACACTTTATTGGGGAATGAGTGACACACAAAGTTGTAATATTTAAGGTATAAACCCATGGCAAACATCACCATAGTTTATGCCATAAACCTATCCATCAACTCCAAACGTTTCTTCCCGTTCTCTCTAATTATTATTATCATTATTACCATTTTGTAATAAGAACACATAAGACATACCCTTTTAGCAATTTTTCTTTGAGTATGAAATACAGTATTGTTAACCACAGACATGGTGCTGCACAGTAGATATCTGGGATTTATCCATCTTGTGTAACCAAAACTCTGTGCCCTTTAGCTAATACTCTGCGTTTCTTCTTGCCCCAGCCCCTGGCAACCACCATTCCACTCTTCCCTTCCATGAGTTTGACTATTTTAGATCCATCATAAAGTGGGATCATGTAGTATTTGTCCCACTGTGACTGGTTTATTTTACTTGGCATGATGTCCTCCAAGTTCATCTTTATTGTCACCAATGGCAGGATTTTCTTATTTTTCTAAGACTGAATAATATTCTGTATTATATATACAGTAGCACATTTTCTTTATCTGTTCACTCATGGGTGGACATTTAGGTTGTTTCTGTGGGTTGGCTATTGTGAATAATGTGCAATGAACATGGGAATGTGGTTGTCCTTTGAGATACTAAAAAAAAATTTTTTTTTTTTTTAGACGGAGTTTTGTTCTTGTTGCCCAGGCTGGAGTGCAATGGCATGATCTCGGCTCACTGCAACCTCCACCTCCTGGGTTCAAGTGATTCTCCTGCCTTAGCCTCCTGATAGCTGGGATTGCAGGCACCCACCACCACGTCCAGCTAATTTTTTGTATTTTTAGTAGAGGCGAGGTTTCACCATGCTGGCCAGGATGGTCTCAAACACATGACCTCAGGTGATCCTCCCACCTCAGCTTCCCAAAGTTCTGGGATTAGAGGCGTGAGCCATTGTTCCTGGCCATGAAATTCTAATTTCATTTCCTTTGGATATATACCCAGATGTGGGATTGCTGCATCATATTGTAGTTCTAGTTTTGATTTTTTTTTAAAAAAATCTCCATATTGTTTTCCATAGCAGTTGTGCCAATTCACATTTCCACCAACAGTGTACAGGATTCCCTTTCCTCCACATCCTTGCCAAAATTTCTCATCTTTTGTGTTTTTTAAATGTTACTTTAGATTCGGGGGTATATGTGCATGTTTGTTATGTGGGTGTACCGGTGGGGAGTGGGCTTCTAGTGTACCCATTACTCCTCAAATAGTGGATACTGTACCAGATAGATGATCTTTTAACCCTCATCCCCTTCCCACCCTCCCCTCTTTTGGAGACCCCAGTGTCTATTGTTTCCATCTTTATGCCACGTGTATCCATTGTTTAGCTCCCACTTACAAGTGAGAACATGCAGCATTTGCTTTTCTGTTTCTGAGTTAATTCACTAACGATAATGACCTCCAGCTCCATCTACGTTGCCTGCAAAGGAGAGGATTTCATTCTTTTTTATGGCTAATGTAGAAATGTAGATCTATTTTCATCTGGATACAACACTAAAGCTCACTCTTTGCTTGTTAAACTGCACCTGAGTTTCCTTACGCTACAACAGCAGCATCAGGGCGTGCTGCATCCAGTCCCGCCAGTGTGGGATTCCCAGCTCTTCGCTGTCCTCAGAAGGAAGAGGTGTCACTGAGCCACAGGAGGGAGTCTGGGGACTGCTCTCCATTTATGCATCCGGCTGACCCTCTCGGTGCCCATTTTCTTACAGGGTTAAGGTGCTTGAACACAGGTTACACGAAAGGCAGTAAAACCTTGAACAGAAAATCAGGCACAAGTACAGTGACTGCCGGTGTGGATTTAGAAACAAGGCTCCTGAAGAAAATGCTCCTAGCCACAGGCACTAGCACTGGCCTTACATGCACTGTATTAGTCCGTTCTCACATTGCTATAAAGAACTATCTAAGACTGGGTAATTTATAAAGAAAAGAGGTTTAGGCTGGGTGCAGTGGCTCACTCCTGTAATTCCCACACTTTTGAAGGCTGAGGCAGGTGGATCACTTAAGGCCAAGAGTTCGAGACCAGCCTGGCCAACATAGTGAAACCCCAGCTCTATCAAAAATACAGAAATTAGCTGGGCATGGTGGTGCACACCTGTAGTCCCAGCTACTTGGGAGTCCGAGGGATGAGAATTGCTTGAACCCAGGAGGTGGAGGTTGCAGTGAGCCGAGATCACACCACTGCACTCCAGTCTGGGTGAGAGAGTGAGACTGTCTCAAAAAAAAAAAAAAAAAAGAAAAGAAAAGAAAAAGAAAAAGAAAAGAGGTTTAACTGACTCACAGTTTCACATGGCTGGGAAGCCTCAGGAAACTCACAGTCATGGTGCAAGGTGAAGGGGAAGCAAGGCATGTCTTACATGGTGGCAGGAGAGAGGGAGAAAGAGCAAGTGAAGGGGGAGGTACCACACACTTTTAAACAATCGGATCATGTGAGAACTCACTCACTATCACAAGAACAGCATGGGGGAAATCTGCCCCATGATCTAATCACCTCCCACCAGGTTCTTCCCCTGACATATGGGGATTACAATTCAATATGAGATTTGGGTGGGGACACAGAGCCAAACCATATCATGCACCCAAGACAAAACCATAGTAGAAGACAGCAATGGCTCGGAGACCAGCCAGTGTGAGTTCCAATGTAGGCCACGCAGTTTAGCGATTTGAGCAACCTTACTTCTACCTCTATGAAAATGAATATGACTTCATAGGATTGCTGCAAAATTAAATGAGACAACGCATGTGAATGCTTAGCTCCTAACATGTAGTAAGTGATCATTAAAAATGAGCTCTCTTTGGCTGAATTGAGAGAGACGGAAAATAAGAAGCATTGGCAAAGGTGTGGAACACCAGATGCTCATACACTGCTGGGTGGGGGTGTCCCTTGGTACCACCACTTTGGAACACTGGTGCTATGGTTTGAATGTCTCCTCCAAAACTTATGTTGAAACTTGATCCCCAATGTGGCAATCTTGGGAGGTGGGGTCTTTAAGAGATGATGGGATCATGAGGGCTTTCATGAGTTAATGGGTTAGTGGATTAATGGGTTATCACAGGAGTGGGACTGGTGGCTTTATAAGAAGAGGAAAAGAAACCTGAGTTAGCATGCTCAGCCCCCTTGCCGTGTGATGCCCTCTGCTACCCCAGGACTCTGCACAGTCTCCACCAGCAAGAAAGCCCTCACCAGATACAGCCCCTTGATGCTGAGCTTCTTAGCCTCCACAGCTGCCAGAAATAAATTCCTTCTCTTTATACATTATCTAGTTTCATGTATTCTTATATAAGCCGCAAAATATGGACTAATACGGCAGTTTACTAAAGCTGAATTTATGCATCCCTCTGACCCAGAAGTTCCATTTATAAGTACAGACCCAACAGAAATGCATATAAATGTACACCAAAATGCAAGCGTAAGAATGTTCAAAGCAACATCATTCATAATGGGGCAGACCTGAAAACTACTTAAATGTGCATCGACAATAGAATAGATAAGTGGTCTGTGGTGCAGTCCCACAACGCACTACCCAGCATCAAGGACAATAGAATAGATAAGCGGTCTGTGGTGCAGTCCCACAACGCACTACCCGGCATCAAGGACAACACACTGCATCCACAGACAACAGGGCTGACCCTCACAAACATAATATTGAACCAAGAAGCCACACACAAAAGTCATATAAAGAACAATGAGACCAACCCAGGAGGTTAGAAGGCAGGATCAGGAGAGGCCACCCTGGCTGAGAAAGGTGCTGGTGACTGGGGGCTGGGGGGCACCCATGTGAACTTCTCCTTCTTGATGTACATGCTGGTCACACAGGCAACTCTGTTGATAACATGTATCAAGCTGTATACTTATGCTCTATGCAAATTTCTGTATGTATATTATAATTCAATAAATGTTTTTAAAAAGAAGACATAGTTTAAAACACTGGATAGAGGATGTTCTCATGCTGCTGCTGAGGCATAAGGAGATTCTGATGCATTTGAATAAGCAAAGAGTGAACTTTTGCGTTTTAGGTGGATGAAAATTTACAAAAGATAGTAGGGCGTGGTGGTGTACCTGTAGTCCCAGCTACTTGGAAGGCTAAAGCAGGAGGGTGGTTTGAGCCCTGGAGTTTGAAGCCGTAGTGCACTATGATCACTCCAGCCTGAGAAACACAGTGAGACCCTATTTCTAAAAACAAAACAATTCCTTAGCTATTTTTAGTATCTCTCTCAGTATCACCCTGCTCAGGGGAGGACAGCAGGTTTGTATGTGTGGATGCATCCTCTTTGCAAATTCATTCAGCTCAGTTACACAGAACGTATGACATTTTCTCAAGATGACTAGCTGCTATGGGTGATGCGTTCAGGTTATTTGGGGGACACAGAAATCTGTCACTTTGACCATCTCACCCCTGTGGCCAAAATAATCCAGAATCCCAGCTTGGTCCGGGCTGCACTCTCTGGGGGCAGAACTTAGAAAGGAAGGAGCTGTGTGCTCAGGTGACACCTCCCTGGACTCTGTCCTGCCGCAGCACCTGCTGCCTTCAGCAGACCAGGCTGAGTTGTACCCAATGAATGCACCCTTACACCTGTGCTCCGCAAGGCGCCTGCAAAATGCAGGATCTCACTAAGCTTAAAGAAAACCAGGAATTTCAGAGACTAACAAGAAAAAGGAGTGCTCCTCTGAAGTGAATCAGTCCCTGAAATCCAGCACATATTCGACGAGGTATGTATGCAAGCGTGCTTTGTTTGAAGAGCCCTACTTTAAGTAGGGAAATGTGTATGAGGACAGAGGAATCTTCCACTTTACAGAACAATTCCCTTCTCCCTTCCCCCTTCCTTCCCTCTCATAGCTGGTTAAATGAAAGGGCAGGAGACTTTCAAAGTGTGTTAAAAGCCACTGTTCTAAATAAGCCATTTTTTTTTCTTTTAAAATGTTCTTTTTTGGTATTTGTTTGGCATGCCATAGTCCTTGGTAAAATTCTTTTGGAAAATTTCAGGAGATTCCAATTTACTAAAGGGAAAGAGAACCTGTTGCCCCATAGCTTCATAATAGTAGAATTCAAAGTAAGAGAAACGGTGGCTTGGAAAATCTAAGGGAAAATGCTGGGGACATTTTCCTATATACACCTTTAAAGTTGAGAATAACATGCTCAGAAAATTGCAGAAGTCAAAAGTATATGGTTTGAGAAATATTCATATAACTGCCATCCAAATAGATGATTACCCTCCTCCCAGTCATGTCCATACCCTTCCAGCATTACAGATTAATTGTGCCTTGTTTTGAAATATCAGCTAAAAGTGGAATCACACCAAATGCATTATTGTGTGATAGCTTCTTTTGCTCAATGTTATGCTGGTGAATTCACCACATGGTTAAGTATGGCAGCATTTCACTCACTTTTATTGCTGTCAAAAGAATGCATTTTTTTCTTTTGAAGTGTTAATACTGGCTATCTCTAGGTGATGGAAGTTTCTTTTATCAATACAATATTTTGGGGGTACATGTGACTATTTGGATACCTGCATACAATGTGTAATGATCAAATCAGGGCAACTGAGATATTCATCACCGCAAACACTTCTCTTCATATTGGCAACATTCACAAGAATGCATTTTTGACACGCATCCGTGGTGATCCTGAGGCAGGCAGCCCGGGCCTCTCTGAGAGACACTGCACCAGATCCAGGCGGCACAGCTCACAGCCGCCCTGCCCTGTTCTTCGGGATGTTAGAATCATAACGGCAGAAAACACAAAAACAGCCCCTCAAGAACCAGAGCCAGGTCCTGAGTTTAACTGAGGTCAGGAGCAATTTTGCAACCCCCTGGGTGTAATCTAAAGTAATGCTGCGGAGAAGCTGGAGGTTGGAAATTGCTTTTTTCCCCATGCGGTCAGCAGTATCAAAATCCTGGAGGAAAGAAGGGGTGTGTGTGTGTGTGTGTGGAAGTGAATGTGTATGTGTGTGTGTGTGTGAGCGCGTGTAAGCGTGTGTTTGTGTGTGTGTGGTGGGCTGAATAAAATGAATATGTTGAAGTCCTAACTCCTAGTACCGGAGAATGTGACTATATTCACAGATAAGGTCCTTCAAGTGGTAATTAAATTAAAACGAGGTCGTTAGGATAGGCCCTCATCCAATATGACTGGTATTCTTATAAGATGAACTGTGGACACAGATACACACAGAGGCAAGACTGTGTGAGGACATGGAGAAGCTGACCATCTACCAGACAAGCACAGAGGCCTCAGAGGAAGCCGATCCTGCCGACACCTGGACCTCAGACTTCCAGCCTCCAGAACCGTGAGAGTCAATTCTTGCAGTTTAAGCCACCCAGCCAGCCAGGCTTCGTTATGGTCACCCTGGCACATTATACAGTGTGTGTGCACGCATATGTTTCATCTCTCTTACCAGACCTAAAATGTGCTTTGCAGGGAGCAGGGGCTTGGCACACCTGCGGAATGTAAGTGCTGCGTGTAATTGGCGACTCAGGCGGGAACAGGTGTTCACAACTGACATTCACAGGCCCTCCTCTCCCACCTTGGTTTGGAGGCTTGCCCCAACCTGCACCTCACCCCCTCCTCTCTCAGCTGACTGCCAGCTGCCTGGACTAAGCTGGCTGAGCTGTGCCAAATTGAGTGGCAGCTCTGAACAGACGCGGGCCCGGCAGGCTCCCTGGGGGCATCTGGAGGGGAAAGAGAACCATCATGAAATGGCAGGAAAAACACTTCTCCCTGACAGCGCAGAGCAGATGGGGGTGGGGCAATTACCAAACAGGCTTGAGGGAAACAAAAGATGCTTCATGCAGTATGACTCAATTCAAAAAAAGGAGACAAAACAGATTCATTTTCTTCACCATCAAAACTCTTTTGACAAATTGAGTCAACTAATAGAATCTTTTCTCTCTTTTTCTTGCCCATGCTGGCCTCAAACATCTGGGCTCAAGAGATCCTCCTACTGAAGCCTCCCATGTAGCTGGGGCTGTAGGTACAAGCCACGGCACCGGGCTTTGACGAATAGAATCTTTATCCTAATTTCAGGGCCCTTTAAGAACAGCCAGTGAGAAGGGTAAGCAGGAGACTCACACTAGATGTGGCTGACATTTTGAATCGGTCAGGAGAGAGTAGCCAGAAGCAAGGGGGAAAGCTATCCTTCCTCCATTTGATGGCTTAGTTCTAATATGTATTGTCACAAACAACCTCAGGCGTTTGAGTGAATTTGTGGCTCTGTGGGAGGTTTTGTGTAAGAGTTCAGGCCCTCAGCCGACAGGTGCCCCTGAGGTCACTCTATCAGCACGTTGTTGTCTCAATAAGTAGCAGTGGCTTCTGTGTGAAGAAAAGCCCCACCCCGGGCTCTGCTACTTGAGTTTTAGAAATGCATAATCACTGCCTTTGTTTTCTACAAGAGGGCTGGCTTGAGGTTAGGTCAAAATTCCTGCGAAGTTAGGAATTTCTCCATCCAAGTTAATCCTTACAAAGTGTGTTACTCTCCTCTGTACTCCAACAACCTCAGGATAACCTATGCCTCTGAGATTGGAGTTCAGCAGGTCTGGTTTCACAAGATACAGGTCACAAAGACCCCGCTGATAAAACAGAATGCTGTAAAGAAGCTGCCAAGGTCGGGTGCAGTGGCTCACGCCTGTAATCCCAGCACTTTGGGAGACTGAGGCAGGCAGATCACGAGGTCAAGAGATCAAGACCATCCTGGCCAAAATGGTGAAACCCTGTCTCTACCAAAAATACAAAAATTATCCAGGCGTGGTGGTGGGCACCTGTAGTCACAGCTACTCAGGAGGTTGAGGCAGGAGAATCACTTGAACCCGGGAAGTAGAAGTTGCAGTGAGCTGAGATCGCACCCCTGCACTCCAGCCTGGCAATAGAGCGAGACTCCATCTCAAAAAAAAAAAAGCTGCCAAAACTGCTGAATCCAAGATGGCAACGAAAGCAACCGCTGGTCATCCTCACTCCTCATTACATGCTAATTATAATACACTAGCACAGTAAAACTTCTACCTGCTCAGCCAATGACAGTTTACAAATGGCATGACAACATGGGAAGTTACCCTATATGGTCTGAAAATGGGAGGACCCCTCAGTTCTGAGGAATTTCCCACCCCTTGCCTGGAAAACTCATGAATAATGTACTTCTTGTTTAGCATATGATCTAGAAATAACCATAAAAATAGCCAACCAGCAGCCTGCGAGGCTGCTCTGCCTGTGGGGTGATCACTCTTTTATTCCTTTACTTTCTTAATAAACTTTTTTTTTACTTTACTCCGTTGGCTCATTCTGTTATGCCCAGACCGTTTATTCCCCGAAGAAGACCACCAGAGTCCAGAGTCAAAGCTAAGCAGCAAGGATCTTTATTACAGGTTCGAACCTGGAACTCTCCCTCGCTCGCGAAACGAGACGGGCAGGAGAGCTCCCCCACTGAGCTCCGAGCAGTGTTATATAGTCTAAGAAAAGTGGGCACAGAGTTATTATACAAATCAGATATATGATTGGCTAGTGTTTGAACAAGGCGATTTGGCTAACTATGATTGGTTCCCGCCGTTTCTGATATTTCGGTTCAACCTTTGAGGCGGGAGAGCAGGTTTATGGCAGCAAGAGTTTTATCTTACTTAAACACGTCTTGTGACCTTGCCTCAGAACTTACAAAATCTCTGGTATGTGCAAAACAAAATCTCTGGTACGTGCAGAAAAACAGGTACTCACAGAACTTACGAAATCTCTGGTATGTGCAAAGATTAGAGAGCAGAACAAAAGGGTGTAGCGGGGCGGGGGGCGGGTACACATCTATCTTTGTGTCCTTTCAACTCTTGAATTCCTTCCTGTGTGAAACCAAGAGAACCCAGATGGCCTCTCAGGCTGAACCCCAATTTTGGAGTTTGCCCTATGACACCTCCACATCGAATGCACAAGACAATTTTGACATGTCTGTATGTGTTTCAAAGTGTAGCAGGATGAGCTCAGTGTCTGACAAAACCCCTCAGACACCCAGACAGTGAAGGGAGTGGCTTTAATCAGAGCATCGGCACGCTAGCGTCTTAAAATCTGAGCTCGTCAGATGCTAACTTCTATACCTTTTAAGGGCTTACAACTCTAAGGGGATCCTCGTGAGAGGGTTGTGGTCGATTGAGCAAGCCAGGGAGTATATGACAGGGGCTGCGAGCACTGGTGGTCAGAGTGAAACAGAACAGAAGGGGAGGTTTCACAATGTCCTTCCATACAATGTCTGGAATCTATAGATAACGTCAATTGCTAGGTCAGGGGCTGAATTTTAACTACCAGGCTTAGGTCAGGCAGGCCCAGGCCTGGTTTCAGGTCTGGTTCCTTGGTTTTGGGTCTGGTTCCTAGGCACCGGGCTACCTGCCTTTAGTTTTGCTTTTCTTTCCTTTTCTGAGTATAAAACAATATGAGAGGGTCTCTCTCTTCCCTTATAAGAGTTCAAAAAAATGGGAAGACTTTCTAAAAGCAGTTACATGTTTTGAATTGGTGCCCAATCCAAAACGCTGACAATACCAAATGCTGGTGAGGACTGAAACTGCCCTTGCAAAACTACGACAGTGAAAGAAATCTAACATAATTGACTCCATCTTCCTTCTAACCTTCAAGCTATCCTTGCTCATTCCTGAGTGTGGGCCAAACTAACCTTGGGAGAAATTTTGTTTATACTTTAAATGATAATAGCCCTTCCCCAAAACTAAACTACCCTTGTAAAACTAATGAAAGACCACTAGGTTAGGAGGATGAGAGGGGCCTGAATTCTACTAAGATGTAGGCATAGGTTAAAAATTACTAGCTATTATTCTGGAGATCACAAGATTTGCGCCTTCCCCAGTTACTCCTATACATAACATCACTATTGTAGAACCTAAGATTGGCCTTTTGAGATGTCTTTGCAGACATTTGCATTTCTGTTGACTGGATGACCCCACCGAGACCAGTGACTCCTCTGTGGGCCTTACCCAAAAGTGGACTCAATACTTGAGGACAATTTTTCACAGCCCTATGATTGTATCCCCAGCCAATCAGCAGCACCCATACCCTGGTTCCCTGCCCATCAAGCTATCTTTGAAAAACCTCCGGCTCCAAATTTTTGAGGAGATTGATTTGAACAATAACTCTGTCTCTTGCATTGTATGGCCAGCCTCACATCAATTAAACTCTTTACAGCAACAGCATGGTGTCAGGGAATTGATTTTGTCTGTGCAGAAGGCAGGAATATCTCGTTGGGTTATTACAGGATGTGGAGCAATGGGAACTCTACAAAATTCAGTGTGTTCTTACCATAGCATCCAGCAGTTGGCTTCTTGGTGTTTACCTATATAAGTGGAAAACTTAAGTCCACACAGAAACCTGCACACAGATGTATTGATGAAAAAAGCCAAGCTTTGTAAAATATTTGAAAAGGCTTATTCTGAGTCAAATATGAGGACCATGGCCCATGACACAGCCTCAGGAGATCCTGAGAATATGTGCCTAAGGTGGTTGAGTTACAGTTTGGTTTTATACATTTTAGGGAGACAGAAGTTACAGGCAATTACATAATATATTATGTACATGTAGGGTATATTGGTCTATATATCTGTTCTGGTACCAGTACCATGCTGTTTTATTTACTTTAGCCTTGTAGTATAGTTTGAAGTCAGGTAGTGTGATGCCTCCTGCTTTGTTCTTTTTGCTTAGGATTGTCTTGGCTATATGGGCTCTTTTTTGGTTCCATATGAACTTTAAAGTAGTTTTTTCCAATTCTGTGAAGAAAGTCAATGGTAGCTTGATGGGGATAGCATTGAATCTATAAATTACTTTGGGCAGTATGGCCATTTTCACAATATTGATTCTTCCTATCCATTAGCATGGAATGTTTTTCCATTTGTTTGTGTCCTCACTTATTTTCTTGAGCAGTGGTTTGTAGTTCTCCTTGAAGAGGTCCTTCACATCCCTTGTAAATTGGATTCCTAGGTATTTTATTGTCTTTGTAGCAATTGTGAATGGGAGTTCATTCATTATTTGGCTCTCTGTTTGTCTGTTATAGGGATGCTTGTTAGTTTTGCACATTGATTTTATATCTTGAGACTTTGCTGAAGTTGCTTATCAGCTTAAGGAGATTTTGGGCTGAGACTATGGGGTTTTCTAAATATACAATCATGTCATCTGGAAACAGAGACAATTTGACTTCCTCTTTTCCAAATTGAATACCCTTTATTTCTTTCTCCTGTCTGATTGTCCTGGCCAGAACTTCCAACACTATGTTGAATAGCAGTGGTGAGAGAGGGCATCCTTGTCTCGTGCCGGTTTTCAAAGGGAATGCTTCCAGCTTTTGCCCATTCAGTATGATATTGGCTGTGGGTTTGTCATAAATAGTTCTTATTATTTTGAGATACGTTCCACTAATACGTAGTTTGTTGAGAGTTTTTGCATGAAGGACTGTTGAATTTTGTCAAAGGCCTTTTCTGCATCTATTGAGATAATCATGTGGTTTTTGTCATTGGTTCTGTTTATGTGATGGATTACATTTACTGATTTGCATATGTTGAACTGGTCTTGCATGCCAGGGATGAAGCCAACTTGATCATGGTGGATAAGCTTTTTGATATGCTGCTGAATTTGGTTAGCCAGTATTTTATTGAAGATTTTCGCATCGATGTTCTTTAGGGATATTGGCCTCTTTTTTTGTTGTGTCTCTGTCAGGTTTTGGTATCAGGATGATGCTGGCCTCATAAAATGAGTTAGGGAGGATTCCCTATTTTTCTGTTTTTTGGAATCATTTCAGAAGGAATGGTACCAGCTCCTTGTCAGGCCTCTGAGCCCAAGCTAAGCCGTCATATTCCCTATGACCTGCATGTATACATGCAGATGGCCTGAAGCAATGGAAGATCCACAAAAGAAGTGAAAATAGCCTTAACTGATGACATTCTACCATTGTATTTTGTTCCTGCGCCACCCTAACTGATACAATATAGTCTCCCCCACCCTTAAGAAGGTACTTTGTAATGTTCTCCCTCCGCCCTTAAGAAAGTACTTTGTAATATTCTCCCCATCCTTGAGAATGTACTTTGTACACCTATCCCAAACCTATAAGAACTAATGATAATCCCACCATCCTTTGCTGACTCCTTTCTCAAATTCAGCCCGCCTGCACCCAGGTGAAATAAACAGCCTTGTTGCTCACACAAAGCCTGTTTAGTGGACTCTCTCCAATGAACGTGTGTGACATTAGGTGCTGAAGAGCCAGGACAGGAGGACTTCTTCGGGAGATCAGTCCCCTGTCCTTGCCCTCACTCCGTGAGGAGATCCACCTATGACCTCGAGTCCTCAGACCAACCAGCCCAAGGAGCATCTCACCAATTTCAAATCTGGTAAGTGGTCTTTCCACTGTTCTGCAGCTTCTCTCGCTACCCTTCAATCTTCCTCTCTCACTACCCTTCAATCTCCCTGTCCTTCCAATTCCAGTTCTTTTTCTTCTCTAGTAGAGACAAGGAGACACATTTTATCCATGCACCCAAAACTCTGGCGCTGGGCACAGACTTGGGAAGACAGTCTTCCCTTGGTGTCTAATCATTGCAGGGATGCCTGCCTGATTATTCACCTACACTCCATTGGTGTCTGATCACTGTGGGGATGCCTGCCTTGGTCATTCACCCACATTCCCTTGGTGGCAAGTCAATTGCGGGGATGCCTGCTTTGGCTGCTCACCCACATTGCAGCCTAGGACTGCTCACCCACTCTCCCTCCCCCTCTCCATGTCTCTATCCTCTCTTTTCTCTGGGCTTGCCTCCTTCACTATGGGCAACCCTCCACTCCCCGGTTTTCTCCTTTAGCCTGTGTTCCCAAAAACATAAAACCTCTTCAATTCACACCCGACCTGAAACCTAAGCATCTTATTTTCTTCTGAAACACTGCTTGGCCCCAATACAAACTCGACAATTATTCCAAATAGCCAGAAAATGGCACTTTTGATTTATCCATCCTACAAGATCTAGATAATTCTTGTCATAAAATGGGCAAATGATCTGAGGTGCCTGACATCCAGGCATTCTTTTACACATCTGTCCCTTTCCAATCTCTGCTCCCAATGAGACTCGTCCCAAATCTTTCTTCTTTCTCTCCTGTCTGTTCCTTCAGTCTCCATCCCAAGCTCTGAGTCCTGTGAATCCTCATTTTCTACAGACCCATCTGACCTCTCCCCTCCTCCCCAAGCTGCTCCTCACTAGGCCGAGCCAGATCCCAATTCTTCCTCAGCCTCTGCTCCCCAAACCTACAATCCTTCTATCACCTCCCCTCCTCACACCCAGTCGGGCTTACAGTTTCATTCTGCAACTAGGCCTCCCCCACCTGCCCAATAATTTCCTCTTAGATAGGTGGCTGGAGCTTAAGGCATAGCCAAGGTTAATGCTCTTTTTTCTTTATCCGACCTCTCCCAAGTCAGTTAGCATTTAGGCTCTTTTTCGTCAAATATGAAAACCCAGCCTAGCACATGGCCTGTTTGGCAACAACCCTTAAATGCTTTACTGCTCTAGACCCAGAGGGGCCAGAAGGCTGTCTTATTCTCAATATGCATTTTATTACCTAATCCAATCCTGACATTAGAAAAAGCTCCAAAAATTAGATTCTGGCCCTCAATCCCACAACAGGACTTAACTGACCTCGCCTTCAAGGTGTACAATAATAGAGAAGGGTTGCAATTACTTGCCTCTTCTGTGAGAGAAACCCCAGCCACATCTCCAGCACACAAGAACTTCAAAATGCCTAAACTGCAGGGCCCAGGCGTTCCTCCAGGACTGCCTCCCCCAGGATCTTGCTTCAAGTGCCGGAAATCTGGCCACTGGGCCAAGGAATGCCTGCAGCCCTGGATTCCTCCTAAGCCATGTTCCATCTGTGTGGGACCCTACTGGAAATCAGACTGTCCAACTTGTCAGGCGGCCACTCCCAGAGTCCCTGGAACTCTGGCCCAAGGCTCTCTGACTGACTTCTTCCCAGATCTTTTCGGCTTAGTGGCTGAAGACTGACGCTGCCTGATCGCCTCGGAAGCCTCCTGGACCATCACAGACGCTTTGGGTAACTCTTACAGTGGAGGGTAAGTCCGTCCCCTTCTTAATCAATACGGAGGTTACCCACTCCACATTACCTTCTTTTCAATGGCATGTTTCCCTTGCCTCCATAACAGTTGTGGGTATTGACAGCCAGGCCTCTAAACCTCTTAAAACTCCCTAACTCTGGTGCCAACTTGGACAACATTCTTTTATGCACTCCTTTTTAGTTATCCCCGCCTGCCCAGCTCCCTTATTAGGGCAAGACATTTTAACTACATTATCTGCTTCCCTGACTATTCATAGGCTACAGCCACACCTCATTGCCACCTTTTCCCCCAGTTCAAAGCCTCCTTCACATCCTCCCCTCGTGTCCCCCCACCTTAATCCACAAGTATGGGATACCTCTACTCCCTCCTTGGCAACTGATCATGCACCCCTTACCATCCCATTAAAATCTAATCACCCTTACCCTGCTCAACACCAATACCCCATCCCACAGCATGCTTTAAGAGGATTAAAGCCTGTTATCACTCACCTGTTACAGCATGACTTTTTAAAGCCTATAAGCTCTCCTTACAATTCCCCATTTTGCCTGTCCAAAAACCGGACAAGTCTTACAGGTTAGTTCAGGATCTGTACCTTATCAACCAAATTGTCTTGCCTATCCACCCTGTGGTACCAAACCCATGTACTCTTCTGTCCTCAATACCTCCCTCCGCAACCCATTATTCTGTTCTAGATAAACCTAGCTGAACCCATAAATCCTAAATCCTTTCCCCACTCCCCTTTCCATTCCTTAAAAAACAGCCCTAAAAGCTGCTCCCACACTAGCTCTCCCTAACTCATCCCACCCCTCTTCATTACGCACAGCCAAAGTACAGGGCTGTGTGGTCACAATTCTTACACAAGAGCCAGGACTGCACCCTGTAGCCTTACTGTCCAAACAAATTGACCTTACTGTTTTAGCCTAGCCCTCACATCTGCGTGCGGTGGCTGCCACTGCTTTAATACTTTTAGAGGCCCTCAAAATCACAAGCTATGCTCCACTTACTCTCTACAGTTCCCATAACTTTCAAAATCTATTTTCCTCCTCACACTTGATGCATGCACTTTCTGCCCCCCAGCTCCTTCGGCTATACTCACTCTTTGTTGAGTCTCCCACAATTACCATTGTTCCTGGCCCAGGCTTGAATCCATCCTCCCACATTATTCCAGATACCACACCTGACCCCTGTATCTCTCAGATCCACCTAACATTCACTCCATTTCCCCATACTTCCTTCTATCCTGTTCCTCACCCTGATCACACTTGGTTTATTGATGGCAGTTCCACCAGGCCTAATCGCCACTCACCAGCAAAGGCAGGCTATCTTCTGTATCTTCCACATCTATCATTGAGGCTACTGCTCTGCCCCCCTCCACTACCTCTCAGCAAGCTGAACTCATTGCCTTAACTCGAGCCCTCACTCTTGCAAAGGGACTATGCATCAATATTTATACTGACTCTAAATATGCCTTCCATATCCTGCACACCATGCTGTTATATGGGCAGAAAGAAATGTCCTCACTACACAAGAGTCCTCCATCATTAATGCATCCTTAATAAAAACTCTTCTTAAAGCTGCTTTACTTCCAAAGGAAGCTGGAGTCATTCACTGCAAGGGCCATCAAAAGGCATCAGATCCCAGGCTCTACTAAAATACAAAAAGAGCAATAATTGCTCTTCCTCAGCCTCTGCTGGTGATACCCAAGCAAACAGGGTCTGAAGTGGACCTCCAGCAATCTCCAACAGACCTGCAGCTGAAGGTCCTAACTGTTAGAAGGAAAACTAACAAACAGAAAGGACATCCACACCAAAACCCCATCTGTACTGTATGTCACCATCATCAAAGACCAAAGGTAGATAAAACCACAAAGATGGGGAGAAACCAGAGCAGAAAAGCTGAAAATTCTAAAAAGTCAGAGCACCTCCAAAAGAACGCAGCTCCTCACCAGCAACAGAACATAGCTGGATGGAGAATGACTTTGACGAGTTGAGAGAACTAGGCTTCAGACGATTGGTAATAACAAACTTCTCCTAGCTAAAGGAGGATGTTCAAACCCATCACAAAGATGCTAAAAACCTTGAAAAAAGATTAGATGAATGGCTAACTAGAATAAGTAGCGTAGAGAAGACCTTAAATGACCTGATGGAGCTGAAAACTATGGCACAAGAACTATGTGACACATGCACAAGCTTCAGTAGCTGATTCAATTAAGTGGAAGAAAGGGTATCAGTGATTGAAGATCAAATGAATGAAATGAAGTGAGAAGAGAAGTTTAGAGAAAAAAGAGTAAAAAAAATGAACAAAGCCTCCAACAAATATGGGACTATGTGAAAAGACCAAATCTACGTCTGTCTGATTGGTGTACCTGAAAGTGATGGGGAGAATGGAACCAAGCTGGAAAACACTCTTCAGGGTATTATCCAGGATAACTTCCCCAACCTAGAAAGGCAGACCAACATTTAAATTCAAGAAATACCGAGAATGCCACAAAGATACTCCTCGAGAAGAGCAACTCCAAGACACATAATTGTCAGATTCACCAAAATTGAAATGAAGCAAAAAATGTTAAGGGCAGCCAGAGAGAAAGGTCAGGTTACCCACAAAGGGAAGCCCATCAGACTAACAGCAGATCTCTTGGCAGAAACTCTACAAGCCAGAAGAGAGTGGGGGCCAATATTCAACATTCTTAAAGAAAAGAATTTTCAACCCAGAATTTCACATCCAGCCAAACTAAGCTTCATAAGTGAAGGAGAAGTAAAATCCTTTACAGACAAGGAAATGCTGAGAGATTTTGCCACCACCAGGCCTGCCTTACAAGAGCTCCTGAAGGAAGCACTAAACGTGGAAAGGAGCAACTGGTACCAACCACTGCAAAAACATGCCAAATTATAAAGACCATCCATGCTAGGAAGAAACTGCATCAACTAATGAGCAAAATGACCAGTTAACATCATAATGACAGGATCAAATTCACACATAACAATATTAACCTTAAATGTAAACGGGCTAAATACTCCCATTAAAAGACACAGCCTGGCAAATTGGATAAAGAGTCAAGAGCCATCAGTGTGCTGTATTCAGGAGACCCCTCTCATGTGCAGAGACACACATAGGCTCAAAATAAAGGGATGGAGGAAGATCTACCAAGCAAATGGAAAACAAAAAAATAAAATAAAAGCAGGGTTTGCAATCCTCATCTCTGATAAAACAGACTTTAAACTAACAAAAATCAAGACAAAGAAGGCCATTACATAATGGTAAAGGGATCAATTCAACAAGAAGAACTAACTATCCTAAATGCATATGCATCCAATACAGGAGCACCCAGATTCATAAAGCAAGTCCTCAGAGACCTACAAAGAGACTTAGACTCCCACACAATAATAATGGGAGACTTTAACACCCCACTGTCAACATTAGACAGATCAACGAGACAGAAAGTTAACAAGGATATCCAGGAATTGAACTCAGCTCTGCACCAAGAGGATCTAATAGACATCTACAGAACTCTCCACCTCAAATCAATGGAATATACATTCTTCTCTGCACCACA
Organism: Papio anubis; assembly: GCF_008728515.1. Lineage (NCBI taxonomy): Eukaryota > Metazoa > Chordata > Mammalia > Primates > Cercopithecidae > Papio > Papio anubis. The sequence continues at coordinate 199,935,422 of NC_044976.1, forward strand.
TCGCACTTATTCCAAAATTGACCACATAGTTGGAAGGGACACACCTCAAGGTAATAAAAGATAAATGGTAATAAGTGATAAACCCACAGCCAATATTACACTGAATGGGGAAAAGTTGAAAGCATTCTCCCTAAGAACTGGAACAAGACATTTTCACCACTTCTATTAAACATAGTACTGGAAGTCCTAGCCAGCGCAATCAGACAAGAGAAAAAAGCAAAAGGCATCTAAATTGGTAAAGAGGAAGCCAAACTGTTGCTGTTTGCCAATGAAATGATTGTGTACCTAGAAAACCTAAAGACTCATCCAAAAAGCTCCTAGATTTGATAAACGAATTTGGTGAAGTTTCAGGATACAAAATCAATGTACACAAATCAGTAGCACTGCATTACACCAACAATGACTGAGCTGAGAACCAAATAAAAAACTCAACCTCATTCACAATAGCTGGAAAAACAAAAACAAAAACAAAAACTTAGCAATATACCTAACCAAGGAGGTGAAAGATTGCCACAAGGAAAACTACAAAACACTACTGAAAGAAATCATCAACAACACAAACAAATGGAAACACATCCCATCAACAACACAAACAAATGGAAACACATCATGAATGTGTAGAATCAATATTGTGAAAATGACCATACTGCCAAAAGCAATCTACAAATTCAACACAATTCCCATCAAAATACCATCACCATTTGTCACAGAAGTGGAAAAATAAATCCTATAATTAACATGGAACCAAAAAGAGCCCACATAGCAAAAGCAATACTAAGCAAAAGGAATAAATCTAGAGGCATCACATTACGTGACTTCAAACTATACTACAACACTATAATTACCAACACAGCATAGTACTACTATAAAAATAGGCATGTAGACCAATGGAACAGAATAGAGAACCCAGAATAAAGCCAAACACAGCCAACTGATCTTCAACAAAGCAAATAAAAACATAAACTGGGGAAAGGACACCCTAGTCAACAAATGGTGTGAGGATAATTGGCAAGCCAAAGGTACAAGAATGAAGCTGGATCCTCATCTCTCACCTCATACAAAAATCAATTCAAGATGGATCAAAGACTTAAATCTAAGACCCAAGACCATAAAAATTCTAGAAGATAACATTGGAAAAACTCTTCTAGACATTGCCTTAGACAAAGAGTTAATGACCAAGAACCCAAAAGCAAATGCAACAAAAACAAAGATAAATAGATGGGACTTAATTAAACTAAAAAGCTTCTGCGCAGCAAAAGCAATAATCAACTGAGTAAACAGACAACCCACAGATTGGGAGAAAATATTTGCAAACTATGCATCTGACAAAGGACTAATAACCAGAATCTACAAGGAACTCAAATGAATCAGCAATAAAAAACAAACAATCCCATCCAAAAAGTAGGCAAAGCACATGAATGGACAATTCTCAAAAGAAGATATATAAATGGCCAAGAAACACGAAAAAATGCTCAACATCACTAATGATCAGGGAAATGCAAATTAAAACCACAATGAGATACCACCTTACTCCTGCAAGAATGGCCATAATTAAAAAATCAAAAATAACAGATGTTGGCATGAATGTGAGGAAAAGGGAACACTTTTACACTGCTGTAGAAGTGTAAACTTGTACAACCACTGTGGAAATCAGTATGGAGATTCCTTAAAGAACTAAAAGTAGAACCTCTATTTGATCCAGCAATCCCACTACTGGGTATCTACCCAGAGGAAAATAAGTCATCATATGAAAAAGACACTTGCACACACATGTTTATAGCAGCACAATTAGCAACTGCACATATATAGAAGCAGTCTAAATGCCCATTAACCAATGAGTGGATAAGAAAAATGTGGTATATATAGACCATGGGCCACTCAGCCACAAAAAGAAATGAAATCGTGGCATTCACAGCAACCTGGATGGAGTTGGATACCATTATTCTAAGTGAAGTAACTCAGGAATGAAAAAACAAACATTGTTATGTTCTCACTTATAAATGCAAGCTAAACTATAAGGACATGAAGGCATAAGAATGATATAATGGACTTTGGAGACCTGGAGGAAGGGTGGGATGGCAGTGAGGGATAAAACACTACACATTGGGTATAGTGTACACTGCTTGGGTGATGGGTACATCAAAATCTCAGAAATCACCATTAAATAACTTTTCCAGGCAACCAGACACCAACTGTTCCCCCAAAGCTATTGAAATAGGAAAAATAAAGAAAGAAGGGACACTGATCCTTGAATAAAAAAAAAAGAAAAGGGAAATAAAGATGGGAATTGAGCCATGAAAACAAAGAAGGAGCTGGAATCTGCTGGCCCCTCTGCATCTGCCTTTCACTGCATCTGACCACAAGGGCCATCTGAGGGTAATCACCACATTTCATTTCCACCTTTTTTTTTTTTTTTTTTTTGAGATGGAGTCTCCCTCTGTCACCCAGGCTGGAGTGCAGTAGTGCAATCTCGGCTCACTGCAAGCGACGCCTCCCAGGTTCACGCCATTCTCCTGCCTCAGTCTCCCGAGTAGCTGGGACTACAGGCGCCCACCACCACGCCCAGCTAATTTTTTATATTTTTAATAGAGATGGGTTTCACCATGTTGACCAGGATGGTCTCAATCTCCTGGCCTCGTGATCCACCCACCTTGGCCTCCAAAAGTGCTAGGATTACAGGCGTGAGCCACCATGCCTGGCCCCATTTCCACCTTTTAAATGTCATAGAGGTACTTGTTTGGTCAGTTCTAACCTGAAACCTCATAGGGTTCAAGATTCTGAAAAAAATTATTTCACCTTAAGTTAATACAGTCAATTTGTGGCAAACACTGATATCAAATTTACATTTTACTGCCATTTTCTGAGCCTTAAACTTTTAGTTTAATGCTAAAGCATAGTGTAATCTTTTTGGAGGTATTTTAAGTGGCATCTAATTTTAATATGGGTAGTACCAACAATGTACATACTCAACTGAAGTGATGACAATATAAACAGCTATGACCAAGTCTGCATGTGCACAGGCCGTGACCACTGTGTCACAACTGGCTGGCAGTGTTTATAAGATGCCATCACCTGTAAGACACATCCCAACTACAAAGACATCAACATGTAGGAAATGTACTTCCTTATTAATATGGTTTGCATATTTGTCCCCTCCAAATTTCACGTTAAAATACAAACCCCAGTGTTGGAGGTGGGTCCTGGTGGGAGGTGATTGGATCATGGGAGCAGATCTTCATGAACAGTTTAGCACCATCCTTTTGGTGATGAATGAGTTTTTGTTCAATGAGTTCATGTGCTATATGGTTGTTTAAAAGTGTGTAGCACCTCCCCCTTTGTTGTCATGCTCCTGCTCTCACCATGTGAGATGCCTGCTCCCTCTTCACCTTCCACTATGATTGGATGCCTCTGAGGTCCTTCCCAGAAGTGATGCTAGCACCACACTTCTTGTACAGCCTGCAGAACCATGAGCCAATCAAACTTCTTTCCTTTATAAATTACCCAGCCTCAAGTGTTTCTTTATAGCAATGTAAATAGCGTAATACACTTATGAACTTTTATTATTTCCACGGCTTCTATTTACAGGTAAGGAAAATGAGAAACAGAGAACCTAAGCAAGTTTTAAATTGGAGAAGTTGACAGAAAAAAGATGCAAGAACATTATAAAATATTTTATCAAAATTCTTCAATTTGCAGATAAACTGAGGTCAAAGGGCATAAGTGTCTTGATTATTTTAACATAGCTCAGTAAAGACAGTGTGAGGGTGTAAATCCATGTCTTTTGAGTTGAGGAGCCATTGCCTTTTCTTGTGTATTATGCTGAATTTAAAGCACAGAGCCTACACTTTGGAATGGTTTAAAGGAGTTCATTTCAAACGTTTTTGGATCATGATCCATATTAATCATCATATTTTACATCTGCACCCATACACAACACAAAAATATATAAATATATAACCAAAGCAAAAAGTTTTAGGAAGCAATACTTACATGACGCATTCTAATATTTTGATTTGTTTTGTATTCTGTTTAGTTTAAAAATATGCTGGGCACATCTATTTCTGGCAAAGGTAGAGTAGCTTGTTTTGATCAACCTCCCACTGAGAAAGAACAAATAAATGGAAAAAATATTTTTAAGAAATTTATTTGCCAGCATTAGAGATACCAAAGCAGCAAAAGCTTAGTGGCCAAAATCCCAGAGAGAAGGGAACCCCCCAAAAACGAGCCCTATGTTTGCTGCTCCCTTTGAGGCAGTATTATAATTATTCTAAAAGTGAAAACAGCAACTAAGAGCCTGAGAAGCTGTGCATAACTTTTGGCATCTCTACGAGGCAGGGGCAAAAATTGATATTCAGTAATAACCAAGGAAATATGGCCCCAGAAAACACCCCAGACTTTCACGTGAGATCCTCAAATACTGTACCCTAGAATACAAGTGAATCAGAAATAGACTAGCTCTCACAAGTGCTAAAGATCAATTTCAAATCAACTCGGTCTCAAATTGTTTGAAAGTAATCTGTCTCTACCCCGACTGCTTGCCTTAAGCATAAGTAAACTGAAGATAACATATTGAATCTCAAAACATGTTTTATACAAAACGCAGACGTTCAATTAAAAATGATCTGGCATACAAAAACATAAGAATAGACCAGAAACCAAGAAGATAAAAAATTACACAATAGAAACATTCCCAAAGGAGATCCAGATATTGAAATGATCAGAATTGGATTTTAAACTATGATTTGAACATTCAAGAAGTTTAGAAACAGGATGAAAAGTAGGCCAGAGAAATGCAAACTACAAAGGACAAAATGGAAACTTTATAACTAAAAGTTATAATAATTAAAATTAAAGACTCTATGAACCCAATCAATGAATAGGTTCAACAGCAGATTAGACACAATAGAAGACAGAAATAGTGAACTGGAATACAAACCATAAGAAATAATCAGATAAAAGTATGATAAGCAGATTTTTAAAATGCAGAAAAGAACACAAAAGTCATATGATGTATGGCACATATCATGGGCATATCTAATCAGTAGAGAATATGAAATGGACCTGTAAAAGATATTTGAGTAAATAATGACCAACTTTTTTTTTTTTTTTTGAGATGGAGTCTTGCTCTGTCACTCAGGCTGAAGTGCAACGGTGGGATCTCAGCTCACTGCAAGCTCTGCCTCCCAGGTTCACGCCATTCTCCTGCCTCAGCCTCCCGAGTAGCTGGGACTACAGGTGCCCGCCACCATGCTCAGCATTTTTAGTAGAGACAGGGTTTCACCATGCTAGCCAGGATGGTCTCGATCTCCTGACCTAGTGATCAACCTGCCTCAGCCTCCCAAAGTGCTAGGATTACAGGCATGAGCCGCCGTGCCCCACCCCAAAAATTTTTCAAACTGATGAATAACATCAAATCACAGAGTCAAGAAGTTATATGTATTCTAAGCAGGATAAATACAAATAAAGCCACACATAGGCACAACAAACTCCAACTTCTGAAACAGGAGACAAACATTTTAAAGCACATAGAAAAAAATAAGACATCATTCCTTCAAAGAGGCAATTGTAAATCAACTGACAGCTGATTTATCACAAAAATAATGGAAGCGAAAGACAATGTCTGTCTTCAAACTGCTAAAAGAAAATACTGCCAAGCTGGAATTCTATGCCTAGTAAAATTAATCTTTAAAAATGAAGGTGAAATAAATATATTTTCAGACACACATTCATAATTCAAATATATGGAGATAATTTGTCACCCACTAACCTACACTAAAAGATATAGTCAAGGGAGTCTTTAGGCAGAAGTCAAATTATCCCAGGTAGAAGTTTCCAATAGAAGAATTAGATTTCCATATAATAATGATGATAATGTCTAGTTGGATTTAAGCATATATATGTGTACATATAGATATATGCATATGTATATATATATGCTCAATAACAGTATGAAAGCCAGAAAAGGGATAAATATAGCTAAAATATTCTAAGGTCTTTGCATTGTCCAGGGAGTACCAAAATTATTAACTTATAAGATATTTTAATAAGTTCAGGGTGCATAGTGTAATTTATCAATAAAAAGCAGTAAAATAATGCGTGACTGAATTATAAAAATATTTAATCACAAAGAAACCAAGAGAGTAGAAAAAACATTAAAAAGTGACATTAAAACAAACATTAAACTATAATAAATTTCATCACAAACATACTAGCAATTACATTAAATATGAAGATACTAGATACTTCAATAAAAATGAGAAAGATGGTCAGATTGGATTGCCGGATTGGATTGGCCTTGAACTTCTGGGCTCAAGAAGTCCTCCAACTACAGCCTCCCAGGTAGCTGGAACTACAGGTGCTTGCGACATTGCCCAGCTGAGAATGCCTTTCTTCCCAGCCATTTTCCAAGCCTCGCCTCTGACTTCATATGGATTCTGTGTTCCTCTATTATATTTTCAATCTATCCCCTTCTTGGTTAAGGTAACCAGATTTGAGTTCTGTTGGTTGCAATAAAAAATTTATTAATGCATTTCCAGAACTCTGGCCTTGGAGTCCTAGGCCAATAGATATACTTGCACCCCTATCCAGAGAGAAGAGAACATGCTAATTTCCCATTCTTCTCATTCTGAGAATCAGAAAATTGAAGGAGTGGTGATTACATTCCCTTTATAGGAGGAACCTTATTAATCATTGTTGAGACATCTCAGATTTGAGGTTTAGGTTTTGAAAAGTAAAAATGTCTTCATCATTTTATTACCAAGAGGTTTTGCTTTGCTTTAATACACTCAGCAAAATGCCTGCCACTCCTTTTACTTATTACCAGAGAAGAGCATTTCACTAATTCTGAGGCACTCAGCTCTCTCTGTCTCTGCTATGAACACTTTGTTCTGCAGCATCTTTATCTTATTTTATTTTTCCCTGACTTCTTTGATTTTGATCTGAAGAAAAAACTTCAACGCCACTTCCAAACCAACAAGACGCCCCTGCTGAGCAGCATCGCAGACTCTGAGACGTCTTGTGAGCGCGGTCCCTGACTGCCGCCCCCAGGGGCTTACTATTTAATTGACAAGTTGCAAAAGGGCTGCAGATAGAAAACAACAGACAGCTGGTATGTGTTCTTAGGATGGAACCATGTTTTTTAAAAAATAAAAGTAAAAACTAAGCCACAAAGAACAGGATATTTCACATTAAAAATTCAGATTTTTTTACAACATGAGAAAACTATAGAATGTAGCAGCAAGAAGCCCGCATTCCACAGGGCACAACAAAGCATGTCGCTGCCAGTTTGTCTCAGTCCCCAACTCTCCCTGTTATCATTCTGGCACTGAGGCTGAAAGTCTGCTGTTATTTTCCTGCTGCTGCTTCTGTGAATGAAAGGTAGAAAAGACCATCTGTTTGAAGAAAAATGGAACAGAACATATTTGCAAGATTGCCTGATGGTTGTGTAAGTTGTGTCCTGCACAAACAGCACAAGTCAGGGCTGGTATACAGTGAACACTTACCCCGGGCTTGGGGCGGAATCAGCCCAGAGGGGACATCACTTTCTAATTTGCTCAGAGCCTTCATATAGACTAGCAGGGGCTGGGCATATTTTATATGTGATGTGTGTTTGTGTGGAAAGAGTAAAATTCAGCCTGCTTTACTTGTTTATGTTGCCTGGTCAGCACTGTACACATTTGAATTTGCAATCTTTGGTATATTCCTACTTGTCTTAATCCGTTCAGGCTATGTAGTGAATTCCTATAATTTTATGTTGCTTTAGCATCTATTTTGAATACAAGTTGAACCTTCTTATGCCGGAAGCAAAGAATAGTCACCGTTGACACAGTTTCCAGTTACCCACCTCTTCCCAATTTCTCAAGGTGGTTGACCCAGATATCTGCCTTAAAAAACTACCTCCTGGTGAACGCTTTGCTATGGGACAGCTAGATGCAGCCTACGTGGCATCTCACCCCACTGACCCCCACACCCAATGAGGGCTGCACAGATATGCTGCAATGACCATCTTTCAGTAAGCCTAACTCCATGGAACTCATGCCTGCTTGCTCCATAACCATCAATTAGAACTCCCAGCAGGAAACCTGTGTGGGTAACACCCGGGACACCAGTGAAGGCCCCAGCCCCTAGGTCCTTCCCTCTCTGGTACTCCCCCTGCTGGTTGAGTGCCCTGACCCTGCAGTCTTCCTGTTGACCTTATTGGTACTCCCCTTCTCTTGTGGATCTGTAAGTAATCCACTGCTTCTGATATTTCCTGTGTTTTGTTGCATCATCTCCTCTGTGTCTCACCTGACCAACACACCTGAAGTGAACTTCTCTCCAGGTCAGCATTCCCTGAGACAGTGGCTATCTCACTTGGAAGAAACTGGACATAGGTCAGACAAGAGCCACAAAGGCATTTACCAAGGGAAACACACTTCCTGTGATAGGGACCCCTGGTCACAGGCCAGACAGTTAGGCATTCTTTATTAGGATAAAGAAGTATCCTATGAAAGACACACAGTAAACGTTCATGACGACCTCCCTGGAGCCCCATCAGAGCAGGCCTAGAGTTTACAGCCTCCCTGAGGAGAGAATCTTAAGACCAAATTAGGAAAAAATAGAACAGGCTGCTTTAACAAAAATACCACAGACCAAATAGCTTATAAGAAAAAAAATTTTGCTTCTCACAGTTCTGGAGGTGGCAAGTCCAAGATCAAGGTACTGGCAGAGCTGGTGTCTGATGAGGGCCCATTTCCTGGTTTATGGACCTGCCTTCTGGCTGTGTTCTCACATGGTAGAAGGGGTGGGTGAGCTCTCTGGGGTCTTTTTCCTAAGGGACTCATTCATAAGGGCTCCATCTGCCTGACCTAATCACTTCTCAAAGGCCACATCTTCAAATACCATCACATTA